>NC_091435.1:148185856-148881003 GCF_964237555.1 Oryctolagus cuniculus
TCCCTAAACTGCATTTGCCTTCATCCAGCGTACAGAACGCCCGTTAGCTGCTTCTCTCAAACTCAGGTTTTAGAAAACACGCATATTGTGTGTTGTTACTCCCCCTCTACAGAAATCTCTAAAGTGCTTCGCTCTACAGCCAGCCTACAGAACTCTTGTAAACTGCTTCTCTCTAGACCATGGATAGAGAACTACTGTAAGCTACGTTTGCTATGCTCAGATTACAGGTTTCCTTCATATTGCGAATGCATTCTCCCAGGCTACAGAAGTCTGTAAACGGCTTCTCTCTACACCAAGGCTACAGAACTCTTGTCAACTGCCTTTCCCTTCATGCATCTTACAGAATGCCCATTAGCTGCGTCTCCCACACTCAGGTTATAGATAACCCGCATATTGCGTATTGCTACTCCCACGCTACAGAACACTGTAAAGTGCTTCCCTCTACACCCAGGCTACGGAACGCTTGTCAACTGCTTCTCTCTAGACCAAGGATAGAGAAATACTGTAACCGCATTTGCTACACTCGGACTGCAGATATCCTGCATATTGTGAATGCCTACAGAACTCTTGTGAACTGTGTCTGTCCACACTTACATTACAGAAATCTGTTAAAATGTGTCCTCTACACTCAGGCTACAGCAATCACATATATTACATATGCTTATGCTCAGGATACAGACCTCTTGAAAACTGCTTCCCCCTACTCCCAGGATGCAGAACGCCGCTAAACTGCATCTCTATACCCCCACGTTACAAAAGTCACGTAAGCTGCATCTCCCGCACTCAGGCTACAGAAATCCTGCATATGGCAAATGTCCACTCCCAGGCTAAAGAACTCGTGTAAACTGCTTCTCTGTACACACAAGATACACAGTTCGCCGAAACTGCATTTCCCTAGACCGAGATTACAGAACATCTGTAAGCTGCATCTTCCACACTAAGGGTTCCAGAAAACACGCATATTACGTATTGCCACCCCCACGGTAAAGAACTCTGTAAACTGCTTGCCTCTACTGAATCTCAGGCTACAGAACTGCTGTAAATTGCATTTCCCTTTCCCTTCACCCAGCTCACAGAATGCCAAAAAGCTGCGTCTCCCACACTCAGGTTATAAAAAACCCGCATATTGTGTATTGCTACTCCCACAATACAGAACTCTGTAAACTGCTACATTCTACACCCAGGCTACAGAACTCTTGGAAACTGCTTCTCTCTGCACACTGGATACACAGCTCCCAGAAACTGCATTTCTCCACACCCGGCTTACAGAACCCCGAAAGCTGCGTGTCCTACAGTGAAGACACAGACAACCCGCAATTACGCATTTCTATTCCCATGCTACAGAACTCTGTAAAATGCTTCTCTAGACACCCAGGATACAGACACCCTATGAAGTGCTTCCCTCTACAACCTGGTTACTGAAAACCTGTTTAATGTGAATGCCTACTCCCAGCCTACAGATCTCTTGTAAACTGCTTCTCTCTGCATACTGGATACACAGTTCCCGCTAACTGAATTTCTCCACACCCAGCTTACAGAACTCCCGAAAGCTGCGTGTCCTACAGTGAAGATGCAGACAATCCGTAATTGTGCATTTCAACTTCCATGCTACAGAACTCTGTAAACTGCTTCATTCTACACCCAGGCTACAGAACTCTTGTAAAATGCTTCTCTCTGCACACGGGATACACAGCTCCCAGAAACTGCATTTCTCCACACCCAACTTACAGAACTCCTGAAAGCTGCGTGTCCTACAGTGAAGACACAGACAACCCGCAATGGCGCATTTCTACTCCCAAGTTGCAGAACTCTGTAAATTGCTTCTCTCGACACACAAGTTACACAACTCCCGGAAAATGCAGTTCCCTTCATCCATGTAACAGATCGCCCTCAAGCTGCGCCTCCCACACTTGGGTTCTGGATATCCCTCGTGTTGCCTATTGCTACTGCCATGCTACAGAACTCTGTATACTGCTTATTTCTACACTCAGGCTACAGAACTCTTGTAAACTGCTTCTCTCGACACACAAGTTACACAACTCCCGGAAAATGCATTTCCCTTCACCCATGTAACAGATTGCCCGTAAGCTGCGACTCCCACACTCGGGTTCTGGATATCCCTCGTGTTGCCTATTGCTACTGCCATGCTACAGAACTCTGTATACTGCTTATTTCTACACTCAGCCTACAGAACTCTTGTAAACTGCTTCCCTCTAGACCAAGGATAGAGAAATCCTGTAGGCTGCGTCTGCTACACTCAGGCTACAGATATCCCGAATATTGCGATTGTCTACTCCCAGGCTACACAACTCTTGTAAAGTGCTTCTCTCCGCACACAGAATATAGAACTTCCCTAAACTGCATTTGCCTTCATCCAGCGTACAGAACGCCCGTTAGCTGCTTCTCTCAAACTCAGGTTTTAGAAAACACGCATATTGTGTGTTGTTACTCCCCCTCTACAGAAATCTCTAAAGTGCTTCGCTCTACAGCCAGCCTACAGAACTCTTGTAAACTGCTTCTCTCTAGACCATGGATAGAGAACTACTGTAAGCTACGTTTGCTATGCTCAGATTACAGGTTTCCTTCATATTGCGAATGCATTCTCCCAGGCTACAGAAGTCTGTAAACGGCTTCTCTCTACACCAAGGCTACAGAACTCTTGTCAACTGCCTTTCCCTTCATGCATCTTACAGAATGCCCATTAGCTGCGTCTCCCACACTCAGGTTATAGATAACCCGCATATTGCGTATTGCTACTCCCACGCTACAGAACACTGTAAAGTGCTTCCCTCTACACCCAGGCTACGGAACGCTTGTCAACTGCTTCTCTCTAGACCAAGGATAGAGAAATACTGTAACCGCATTTGCTACACTCGGACTGCAGATATCCTGCATATTGTGAATGCCTACAGAACTCTTGTGAACTGTGTCTGTCCACACTTACATTACAGAAATCTGTTAAAATGTGTCCTCTACACTCAGGCTACAGCAATCACATATATTACATATGCTTATGCTCAGGATACAGACCTCTTGAAAACTGCTTCCCCCTACTCCCAGGATGCAGAACGCCGCTAAACTGCATCTCTATACCCCCACGTTACAAAAGTCACGTAAGCTGCATCTCCCGCACTCAGGCTACAGAAATCCTGCATATGGCAAATGTCCACTCCCAGGCTAAAGAACTCGTGTAAACTGCTTCTCTGTACACACAAGATACACAGTTCGCCGAAACTGCATTTCCCTAGACCGAGATTACAGAACATCTGTAAGCTGCATCTTCCACACTAAGGGTTCCAGAAAACACGCATATTACGTATTGCCACCCCCACGGTAAAGAACTCTGTAAACTGCTTGCCTCTACTGAATCTCAGGCTACAGAACTGCTGTAAATTGCATTTCCCTTTCCCTTCACCCAGCTCACAGAATGCCAAAAAGCTGCGTCTCCCACACTCAGGTTATAAAAAACCCGCATATTGTGTATTGCTACTCCCACAATACAGAACTCTGTAAACTGCTACATTCTACACCCAGGCTACAGAACTCTTGTAAAATGCTTCTCTCTGCACACGGGATACACAGCTCCCGGAAACTGCATTTCTCCACACCCAACTTACAGAACTCCTGAAAGCTGCGTGTCCTACAGTGAAGACACAGACAACCCGCAATGGCGCATTTCTACTCCCGAGTTGCAGAACTCTGTAAATTGCTTCTCTCGACACACAAGTTACACAACTCCCTGAAAATGCAGTTCCCTTCATCCATGTAACAGATCGCCTTTAAGCTGCGACTCCCACACTCGGGTTCTGGATATCCCTCGTGTTGCCTATTGCTACTGCCATGCTACAGAACTCTGTATACTGCTTATTTCTACACTCAGGCTACAGAACTCTTGTAAACTGCTTCCCTCTAGACCAAGGATAGAGAAATCCTGTAGGCTGCGTCTGCTACACTCAGGCTACAGATATCCCGAATATTGCGATTGTCTACTCCCAGGCTACACAACTCTTGTAAAGTGCTTCTCTCCGCACACAGAATATAGAACTTCCCTAAACTGCATTTGCCTTCATCCAGCGTACAGAACGCCCGTTAGCTGCTTCTCTCAAACTCAGGTTTTAGAAAACACGCATATTGTGTGTTGTTACTCCCCCTCTACAGAAATCTCTAAAGTGCTTCGCTCTACAGCCAGCCTACAGAACTCTTGTAAACTGCTTCTCTCTAGACCATGGATAGAGAACTACTGTAAGCTACGTTTGCTATGCTCAGATTACAGGTTTCCTTCATATTGCGAATGCATTCTCCCAGGCTACAGAAGTCTGTAAACGGCTTCTCTCTACACCAAGGCTACAGAACTCTTGTCAACTGCCTTTCCCTTCATGCATCTTACAGAATGCCCATTAGCTGCGTCTCCCACACTCAGGTTATAGATAACCCGCATATTGCGTATTGCTACTCCCACGCTACAGAACACTGTAAAGTGCTTCCCTCTACACCCAGGCTACGGAACGCTTGTCAACTGCTTCTCTCTAGACCAAGGATAGAGAAATACTGTAACCGCATTTGCTACACTCGGACTGCAGATATCCTGCATATTGTGAATGCCTACAGAACTCTTGTGAACTGTGTCTGTCCACACTTACATTACAGAAATCTGTTAAAATGTGTCCTCTACACTCAGGCTACAGCAATCACATATATTACATATGCTTATGCTCAGGATACAGACCTCTTGAAAACTGCTTCCCCCTACTCCCAGGATGCAGAACGCCGCTAAACTGCATCTCTATACCCCCACGTTACAAAAGTCACGTAAGCTGCATCTCCCGCACTCAGGCTACAGAAATCCTGCATATGGCAAATGTCCACTCCCAGGCTAAAGAACTCGTGTAAACTGCTTCTCTGTACACACAAGATACACAGTTCGCCGAAACTGCATTTCCCTAGACCGAGATTACAGAACATCTGTAAGCTGCATCTTCCACACTAAGGGTTCCAGAAAACACGCATATTACGTATTGCCACCCCCACGGTAAAGAACTCTGTAAACTGCTTGCCTCTACTGAATCTCAGGCTACAGAACTGCTGTAAATTGCATTTCCCTTTCCCTTCACCCAGCTCACAGAATGCCAAAAAGCTGCGTCTCCCACACTCAGGTTATAAAAAACCCGCATATTGTGTATTGCTACTCCCACAATACAGAACTCTGTAAACTGCTACATTCTACACCCAGGCTACAGAACTCTTGGAAACTGCTTCTCTCTGCACACTGGATACACAGCTCCCAGAAACTGCATTTCTCCACACCCGGCTTACAGAACCCCGAAAGCTGCGTGTCCTACAGTGAAGACACAGACAACCCGCAATTACGCATTTCTATTCCCATGCTACAGAACTCTGTAAAATGCTTCTCTAGACACCCAGGATACAGACACCCTATGAAGTGCTTCCCTCTACAACCTGGTTACTGAAAACCTGTTTAATGTGAATGCCTACTCCCAGCCTACAGATCTCTTGTAAACTGCTTCTCTCTGCATACTGGATACACAGTTCCCGCTAACTGAATTTCTCCACACCCAGCTTACAGAACTCCTGAAAGCTGCGTGTCCTACAGTGAAGACACAGACAACCCGCAATGGCGCATTTCTACTCCCAAGTTGCAGAACTCTGTAAATTGCTTCTCTCGACACACAAGTTACACAACTCCCGGAAAATGCATTTCCCTTCACCCATGTAACAGATTGCCCGTAAGCTGCGACTCCCACACTCGGGTTCTGGATATCCCTCGTGTTGCCTATTGCTACTGCCATGCTACAGAACTCTGTATACTGCTTATTTCTACACTCAGGCTACAGAACTCTTGTAAACTGCTTCCCTCTAGACCAAGGATAGAGAAATCCTGTAGGCTGCGTCTGCTACACTCAGGCTACAGATATCCCGAATATTGCGATTGTCTACTCCCAGGCTACACAACTCTTGTAAAGTGCTTCTCTCCGCACACAGAATATAGAACTTCCCTAAACTGCATTTGCCTTCATCCAGCGTACAGAACGCCCGTTAGCTGCTTCTCTCAAACTCAGGTTTTAGAAAACACGCATATTGTGTGTTGTTACTCCCCCTCTACAGAAATCTCTAAAGTGCTTCGCTCTACAGCCAGCCTACAGAACTCTTGTAAACTGCTTCTCTCTAGACCATGGATAGAGAACTACTGTAAGCTACGTTTGCTATGCTCAGATTACAGGTTTCCTTCATATTGCGAATGCATTCTCCCAGGCTACAGAAGTCTGTAAACGGCTTCTCTCTACACCAAGGCTACAGAACTCTTGTCAACTGCCTTTCCCTTCATGCATCTTACAGAATGCCCATTAGCTGCGTCTCCCACACTCAGGTTATAGATAACCCGCATATTGCGTATTGCTACTCCCACGCTACAGAACACTGTAAAGTGCTTCCCTCTACACCCAGGCTACGGAACGCTTGTCAACTGCTTCTCTCTAGACCAAGGATAGAGAAATACTGTAACCGCATTTGCTACACTCGGACTGCAGATATCCTGCATATTGTGAATGCCTACAGAACTCTTGTGAACTGTGTCTGTCCACACTTACATTACAGAAATCTGTTAAAATGTGTCCTCTACACTCAGGCTACAGCAATCACATATATTACATATGCTTATGCTCAGGATACAGACCTCTTGAAAACTGCTTCCCCCTACTCCCAGGATGCAGAACGCCGCTAAACTGCATCTCTATACCCCCACGTTACAAAAGTCACGTAAGCTGCATCTCCCGCACTCAGGCTACAGAAATCCTGCATATGGCAAATGTCCACTCCCAGGCTAAAGAACTCGTGTAAACTGCTTCTCTGTACACACAAGATACACAGTTCGCCGAAACTGCATTTCCCTAGACCGAGATTACAGAACATCTGTAAGCTGCATCTTCCACACTAAGGGTTCCAGAAAACACGCATATTACGTATTGCCACCCCCACGGTAAAGAACTCTGTAAACTGCTTGCCTCTACTGAATCTCAGGCTACAGAACTGCTGTAAATTGCATTTCCCTTTCCCTTCACCCAGCTCACAGAATGCCAAAAAGCTGCGTCTCCCACACTCAGGTTATAAAAAACCCGCATATTGTGTATTGCTACTCCCACAATACAGAACTCTGTAAACTGCTACATTCTACACCCAGGCTACAGAACTCTTGTAAAATGCTTCTCTCTGCACACGGGATACACAGCTCCCGGAAACTGCATTTCTCCACACCCAACTTACAGAACTCCTGAAAGCTGCGTGTCCTACAGTGAAGACACAGACAACCCGCAATGGCGCATTTCTACTCCCGAGTTGCAGAACTCTGTAAATTGCTTCTCTCGACACACAAGTTACACAACTCCCTGAAAATGCAGTTCCCTTCATCCATGTAACAGATCGCCTTTAAGCTGCGACTCCCACAGAACATCTGTAAGCTGCATCTTCCACACTAAGGGTTCCAGAAAACACGCATATTACGTATTGCCACCCCCACGGTAAAGAACTCTGTAAACTGCTTGCCTCTACTGAATCTCAGGCTACAGAACTGCTGTAAATTGCATTTCCCTTTCCCTTCACCCAGCTCACAGAATGCCAAAAAGCTGCGTCTCCCACACTCAGGTTATAAAAAACCCGCATATTGTGTATTGCTACTCCCACAATACAGAACTCTGTAAACTGCTACATTCTACACCCAGGCGACAGAACTCTTGGAAACTGCTTCTCTCTGCACACTGGATACACAGCTCCCAGAAACTGCATTTCTCCACACCCGGCTTACAGAACCCCGAAAGCTGCGTGTCCTACAGTGAAGACACAGACAACCCGCAATTACGCATTTCTATTCCCATGCTACAGAACTCTGTAAAATGCTTCTCTAGACACCCAGGATACAGACACCCTATGAAGTGCTTCCCTCTACAACCTGGTTACTGAAAACCTGTTTAATGTGAATGCCTACTCCCAGCCTACAGATCTCTTGTAAACTGCTTCTCTCTGCATACTGGATACACAGTTCCCGCTAACTGAATTTCTCCACACCCAGCTTACAGAACTCCCGAAAGCTGCGTGTCCTACAGTGAAGATGCAGACAATCCGTAATTGTGCATTTCAACTTCCATGCTACAGAACTCTGTAAACTGCTTCATTCTACACCCAGGCTACAGAACTCTTGGAAACTGCTTCTCTCTGCACACTGGATACACAGCTCCCAGAAACTGCATTTCTCCACACCCGGCTTACAGAACCCCGAAAGCTGCGTGTCCTACAGTGAAGACACAGACAACCCGCAATTACGCATTTCTATTCCCATGCTACAGAACTCTGTAAAATGCTTCTCTAGACACCCCGGATACAGACACCCTATGAAGTGCTTCCCTCTACAACCTGGTTACTGAAAACCTGTTTAATGTGAATGCCTACTCCCAGCCTACAGATCTCTTGTAAACTGCTTCTCTCTGCATACTGGATACACAGTTCCCGCTAACTGAATTTCTCCACACCCAGCTTACAAAACTCCCGAAAGCTGCGTGTCCTACAGTGAAGATGCAGACAATCCGTAATTGTGCATTTCAACTTCCATGCTACAGAACTCTGTAAACTGCTTCATTCTACACCCAGGCTACAGAACTCTTGTAAAATGCTTCTCTCTGCACACGGGATACACAGCTCCCGGAAACTGCATTTCTCCACACCCAACGTACAGAACTCCTGAAAGCTGCGTGTCCTACAGTGAAGACACAGACAACCCGCAATGGCGCATTTCTACTCCCAAGTTGCAGAACTCTGTAAATTGCTTCTCTCGACACACAAGTTACACAACTCCCTGAAAATGCAGTTCCCTTCATCCATGTAACATATCGCCTTTAAGCTGCGACTCCCACACTCGGGTTCTGGATATCCCTCGTGTTGCCTATTGCTACTGCCATGCTACAGAACTCTGTATACTGCTTATTTCTACACTCAGGCTACAGAACTCTTGTAAACTGCTTCCCTCTAGACCAAGGATAGAGAAATCCTGTAGGCTGCGTCTGCTACACTCAGGCTACAGATATCCCGAATATTGCGATTGTCTACTCCCAGGCTACACAACTCTTGTAAAGTGCTTCTCTCCGCACACAGAATATAGAACTTCCCTAAACTGCATTTGCCTTCATCCAGCGTACAGAACGCCCGTTAGCTGCTTCTCTCAAACTCAGGTTTTAGAAAACACGCATATTGTGTGTTGTTACTCCCCCTCTACAGAAATCTCTAAAGTGCTTCGCTCTACAGCCAGCCTACAGAACTCTTGTAAACTGCTTCTCTCTAGACCATGGATAGAGAACTACTGTAAGCTACGTTTGCTATGCTCAGATTACAGGTTTCCTTCATATTGCGAATGCATTCTCCCAGGCTACAGAAGTCTGTAAACGGCTTCTCTCTACACCAAGGCTACAGAACTCTTGTCAACTGCCTTTCCCTTCATGCATCTTACAGAATGCCCATTAGCTGCGTCTCCCACACTCAGGTTATAGATAACCCGCATATTGCGTATTGCTACTCCCACGCTACAGAACACTGTAAAGTGCTTCCCTCTACACCCAGGCTACGGAACGCTTGTCAACTGCTTCTCTCTAGACCAAGGATAGAGAAATACTGTAACCGCATTTGCTACACTCGGACTGCAGATATCCTGCATATTGTGAATGCCTACAGAACTCTTGTGAACTGTGTCTGTCCACACTTACATTACAGAAATCTGTTAAAATGTGTCCTCTACACTCAGGCTACAGCAATCACATATATTACATATGCTTATGCTCAGGATACAGACCTCTTGAAAACTGCTTCCCCCTACTCCCAGGATGCAGAACGCCGCTAAACTGCATCTCTATACCCCCACGTTACAAAAGTCACGTAAGCTGCATCTCCCGCACTCAGGCTACAGAAATCCTGCATATGGCAAATGTCCACTCCCAGGCTAAAGAACTCGTGTAAACTGCTTCTCTGTACACACAAGATACACAGTTCGCCGAAACTGCATTTCCCTAGACCGAGATTACAGAACATCTGTAAGCTGCATCTTCCACACTAAGGGTTCCAGAAAACACGCATATTACGTATTGCCACCCCCACGGTAAAGAACTCTGTAAACTGCTTGCCTCTACTGAATCTCAGGCTACAGAACTGCTGTAAATTGCATTTCCCTTTCCCTTCACCCAGCTCACAGAATGCCAAAAAGCTGCGTCTCCCACACTCAGGTTATAAAAAACCCGCATATTGTGTATTGCTACTCCCACAATACAGAACTCTGTAAACTGCTACATTCTACACCCAGGCGACAGAACTCTTGGAAACTGCTTCTCTCTGCACACTGGATACACAGCTCCCAGAAACTGCATTTCTCCACACCCGGCTTACAGAACCCCGAAAGCTGCGTGTCCTACAGTGAAGACACAGACAACCCGCAATTACGCATTTCTATTCCCATGCTACAGAACTCTGTAAAATGCTTCTCTAGACACCCAGGATACAGACACCCTATGAAGTGCTTCCCTCTACAACCTGGTTACTGAAAACCTGTTTAATGTGAATGCCTACTCCCAGCCTACAGATCTCTTGTAAACTGCTTCTCTCTGCATACTGGATACACAGTTCCCGCTAACTGAATTTCTCCACACCCAGCTTACAAAACTCCCGAAAGCTGCGTGTCCTACAGTGAAGATGCAGACAATCCGTAATTGTGCATTTCAACTTCCATGCTACAGAACTCTGTAAACTGCTTCATTCTACACCCAGGCTACAGAACTCTTGGAAACTGCTTCTCTCTGCACACTGGATACACAGCTCCCAGAAACTGCATTTCTCCACACCCGGCTTACAGAACCCCGAAAGCTGCGTGTCCTACAGTGAAGACACAGACAACCCGCAATTACGCATTTCTATTCCCATGCTACAGAACTCTGTAAAATGCTTCTCTAGACACCCCGGATACAGACACCCTATGAAGTGCTTCCCTCTACAACCTGGTTACTGAAAACCTGTTTAATGTGAATGCCTACTCCCAGCCTACAGATCTCTTGTAAACTGCTTCTCTCTGCATACTGGATACACAGTTCCCGCTAACTGAATTTCTCCACACCCAGCTTACAAAACTCCCGAAAGCTGCGTGTCCTACAGTGAAGATGCAGACAATCCGTAATTGTGCATTTCAACTTCCATGCTACAGAACTCTGTAAACTGCTTCATTCTACACCCAGGCTACAGAACTCTTGTAAAATGCTTCTCTCTGCACACGGGATACACAGCTCCCGGAAACTGCATTTCTCCACACCCAACGTACAGAACTCCTGAAAGCTGCGTGTCCTACAGTGAAGACACAGACAACCCGCAATGGCGCATTTCTACTCCCAAGTTGCAGAACTCTGTAAATTGCTTCTCTCGACACACAAGTTACACAACTCCCTGAAAATGCAGTTCCCTTCATCCATGTAACAGATCGCCTTTAAGCTGCGACTCCCACACTCGGTTTCTGGATATCCCTCGTGTTGCCTATTGCTACTGCCATGCTACAGAACTCTGTATACTGCTTATTTCTACACTCAGGCTACAGAACTCTTGTAAACTGCTTCCCTCTAGACCAAGGATAGAGAAATCCTGTAGGCTGCGTCTGCTACACTCAGGCTACAGATATCCCGAATATTGCGATTGTCTACTCCCAGGCTACACAACTCTTGTAAAGTGCTTCTCTCCGCACACAGAATATAGAACTTCCCTAAACTGCATTTGCCTTCATCCAGCGTACAGAACGCCCGTTAGCTGCTTCTCTCAAACTCAGGTTTTAGAAAACACGCATATTGTGTGTTGTTACTCCCCCTCTACAGAAATCTCTAAAGTGCTTCGCTCTACAGCCAGCCTACAGAACTCTTGTAAACTGCTTCTCTCTAGACCATGGATAGAGAACTACTGTAAGCTACGTTTGCTATGCTCAGATTACAGGTTTCCTTCATATTGCGAATGCATTCTCCCAGGCTACAGAAGTCTGTAAACGGCTTCTCTCTACACCAAGGCTACAGAACTCTTGTCAACTGCCTTTCCCTTCATGCATCTTACAGAATGCCCATTAGCTGCGTCTCCCACACTCAGGTTATAGATAACCCGCATATTGCGTATTGCTACTCCCACGCTACAGAACACTGTAAAGTGCTTCCCTCTACACCCAGGCTACGGAACGCTTGTCAACTGCTTCTCTCTAGACCAAGGATAGAGAAATACTGTAACCGCATTTGCTACACTCGGACTGCAGATATCCTGCATATTGTGAATGCCTACAGAACTCTTGTGAACTGTGTCTGTCCACACTTACATTACAGAAATCTGTTAAAATGTGTCCTCTACACTCAGGCTACAGCAATCACATATATTACATATGCTTATGCTCAGGATACAGACCTCTTGAAAACTGCTTCCCCCTACTCCCAGGATGCAGAACGCCGCTAAACTGCATCTCTATACCCCCACGTTACAAAAGTCACGTAAGCTGCATCTCCCGCACTCAGGCTACAGAAATCCTGCATATGGCAAATGTCCACTCCCAGGCTAAAGAACTCGTGTAAACTGCTTCTCTGTACACACAAGATACACAGTTCGCCGAAACTGCATTTCCCTAGACCGAGATTACAGAACATCTGTAAGCTGCATCTTCCACACTAAGGGTTCCAGAAAACACGCATATTACGTATTGCCACCCCCACGGTAAAGAACTCTGTAAACTGCTTGCCTCTACTGAATCTCAGGCTACAGAACTGCTGTAAATTGCATTTCCCTTTCCCTTCACCCAGCTCACAGAATGCCAAAAAGCTGCGTCTCCCACACTCAGGTTATAAAAAACCCGCATATTGTGTATTGCTACTCCCACAATACAGAACTCTGTAAACTGCTACATTCTACACCCAGGCGACAGAACTCTTGGAAACTGCTTCTCTCTGCACACTGGATACACAGCTCCCAGAAACTGCATTTCTCCACACCCGGCTTACAGAACCCCGAAAGCTGCGTGTCCTACAGTGAAGACACAGACAACCCGCAATTACGCATTTCTATTCCCATGCTACAGAACTCTGTAAAATGCTTCTCTAGACACCCAGGATACAGACACCCTATGAAGTGCTTCCCTCTACAACCTGGTTACTGAAAACCTGTTTAATGTGAATGCCTACTCCCAGCCTACAGATCTCTTGTAAACTGCTTCTCTCTGCATACTGGATACACAGTTCCCGCTAACTGAATTTCTCCACACCCAGCTTACAGAACTCCCGAAAGCTGCGTGTCCTACAGTGAAGATGCAGACAATCCGTAATTGTGCATTTCAACTTCCATGCTACAGAACTCTGTAAACTGCTTCATTCTACACCCAGGCTACAGAACTCTTGTAAAATGCTTCTCTCTGCACACGGGATACACAGCTCCCAGAAACTGCATTTCTCCACACCCAACTTACAGAACTCCTGAAAGCTGCGTGTCCTACAGTGAAGACACAGACAACCCGCAATGGCGCATTTCTACTCCCAAGTTGCAGAACTCTGTAAATTGCTTCTCTCGACACACAAGTTACACAACTCCCGGAAAATGCAGTTCCCTTCATCCATGTAACAGATCGCCCTCAAGCTGCGCCTCCCACACTTGGGTTCTGGATATCCCTCGTGTTGCCTATTGCTACTGCCATGCTACAGAACTCTGTATACTGCTTATTTCTACACTCAGGCTACAGAACTCTTGTAAACTGCTTCTCTCGACACACAAGTTACACAACTCCCGGAAAATGCATTTCCCTTCACCCATGTAACAGATTGCCCGTAAGCTGCGACTCCCACACTCGGGTTCTGGATATCCCTCGTGTTGCCTATTGCTACTGCCATGCTACAGAACTCTGTATACTGCTTATTTCTACACTCAGCCTACAGAACTCTTGTAAACTGCTTCCCTCTAGACCAAGGATAGAGAAATCCTGTAGGCTGCGTCTGCTACACTCAGGCTACAGATATCCCGAATATTGCGATTGTCTACTCCCAGGCTACACAACTCTTGTAAAGTGCTTCTCTCCGCACACAGAATATAGAACTTCCCTAAACTGCATTTGCCTTCATCCAGCGTACAGAACGCCCGTTAGCTGCTTCTCTCAAACTCAGGTTTTAGAAAACACGCATATTGTGTGTTGTTACTCCCCCTCTACAGAAATCTCTAAAGTGCTTCGCTCTACAGCCAGCCTACAGAACTCTTGTAAACTGCTTCTCTCTAGACCATGGATAGAGAACTACTGTAAGCTACGTTTGCTATGCTCAGATTACAGGTTTCCTTCATATTGCGAATGCATTCTCCCAGGCTACAGAAGTCTGTAAACGGCTTCTCTCTACACCAAGGCTACAGAACTCTTGTCAACTGCCTTTCCCTTCATGCATCTTACAGAATGCCCATTAGCTGCGTCTCCCACACTCAGGTTATAGATAACCCGCATATTGCGTATTGCTACTCCCACGCTACAGAACACTGTAAAGTGCTTCCCTCTACACCCAGGCTACGGAACGCTTGTCAACTGCTTCTCTCTAGACCAAGGATAGAGAAATACTGTAACCGCATTTGCTACACTCGGACTGCAGATATCCTGCATATTGTGAATGCCTACAGAACTCTTGTGAACTGTGTCTGTCCACACTTACATTACAGAAATCTGTTAAAATGTGTCCTCTACACTCAGGCTACAGCAATCACATATATTACATATGCTTATGCTCAGGATACAGACCTCTTGAAAACTGCTTCCCCCTACTCCCAGGATGCAGAACGCCGCTAAACTGCATCTCTATACCCCCACGTTACAAAAGTCACGTAAGCTGCATCTCCCGCACTCAGGCTACAGAAATCCTGCATATGGCAAATGTCCACTCCCAGGCTAAAGAACTCGTGTAAACTGCTTCTCTGTACACACAAGATACACAGTTCGCCGAAACTGCATTTCCCTAGACCGAGATTACAGAACATCTGTAAGCTGCATCTTCCACACTAAGGGTTCCAGAAAACACGCATATTACGTATTGCCACCCCCACGGTAAAGAACTCTGTAAACTGCTTGCCTCTACTGAATCTCAGGCTACAGAACTGCTGTAAATTGCATTTCCCTTTCCCTTCACCCAGCTCACAGAATGCCAAAAAGCTGCGTCTCCCACACTCAGGTTATAAAAAACCCGCATATTGTGTATTGCTACTCCCACAATACAGAACTCTGTAAACTGCTACATTCTACACCCAGGCTACAGAACTCTTGGAAACTGCTTCTCTCTGCACACTGGATACACAGCTCCCAGAAACTGCATTTCTCCACACCCGGCTTACAGAACCCCGAAAGCTGCGTGTCCTACAGTGAAGACACAGACAACCCGCAATTACGCATTTCTATTCCCATGCTACAGAACTCTGTAAAATGCTTCTCTAGACACCCAGGATACAGACACCCTATGAAGTGCTTCCCTCTACAACCTGGTTACTGAAAACCTGTTTAATGTGAATGCCTACTCCCAGCCTACAGATCTCTTGTAAACTGCTTCTCTCTGCATACTGGATACACAGTTCCCGCTAACTGAATTTCTCCACACCCAGCTTACAGAACTCCCGAAAGCTGCGTGTCCTACAGTGAAGATGCAGACAATCCGTAATTGTGCATTTCAACTTCCATGCTACAGAACTCTGTAAACTGCTTCATTCTACACCCAGGCTACAGAACTCTTGTAAAATGCTTCTCTCTGCACACGGGATACACAGCTCCCAGAAACTGCATTTCTCCACACCCAACTTACAGAACTCCTGAAAGCTGCGTGTCCTACAGTGAAGACACAGACAACCCGCAATGGCGCATTTCTACTCCCAAGTTGCAGAACTCTGTAAATTGCTTCTCTCGACACACAAGTTACACAACTCCCGGAAAATGCAGTTCCCTTCATCCATGTAACAGATCGCCCTCAAGCTGCGCCTCCCACACTTGGGTTCTGGATATCCCTCGTGTTGCCTATTGCTACTGCCATGCTACAGAACTCTGTATACTGCTTATTTCTACACTCAGGCTACAGAACTCTTGTAAACTGCTTCTCTCGACACACAAGTTACACAACTCCCGGAAAATGCATTTCCCTTCACCCATGTAACAGATTGCCCGTAAGCTGCGACTCCCACACTCGGGTTCTGGATATCCCTCGTGTTGCCTATTGCTACTGCCATGCTACAGAACTCTGTATACTGCTTATTTCTACACTCAGCCTACAGAACTCTTGTAAACTGCTTCCCTCTAGACCAAGGATAGAGAAATCCTGTAGGCTGCGTCTGCTACACTCAGGCTACAGATATCCCGAATATTGCGATTGTCTACTCCCAGGCTACACAACTCTTGTAAAGTGCTTCTCTCCGCACACAGAATATAGAACTTCCCTAAACTGCATTTGCCTTCATCCAGCGTACAGAACGCCCGTTAGCTGCTTCTCTCAAACTCAGGTTTTAGAAAACACGCATATTGTGTGTTGTTACTCCCCCTCTACAGAAATCTCTAAAGTGCTTCGCTCTACAGCCAGCCTACAGAACTCTTGTAAACTGCTTCTCTCTAGACCATGGATAGAGAACTACTGTAAGCTACGTTTGCTATGCTCAGATTACAGGTTTCCTTCATATTGCGAATGCATTCTCCCAGGCTACAGAAGTCTGTAAACGGCTTCTCTCTACACCAAGGCTACAGAACTCTTGTCAACTGCCTTTCCCTTCATGCATCTTACAGAATGCCCATTAGCTGCGTCTCCCACACTCAGGTTATAGATAACCCGCATATTGCGTATTGCTACTCCCACGCTACAGAACACTGTAAAGTGCTTCCCTCTACACCCAGGCTACGGAACGCTTGTCAACTGCTTCTCTCTAGACCAAGGATAGAGAAATACTGTAACCGCATTTGCTACACTCGGACTGCAGATATCCTGCATATTGTGAATGCCTACAGAACTCTTGTGAACTGTGTCTGTCCACACTTACATTACAGAAATCTGTTAAAATGTGTCCTCTACACTCAGGCTACAGCAATCACATATATTACATATGCTTATGCTCAGGATACAGACCTCTTGAAAACTGCTTCCCCCTACTCCCAGGATGCAGAACGCCGCTAAACTGCATCTCTATACCCCCACGTTACAAAAGTCACGTAAGCTGCATCTCCCGCACTCAGGCTACAGAAATCCTGCATATGGCAAATGTCCACTCCCAGGCTAAAGAACTCGTGTAAACTGCTTCTCTGTACACACAAGATACACAGTTCGCCGAAACTGCATTTCCCTAGACCGAGATTACAGAACATCTGTAAGCTGCATCTTCCACACTAAGGGTTCCAGAAAACACGCATATTACGTATTGCCACCCCCACGGTAAAGAACTCTGTAAACTGCTTGCCTCTACTGAATCTCAGGCTACAGAACTGCTGTAAATTGCATTTCCCTTTCCCTTCACCCAGCTCACAGAATGCCAAAAAGCTGCGTCTCCCACACTCAGGTTATAAAAAACCCGCATATTGTGTATTGCTACTCCCACAATACAGAACTCTGTAAACTGCTACATTCTACACCCAGGCTACAGAACTCTTGTAAAATGCTTCTCTCTGCACACGGGATACACAGCTCCCGGAAACTGCATTTCTCCACACCCAACTTACAGAACTCCTGAAAGCTGCGTGTCCTACAGTGAAGACACAGACAACCCGCAATGGCGCATTTCTACTCCCGAGTTGCAGAACTCTGTAAATTGCTTCTCTCGACACACAAGTTACACAACTCCCTGAAAATGCAGTTCCCTTCATCCATGTAACAGATCGCCTTTAAGCTGCGACTCCCACACTCGGGTTCTGGATATCCCTCGTGTTGCCTATTGCTACTGCCATGCTACAGAACTCTGTATACTGCTTATTTCTACACTCAGGCTACAGAACTCTTGTAAACTGCTTCCCTCTAGACCAAGGATAGAGAAATCCTGTAGGCTGCGTCTGCTACACTCAGGCTACAGATATCCCGAATATTGCGATTGTCTACTCCCAGGCTACACAACTCTTGTAAAGTGCTTCTCTCCGCACACAGAATATAGAACTTCCCTAAACTGCATTTGCCTTCATCCAGCGTACAGAACGCCCGTTAGCTGCTTCTCTCAAACTCAGGTTTTAGAAAACACGCATATTGTGTGTTGTTACTCCCCCTCTACAGAAATCTCTAAAGTGCTTCGCTCTACAGCCAGCCTACAGAACTCTTGTAAACTGCTTCTCTCTAGACCATGGATAGAGAACTACTGTAAGCTACGTTTGCTATGCTCAGATTACAGGTTTCCTTCATATTGCGAATGCATTCTCCCAGGCTACAGAAGTCTGTAAACGGCTTCTCTCTACACCAAGGCTACAGAACTCTTGTCAACTGCCTTTCCCTTCATGCATCTTACAGAATGCCCATTAGCTGCGTCTCCCACACTCAGGTTATAGATAACCCGCATATTGCGTATTGCTACTCCCACGCTACAGAACACTGTAAAGTGCTTCCCTCTACACCCAGGCTACGGAACGCTTGTCAACTGCTTCTCTCTAGACCAAGGATAGAGAAATACTGTAACCGCATTTGCTACACTCGGACTGCAGATATCCTGCATATTGTGAATGCCTACAGAACTCTTGTGAACTGTGTCTGTCCACACTTACATTACAGAAATCTGTTAAAATGTGTCCTCTACACTCAGGCTACAGCAATCACATATATTACATATGCTTATGCTCAGGATACAGACCTCTTGAAAACTGCTTCCCCCTACTCCCAGGATGCAGAACGCCGCTAAACTGCATCTCTATACCCCCACGTTACAAAAGTCACGTAAGCTGCATCTCCCGCACTCAGGCTACAGAAATCCTGCATATGGCAAATGTCCACTCCCAGGCTAAAGAACTCGTGTAAACTGCTTCTCTGTACACACAAGATACACAGTTCGCCGAAACTGCATTTCCCTAGACCGAGATTACAGAACATCTGTAAGCTGCATCTTCCACACTAAGGGTTCCAGAAAACACGCATATTACGTATTGCCACCCCCACGGTAAAGAACTCTGTAAACTGCTTGCCTCTACTGAATCTCAGGCTACAGAACTGCTGTAAATTGCATTTCCCTTTCCCTTCACCCAGCTCACAGAATGCCAAAAAGCTGCGTCTCCCACACTCAGGTTATAAAAAACCCGCATATTGTGTATTGCTACTCCCACAATACAGAACTCTGTAAACTGCTACATTCTACACCCAGGCTACAGAACTCTTGGAAACTGCTTCTCTCTGCACACTGGATACACAGCTCCCAGAAACTGCATTTCTCCACACCCGGCTTACAGAACCCCGAAAGCTGCGTGTCCTACAGTGAAGACACAGACAACCCGCAATTACGCATTTCTATTCCCATGCTACAGAACTCTGTAAAATGCTTCTCTAGACACCCAGGATACAGACACCCTATGAAGTGCTTCCCTCTACAACCTGGTTACTGAAAACCTGTTTAATGTGAATGCCTACTCCCAGCCTACAGATCTCTTGTAAACTGCTTCTCTCTGCATACTGGATACACAGTTCCCGCTAACTGAATTTCTCCACACCCAGCTTACAGAACTCCCGAAAGCTGCGTGTCCTACAGTGAAGATGCAGACAATCCGTAATTGTGCATTTCAACTTCCATGCTACAGAACTCTGTAAACTGCTTCATTCTACACCCAGGCTACAGAACTCTTGTAAAATGCTTCTCTCTGCACACGGGATACACAGCTCCCAGAAACTGCATTTCTCCACACCCAACTTACAGAACTCCTGAAAGCTGCGTGTCCTACAGTGAAGACACAGACAACCCGCAATGGCGCATTTCTACTCCCAAGTTGCAGAACTCTGTAAATTGCTTCTCTCGACACACAAGTTACACAACTCCCGGAAAATGCAGTTCCCTTCATCCATGTAACAGATCGCCCTCAAGCTGCGCCTCCCACACTTGGGTTCTGGATATCCCTCGTGTTGCCTATTGCTACTGCCATGCTACAGAACTCTGTATACTGCTTATTTCTACACTCAGCCTACAGAACTCTTGTAAACTGCTTCCCTCTAGACCAAGGATAGAGAAATCCTGTAGGCTGCGTCTGCTACACTCAGGCTACAGATATCCCGAATATTGCGATTGTCTACTCCCAGGCTACACAACTCTTGTAAAGTGCTTCTCTCCGCACACAGAATATAGAACTTCCCTAAACTGCATTTGCCTTCATCCAGCGTACAGAACGCCCGTTAGCTGCTTCTCTCAAACTCAGGTTTTAGAAAACACGCATATTGTGTGTTGTTACTCCCCCTCTACAGAAATCTCTAAAGTGCTTCGCTCTACAGCCAGCCTACAGAACTCTTGTAAACTGCTTCTCTCTAGACCATGGATAGAGAACTACTGTAAGCTACGTTTGCTATGCTCAGATTACAGGTTTCCTTCATATTGCGAATGCATTCTCCCAGGCTACAGAAGTCTGTAAACGGCTTCTCTCTACACCAAGGCTACAGAACTCTTGTCAACTGCCTTTCCCTTCATGCATCTTACAGAATGCCCATTAGCTGCGTCTCCCACACTCAGGTTATAGATAACCCGCATATTGCGTATTGCTACTCCCACGCTACAGAACACTGTAAAGTGCTTCCCTCTACACCCAGGCTACGGAACGCTTGTCAACTGCTTCTCTCTAGACCAAGGATAGAGAAATACTGTAACCGCATTTGCTACACTCGGACTGCAGATATCCTGCATATTGTGAATGCCTACAGAACTCTTGTGAACTGTGTCTGTCCACACTTACATTACAGAAATCTGTTAAAATGTGTCCTCTACACTCAGGCTACAGCAATCACATATATTACATATGCTTATGCTCAGGATACAGACCTCTTGAAAACTGCTTCCCCCTACTCCCAGGATGCAGAACGCCGCTAAACTGCATCTCTATACCCCCACGTTACAAAAGTCACGTAAGCTGCATCTCCCGCACTCAGGCTACAGAAATCCTGCATATGGCAAATGTCCACTCCCAGGCTAAAGAACTCGTGTAAACTGCTTCTCTGTACACACAAGATACACAGTTCGCCGAAACTGCATTTCCCTAGACCGAGATTACAGAACATCTGTAAGCTGCATCTTCCACACTAAGGGTTCCAGAAAACACGCATATTACGTATTGCCACCCCCACGGTAAAGAACTCTGTAAACTGCTTGCCTCTACTGAATCTCAGGCTACAGAACTGCTGTAAATTGCATTTCCCTTTCCCTTCACCCAGCTCACAGAATGCCAAAAAGCTGCGTCTCCCACACTCAGGTTATAAAAAACCCGCATATTGTGTATTGCTACTCCCACAATACAGAACTCTGTAAACTGCTACATTCTACACCCAGGCGACAGAACTCTTGGAAACTGCTTCTCTCTGCACACTGGATACACAGCTCCCAGAAACTGCATTTCTCCACACCCGGCTTACAGAACCCCGAAAGCTGCGTGTCCTACAGTGAAGACACAGACAACCCGCAATTACGCATTTCTATTCCCATGCTACAGAACTCTGTAAAATGCTTCTCTAGACACCCAGGATACAGACACCCTATGAAGTGCTTCCCTCTACAACCTGGTTACTGAAAACCTGTTTAATGTGAATGCCTACTCCCAGCCTACAGATCTCTTGTAAACTGCTTCTCTCTGCATACTGGATACACAGTTCCCGCTAACTGAATTTCTCCACACCCAGCTTACAGAACTCCCGAAAGCTGCGTGTCCTACAGTGAAGATGCAGACAATCCGTAATTGTGCATTTCAACTTCCATGCTACAGAACTCTGTAAACTGCTTCATTCTACACCCAGGCTACAGAACTCTTGTAAAATGCTTCTCTCTGCACACGGGATACACAGCTCCCAGAAACTGCATTTCTCCACACCCAACTTACAGAACTCCTGAAAGCTGCGTGTCCTACAGTGAAGACACAGACAACCCGCAATGGCGCATTTCTACTCCCAAGTTGCAGAACTCTGTAAATTGCTTCTCTCGACACACAAGTTACACAACTCCCGGAAAATGCAGTTCCCTTCATCCATGTAACAGATCGCCCTCAAGCTGCGCCTCCCACACTTGGGTTCTGGATATCCCTCGTGTTGCCTATTGCTACTGCCATGCTACAGAACTCTGTATACTGCTTATTTCTACACTCAGGCTACAGAACTCTTGTAAACTGCTTCTCTCGACACACAAGTTACACAACTCCCGGAAAATGCATTTCCCTTCACCCATGTAACAGATTGCCCGTAAGCTGCGACTCCCACACTCAGGTTCTGGATATCCCTCGTGTTGCCTATTGCTACTGCCATGCTACAGAACTCTGTATACTGCTTATTTCTACACTCAGCCTACAGAACTCTTGTAAACTGCTTCCCTCTAGACCAAGGATAGAGAAATCCTGTAGGCTGCGTCTGCTACACTCAGGCTACAGATATCCCGAATATTGCGATTGTCTACTCCCAGGCTACACAACTCTTGTAAAGTGCTTCTCTCCGCACACAGAATATAGAACTTCCCTAAACTGCATTTGCCTTCATCCAGCGTACAGAACGCCCGTTAGCTGCTTCTCTCAAACTCAGGTTTTAGAAAACACGCATATTGTGTGTTGTTACTCCCCCTCTACAGAAATCTCTAAAGTGCTTCGCTCTACAGCCAGCCTACAGAACTCTTGTAAACTGCTTCTCTCTAGACCATGGATAGAGAACTACTGTAAGCTACGTTTGCTATGCTCAGATTACAGGTTTCCTTCATATTGCGAATGCATTCTCCCAGGCTACAGAAGTCTGTAAACGGCTTCTCTCTACACCAAGGCTACAGAACTCTTGTCAACTGCCTTTCCCTTCATGCATCTTACAGAATGCCCATTAGCTGCGTCTCCCACACTCAGGTTATAGATAACCCGCATATTGCGTATTGCTACTCCCACGCTACAGAACACTGTAAAGTGCTTCCCTCTACACCCAGGCTACGGAACGCTTGTCAACTGCTTCTCTCTAGACCAAGGATAGAGAAATACTGTAACCGCATTTGCTACACTCGGACTGCAGATATCCTGCATATTGTGAATGCCTACAGAACTCTTGTGAACTGTGTCTGTCCACACTTACATTACAGAAATCTGTTAAAATGTGTCCTCTACACTCAGGCTACAGCAATCACATATATTACATATGCTTATGCTCAGGATACAGACCTCTTGAAAACTGCTTCCCCCTACTCCCAGGATGCAGAACGCCGCTAAACTGCATCTCTATACCCCCACGTTACAAAAGTCACGTAAGCTGCATCTCCCGCACTCAGGCTACAGAAATCCTGCATATGGCAAATGTCCACTCCCAGGCTAAAGAACTCGTGTAAACTGCATCTCTGTACACACAAGATACACAGTTCGCCGAAACTGCATTTCCCTAGACCGAGATTACAGAACATCTGTAAGCTGCATCTTCCATACTAAGGGTTCCAGAAAACACGCATATTACGTATTGCCACCCCCACGGTAAAGAACTCTGTAAACTGCTTGCCTCTACTGAATCTCAGGCTACAGAACTGCTGTAAATTGCATTTCCCTTTCCCTTCACCCAGCTCACAGAATGCCAAAAAGCTGCGTCTCCCACACTCAGGTTATAAAAAACCCGCATATTGTGTATTGCTACTCCCACAATACAGAACTCTGTAAACTGCTACATTCTACACCCAGGCGACAGAACTCTTGGAAACTGCTTCTCTCTGCACACTGGATACACAGCTCCCAGAAACTGCATTTCTCCACACCCGGCTTACAGAACCCCGAAAGCTGCGTGTCCTACAGTGAAGACACAGACAACCCGCAATTACGCATTTCTATTCCCATGCTACAGAACTCTGTAAAATGCTTCTCTAGACACCCAGGATACAGACACCCTATGAAGTGCTTCCCTCTACAACCTGG
Organism: Oryctolagus cuniculus; assembly: GCF_964237555.1. NCBI lineage: Eukaryota > Metazoa > Chordata > Mammalia > Lagomorpha > Leporidae > Oryctolagus > Oryctolagus cuniculus. Next base: position 148,209,960 of record NC_091435.1, read on the forward strand.
TTACTGAAAACCTGTTTAATGTGAATGCCTACTCCCAGCCTACAGATCTCTTGTAAACTGCTTCTCTCTGCATACTGGATACACAGTTCCCGCTAACTGAATTTCTCCACACCCAGCTTACAGAACTCCTGAAAGCTGCGTGTCCTACAGTGAAGACACAGACAACCCGCAATGGCGCATTTCTACTCCCAAGTTGCAGAACTCTGTAAATTGCTTCTCTCGACACACAAGTTACACAACTCCCGGAAAATGCATTTCCCTTCACCCATGTAACAGATTGCCCGTAAGCTGCGACTCCCACACTCGGGTTCTGGATATCCCTCGTGTTGCCTATTGCTACTGCCATGCTACAGAACTCTGTATACTGCTTATTTCTACACTCAGGCTACAGAACTCTTGTAAACTGCTTCCCTCTAGACCAAGGATAGAGAAATCCTGTAGGCTGCGTCTGCTACACTCAGGCTACAGATATCCCGAATATTGCGATTGTCTACTCCCAGGCTACACAACTCTTGTAAAGTGCTTCTCTCTGCACACAGAATATAGAACTTCCCTAAACTGCATTTGCCTTCATCCAGCGTACAGAACGCCCGTTAGCTGCTTCTCTCAAACTCAGGTTTTAGAAAACACGCATATTGTGTGTTGTTACTCCCCCTCTACAGAAATCTCTAAAGTGCTTCGCTCTACAGCCAGCCTACAGAACTCTTGTAAACTGCTTCTCTCTAGACCATGGATAGAGAACTACTGTAAGCTACGTTTGCTATGCTCAGATTACAGGTTTCCTTCATATTGCGAATGCATTCTCCCAGGCTACAGAAGTCTGTAAACGGCTTCTCTCTACACCAAGGCTACAGAACTCTTGTCAACTGCCTTTCCCTTCATGCATCTTACAGAATGCCCATTAGCTGCGTCTCCCACACTCAGGTTATAGATAACCCGCATATTGCGTATTGCTACTCCCACGCTACAGAACACTGTAAAGTGCTTCCCTCTACACCCAGGCTACGGAACGCTTGTCAACTGCTTCTCTCTAGACCAAGGATAGAGAAATACTGTAACCGCATTTGCTACACTCGGACTGCAGATATCCTGCATATTGTGAATGCCTACAGAACTCTTGTGAACTGTGTCTGTCCACACTTACATTACAGAAATCTGTTAAAATGTGTCCTCTACACTCAGGCTACAGCAATCACATATATTACATATGCTTATGCTCAGGATACAGACCTCTTGAAAACTGCTTCCCCCTACTCCCAGGATGCAGAACGCCGCTAAACTGCATCTCTATACCCCCACGTTACAAAAGTCACGTAAGCTGCATCTCCCGCACTCAGGCTACAGAAATCCTGCATATGGCAAATGTCCACTCCCAGGCTAAAGAACTCGTGTAAACTGCTTCTCTGTACACACAAGATACACAGTTCGCCGAAACTGCATTTCCCTAGACCGAGATTACAGAACATCTGTAAGCTGCATCTTCCACACTAAGGGTTCCAGAAAACACGCATATTACGTATTGCCACCCCCACGGTAAAGAACTCTGTAAACTGCTTGCCTCTACTGAATCTCAGGCTACAGAACTGCTGTAAATTGCATTTCCCTTTCCCTTCACCCAGCTCACAGAATGCCAAAAAGCTGCGTCTCCCACACTCAGGTTATAAAAAACCCGCATATTGTGTATTGCTACTCCCACAATACAGAACTCTGTAAACTGCTACATTCTACACCCAGGCGACAGAACTCTTGGAAACTGCTTCTCTCTGCACACTGGATACACAGCTCCCAGAAACTGCATTTCTCCACACCCGGCTTACAGAACCCCGAAAGCTGCGTGTCCTACAGTGAAGACACAGACAACCCGCAATTACGCATTTCTATTCCCATGCTACAGAACTCTGTAAAATGCTTCTCTAGACACCCCGGATACAGACACCCTATGAAGTGCTTCCCTCTACAACCTGGTTACTGAAAACCTGTTTAATGTGAATGCCTACTCCCAGCCTACAGATCTCTTGTAAACTGCTTCTCTCTGCATACTGGATACACAGTTCCCGCTAACTGAATTTCTCCACACCCAGCTTACAGAACTCCCGAAAGCTGCGTGTCCTACAGTGAAGATGCAGACAATCCGTAATTGTGCATTTCAACTTCCATGCTACAGAACTCTGTAAACTGCTTCATTCTACACCCAGGCTACAGAACTCTTGTAAAATGCTTCTCTCTGCACACGGGATACACAGCTCCCGGAAACTGCATTTCTCCACACCCAACTTACAGAACTCCTGAAAGCTGCGTGTCCTACAGTGAAGACACAGACAACCCGCAATGGCGCATTTCTACTCCCGAGTTGCAGAACTCTGTAAATTGCTTCTCTCGACACACAAGTTACACAACTCCCTGAAAATGCAGTTCCCTTCATCCATGTAACAGATCGCCTTTAAGCTGCGACTCCCACACTCGGGTTCTGGATATCCCTCGTGTTGCCTATTGCTACTGCCATGCTACAGAACTCTGTATACTGCTTATTTCTACACTCAGGCTACAGAACTCTTGTAAACTGCTTCTCTCGACACACAAGTTACACAACTCCCGGAAAATGCATTTCCCTTCACCCATGTAACAGATTGCCCGTAAGCTGCGACTCCCACACTCGGGTTCTGGATATCCCTCGTGTTGCCTATTGCTACTGCCATGCTACAGAACTCTGTATACTGCTTATTTCTACACTCAGGCTACAGAACTCTTGTAAACTGCTTCCCTCTAGACCAAGGATAGAGAAATCCTGTAGGCTGCGTCTGCTACACTCAGGCTACAGATATCCCGAATATTGCGATTGTCTACTCCCAGGCTACACAACTCTTGTAAAGTGCTTCTCTCCGCACACAGAATATAGAACTTCCCTAAACTGCATTTGCCTTCATCCAGCGTACAGAACGCCCGTTAGCTGCTTCTCTCAAACTCAGGTTTTAGAAAACACGCATATTGTGTGTTGTTACTCCCCCTCTACAGAAATCTCTAAAGTGCTTCGCTCTACAGCCAGCCTACAGAACTCTTGTAAACTGCTTCTCTCTAGACCATGGATAGAGAACTACTGTAAGCTACGTTTGCTATGCTCAGATTACAGGTTTCCTTCATATTGCGAATGCATTCTCCCAGGCTACAGAAGTCTGTAAACGGCTTCTCTCTACACCAAGGCTACAGAACTCTTGTCAACTGCCTTTCCCTTCATGCATCTTACAGAATGCCCATTAGCTGCGTCTCCCACACTCAGGTTATAGATAACCCGCATATTGCGTATTGCTACTCCCACGCTACAGAACACTGTAAAGTGCTTCCCTCTACACCCAGGCTACGGAACGCTTGTCAACTGCTTCTCTCTAGACCAAGGATAGAGAAATACTGTAACCGCATTTGCTACACTCGGACTGCAGATATCCTGCATATTGTGAATGCCTACAGAACTCTTGTGAACTGTGTCTGTCCACACTTACATTACAGAAATCTGTTAAAATGTGTCCTCTACACTCAGGCTACAGCAATCACATATATTACATATGCTTATGCTCAGGATACAGACCTCTTGAAAACTGCTTCCCCCTACTCCCAGGATGCAGAACGCCGCTAAACTGCATCTCTATACCCCCACGTTACAAAAGTCACGTAAGCTGCATCTCCCGCACTCAGGCTACAGAAATCCTGCATATGGCAAATGTCCACTCCCAGGCTAAAGAACTCGTGTAAACTGCTTCTCTGTACACACAAGATACACAGTTCGCCGAAACTGCATTTCCCTAGACCGAGATTACAGAACATCTGTAAGCTGCATCTTCCACACTAAGGGTTCCAGAAAACACGCATATTACGTATTGCCACCCCCACGGTAAAGAACTCTGTAAACTGCTTGCCTCTACTGAATCTCAGGCTACAGAACTGCTGTAAATTGCATTTCCCTTTCCCTTCACCCAGCTCACAGAATGCCAAAAAGCTGCGTCTCCCACACTCAGGTTATAAAAAACCCGCATATTGTGTATTGCTACTCCCACAATACAGAACTCTGTAAACTGCTACATTCTACACCCAGGCGACAGAACTCTTGGAAACTGCTTCTCTCTGCACACTGGATACACAGCTCCCAGAAACTGCATTTCTCCACACCCGGCTTACAGAACCCCGAAAGCTGCGTGTCCTACAGTGAAGACACAGACAACCCGCAATTACGCATTTCTATTCCCATGCTACAGAACTCTGTAAAATGCTTCTCTAGACACCCAGGATACAGACACCCTATGAAGTGCTTCCCTCTACAACCTGGTTACTGAAAACCTGTTTAATGTGAATGCCTACTCCCAGCCTACAGATCTCTTGTAAACTGCTTCTCTCTGCATACTGGATACACAGTTCCCGCTAACTGAATTTCTCCACACCCAGCTTACAGAACTCCTGAAAGCTGCGTGTCCTACAGTGAAGACACAGACAACCCGCAATGGCGCATTTCTACTCCCAAGTTGCAGAACTCTGTAAATTGCTTCTCTCGACACACAAGTTACACAACTCCCGGAAAATGCATTTCCCTTCACCCATGTAACAGATTGCCCGTAAGCTGCGACTCCCACACTCGGGTTCTGGATATCCCTCGTGTTGCCTATTGCTACTGCCATGCTACAGAACTCTGTATACTGCTTATTTCTACACTCAGGCTACAGAACTCTTGTAAACTGCTTCCCTCTAGACCAAGGATAGAGAAATCCTGTAGGCTGCGTCTGCTACACTCAGGCTACAGATATCCCGAATATTGCGATTGTCTACTCCCAGGCTACACAACTCTTGTAAAGTGCTTCTCTCCGCACACAGAATATAGAACTTCCCTAAACTGCATTTGCCTTCATCCAGCGTACAGAACGCCCGTTAGCTGCTTCTCTCAAACTCAGGTTTTAGAAAACACGCATATTGTGTGTTGTTACTCCCCCTCTACAGAAATCTCTAAAGTGCTTCGCTCTACAGCCAGCCTACAGAACTCTTGTAAACTGCTTCTCTCTAGACCATGGATAGAGAACTACTGTAAGCTACGTTTGCTATGCTCAGATTACAGGTTTCCTTCATATTGCGAATGCATTCTCCCAGGCTACAGAAGTCTGTAAACGGCTTCTCTCTACACCAAGGCTACAGAACTCTTGTCAACTGCCTTTCCCTTCATGCATCTTACAGAATGCCCATTAGCTGCGTCTCCCACACTCAGGTTATAGATAACCCGCATATTGCGTATTGCTACTCCCACGCTACAGAACACTGTAAAGTGCTTCCCTCTACACCCAGGCTACGGAACGCTTGTCAACTGCTTCTCTCTAGACCAAGGATAGAGAAATACTGTAACCGCATTTGCTACACTCGGACTGCAGATATCCTGCATATTGTGAATGCCTACAGAACTCTTGTGAACTGTGTCTGTCCACACTTACATTACAGAAATCTGTTAAAATGTGTCCTCTACACTCAGGCTACAGCAATCACATATATTACATATGCTTATGCTCAGGATACAGACCTCTTGAAAACTGCTTCCCCCTACTCCCAGGATGCAGAACGCCGCTAAACTGCATCTCTATACCCCCACGTTACAAAAGTCACGTAAGCTGCATCTCCCGCACTCAGGCTACAGAAATCCTGCATATGGCAAATGTCCACTCCCAGGCTAAAGAACTCGTGTAAACTGCATCTCTGTACACACAAGATACACAGTTCGCCGAAACTGCATTTCCCTAGACCGAGATTACAGAACATCTGTAAGCTGCATCTTCCACACTAAGGGTTCCAGAAAACACGCATATTACGTATTGCCACCCCCACGGTAAAGAACTCTGTAAACTGCTTGCCTCTACTGAATCTCAGGCTACAGAACTGCTGTAAATTGCATTTCCCTTTCCCTTCACCCAGCTCACAGAATGCCAAAAAGCTGCGTCTCCCACACTCAGGTTATAAAAAACCCGCATATTGTGTATTGCTACTCCCACAATACAGAACTCTGTAAACTGCTACATTCTACACCCAGGCGACAGAACTCTTGGAAACTGCTTCTCTCTGCACACTGGATACACAGCTCCCAGAAACTGCATTTCTCCACACCCGGCTTACAGAACCCCGAAAGCTGCGTGTCCTACAGTGAAGACACAGACAACCCGCAATTACGCATTTCTATTCCCATGCTACAGAACTCTGTAAAATGCTTCTCTAGACACCCAGGATACAGACACCCTATGAAGTGCTTCCCTCTACAACCTGGTTACTGAAAACCTGTTTAATGTGAATGCCTACTCCCAGCCTACAGATCTCTTGTAAACTGCTTCTCTCTGCATACTGGATACACAGTTCCCGCTAACTGAATTTCTCCACACCCAGCTTACAGAACTCCTGAAAGCTGCGTGTCCTACAGTGAAGACACAGACAACCCGCAATGGCGCATTTCTACTCCCAAGTTGCAGAACTCTGTAAATTGCTTCTCTCGACACACAAGTTACACAACTCCCGGAAAATGCATTTCCCTTCACCCATGTAACAGATTGCCCGTAAGCTGCGACTCCCACACTCGGGTTCTGGATATCCCTCGTGTTGCCTATTGCTACTGCCATGCTACAGAACTCTGTATACTGCTTATTTCTACACTCAGGCTACAGAACTCTTGTAAACTGCTTCCCTCTAGACCAAGGATAGAGAAATCCTGTAGGCTGCGTCTGCTACACTCAGGCTACAGATATCCCGAATATTGCGATTGTCTACTCCCAGGCTACACAACTCTTGTAAAGTGCTTCTCTCCGCACACAGAATATAGAACTTCCCTAAACTGCATTTGCCTTCATCCAGCGTACAGAACGCCCGTTAGCTGCTTCTCTCAAACTCAGGTTTTAGAAAACACGCATATTGTGTGTTGTTACTCCCCCTCTACAGAAATCTCTAAAGTGCTTCGCTCTACAGCCAGCCTACAGAACTCTTGTAAACTGCTTCTCTCTAGACCATGGATAGAGAACTACTGTAAGCTACGTTTGCTATGCTCAGATTACAGGTTTCCTTCATATTGCGAATGCATTCTCCCAGGCTACAGAAGTCTGTAAACGGCTTCTCTCTACACCAAGGCTACAGAACTCTTGTCAACTGCCTTTCCCTTCATGCATCTTACAGAATGCCCATTAGCTGCGTCTCCCACACTCAGGTTATAGATAACCCGCATATTGCGTATTGCTACTCCCACGCTACAGAACACTGTAAAGTGCTTCCCTCTACACCCAGGCTACGGAACGCTTGTCAACTGCTTCTCTCTAGACCAAGGATAGAGAAATACTGTAACCGCATTTGCTACACTCGGACTGCAGATATCCTGCATATTGTGAATGCCTACAGAACTCTTGTGAACTGTGTCTGTCCACACTTACATTACAGAAATCTGTTAAAATGTGTCCTCTACACTCAGGCTACAGCAATCACATATATTACATATGCTTATGCTCAGGATACAGACCTCTTGAAAACTGCTTCCCCCTACTCCCAGGATGCAGAACGCCGCTAAACTGCATCTCTATACCCCCACGTTACAAAAGTCACGTAAGCTGCATCTCCCGCACTCAGGCTACAGAAATCCTGCATATGGCAAATGTCCACTCCCAGGCTAAAGAACTCGTGTAAACTGCTTCTCTGTACACACAAGATACACAGTTCGCCGAAACTGCATTTCCCTAGACCGAGATTACAGAACATCTGTAAGCTGCATCTTCCACACTAAGGGTTCCAGAAAACACGCATATTACGTATTGCCACCCCCACGGTAAAGAACTCTGTAAACTGCTTGCCTCTACTGAATCTCAGGCTACAGAACTGCTGTAAATTGCATTTCCCTTTCCCTTCACCCAGCTCACAGAATGCCAAAAAGCTGCGTCTCCCACACTCAGGTTATAAAAAACCCGCATATTGTGTATTGCTACTCCCACAATACAGAACTCTGTAAACTGCTACATTCTACACCCAGGCGACAGAACTCTTGGAAACTGCTTCTCTCTGCACACTGGATACACAGCTCCCAGAAACTGCATTTCTCCACACCCGGCTTACAGAACCCCGAAAGCTGCGTGTCCTACAGTGAAGACACAGACAACCCGCAATTACGCATTTCTATTCCCATGCTACAGAACTCTGTAAAATGCTTCTCTAGACACCCAGGATACAGACACCCTATGAAGTGCTTCCCTCTACAACCTGGTTACTGAAAACCTGTTTAATGTGAATGCCTACTCCCAGCCTACAGATCTCTTGTAAACTGCTTCTCTCTGCATACTGGATACACAGTTCCCGCTAACTGAATTTCTCCACACCCAGCTTACAGAACTCCTGAAAGCTGCGTGTCCTACAGTGAAGACACAGACAACCCGCAATGGCGCATTTCTACTCCCAAGTTGCAGAACTCTGTAAATTGCTTCTCTCGACACACAAGTTACACAACTCCCGGAAAATGCATTTCCCTTCACCCATGTAACAGATTGCCCGTAAGCTGCGACTCCCACACTCGGGTTCTGGATATCCCTCGTGTTGCCTATTGCTACTGCCATGCTACAGAACTCTGTATACTGCTTATTTCTACACTCAGGCTACAGAACTCTTGTAAACTGCTTCCCTCTAGACCAAGGATAGAGAAATCCTGTAGGCTGCGTCTGCTACACTCAGGCTACAGATATCCCGAATATTGCGATTGTCTACTCCCAGGCTACACAACTCTTGTAAAGTGCTTCTCTCCGCACACAGAATATAGAACTTCCCTAAACTGCATTTGCCTTCATCCAGCGTACAGAACGCCCGTTAGCTGCTTCTCTCAAACTCAGGTTTTAGAAAACACGCATATTGTGTGTTGTTACTCCCCCTCTACAGAAATCTCTAAAGTGCTTCGCTCTACAGCCAGCCTACAGAACTCTTGTAAACTGCTTCTCTCTAGACCATGGATAGAGAACTACTGTAAGCTACGTTTGCTATGCTCAGATTACAGGTTTCCTTCATATTGCGAATGCATTCTCCCAGGCTACAGAAGTCTGTAAACGGCTTCTCTCTACACCAAGGCTACAGAACTCTTGTCAACTGCCTTTCCCTTCATGCATCTTACAGAATGCCCATTAGCTGCGTCTCCCACACTCAGGTTATAGATAACCCGCATATTGCGTATTGCTACTCCCACGCTACAGAACACTGTAAAGTGCTTCCCTCTACACCCAGGCTACGGAACGCTTGTCAACTGCTTCTCTCTAGACCAAGGATAGAGAAATACTGTAACCGCATTTGCTACACTCGGACTGCAGATATCCTGCATATTGTGAATGCCTACAGAACTCTTGTGAACTGTGTCTGTCCACACTTACATTACAGAAATCTGTTAAAATGTGTCCTCTACACTCAGGCTACAGCAATCACATATATTACATATGCTTATGCTCAGGATACAGACCTCTTGAAAACTGCTTCCCCCTACTCCCAGGATGCAGAACGCCGCTAAACTGCATCTCTATACCCCCACGTTACAAAAGTCACGTAAGCTGCATCTCCCGCACTCAGGCTACAGAAATCCTGCATATGGCAAATGTCCACTCCCAGGCTAAAGAACTCGTGTAAACTGCATCTCTGTACACACAAGATACACAGTTCGCCGAAACTGCATTTCCCTAGACCGAGATTACAGAACATCTGTAAGCTGCATCTTCCACACTAAGGGTTCCAGAAAACACGCATATTACGTATTGCCACCCCCACGGTAAAGAACTCTGTAAACTGCTTGCCTCTACTGAATCTCAGGCTACAGAACTGCTGTAAATTGCATTTCCCTTTCCCTTCACCCAGCTCACAGAATGCCAAAAAGCTGCGTCTCCCACACTCAGGTTATAAAAAACCCGCATATTGTGTATTGCTACTCCCACAATACAGAACTCTGTAAACTGCTACATTCTACACCCAGGCTACAGAACTCTTGGAAACTGCTTCTCTCTGCACACTGGATACACAGCTCCCAGAAACTGCATTTCTCCACACCCGGCTTACAGAACCCCGAAAGCTGCGTGTCCTACAGTGAAGACACAGACAACCCGCAATTACGCATTTCTATTCCCATGCTACAGAACTCTGTAAAATGCTTCTCTAGACACCCAGGATACAGACACCCTATGAAGTGCTTCCCTCTACAACCTGGTTACTGAAAACCTGTTTAATGTGAATGCCTACTCCCAGCCTACAGATCTCTTGTAAACTGCTTCTCTCTGCATACTGGATACACAGTTCCCGCTAACTGAATTTCTCCACACCCAGCTTACAGAACTCCTGAAAGCTGCGTGTCCTACAGTGAAGACACAGACAACCCGCAATGGCGCATTTCTACTCCCAAGTTGCAGAACTCTGTAAATTGCTTCTCTCGACACACAAGTTACACAACTCCCGGAAAATGCATTTCCCTTCACCCATGTAACAGATTGCCCGTAAGCTGCGACTCCCACACTCGGGTTCTGGATATCCCTCGTGTTGCCTATTGCTACTGCCATGCTACAGAACTCTGTATACTGCTTATTTCTACACTCAGGCTACAGAACTCTTGTAAACTGCTTCCCTCTAGACCAAGGATAGAGAAATCCTGTAGGCTGCGTCTGCTACACTCAGGCTACAGATATCCCGAATATTGCGATTGTCTACTCCCAGGCTACACAACTCTTGTAAAGTGCTTCTCTCCGCACACAGAATATAGAACTTCCCTAAACTGCATTTGCCTTCATCCAGCGTACAGAACGCCCGTTAGCTGCTTCTCTCAAACTCAGGTTTTAGAAAACACGCATATTGTGTGTTGTTACTCCCCCTCTACAGAAATCTCTAAAGTGCTTCGCTCTACAGCCAGCCTACAGAACTCTTGTAAACTGCTTCTCTCTAGACCATGGATAGAGAACTACTGTAAGCTACGTTTGCTATGCTCAGATTACAGGTTTCCTTCATATTGCGAATGCATTCTCCCAGGCTACAGAAGTCTGTAAACGGCTTCTCTCTACACCAAGGCTACAGAACTCTTGTCAACTGCCTTTCCCTTCATGCATCTTACAGAATGCCCATTAGCTGCGTCTCCCACACTCAGGTTATAGATAACCCGCATATTGCGTATTGCTACTCCCACGCTACAGAACACTGTAAAGTGCTTCCCTCTACACCCAGGCTACGGAACGCTTGTCAACTGCTTCTCTCTAGACCAAGGATAGAGAAATACTGTAACCGCATTTGCTACACTCGGACTGCAGATATCCTGCATATTGTGAATGCCTACAGAACTCTTGTGAACTGTGTCTGTCCACACTTACATTACAGAAATCTGTTAAAATGTGTCCTCTACACTCAGGCTACAGCAATCACATATATTACATATGCTTATGCTCAGGATACAGACCTCTTGAAAACTGCTTCCCCCTACTCCCAGGATGCAGAACGCCGCTAAACTGCATCTCTATACCCCCACGTTACAAAAGTCACGTAAGCTGCATCTCCCGCACTCAGGCTACAGAAATCCTGCATATGGCAAATGTCCACTCCCAGGCTAAAGAACTCGTGTAAACTGCTTCTCTGTACACACAAGATACACAGTTCGCCGAAACTGCATTTCCCTAGACCGAGATTACAGAACATCTGTAAGCTGCATCTTCCACACTAAGGGTTCCAGAAAACACGCATATTACGTATTGCCACCCCCACGGTAAAGAACTCTGTAAACTGCTTGCCTCTACTGAATCTCAGGTTACAGAACTGCTGTAAATTGCATTTCCCTTTCCCTTCACCCAGCTCACAGAATGCCAAAAAGCTGCGTCTCCCACACTCAGGTTATAAAAAACCCGCATATTGTGTATTGCTACTCCCACAATACAGAACTCTGTAAACTGCTACATTCTACACCCAGGCGACAGAACTCTTGGAAACTGCTTCTCTCTGCACACTGGATACACAGCTCCCAGAAACTGCATTTCTCCACACCCGGCTTACAGAACCCCGAAAGCTGCGTGTCCTACAGTGAAGACACAGACAACCCGCAATTACGCATTTCTATTCCCATGCTACAGAACTCTGTAAAATGCTTCTCTAGACACCCAGGATACAGACACCCTATGAAGTGCTTCCCTCTACAACCTGGTTACTGAAAACCTGTTTAATGTGAATGCCTACTCCCAGCCTACAGATCTCTTGTAAACTGCTTCTCTCTGCATACTGGATACACAGTTCCCGCTAACTGAATTTCTCCACACCCAGCTTACAGAACTCCCGAAAGCTGCGTGTCCTACAGTGAAGATGCAGACAATCCGTAATTGTGCATTTCAACTTCCATGCTACAGAACTCTGTAAACTGCTTCATTCTACACCCAGGCTACAGAACTCTTGGAAACTGCTTCTCTCTGCACACTGGATACACAGCTCCCAGAAACTGCATTTCTCCACACCCGGCTTACAGAACCCCGAAAGCTGCGTGTCCTACAGTGAAGACACAGACAACCCGCAATTACGCATTTCTATTCCCATGCTACAGAACTCTGTAAAATGCTTCTCTAGACACCCAGGATACAGACACCCTATGAAGTGCTTCCCTCTACAACCTGGTTACTGAAAACCTGTTTAATGTGAATGCCTACTCCCAGCCTACAGATCTCTTGTAAACTGCTTCTGTCTGCACACTGGATATACAGTTCCCGGAAACTGCATTTCTCCACACCTAGCTTACAGAATTCCCGAAAGTTGCGTGTCCTACAGTGAAGACACAGACAACCCGCAATTACGCATTTCTATTCCCATGCTACAGAACTCTGTAAAATGCTTCTCTAGACACCCAGGATACAGACACTCTGTGAAGTGCTTCCCTCTACAACCTGGTTATTGAAATCCTCTATATTGTGAATGCCTACTCCCAGGCTACAGAACTCTTGTAGACTGCTTCTCTCTACACACAAGTTACACAACTCCCGGGAAATGCATTTCCTTTCACCCATGTAACAGATCCCCTGGAAGCTGCGACTCCCACACTCGGGTTCTGGATATCTCTCATGTTGCATATTGCTACTGCCATGCTACAGAACTCTGTATACTGCTTGTTTCTACACTCAGGCTACAGACTGCATTTCCCTTCATGCATCTTACAGAATGCCCATTAGCTGCGTCTCTCACACTCAGGTTATAGATAGCCCGCATATTGCGTATTGCTACTCCCACGCTACAGAACACTGTAAAGTGCTTCCCTCTACACCCAGGCTACGGAACGCTTGTCAACTGCTTCTCTCTAGACCAAGGATAGAGAAATACTGTAACTGCATTTGCTACACTCGGACTGCAGATATCCTGCATATTGTGAATGCCTACAGAACTCTTGTGAACTGTGTCTGTCCACACTTACATTACAGAAATCTGTTAAAATGTGTCCTCTACACTCAGGCTACAGCAATCACATATATTACATATGCTTATGCTCAGGATACAGACCTCTTGAAAACTGCTTCCCCCTACTCCCAGGATGCAGAACGCCGCTAAACTGCATCTCTATACCCCCACGTTACAAAAGTCACGTAAGCTGCATCTCCCGCACTCAGGCTACAGAAATCCTGCATATGGCAAATGTCCACTCCCAGGCTAAAGAACTCGTGTAAACTGCTTCTCTGTACACACAAGATACACAGTTCGCCGAAACTGCATTTCCCTAGACCGAGATTACAGAACATCTGTAAGCTGCATCTTCCACACTAAGGGTTCCAGAAAACACGCATATTACGTATTGCCACCCCCACGGTAAAGAACTCTGTAAACTGCTTGCCTCTACTGAATCTCAGGCTACAGAACTGCTGTAAATTGCATTTCCCTTTCCCTTCACCCAGCTCACAGAATGCCAAAAAGCTGCGTCTCCCACACTCAGGTTATAAAAAACCCGCATATTGTGTATTGCTACTCCCACAATACAGAACTCTGTAAACTGCTACATTCTACACCCAGGCGACAGAACTCTTGGAAACTGCTTCTCTCTGCACACTGGATACACAGCTCCCAGAAACTGCATTTCTCCACACCCGGCTTACAGAACCCCGAAAGCTGCGTGTCCTACAGTGAAGACACAGACAACCCGCAATTACGCATTTCTATTCCCATGCTACAGAACTCTGTAAAATGCTTCTCTAGACACCCAGGATACAGACACCCTATGAAGTGCTTCCCTCTACAACCTGGTTACTGAAAACCTGTTTAATGTGAATGCCTACTCCCAGCCTACAGATCTCTTGTAAACTGCTTCTCTCTGCATACTGGATACACAGTTCCCGCTAACTGAATTTCTCCACACCCAGCTTACAGAACTCCTGAAAGCTGCGTGTCCTACAGTGAAGACACAGACAACCCGCAATGGCGCATTTCTACTCCCAAGTTGCAGAACTCTGTAAATTGCTTCTCTCGACACACAAGTTACACAACTCCCGGAAAATGCATTTCCCTTCACCCATGTAACAGATTGCCCGTAAGCTGCGACTCCCACACTCGGGTTCTGGATATCCCTCGTGTTGCCTATTGCTACTGCCATGCTACAGAACTCTGTATACTGCTTATTTCTACACTCAGGCTACAGAACTCTTGTAAACTGCTTCCCTCTAGACCAAGGATAGAGAAATCCTGTAGGCTGCGTCTGCTACACTCAGGCTACAGATATCCCGAATATTGCGATTGTCTACTCCCAGGCTACACAACTCTTGTAAAGTGCTTCTCTCCGCACACAGAATATAGAACTTCCCTAAACTGCATTTGCCTTCATCCAGCGTACAGAACGCCCGTTAGCTGCTTCTCTCAAACTCAGGTTTTAGAAAACACGCATATTGTGTGTTGTTACTCCCCCTCTACAGAAATCTCTAAAGTGCTTCGCTCTACAGCCAGCCTACAGAACTCTTGTAAACTGCTTCTCTCTAGACCATGGATAGAGAACTACTGTAAGCTACGTTTGCTATGCTCAGATTACAGGTTTCCTTCATATTGCGAATGCATTCTCCCAGGCTACAGAAGTCTGTAAACGGCTTCTCTCTACACCAAGGCTACAGAACTCTTGTCAACTGCCTTTCCCTTCATGCATCTTACAGAATGCCCATTAGCTGCGTCTCCCACACTCAGGTTATAGATAACCCGCATATTGCGTATTGCTACTCCCACGCTACAGAACACTGTAAAGTGCTTCCCTCTACACCCAGGCTACGGAACGCTTGTCAACTGCTTCTCTCTAGACCAAGGATAGAGAAATACTGTAACCGCATTTGCTACACTCGGACTGCAGATATCCTGCATATTGTGAATGCCTACAGAACTCTTGTGAACTGTGTCTGTCCACACTTACATTACAGAAATCTGTTAAAATGTGTCCTCTACACTCAGGCTACAGCAATCACATATATTACATATGCTTATGCTCAGGATACAGACCTCTTGAAAACTGCTTCCCCCTACTCCCAGGATGCAGAACGCCGCTAAACTGCATCTCTATACCCCCACGTTACAAAAGTCACGTAAGCTGCATCTCCCGCACTCAGGCTACAGAAATCCTGCATATGGCAAATGTCCACTCCCAGGCTAAAGAACTCGTGTAAACTGCTTCTCTGTACACACAAGATACACAGTTCGCCGAAACTGCATTTCCCTAGACCGAGATTACAGAACATCTGTAAGCTGCATCTTCCACACTAAGGGTTCCAGAAAACACGCATATTACGTATTGCCACCCCCACGGTAAAGAACTCTGTAAACTGCTTGCCTCTACTGAATCTCAGGCTACAGAACTGCTGTAAATTGCATTTCCCTTTCCCTTCACCCAGCTCACAGAATGCCAAAAAGCTGCGTCTCCCACACTCAGGTTATAAAAAACCCGCATATTGTGTATTGCTACTCCCACAATACAGAACTCTGTAAACTGCTACATTCTACACCCAGGCGACAGAACTCTTGGAAACTGCTTCTCTCTGCACACTGGATACACAGCTCCCAGAAACTGCATTTCTCCACACCCGGCTTACAGAACCCCGAAAGCTGCGTGTCCTACAGTGAAGACACAGACAACCCGCAATTACGCATTTCTATTCCCATGCTACAGAACTCTGTAAAATGCTTCTCTAGACACCCAGGATACAGACACCCTATGAAGTGCTTCCCTCTACAACCTGGTTACTGAAAACCTGTTTAATGTGAATGCCTACTCCCAGCCTACAGATCTCTTGTAAACTGCTTCTCTCTGCATACTGGATACACAGTTCCCGCTAACTGAATTTCTCCACACCCAGCTTACAGAACTCCTGAAAGCTGCGTGTCCTACAGTGAAGACACAGACAACCCGCAATGGCGCATTTCTACTCCCAAGTTGCAGAACTCTGTAAATTGCTTCTCTCGACACACAAGTTACACAACTCCCGGAAAATGCATTTCCCTTCACCCATGTAACAGATTGCCCGTAAGCTGCGACTCCCACACTCGGGTTCTGGATATCCCTCGTGTTGCCTATTGCTACTGCCATGCTACAGAACTCTGTATACTGCTTATTTCTACACTCAGGCTACAGAACTCTTGTAAACTGCTTCCCTCTAGACCAAGGATAGAGAAATCCTGTAGGCTGCGTCTGCTACACTCAGGCTACAGATATCCCGAATATTGCGATTGTCTACTCCCAGGCTACACAACTCTTGTAAAGTGCTTCTCTCCGCACACAGAATATAGAACTTCCCTAAACTGCATTTGCCTTCATCCAGCGTACAGAACGCCCGTTAGCTGCTTCTCTCAAACTCAGGTTTTAGAAAACACGCATATTGTGTGTTGTTACTCCCCCTCTACAGAAATCTCTAAAGTGCTTCGCTCTACAGCCAGCCTACAGAACTCTTGTAAACTGCTTCTCTCTAGACCATGGATAGAGAACTACTGTAAGCTACGTTTGCTATGCTCAGATTACAGGTTTCCTTCATATTGCGAATGCATTCTCCCAGGCTACAGAAGTCTGTAAACGGCTTCTCTCTACACCAAGGCTACAGAACTCTTGTCAACTGCCTTTCCCTTCATGCATCTTACAGAATGCCCATTAGCTGCGTCTCCCACACTCAGGTTATAGATAACCCGCATATTGCGTATTGCTACTCCCACGCTACAGAACACTGTAAAGTGCTTCCCTCTACACCCAGGCTACGGAACGCTTGTCAACTGCTTCTCTCTAGACCAAGGATAGAGAAATACTGTAACCGCATTTGCTACACTCGGACTGCAGATATCCTGCATATTGTGAATGCCTACAGAACTCTTGTGAACTGTGTCTGTCCACACTTACATTACAGAAATCTGTTAAAATGTGTCCTCTACACTCAGGCTACAGCAATCACATATATTACATATGCTTATGCTCAGGATACAGACCTCTTGAAAACTGCTTCCCCCTACTCCCAGGATGCAGAACGCCGCTAAACTGCATCTCTATACCCCCACGTTACAAAAGTCACGTAAGCTGCATCTCCCGCACTCAGGCTACAGAAATCCTGCATATGGCAAATGTCCACTCCCAGGCTAAAGAACTCGTGTAAACTGCTTCTCTGTACACACAAGATACACAGTTCGCCGAAACTGCATTTCCCTAGACCGAGATTACAGAACATCTGTAAGCTGCATCTTCCACACTAAGGGTTCCAGAAAACACGCATATTACGTATTGCCACCCCCACGGTAAAGAACTCTGTAAACTGCTTGCCTCTACTGAATCTCAGGCTACAGAACTGCTGTAAATTGCATTTCCCTTTCCCTTCACCCAGCTCACAGAATGCCAAAAAGCTGCGTCTCCCACACTCAGGTTATAAAAAACCCGCATATTGTGTATTGCTACTCCCACAATACAGAACTCTGTAAACTGCTACATTCTACACCCAGGCGACAGAACTCTTGGAAACTGCTTCTCTCTGCACACTGGATACACAGCTCCCAGAAACTGCATTTCTCCACACCCGGCTTACAGAACCCCGAAAGCTGCGTGTCCTACAGTGAAGACACAGACAACCCGCAATTACGCATTTCTATTCCCATGCTACAGAACTCTGTAAAATGCTTCTCTAGACACCCAGGATACAGACACCCTATGAAGTGCTTCCCTCTACAACCTGGTTACTGAAAACCTGTTTAATGTGAATGCCTACTCCCAGCCTACAGATCTCTTGTAAACTGCTTCTCTCTGCATACTGGATACACAGTTCCCGCTAACTGAATTTCTCCACACCCAGCTTACAGAACTCCTGAAAGCTGCGTGTCCTACAGTGAAGACACAGACAACCCGCAATGGCGCATTTCTACTCCCAAGTTGCAGAACTCTGTAAATTGCTTCTCTCGACACACAAGTTACACAACTCCCTGAAAATGCAGTTCCCTTCATCCATGTAACAGATCGCCTTTAAGCTGCGACTCCCACACTCGGGTTCTGGATATCCCTCGTGTTGCCTATTGCTACTGCCATGCTACAGAACTCTGTATACTGCTTATTTCTACACTCAGGCTACAGAACTCTTGTAAACTGCTTCCCTCTAGACCAAGGATAGAGAAATCCTGTAGGCTGCGTCTGCTACACTCAGGCTACAGATATCCCGAATATTGCGATTGTCTACTCCCAGGCTACACAACTCTTGTAAAGTGCTTCTCTCCGCACACAGAATATAGAACTTCCCTAAACTGCATTTGCCTTCATCCAGCGTACAGAACGCCCGTTAGCTGCTTCTCTCAAACTCAGGTTTTAGAAAACACGCATATTGTGTGTTGTTACTCCCCCTCTACAGAAATCTCTAAAGTGCTTCGCTCTACAGCCAGCCTACAGAACTCTTGTAAACTGCTTCTCTCTAGACCATGGATAGAGAACTACTGTAAGCTACGTTTGCTATGCTCAGATTACAGGTTTCCTTCATATTGCGAATGCATTCTCCCAGGCTACAGAAGTCTGTAAACGGCTTCTCTCTACACCAAGGCTACAGAACTCTTGTCAACTGCCTTTCCCTTCATGCATCTTACAGAATGCCCATTAGCTGCGTCTCCCACACTCAGGTTATAGATAACCCGCATATTGCGTATTGCTACTCCCACGCTACAGAACACTGTAAAGTGCTTCCCTCTACACCCAGGCTACGGAACGCTTGTCAACTGCTTCTCTCTAGACCAAGGATAGAGAAATACTGTAACCGCATTTGCTACACTCGGACTGCAGATATCCTGCATATTGTGAATGCCTACAGAACTCTTGTGAACTGTGTCTGTCCACACTTACATTACAGAAATCTGTTAAAATGTGTCCTCTACACTCAGGCTACAGCAATCACATATATTACATATGCTTATGCTCAGGATACAGACCTCTTGAAAACTGCTTCCCCCTACTCCCAGGATGCAGAACGCCGCTAAACTGCATCTCTATACCCCCACGTTACAAAAGTCACGTAAGCTGCATCTCCCGCACTCAGGCTACAGAAATCCTGCATATGGCAAATGTCCACTCCCAGGCTAAAGAACTCGTGTAAACTGCTTCTCTGTACACACAAGATACACAGTTCGCCGAAACTGCATTTCCCTAGACCGAGATTACAGAACATCTGTAAGCTGCATCTTCCACACTAAGGGTTCCAGAAAACACGCATATTACGTATTGCCACCCCCACGGTAAAGAACTCTGTAAACTGCTTGCCTCTACTGAATCTCAGGCTACAGAACTGCTGTAAATTGCATTTCCCTTTCCCTTCACCCAGCTCACAGAATGCCAAAAAGCTGCGTCTCCCACACTCAGGTTATAAAAAACCCGCATATTGTGTATTGCTACTCCCACAATACAGAACTCTGTAAACTGCTACATTCTACACCCAGGCGACAGAACTCTTGGAAACTGCTTCTCTCTGCACACTGGATACACAGCTCCCAGAAACTGCATTTCTCCACACCCGGCTTACAGAACCCCGAAAGCTGCGTGTCCTACAGTGAAGACACAGACAACCCGCAATTACGCATTTCTATTCCCATGCTACAGAACTCTGTAAAATGCTTCTCTAGACACCCAGGATACAGACACCCTATGAAGTGCTTCCCTCTACAACCTGGTTACTGAAAACCTGTTTAATGTGAATGCCTACTCCCAGCCTACAGATCTCTTGTAAACTGCTTCTCTCTGCATACTGGATACACAGTTCCCGCTAACTGAATTTCTCCACACCCAGCTTACAGAACTCCTGAAAGCTGCGTGTCCTACAGTGAAGACACAGACAACCCGCAATGGCGCATTTCTACTCCCAAGTTGCAGAACTCTGTAAATTGCTTCTCTCGACACACAAGTTACACAACTCCCTGAAAATGCAGTTCCCTTCATCCATGTAACAGATCGCCTTTAAGCTGCGACTCCCACACTCGGGTTCTGGATATCCCTCGTGTTGCCTATTGCTACTGCCATGCTACAGAACTCTGTATACTGCTTATTTCTACACTCAGGCTACAGAACTCTTGTAAACTGCTTCCCTCTAGACCAAGGATAGAGAAATCCTGTAGGCTGCGTCTGCTACACTCAGGCTACAGATATCCCGAATATTGCGATTGTCTACTCCCAGGCTACACAACTCTTGTAAAGTGCTTCTCTCCGCACACAGAATATAGAACTTCCCTAAACTGCATTTGCCTTCATCCAGCGTACAGAACGCCCGTTAGCTGCTTCTCTCAAACTCAGGTTTTAGAAAACACGCATATTGTGTGTTGTTACTCCCCCTCTACAGAAATCTCTAAAGTGCTTCGCTCTACAGCCAGCCTACAGAACTCTTGTAAACTGCTTCTCTCTAGACCATGGATAGAGAACTACTGTAAGCTACGTTTGCTATGCTCAGATTACAGGTTTCCTTCATATTGCGAATGCATTCTCCCAGGCTACAGAAGTCTGTAAACGGCTTCTCTCTACACCAAGGCTACAGAACTCTTGTCAACTGCCTTTCCCTTCATGCATCTTACAGAATGCCCATTAGCTGCGTCTCCCACACTCAGGTTATAGATAACCCGCATATTGCGTATTGCTACTCCCACACTACAGAACACTGTAAAGTGCTTCCCTCTACACCCAGGCTACGGAACGCTTGTCAACTGCTTCTCTCTAGACCAAGGATAGAGAAATACTGTAACCGCATTTGCTACACTCGGACTGCAGATATCCTGCATATTGTGAATGCCTACAGAACTCTTGTGAACTGTGTCTGTCCACACTTACATTACAGAAATCTGTTAAAATGTGTCCTCTACACTCAGGCTACAGCAATCACATATATTACATATGCTTATGCTCAGGATACAGACCTCTTGAAAACTGCTTCCCCCTACTCCCAGGATGCAGAACGCCGCTAAACTGCATCTCTATACCCCCACGTTACAAAAGTCACGTAAGCTGCATCTCCCGCACTCAGGCTACAGAAATCCTGCATATGGCAAATGTCCACTCCCAGGCTAAAGAACTCGTGTAAACTGCTTCTCTGTACACACAAGATACACAGTTCGCCGAAACTGCATTTCCCTAGACCGAGATTACAGAACATCTGTAAGCTGCATCTTCCACACTAAGGGTTCCAGAAAACACGCATATTACGTATTGCCACCCCCACGGTAAAGAACTCTGTAAACTGCTTGCCTCTACTGAATCTCAGGCTACAGAACTGCTGTAAATTGCATTTCCCTTTCCCTTCACCCAGCTCACAGAATGCCAAAAAGCTGCGTCTCCCACACTCAGGTTATAAAAAACCCGCATATTGTGTATTGCTACTCCCACAATACAGAACTCTGTAAACTGCTACATTCTACACCCAGGCGACAGAACTCTTGGAAACTGCTTCTCTCTGCACACTGGATACACAGCTCCCAGAAACTGCATTTCTCCACACCCGGCTTACAGAACCCCGAAAGCTGCGTGTCCTACAGTGAAGACACAGACAACCCGCAATTACGCATTTCTATTCCCATGCTACAGAACTCTGTAAAATGCTTCTCTAGACACCCAGGATACAGACACCCTATGAAGTGCTTCCCTCTACAACCTGGTTACTGAAAACCTGTTTAATGTGAATGCCTACTCCCAGCCTACAGATCTCTTGTAAACTGCTTCTCTCTGCATACTGGATACACAGTTCCCGCTAACTGAATTTCTCCACACCCAGCTTACAGAACTCCTGAAAGCTGCGTGTCCTACAGTGAAGACACAGACAACCCGCAATGGCGCATTTCTACTCCCAAGTTGCAGAACTCTGTAAATTGCTTCTCTCGACACACAAGTTACACAACTCCCGGAAAATGCATTTCCCTTCACCCATGTAACAGATTGCCCGTAAGCTGCGACTCCCACACTCGGGTTCTGGATATCCCTCGTGTTGCCTATTGCTACTGCCATGCTACAGAACTCTGTATACTGCTTATTTCTACACTCAGGCTACAGAACTCTTGTAAACTGCTTCCCTCTAGACCAAGGATAGAGAAATCCTGTAGGCTGCGTCTGCTACACTCAGGCTACAGATATCCCGAATATTGCGATTGTCTACTCCCAGGCTACACAACTCTTGTAAAGTGCTTCTCTCCGCACACAGAATATAGAACTTCCCTAAACTGCATTTGCCTTCATCCAGCGTACAGAACGCCCGTTAGCTGCTTCTCTCAAACTCAGGTTTTAGAAAACACGCATATTGTGTGTTGTTACTCCCCCTCTACAGAAATCTCTAAAGTGCTTCGCTCTACAGCCAGCCTACAGAACTCTTGTAAACTGCTTCTCTCTAGACCATGGATAGAGAACTACTGTAAGCTACGTTTGCTATGCTCAGATTACAGGTTTCCTTCATATTGCGAATGCATTCTCCCAGGCTACAGAAGTCTGTAAACGGCTTCTCTCTACACCAAGGCTACAGAACTCTTGTCAACTGCCTTTCCCTTCATGCATCTTACAGAATGCCCATTAGCTGCGTCTCCCACACTCAGGTTATAGATAACCCGCATATTGCGTATTGCTACTCCCACGCTACAGAACACTGTAAAGTGCTTCCCTCTACACCCAGGCTACGGAACGCTTGTCAACTGCTTCTCTCTAGACCAAGGATAGAGAAATACTGTAACCGCATTTGCTACACTCGGACTGCAGATATCCTGCATATTGTGAATGCCTACAGAACTCTTGTGAACTGTGTCTGTCCACACTTACATTACAGAAATCTGTTAAAATGTGTCCTCTACACTCAGGCTACAGCAATCACATATATTACATATGCTTATGCTCAGGATACAGACCTCTTGAAAACTGCTTCCCCCTACTCCCAGGATGCAGAACGCCGCTAAACTGCATCTCTATACCCCCACGTTACAAAAGTCACGTAAGCTGCATCTCCCGCACTCAGGCTACAGAAATCCTGCATATGGCAAATGTCCACTCCCAGGCTAAAGAACTCGTGTAAACTGCATCTCTGTACACACAAGATACACAGTTCGCCGAAACTGCATTTCCCTAGACCGAGATTACAGAACATCTGTAAGCTGCATCTTCCACACTAAGGGTTCCAGAAAACACGCATATTACGTATTGCCACCCCCACGGTAAAGAACTCTGTAAACTGCTTGCCTCTACTGAATCTCAGGCTACAGAACTGCTGTAAATTGCATTTCCCTTTCCCTTCACCCAGCTCACAGAATGCCAAAAAGCTGCGTCTCCCACACTCAGGTTATAAAAAACCCGCATATTGTGTATTGCTACTCCCACAATACAGAACTCTGTAAACTGCTACATTCTACACCCAGGCGACAGAACTCTTGGAAACTGCTTCTCTCTGCACACTGGATACACAGCTCCCAGAAACTGCATTTCTCCACACCCGGCTTACAGAACCCCGAAAGCTGCGTGTCCTACAGTGAAGACACAGACAACCCGCAATTACGCATTTCTATTCCCATGCTACAGAACTCTGTAAAATGCTTCTCTAGACACCCAGGATACAGACACCCTATGAAGTGCTTCCCTCTACAACCTGGTTACTGAAAACCTGTTTAATGTGAATGCCTACTCCCAGCCTACAGATCTCTTGTAAACTGCTTCTCTCTGCATACTGGATACACAGTTCCCGCTAACTGAATTTCTCCACACCCAGCTTACAGAACTCCTGAAAGCTGCGTGTCCTACAGTGAAGACACAGACAACCCGCAATGGCGCATTTCTACTCCCAAGTTGCAGAACTCTGTAAATTGCTTCTCTCGACACACAAGTTACACAACTCCCGGAAAATGCATTTCCCTTCACCCATGTAACAGATTGCCCGTAAGCTGCGACTCCCACACTCGGGTTCTGGATATCCCTCGTGTTGCCTATTGCTACTGCCATGCTACAGAACTCTGTATACTGCTTATTTCTACACTCAGGCTACAGAACTCTTGTAAACTGCTTCCCTCTAGACCAAGGATAGAGAAATCCTGTAGGCTGCGTCTGCTACACTCAGGCTACAGATATCCCGAATATTGCGATTGTCTACTCCCAGGCTACACAACTCTTGTAAAGTGCTTCTCTCCGCACACAGAATATAGAACTTCCCTAAACTGCATTTGCCTTCATCCAGCGTACAGAACGCCCGTTAGCTGCTTCTCTCAAACTCAGGTTTTAGAAAACACGCATATTGTGTGTTGTTACTCCCCCTCTACAGAAATCTCTAAAGTGCTTCGCTCTACAGCCAGCCTACAGAACTCTTGTAAACTGCTTCTCTCTAGACCATGGATAGAGAACTACTGTAAGCTACGTTTGCTATGCTCAGATTACAGGTTTCCTTCATATTGCGAATGCATTCTCCCAGGCTACAGAAGTCTGTAAACGGCTTCTCTCTACACCAAGGCTACAGAACTCTTGTCAACTGCCTTTCCCTTCATGCATCTTACAGAATGCCCATTAGCTGCGTCTCCCACACTCAGGTTATAGATAACCCGCATATTGCGTATTGCTACTCCCACGCTACAGAACACTGTAAAGTGCTTCCCTCTACACCCAGGCTACGGAACGCTTGTCAACTGCTTCTCTCTAGACCAAGGATAGAGAAATACTGTAACCGCATTTGCTACACTCGGACTGCAGATATCCTGCATATTGTGAATGCCTACAGAACTCTTGTGAACTGTGTCTGTCCACACTTACATTACAGAAATCTGTTAAAATGTGTCCTCTACACTCAGGCTACAGCAATCACATATATTACATATGCTTATGCTCAGGATACAGACCTCTTGAAAACTGCTTCCCCCTACTCCCAGGATGCAGAACGCCGCTAAACTGCATCTCTATACCCCCACGTTACAAAAGTCACGTAAGCTGCATCTCCCGCACTCAGGCTACAGAAATCCTGCATATGGCAAATGTCCACTCCCAGGCTAAAGAACTCGTGTAAACTGCTTCTCTGTACACACAAGATACACAGTTCGCCGAAACTGCATTTCCCTAGACCGAGATTACAGAACATCTGTAAGCTGCATCTTCCACACTAAGGGTTCCAGAAAACACGCATATTACGTATTGCCACCCCCACGGTAAAGAACTCTGTAAACTGCTTGCCTCTACTGAATCTCAGGCTACAGAACTGCTGTAAATTGCATTTCCCTTTCCCTTCACCCAGCTCACAGAATGCCAAAAAGCTGCGTCTCCCACACTCAGGTTATAAAAAACCCGCATATTGTGTATTGCTACTCCCACAATACAGAACTCTGTAAACTGCTACATTCTACACCCAGGCGACAGAACTCTTGGAAACTGCTTCTCTCTGCACACTGGATACACAGCTCCCAGAAACTGCATTTCTCCACACCCGGCTTACAGAACCCCGAAAGCTGCGTGTCCTACAGTGAAGACACAGACAACCCGCAATTACGCATTTCTATTCCCATGCTACAGAACTCTGTAAAATGCTTCTCTAGACACCCAGGATACAGACACCCTATGAAGTGCTTCCCTCTACAACCTGGTTACTGAAAACCTGTTTAATGTGAATGCCTACTCCCAGCCTACAGATCTCTTGTAAACTGCTTCTCTCTGCATACTGGATACACAGTTCCCGCTAACTGAATTTCTCCACACCCAGCTTACAGAACTCCTGAAAGCTGCGTGTCCTACAGTGAAGACACAGACAACCCGCAATGGCGCATTTCTACTCCCAAGTTGCAGAACTCTGTAAATTGCTTCTCTCGACACACAAGTTACACAACTCCCGGAAAATGCATTTCCCTTCACCCATGTAACAGATTGCCCGTAAGCTGCGACTCCCACACTCGGGTTCTGGATATCCCTCGTGTTGCCTATTGCTACTGCCATGCTACAGAACTCTGTATACTGCTTATTTCTACACTCAGGCTACAGAACTCTTGTAAACTGCTTCCCTCTAGACCAAGGATAGAGAAATCCTGTAGGCTGCGTCTGCTACACTCAGGCTACAGATATCCCGAATATTGCGATTGTCTACTCCCAGGCTACACAACTCTTGTAAAGTGCTTCTCTCCGCACACAGAATATAGAACTTCCCTAAACTGCATTTGCCTTCATCCAGCGTACAGAACGCCCGTTAGCTGCTTCTCTCAAACTCAGGTTTTAGAAAACACGCATATTGTGTGTTGTTACTCCCCCTCTACAGAAATCTCTAAAGTGCTTCGCTCTACAGCCAGCCTACAGAACTCTTGTAAACTGCTTCTCTCTAGACCATGGATAGAGAACTACTGTAAGCTACGTTTGCTATGCTCAGATTACAGGTTTCCTTCATATTGCGAATGCATTCTCCCAGGCTACAGAAGTCTGTAAACGGCTTCTCTCTACACCAAGGCTACAGAACTCTTGTCAACTGCCTTTCCCTTCATGCATCTTACAGAATGCCCATAAGCTGCGTCTCCCACACTCAGGTTATAGATAACCCGCATATTGCGTATTGCTACTCCCACGCTACAGAACACTGTAAAGTGCTTCCCTCTACACCCAGGCTACGGAACGCTTGTCAACTGCTTCTCTCTAGACCAAGGATAGAGAAATACTGTAACCGCATTTGCTACACTCGGACTGCAGATATCCTGCATATTGTGAATGCCTACAGAACTCTTGTGAACTGTGTCTGTCCACACTTACATTACAGAAATCTGTTAAAA
Organism: Oryctolagus cuniculus; assembly: GCF_964237555.1. Classification (NCBI taxonomy): domain Eukaryota; kingdom Metazoa; phylum Chordata; class Mammalia; order Lagomorpha; family Leporidae; genus Oryctolagus; species Oryctolagus cuniculus. The sequence goes on from NC_091435.1 coordinate 148,237,158, forward strand.
TGTGTCCTCTACACTCAGGCTACAGCAATCACATATATTACATATGCTTATGCTCAGGATACAGACCTCTTGAAAACTGCTTCCCCCTACTCCCAGGATGCAGAACGCCGCTAAACTGCATCTCTATACCCCCACGTTACAAAAGTCACGTAAGCTGCATCTCCCGCACTCAGGCTACAGAAATCCTGCATATGGCAAATGTCCACTCCCAGGCTAAAGAACTCGTGTAAACTGCATCTCTGTACACACAAGATACACAGTTCGCCGAAACTGCATTTCCCTAGACCGAGATTACAGAACATCTGTAAGCTGCATCTTCCACACTAAGGGTTCCAGAAAACACGCATATTACGTATTGCCACCCCCACGGTAAAGAACTCTGTAAACTGCTTGCCTCTACTGAATCTCAGGCTACAGAACTGCTGTAAATTGCATTTCCCTTTCCCTTCACCCAGCTCACAGAATGCCAAAAAGCTGCGTCTCCCACACTCAGGTTATAAAAAACCCGCATATTGTGTATTGCTACTCCCACAATACAGAACTCTGTAAACTGCTACATTCTACACCCAGGCTACAGAACTCTTGGAAACTGCTTCTCTCTGCACACTGGATACACAGCTCCCAGAAACTGCATTTCTCCACACCCGGCTTACAGAACCCCGAAAGCTGCGTGTCCTACAGTGAAGACACAGACAACCCGCAATTACGCATTTCTATTCCCATGCTACAGAACTCTGTAAAATGCTTCTCTAGACACCCAGGATACAGACACCCTATGAAGTGCTTCCCTCTACAACCTGGTTACTGAAAACCTGTTTAATGTGAATGCCTACTCCCAGCCTACAGATCTCTTGTAAACTGCTTCTCTCTGCATACTGGATACACAGTTCCCGCTAACTGAATTTCTCCACACCCAGCTTACAGAACTCCTGAAAGCTGCGTGTCCTACAGTGAAGACACAGACAACCCGCAATGGCGCATTTCTACTCCCAAGTTGCAGAACTCTGTAAATTGCTTCTCTCGACACACAAGTTACACAACTCCCGGAAAATGCATTTCCCTTCACCCATGTAACAGATTGCCCGTAAGCTGCGACTCCCACACTCGGGTTCTGGATATCCCTCGTGTTGCCTATTGCTACTGCCATGCTACAGAACTCTGTATACTGCTTATTTCTACACTCAGGCTACAGAACTCTTGTAAACTGCTTCCCTCTAGACCAAGGATAGAGAAATCCTGTAGGCTGCGTCTGCTACACTCAGGCTACAGATATCCCGAATATTGCGATTGTCTACTCCCAGGCTACACAACTCTTGTAAAGTGCTTCTCTCCGCACACAGAATATAGAACTTCCCTAAACTGCATTTGCCTTCATCCAGCGTACAGAACGCCCGTTAGCTGCTTCTCTCAAACTCAGGTTTTAGAAAACACGCATATTGTGTGTTGTTACTCCCCCTCTACAGAAATCTCTAAAGTGCTTCGCTCTACAGCCAGCCTACAGAACTCTTGTAAACTGCTTCTCTCTAGACCATGGATAGAGAACTACTGTAAGCTACGTTTGCTATGCTCAGATTACAGGTTTCCTTCATATTGCGAATGCATTCTCCCAGGCTACAGAAGTCTGTAAACGGCTTCTCTCTACACCAAGGCTACAGAACTCTTGTCAACTGCCTTTCCCTTCATGCATCTTACAGAATGCCCATTAGCTGCGTCTCCCACACTCAGGTTATAGATAACCCGCATATTGCGTATTGCTACTCCCACGCTACAGAACACTGTAAAGTGCTTCCCTCTACACCCAGGCTACGGAACGCTTGTCAACTGCTTCTCTCTAGACCAAGGATAGAGAAATACTGTAACCGCATTTGCTACACTCGGACTGCAGATATCCTGCATATTGTGAATGCCTACAGAACTCTTGTGAACTGTGTCTGTCCACACTTACATTACAGAAATCTGTTAAAATGTGTCCTCTACACTCAGGCTACAGCAATCACATATATTACATATGCTTATGCTCAGGATACAGACCTCTTGAAAACTGCTTCCCCCTACTCCCAGGATGCAGAACGCCGCTAAACTGCATCTCTATACCCCCACGTTACAAAAGTCACGTAAGCTGCATCTCCCGCACTCAGGCTACAGAAATCCTGCATATGGCAAATGTCCACTCCCAGGCTAAAGAACTCGTGTAAACTGCTTCTCTGTACACACAAGATACACAGTTCGCCGAAACTGCATTTCCCTAGACCGAGATTACAGAACATCTGTAAGCTGCATCTTCCACACTAAGGGTTCCAGAAAACACGCATATTACGTATTGCCACCCCCACGGTAAAGAACTCTGTAAACTGCTTGCCTCTACTGAATCTCAGGCTACAGAACTGCTGTAAATTGCATTTCCCTTTCCCTTCACCCAGCTCACAGAATGCCAAAAAGCTGCGTCTCCCACACTCAGGTTATAAAAAACCCGCATATTGTGTATTGCTACTCCCACAATACAGAACTCTGTAAACTGCTACATTCTACACCCAGGCGACAGAACTCTTGGAAACTGCTTCTCTCTGCACACTGGATACACAGCTCCCAGAAACTGCATTTCTCCACACCCGGCTTACAGAACCCCGAAAGCTGCGTGTCCTACAGTGAAGACACAGACAACCCGCAATTACGCATTTCTATTCCCATGCTACAGAACTCTGTAAAATGCTTCTCTAGACACCCAGGATACAGACACCCTATGAAGTGCTTCCCTCTACAACCTGGTTACTGAAAACCTGTTTAATGTGAATGCCTACTCCCAGCCTACAGATCTCTTGTAAACTGCTTCTCTCTGCATACTGGATACACAGTTCCCGCTAACTGAATTTCTCCACACCCAGCTTACAGAACTCCTGAAAGCTGCGTGTCCTACAGTGAAGACACAGACAACCCGCAATGGCGCATTTCTACTCCCAAGTTGCAGAACTCTGTAAATTGCTTCTCTCGACACACAAGTTACACAACTCCCGGAAAATGCATTTCCCTTCACCCATGTAACAGATTGCCCGTAAGCTGCGACTCCCACACTCGGGTTCTGGATATCCCTCGTGTTGCCTATTGCTACTGCCATGCTACAGAACTCTGTATACTGCTTATTTCTACACTCAGGCTACAGAACTCTTGTAAACTGCTTCCCTCTAGACCAAGGATAGAGAAATCCTGTAGGCTGCGTCTGCTACACTCAGGCTACAGATATCCCGAATATTGCGATTGTCTACTCCCAGGCTACACAACTCTTGTAAAGTGCTTCTCTCCGCACACAGAATATAGAACTTCCCTAAACTGCATTTGCCTTCATCCAGCGTACAGAACGCCCGTTAGCTGCTTCTCTCAAACTCAGGTTTTAGAAAACACGCATATTGTGTGTTGTTACTCCCCCTCTACAGAAATCTCTAAAGTGCTTCGCTCTACAGCCAGCCTACAGAACTCTTGTAAACTGCTTCTCTCTAGACCATGGATAGAGAACTACTGTAAGCTACGTTTGCTATGCTCAGATTACAGGTTTCCTTCATATTGCGAATGCATTCTCCCAGGCTACAGAAGTCTGTAAACGGCTTCTCTCTACACCAAGGCTACAGAACTCTTGTCAACTGCCTTTCCCTTCATGCATCTTACAGAATGCCCATTAGCTGCGTCTCCCACACTCAGGTTATAGATAACCCGCATATTGCGTATTGCTACTCCCACGCTACAGAACACTGTAAAGTGCTTCCCTCTACACCCAGGCTACGGAACGCTTGTCAACTGCTTCTCTCTAGACCAAGGATAGAGAAATACTGTAACCGCATTTGCTACACTCGGACTGCAGATATCCTGCATATTGTGAATGCCTACAGAACTCTTGTGAACTGTGTCTGTCCACACTTACATTACAGAAATCTGTTAAAATGTGTCCTCTACACTCAGGCTACAGCAATCACATATATTACATATGCTTATGCTCAGGATACAGACCTCTTGAAAACTGCTTCCCCCTACTCCCAGGATGCAGAACGCCGCTAAACTGCATCTCTATACCCCCACGTTACAAAAGTCACGTAAGCTGCATCTCCCGCACTCAGGCTACAGAAATCCTGCATATGGCAAATGTCCACTCCCAGGCTAAAGAACTCGTGTAAACTGCTTCTCTGTACACACAAGATACACAGTTCGCCGAAACTGCATTTCCCTAGACCGAGATTACAGAACATCTGTAAGCTGCATCTTCCACACTAAGGGTTCCAGAAAACACGCATATTACGTATTGCCACCCCCACGGTAAAGAACTCTGTAAACTGCTTGCCTCTACTGAATCTCAGGCTACAGAACTGCTGTAAATTGCATTTCCCTTTCCCTTCACCCAGCTCACAGAATGCCAAAAAGCTGCGTCTCCCACACTCAGGTTATAAAAAACCCGCATATTGTGTATTGCTACTCCCACAATACAGAACTCTGTAAACTGCTACATTCTACACCCAGGCGACAGAACTCTTGGAAACTGCTTCTCTCTGCACACTGGATACACAGCTCCCAGAAACTGCATTTCTCCACACCCGGCTTACAGAACCCCGAAAGCTGCGTGTCCTACAGTGAAGACACAGACAACCCGCAATTACGCATTTCTATTCCCATGCTACAGAACTCTGTAAAATGCTTCTCTAGACACCCAGGATACAGACACCCTATGAAGTGCTTCCCTCTACAACCTGGTTACTGAAAACCTGTTTAATGTGAATGCCTACTCCCAGCCTACAGATCTCTTGTAAACTGCTTCTCTCTGCATACTGGATACACAGTTCCCGCTAACTGAATTTCTCCACACCCAGCTTACAGAACTCCTGAAAGCTGCGTGTCCTACAGTGAAGACACAGACAACCCGCAATGGCGCATTTCTACTCCCAAGTTGCAGAACTCTGTAAATTGCTTCTCTCGACACACAAGTTACACAACTCCCGGAAAATGCATTTCCCTTCACCCATGTAACAGATTGCCCGTAAGCTGCGACTCCCACACTCGGGTTCTGGATATCCCTCGTGTTGCCTATTGCTACTGCCATGCTACAGAACTCTGTATACTGCTTATTTCTACACTCAGGCTACAGAACTCTTGTAAACTGCTTCCCTCTAGACCAAGGATAGAGAAATCCTGTAGGCTGCGTCTGCTACACTCAGGCTACAGATATCCCGAATATTGCGATTGTCTACTCCCAGGCTACACAACTCTTGTAAAGTGCTTCTCTCCGCACACAGAATATAGAACTTCCCTAAACTGCATTTGCCTTCATCCAGCGTACAGAACGCCCGTTAGCTGCTTCTCTCAAACTCAGGTTTTAGAAAACACGCATATTGTGTGTTGTTACTCCCCCTCTACAGAAATCTCTAAAGTGCTTCGCTCTACAGCCAGCCTACAGAACTCTTGTAAACTGCTTCTCTCTAGACCATGGATAGAGAACTACTGTAAGCTACGTTTGCTATGCTCAGATTACAGGTTTCCTTCATATTGCGAATGCATTCTCCCAGGCTACAGAAGTCTGTAAACGGCTTCTCTCTACACCAAGGCTACAGAACTCTTGTCAACTGCCTTTCCCTTCATGCATCTTACAGAATGCCCATTAGCTGCGTCTCCCACACTCAGGTTATAGATAACCCGCATATTGCGTATTGCTACTCCCACGCTACAGAACACTGTAAAGTGCTTCCCTCTACACCCAGGCTACGGAACGCTTGTCAACTGCTTCTCTCTAGACCAAGGATAGAGAAATACTGTAACCGCATTTGCTACACTCGGACTGCAGATATCCTGCATATTGTGAATGCCTACAGAACTCTTGTGAACTGTGTCTGTCCACACTTACATTACAGAAATCTGTTAAAATGTGTCCTCTACACTCAGGCTACAGCAATCACATATATTACATATGCTTATGCTCAGGATACAGACCTCTTGAAAACTGCTTCCCCCTACTCCCAGGATGCAGAACGCCGCTAAACTGCATCTCTATACCCCCACGTTACAAAAGTCACGTAAGCTGCATCTCCCGCACTCAGGCTACAGAAATCCTGCATATGGCAAATGTCCACTCCCAGGCTAAAGAACTCGTGTAAACTGCTTCTCTGTACACACAAGATACACAGTTCGCCGAAACTGCATTTCCCTAGACCGAGATTACAGAACATCTGTAAGCTGCATCTTCCACACTAAGGGTTCCAGAAAACACGCATATTACGTATTGCCACCCCCACGGTAAAGAACTCTGTAAACTGCTTGCCTCTACTGAATCTCAGGCTACAGAACTGCTGTAAATTGCATTTCCCTTTCCCTTCACCCAGCTCACAGAATGCCAAAAAGCTGCGTCTCCCACACTCAGGTTATAAAAAACCCGCATATTGTGTATTGCTACTCCCACAATACAGAACTCTGTAAACTGCTACATTCTACACCCAGGCGACAGAACTCTTGGAAACTGCTTCTCTCTGCACACTGGATACACAGCTCCCAGAAACTGCATTTCTCCACACCCGGCTTACAGAACCCCGAAAGCTGCGTGTCCTACAGTGAAGACACAGACAACCCGCAATTACGCATTTCTATTCCCATGCTACAGAACTCTGTAAAATGCTTCTCTAGACACCCAGGATACAGACACCCTATGAAGTGCTTCCCTCTACAACCTGGTTACTGAAAACCTGTTTAATGTGAATGCCTACTCCCAGCCTACAGATCTCTTGTAAACTGCTTCTCTCTGCATACTGGATACACAGTTCCCGCTAACTGAATTTCTCCACACCCAGCTTACAGAACTCCTGAAAGCTGCGTGTCCTACAGTGAAGACACAGACAACCCGCAATGGCGCATTTCTACTCCCAAGTTGCAGAACTCTGTAAATTGCTTCTCTCGACACACAAGTTACACAACTCCCGGAAAATGCATTTCCCTTCACCCATGTAACAGATTGCCCGTAAGCTGCGACTCCCACACTCGGGTTCTGGATATCCCTCGTGTTGCCTATTGCTACTGCCATGCTACAGAACTCTGTATACTGCTTATTTCTACACTCAGGCTACAGAACTCTTGTAAACTGCTTCCCTCTAGACCAAGGATAGAGAAATCCTGTAGGCTGCGTCTGCTACACTCAGGCTACAGATATCCCGAATATTGCGATTGTCTACTCCCAGGCTACACAACTCTTGTAAAGTGCTTCTCTCCGCACACAGAATATAGAACTTCCCTAAACTGCATTTGCCTTCATCCAGCGTACAGAACGCCCGTTAGCTGCTTCTCTCAAACTCAGGTTTTAGAAAACACGCATATTGTGTGTTGTTACTCCCCCTCTACAGAAATCTCTAAAGTGCTTCGCTCTACAGCCAGCCTACAGAACTCTTGTAAACTGCTTCTCTCTAGACCATGGATAGAGAACTACTGTAAGCTACGTTTGCTATGCTCAGATTACAGGTTTCCTTCATATTGCGAATGCATTCTCCCAGGCTACAGAAGTCTGTAAACGGCTTCTCTCTACACCAAGGCTACAGAACTCTTGTCAACTGCCTTTCCCTTCATGCATCTTACAGAATGCCCATAAGCTGCGTCTCCCACACTCAGGTTATAGATAACCCGCATATTGCGTATTGCTACTCCCACGCTACAGAACACTGTAAAGTGCTTCCCTCTACACCCAGGCTACGGAACGCTTGTCAACTGCTTCTCTCTAGACCAAGGATAGAGAAATACTGTAACCGCATTTGCTACACTCGGACTGCAGATATCCTGCATATTGTGAATGCCTACAGAACTCTTGTGAACTGTGTCTGTCCACACTTACATTACAGAAATCTGTTAAAATGTGTCCTCTACACTCAGGCTACAGCAATCACATATATTACATATGCTTATGCTCAGGATACAGACCTCTTGAAAACTGCTTCCCCCTACTCCCAGGATGCAGAACGCCGCTAAACTGCATCTCTATACCCCCACGTTACAAAAGTCACGTAAGCTGCATCTCCCGCACTCAGGCTACAGAAATCCTGCATATGGCAAATGTCCACTCCCAGGCTAAAGAACTCGTGTAAACTGCATCTCTGTACACACAAGATACACAGTTCGCCGAAACTGCATTTCCCTAGACCGAGATTACAGAACATCTGTAAGCTGCATCTTCCACACTAAGGGTTCCAGAAAACACGCATATTACGTATTGCCACCCCCACGGTAAAGAACTCTGTAAACTGCTTGCCTCTACTGAATCTCAGGCTACAGAACTGCTGTAAATTGCATTTCCCTTTCCCTTCACCCAGCTCACAGAATGCCAAAAAGCTGCGTCTCCCACACTCAGGTTATAAAAAACCCGCATATTGTGTATTGCTACTCCCACAATACAGAACTCTGTAAACTGCTACATTCTACACCCAGGCTACAGAACTCTTGGAAACTGCTTCTCTCTGCACACTGGATACACAGCTCCCAGAAACTGCATTTCTCCACACCCGGCTTACAGAACCCCGAAAGCTGCGTGTCCTACAGTGAAGACACAGACAACCCGCAATTACGCATTTCTATTCCCATGCTACAGAACTCTGTAAAATGCTTCTCTAGACACCCAGGATACAGACACCCTATGAAGTGCTTCCCTCTACAACCTGGTTACTGAAAACCTGTTTAATGTGAATGCCTACTCCCAGCCTACAGATCTCTTGTAAACTGCTTCTCTCTGCATACTGGATACACAGTTCCCGCTAACTGAATTTCTCCACACCCAGCTTACAGAACTCCTGAAAGCTGCGTGTCCTACAGTGAAGACACAGACAACCCGCAATGGCGCATTTCTACTCCCAAGTTGCAGAACTCTGTAAATTGCTTCTCTCGACACACAAGTTACACAACTCCCGGAAAATGCATTTCCCTTCACCCATGTAACAGATTGCCCGTAAGCTGCGACTCCCACACTCGGGTTCTGGATATCCCTCGTGTTGCCTATTGCTACTGCCATGCTACAGAACTCTGTATACTGCTTATTTCTACACTCAGGCTACAGAACTCTTGTAAACTGCTTCCCTCTAGACCAAGGATAGAGAAATCCTGTAGGCTGCGTCTGCTACACTCAGGCTACAGATATCCCGAATATTGCGATTGTCTACTCCCAGGCTACACAACTCTTGTAAAGTGCTTCTCTCCGCACACAGAATATAGAACTTCCCTAAACTGCATTTGCCTTCATCCAGCGTACAGAACGCCCGTTAGCTGCTTCTCTCAAACTCAGGTTTTAGAAAACACGCATATTGTGTGTTGTTACTCCCCCTCTACAGAAATCTCTAAAGTGCTTCGCTCTACAGCCAGCCTACAGAACTCTTGTAAACTGCTTCTCTCTAGACCATGGATAGAGAACTACTGTAAGCTACGTTTGCTATGCTCAGATTACAGGTTTCCTTCATATTGCGAATGCATTCTCCCAGGCTACAGAAGTCTGTAAACGGCTTCTCTCTACACCAAGGCTACAGAACTCTTGTCAACTGCCTTTCCCTTCATGCATCTTACAGAATGCCCATTAGCTGCGTCTCCCACACTCAGGTTATAGATAACCCGCATATTGCGTATTGCTACTCCCACGCTACAGAACACTGTAAAGTGCTTCCCTCTACACCCAGGCTACGGAACGCTTGTCAACTGCTTCTCTCTAGACCAAGGATAGAGAAATACTGTAACCGCATTTGCTACACTCGGACTGCAGATATCCTGCATATTGTGAATGCCTACAGAACTCTTGTGAACTGTGTCTGTCCACACTTACATTACAGAAATCTGTTAAAATGTGTCCTCTACACTCAGGCTACAGCAATCACATATATTACATATGCTTATGCTCAGGATACAGACCTCTTGAAAACTGCTTCCCCCTACTCCCAGGATGCAGAACGCCGCTAAACTGCATCTCTATACCCCCACGTTACAAAAGTCACGTAAGCTGCATCTCCCGCACTCAGGCTACAGAAATCCTGCATATGGCAAATGTCCACTCCCAGGCTAAAGAACTCGTGTAAACTGCTTCTCTGTACACACAAGATACACAGTTCGCCGAAACTGCATTTCCCTAGACCGAGATTACAGAACATCTGTAAGCTGCATCTTCCACACTAAGGGTTCCAGAAAACACGCATATTACGTATTGCCACCCCCACGGTAAAGAACTCTGTAAACTGCTTGCCTCTACTGAATCTCAGGCTACAGAACTGCTGTAAATTGCATTTCCCTTTCCCTTCACCCAGCTCACAGAATGCCAAAAAGCTGCGTCTCCCACACTCAGGTTATAAAAAACCCGCATATTGTGTATTGCTACTCCCACAATACAGAACTCTGTAAACTGCTACATTCTACACCCAGGCGACAGAACTCTTGGAAACTGCTTCTCTCTGCACACTGGATACACAGCTCCCAGAAACTGCATTTCTCCACACCCGGCTTACAGAACCCCGAAAGCTGCGTGTCCTACAGTGAAGACACAGACAACCCGCAATTACGCATTTCTATTCCCATGCTACAGAACTCTGTAAAATGCTTCTCTAGACACCCAGGATACAGACACCCTATGAAGTGCTTCCCTCTACAACCTGGTTACTGAAAACCTGTTTAATGTGAATGCCTACTCCCAGCCTACAGATCTCTTGTAAACTGCTTCTCTCTGCATACTGGATACACAGTTCCCGCTAACTGAATTTCTCCACACCCAGCTTACAGAACTCCTGAAAGCTGCGTGTCCTACAGTGAAGACACAGACAACCCGCAATGGCGCATTTCTACTCCCAAGTTGCAGAACTCTGTAAATTGCTTCTCTCGACACACAAGTTACACAACTCCCGGAAAATGCATTTCCCTTCACCCATGTAACAGATTGCCCGTAAGCTGCGACTCCCACACTCGGGTTCTGGATATCCCTCGTGTTGCCTATTGCTACTGCCATGCTACAGAACTCTGTATACTGCTTATTTCTACACTCAGGCTACAGAACTCTTGTAAACTGCTTCCCTCTAGACCAAGGATAGAGAAATCCTGTAGGCTGCGTCTGCTACACTCAGGCTACAGATATCCCGAATATTGCGATTGTCTACTCCCAGGCTACACAACTCTTGTAAAGTGCTTCTCTCCGCACACAGAATATAGAACTTCCCTAAACTGCATTTGCCTTCATCCAGCGTACAGAACGCCCGTTAGCTGCTTCTCTCAAACTCAGGTTTTAGAAAACACGCATATTGTGTGTTGTTACTCCCCCTCTACAGAAATCTCTAAAGTGCTTCGCTCTACAGCCAGCCTACAGAACTCTTGTAAACTGCTTCTCTCTAGACCATGGATAGAGAACTACTGTAAGCTACGTTTGCTATGCTCAGATTACAGGTTTCCTTCATATTGCGAATGCATTCTCCCAGGCTACAGAAGTCTGTAAACGGCTTCTCTCTACACCAAGGCTACAGAACTCTTGTCAACTGCCTTTCCCTTCATGCATCTTACAGAATGCCCATTAGCTGCGTCTCCCACACTCAGGTTATAGATAACCCGCATATTGCGTATTGCTACTCCCACGCTACAGAACACTGTAAAGTGCTTCCCTCTACACCCAGGCTACGGAACGCTTGTCAACTGCTTCTCTCTAGACCAAGGATAGAGAAATACTGTAACCGCATTTGCTACACTCGGACTGCAGATATCCTGCATATTGTGAATGCCTACAGAACTCTTGTGAACTGTGTCTGTCCACACTTACATTACAGAAATCTGTTAAAATGTGTCCTCTACACTCAGGCTACAGCAATCACATATATTACATATGCTTATGCTCAGGATACAGACCTCTTGAAAACTGCTTCCCCCTACTCCCAGGATGCAGAACGCCGCTAAACTGCATCTCTATACCCCCACGTTACAAAAGTCACGTAAGCTGCATCTCCCGCACTCAGGCTACAGAAATCCTGCATATGGCAAATGTCCACTCCCAGGCTAAAGAACTCGTGTAAACTGCTTCTCTGTACACACAAGATACACAGTTCGCCGAAACTGCATTTCCCTAGACCGAGATTACAGAACATCTGTAAGCTGCATCTTCCACACTAAGGGTTCCAGAAAACACGCATATTACGTATTGCCACCCCCACGGTAAAGAACTCTGTAAACTGCTTGCCTCTACTGAATCTCAGGCTACAGAACTGCTGTAAATTGCATTTCCCTTTCCCTTCACCCAGCTCACAGAATGCCAAAAAGCTGCGTCTCCCACACTCAGGTTATAAAAAACCCGCATATTGTGTATTGCTACTCCCACAATACAGAACTCTGTAAACTGCTACATTCTACACCCAGGCGACAGAACTCTTGGAAACTGCTTCTCTCTGCACACTGGATACACAGCTCCCAGAAACTGCATTTCTCCACACCCAACTTACAGAACTCCTGAAAGCTGCGTGTCCTACAGTGAAGATGCAGACAATCCGTAATTGTGCATTTCAACTTCCATGCTACAGAACTCTGTAAACTGCTTCATTCTACACCCAGGCTACAGAACTCTTGGAAACTGCTTCTCTCTGCACACTGGATACACAGCTCCCAGAAACTGCATTTCTCCACACCGGCTTACAGAACCCCAAAAGCTGCGTGTCCTACAGTGAAGACACAGACAACCCGCAATTACGCATTTCTATTCCCATGCTACAGAACTCTGTAAAATGCTTCTCTAGACACCCAGGATACAGACACCCTATGAAGTGCTTCCCTCTACAACCTGGTTACTGAAAACCTGTTTAATGTGAATGCCTACTCCCAGCCTACAGATCTCTTGTAAACTGCTTCTCTCTGCATACTGGATACACAGTTCCCGCTAACTGAATTTCTCCACACCCAGCTTACAGAACTCCCGAAAGCTGCGTGTCCTACAGTGAAGATGCAGACAATCCGTAATTGTGCATTTCAACTTCCATGCTACAGAACTCTGTAAACTGCTTCATTCTACACCCAGGCTACAGAACTCTTGTAAAATGCTTCTCTCTGCACACGGGATGCACAGCTCCCGGAAACTGCATTTCTCCACACCCAACTTACAGAACTCCTGAAAGCTGCGTGTCCTACAGTGAAGACACAGACAACCCGCAATGGCGCATTTCTACTCCCGAGTTGCAGAACTCTGTAAATTGCTTCTCTCGACACACAAGTTACACAACTCCCGGAAAATGCATTTCCCTTCACCCATGTAACAGATTGCCCGTAAGCTGCGACTCCCACACTCGGGTTCTGGATATCCCTCGTGTTGCCTATTGCTACTGCCATGCTACAGAACTCTGTATACTGCTTATTTCTACACTCAGGCTACAGAACTCTTGTAAACTGCTTCCCTCTAGACCAAGGATAGAGAAATCCTGTAGGCTGCGTCTGCTACACTCAGGCTACAGATATCCCGAATATTGCGATTGTCTACTCCCAGGCTACACAACTCTTGTAAAGTGCTTCTCTCCGCACACAGAATATAGAACTTCCCTAAACTGCATTTGCCTTCATCCAGCGTACAGAACGCCCGTTAGCTGCTTCTCTCAAACTCAGGTTTTAGAAAACACGCATATTGTGTGTTGTTACTCCCCCTCTACAGAAATCTCTAAAGTGCTTCGCTCTACAGCCAGCCTACAGAACTCTTGTAAACTGCTTCTCTCTAGACCATGGATAGAGAACTACTGTAAGCTACGTTTGCTATGCTCAGATTACAGGTTTCCTTCATATTGCGAATGCATTCTCCCAGGCTACAGAAGTCTGTAAACGGCTTCTCTCTACACCAAGGCTACAGAACTCTTGTCAACTGCCTTTCCCTTCATGCATCTTACAGAATGCCCATTAGCTGCGTCTCCCACACTCAGGTTATAGATAACCCGCATATTGCGTATTGCTACTCCCACGCTACAGAACACTGTAAAGTGCTTCCCTCTACACCCAGGCTACGGAACGCTTGTCAACTGCTTCTCTCTAGACCAAGGATAGAGAAATACTGTAACCGCATTTGCTACACTCGGACTGCAGATATCCTGCATATTGTGAATGCCTACAGAACTCTTGTGAACTGTGTCTGTCCACACTTACATTACAGAAATCTGTTAAAATGTGTCCTCTACACTCAGGCTACAGCAATCACATATATTACATATGCTTATGCTCAGGATACAGACCTCTTGAAAACTGCTTCCCCCTACTCCCAGGATGCAGAACGCCGCTAAACTGCATCTCTATACCCCCACGTTACAAAAGTCACGTAAGCTGCATCTCCCGCACTCAGGCTACAGAAATCCTGCATATGGCAAATGTCCACTCCCAGGCTAAAGAACTCGTGTAAACTGCTTCTCTGTACACACAAGATACACAGTTCGCCGAAACTGCATTTCCCTAGACCGAGATTACAGAACATCTGTAAGCTGCATCTTCCACACTAAGGGTTCCAGAAAACACGCATATTACGTATTGCCACCCCCACGGTAAAGAACTCTGTAAACTGCTTGCCTCTACTGAATCTCAGGTTACAGAACTGCTGTAAATTGCATTTCCCTTTCCCTTCACCCAGCTCACAGAATGCCAAAAAGCTGCGTCTCCCACACTCAGGTTATAAAAAACCCGCATATTGTGTATTGCTACTCCCACAATACAGAACTCTGTAAACTGCTACATTCTACACCCAGGCGACAGAACTCTTGGAAACTGCTTCTCTCTGCACACTGGATACACAGCTCCCAGAAACTGCATTTCTCCACACCCGGCTTACAGAACCCCGAAAGCTGCGTGTCCTACAGTGAAGACACAGACAACCCGCAATTACGCATTTCTATTCCCATGCTACAGAACTCTGTAAAATGCTTCTCTAGACACCCAGGATACAGACACCCTATGAAGTGCTTCCCTCTACAACCTGGTTACTGAAAACCTGTTTAATGTGAATGCCTACTCCCAGCCTACAGATCTCTTGTAAACTGCTTCTCTCTGCATACTGGATACACAGTTCCCGCTAACTGAATTTCTCCACACCCAGCTTACAGAACTCCCGAAAGCTGCGTGTCCTACAGTGAAGATGCAGACAATCCGTAATTGTGCATTTCAACTTCCATGCTACAGAACTCTGTAAACTGCTTCATTCTACACCCAGGCTACAGAACTCTTGTAAAATGCTTCTCTCTGCACACGGGATACACAGCTCCCGGAAACTGCATTTCTCCACACCCAACTTACAGAACTCCTGAAAGCTGCGTGTCCTACAGTGAAGACACAGACAACCCGCAATGGCGCATTTCTACTCCCGAGTTGCAGAACTCTGTAAATTGCTTCTCTCGACACACAAGTTACACAACTCCCTGAAAATGCAGTTCCCTTCATCCATGTAACAGATCGCCTTTAAGCTGCGACTCCCACACTCGGGTTCTGGATATCCCTCGTGTTGCCTATTGCTACTGCCATGCTACAGAACTCTGTATACTGCTTATTTCTACACTCAGGCTACAGAACTCTTGTAAACTGCTTCTCTCGACACACAAGTTACACAACTCCCGGAAAATGCATTTCCCTTCACCCATGTAACAGATTGCCCGTAAGCTGCGACTCCCACACTCGGGTTCTGGATATCCCTCGTGTTGCCTATTGCTACTGCCATGCTACAGAACTCTGTATACTGCTTATTTCTACACTCAGGCTACAGAACTCTTGTAAACTGCTTCCCTCTAGACCAAGGATAGAGAAATCCTGTAGGCTGCGTCTGCTACACTCAGGCTACAGATATCCCGAATATTGCGATTGTCTACTCCCAGGCTACACAACTCTTGTAAAGTGCTTCTCTCCGCACACAGAATATAGAACTTCCCTAAACTGCATTTGCCTTCATCCAGCGTACAGAACGCCCGTTAGCTGCTTCTCTCAAACTCAGGTTTTAGAAAACACGCATATTGTGTGTTGTTACTCCCCCTCTACAGAAATCTCTAAAGTGCTTCGCTCTACAGCCAGCCTACAGAACTCTTGTAAACTGCTTCTCTCTAGACCATGGATAGAGAACTACTGTAAGCTACGTTTGCTATGCTCAGATTACAGGTTTCCTTCATATTGCGAATGCATTCTCCCAGGCTACAGAAGTCTGTAAACGGCTTCTCTCTACACCAAGGCTACAGAACTCTTGTCAACTGCCTTTCCCTTCATGCATCTTACAGAATGCCCATTAGCTGCGTCTCCCACACTCAGGTTATAGATAACCCGCATATTGCGTATTGCTACTCCCACGCTACAGAACACTGTAAAGTGCTTCCCTCTACACCCAGGCTACGGAACGCTTGTCAACTGCTTCTCTCTAGACCAAGGATAGAGAAATACTGTAACCGCATTTGCTACACTCGGACTGCAGATATCCTGCATATTGTGAATGCCTACAGAACTCTTGTGAACTGTGTCTGTCCACACTTACATTACAGAAATCTGTTAAAATGTGTCCTCTACACTCAGGCTACAGCAATCACATATATTACATATGCTTATGCTCAGGATACAGACCTCTTGAAAACTGCTTCCCCCTACTCCCAGGATGCAGAACGCCGCTAAACTGCATCTCTATACCCCCACGTTACAAAAGTCACGTAAGCTGCATCTCCCGCACTCAGGCTACAGAAATCCTGCATATGGCAAATGTCCACTCCCAGGCTAAAGAACTCGTGTAAACTGCTTCTCTGTACACACAAGATACACAGTTCGCCGAAACTGCATTTCCCTAGACCGAGATTACAGAACATCTGTAAGCTGCATCTTCCACACTAAGGGTTCCAGAAAACACGCATATTACGTATTGCCACCCCCACGGTAAAGAACTCTGTAAACTGCTTGCCTCTACTGAATCTCAGGCTACAGAACTGCTGTAAATTGCATTTCCCTTTCCCTTCACCCAGCTCACAGAATGCCAAAAAGCTGCGTCTCCCACACTCAGGTTATAAAAAACCCGCATATTGTGTATTGCTACTCCCACAATACAGAACTCTGTAAACTGCTACATTCTACACCCAGGCGACAGAACTCTTGGAAACTGCTTCTCTCTGCACACTGGATACACAGTTCCCAGAAACTGCATTTCTCCACACCCGGCTTACAGAACCCCGAAAGCTGCGTGTCCTACAGTGAAGACACAGACAACCCGCAATTACGCATTTCTATTCCCATGCTACAGAACTCTGTAAAATGCTTCTCTAGACACCCAGGATACAGACACCCTATGAAGTGCTTCCCTCTACAACCTGGTTACTGAAAACCTGTTTAATGTGAATGCCTACTCCCAGCCTACAGATCTCTTGTAAACTGCTTCTCTCTGCATACTGGATACACAGTTCCCGCTAACTGAATTTCTCCACACCCAGCTTACAAAACTCCCGAAAGCTGCGTGTCCTACAGTGAAGATGCAGACAATCCGTAATTGTGCATTTCAACTTCCATGCTACAGAACTCTGTAAACTGCTTCATTCTACACCCAGGCTACAGAACTCTTGGAAACTGCTTCTCTCTGCACACTGGATACACAGCTCCCAGAAACTGCATTTCTCCACACCGGCTTACAGAACCCCAAAAGCTGCGTGTCCTACAGTGAAGACACAGACAACCCGCAATTACGCATTTCTATTCCCATGCTACAGAACTCTGTAAAATGCTTCTCTAGACACCCAGGATACAGACACCCTATGAAGTGCTTCCCTCTACAACCTGGTTACTGAAAACCTGTTTAATGTGAATGCCTACTCCCAGCCTACAGATCTCTTGTAAACTGCTTCTCTCTGCATACTGGATACACAGTTCCCGCTAACTGAATTTCTCCACACCCAGCTTACAGAACTCCCGAAAGCTGCGTGTCCTACAGTGAAGATGCAGACAATCCGTAATTGTGCATTTCAACTTCCATGCTACAGAACTCTGTAAACTGCTTCATTCTACACCCAGGCTACAGAACTCTTGTAAAATGCTTCTCTCTGCACACGGGATGCACAGCTCCCGGAAACTGCATTTCTCCACACCCAACTTACAGAACTCCTGAAAGCTGCGTGTCCTACAGTGAAGACACAGACAACCCGCAATGGCGCATTTCTACTCCCGAGTTGCAGAACTCTGTAAATTGCTTCTCTCGACACACAAGTTACACAACTCCCGGAAAATGCATTTCCCTTCACCCATGTAACAGATTGCCCGTAAGCTGCGACTCCCACACTCGGGTTCTGGATATCCCTCGTGTTGCCTATTGCTACTGCCATGCTACAGAACTCTGTATACTGCTTATTTCTACACTCAGGCTACAGAACTCTTGTAAACTGCTTCCCTCTAGACCAAGGATAGAGAAATCCTGTAGGCTGCGTCTGCTACACTCAGGCTACAGATATCCCGAATATTGCGATTGTCTACTCCCAGGCTACACAACTCTTGTAAAGTGCTTCTCTCCCCACACAGAATATAGAACTTCCCTAAACTGCATTTGCCTTCATCCAGCGTACAGAACGCCCGTTAGCTGCTTCTCTCAAACTCAGGTTTTAGAAAACACGCATATTGTGTGTTGTTACTCCCCCTCTACAGAAATCTCTAAAGTGCTTCGCTCTACAGCCAGCCTACAGAACTCTTGTAAACTGCTTCTCTCTAGACCATGGATAGAGAACTACTGTAAGCTACGTTTGCTATGCTCAGATTACAGGTTTCCTTCATATTGCGAATGCATTCTCCCAGGCTACAGAAGTCTGTAAACGGCTTCTCTCTACACCAAGGCTACAGAACTCTTGTCAACTGCCTTTCCCTTCATGCATCTTACAGAATGCCCATTAGCTGCGTCTCCCACACTCAGGTTATAGATAACCCGCATATTGCGTATTGCTACTCCCACGCTACAGAACACTGTAAAGTGCTTCCCTCTACACCCAGGCTACGGAACGCTTGTCAACTGCTTCTCTCTAGACCAAGGATAGAGAAATACTGTAACCGCATTTGCTACACTCGGACTGCAGATATCCTGCATATTGTGAATGCCTACAGAACTCTTGTGAACTGTGTCTGTCCACACTTACATTACAGAAATCTGTTAAAATGTGTCCTCTACACTCAGGCTACAGCAATCACATATATTACATATGCTTATGCTCAGGATACAGACCTCTTGAAAACTGCTTCCCCCTACTCCCAGGATGCAGAACGCCGCTAAACTGCATCTCTATACCCCCACGTTACAAAAGTCACGTAAGCTGCATCTCCCGCACTCAGGCTACAGAAATCCTGCATATGGCAAATGTCCACTCCCAGGCTAAAGAACTCGTGTAAACTGCTTCTCTGTACACACAAGATACACAGTTCGCCGAAACTGCATTTCCCTAGACCGAGATTACAGAACATCTGTAAGCTGCATCTTCCACACTAAGGGTTCCAGAAAACACGCATATTACGTATTGCCACCCCCACGGTAAAGAACTCTGTAAACTGCTTGCCTCTACTGAATCTCAGGTTACAGAACTGCTGTAAATTGCATTTCCCTTTCCCTTCACCCAGCTCACAGAATGCCAAAAAGCTGCGTCTCCCACACTCAGGTTATAAAAAACCCGCATATTGTGTATTGCTACTCCCACAATACAGAACTCTGTAAACTGCTACATTCTACACCCAGGCGACAGAACTCTTGGAAACTGCTTCTCTCTGCACACTGGATACACAGCTCCCAGAAACTGCATTTCTCCACACCCGGCTTACAGAACCCCGAAAGCTGCGTGTCCTACAGTGAAGACACAGACAACCCGCAATTACGCATTTCTATTCCCATGCTACAGAACTCTGTAAAATGCTTCTCTAGACACCCAGGATACAGACACCCTATGAAGTGCTTCCCTCTACAACCTGGTTACTGAAAACCTGTTTAATGTGAATGCCTACTCCCAGCCTACAGATCTCTTGTAAACTGCTTCTCTCTGCATACTGGATACACAGTTCCCGCTAACTGAATTTCTCCACACCCAGCTTACAGAACTCCCGAAAGCTGCGTGTCCTACAGTGAAGATGCAGACAATCCGTAATTGTGCATTTCAACTTCCATGCTACAGAACTCTGTAAACTGCTTCATTCTACACCCAGGCTACAGAACTCTTGTAAAATGCTTCTCTCTGCACACGGGATACACAGCTCCCGGAAACTGCATTTCTCCACACCCAACTTACAGAACTCCTGAAAGCTGCGTGTCCTACAGTGAAGACACAGACAACCCGCAATGGCGCATTTCTACTCCCGAGTTGCAGAACTCTGTAAATTGCTTCTCTCGACACACAAGTTACACAACTCCCTGAAAATGCAGTTCCCTTCATCCATGTAACAGATCGCCTTTAAGCTGCGACTCCCACACTCGGGTTCTGGATATCCCTCGTGTTGCCTATTGCTACTGCCATGCTACAGAACTCTGTATACTGCTTATTTCTACACTCAGGCTACAGAACTCTTGTAAACTGCTTCTCTCGACACACAAGTTACACAACTCCCGGAAAATGCATTTCCCTTCACCCATGTAACAGATTGCCCGTAAGCTGCGACTCCCACACTCGGGTTCTGGATATCCCTCGTGTTGCCTATTGCTACTGCCATGCTACAGAACTCTGTATACTGCTTATTTCTACACTCAGCCTACAGAACTCTTGTAAACTGCTTCCCTCTAGACCAAGGATAGAGAAATCCTGTAGGCTGCGTCTGCTACACTCAGGCTACAGATATCCCGAATATTGCGATTGTCTACTCCCAGGCTACACAACTCTTGTAAAGTGCTTCTCTCCGCACACAGAATATAGAACTTCCCTAAACTGCATTTGCCTTCATCCAGCGTACAGAACGCCCGTTAGCTGCTTCTCTCAAACTCAGGTTTTAGAAAACACGCATATTGTGTGTTGTTACTCCCCCTCTACAGAAATCTCTAAAGTGCTTCGCTCTACAGCCAGCCTACAGAACTCTTGTAAACTGCTTCTCTCTAGACCATGGATAGAGAACTACTGTAAGCTACGTTTGCTATGCTCAGATTACAGGTTTCCTTCATATTGCGAATGCATTCTCCCAGGCTACAGAAGTCTGTAAACGGCTTCTCTCTACACCAAGGCTACAGAACTCTTGTCAACTGCCTTTCCCTTCATGCATCTTACAGAATGCCCATTAGCTGCGTCTCCCACACTCAGGTTATAGATAACCCGCATATTGCGTATTGCTACTCCCACGCTACAGAACACTGTAAAGTGCTTCCCTCTACACCCAGGCTACGGAACGCTTGTCAACTGCTTCTCTCTAGACCAAGGATAGAGAAATACTGTAACCGCATTTGCTACACTCGGACTGCAGATATCCTGCATATTGTGAATGCCTACAGAACTCTTGTGAACTGTGTCTGTCCACACTTACATTACAGAAATCTGTTAAAATGTGTCCTCTACACTCAGGCTACAGCAATCACATATATTACATATGCTTATGCTCAGGATACAGACCTCTTGAAAACTGCTTCCCCCTACTCCCAGGATGCAGAACGCCGCTAAACTGCATCTCTATACCCCCACGTTACAAAAGTCACGTAAGCTGCATCTCCCGCACTCAGGCTACAGAAATCCTGCATATGGCAAATGTCCACTCCCAGGCTAAAGAACTCGTGTAAACTGCTTCTCTGTACACACAAGATACACAGTTCGCCGAAACTGCATTTCCCTAGACCGAGATTACAGAACATCTGTAAGCTGCATCTTCCACACTAAGGGTTCCAGAAAACACGCATATTACGTATTGCCACCCCCACGGTAAAGAACTCTGTAAACTGCTTGCCTCTACTGAATCTCAGGCTACAGAACTGCTGTAAATTGCATTTCCCTTTCCCTTCACCCAGCTCACAGAATGCCAAAAAGCTGCGTCTCCCACACTCAGGTTATAAAAAACCCGCATATTGTGTATTGCTACTCCCACAATACAGAACTCTGTAAACTGCTACATTCTACACCCAGGCGACAGAACTCTTGGAAACTGCTTCTCTCTGCACACTGGATACACAGCTCCCAGAAACTGCATTTCTCCACACCCGGCTTACAGAACCCCGAAAGCTGCGTGTCCTACAGTGAAGACACAGACAACCCGCAATTACGCATTTCTATTCCCATGCTACAGAACTCTGTAAAATGCTTCTCTAGACACCCAGGATACAGACACCCTATGAAGTGCTTCCCTCTACAACCTGGTTACTGAAAACCTGTTTAATGTGAATGCCTACTCCCAGCCTACAGATCTCTTGTAAACTGCTTCTCTCTGCATACTGGATACACAGTTCCCGCTAACTGAATTTCTCCACACCCAGCTTACAAAACTCCCGAAAGCTGCGTGTCCTACAGTGAAGATGCAGACAATCCGTAATTGTGCATTTCAACTTCCATGCTACAGAACTCTGTAAACTGCTTCATTCTACACCCAGGCTACAGAACTCTTGGAAACTGCTTCTCTCTGCACACTGGATACACAGCTCCCAGAAACTGCATTTCTCCACACCGGCTTACAGAACCCCAAAAGCTGCGTGTCCTACAGTGAAGACACAGACAACCCGCAATTACGCATTTCTATTCCCATGCTACAGAACTCTGTAAAATGCTTCTCTAGACACCCAGGATACAGACACCCTATGAAGTGCTTCCCTCTACAACCTGGTTACTGAAAACCTGTTTAATGTGAATGCCTACTCCCAGCCTACAGATCTCTTGTAAACTGCTTCTCTCTGCATACTGGATACACAGTTCCCGCTAACTGAATTTCTCCACACCCAGCTTACAGAACTCCCGAAAGCTGCGTGTCCTACAGTGAAGATGCAGACAATCCGTAATTGTGCATTTCAACTTCCATGCTACAGAACTCTGTAAACTGCTTCATTCTACACCCAGGCTACAGAACTCTTGTAAAATGCTTCTCTCTGCACACGGGATGCACAGCTCCCGGAAACTGCATTTCTCCACACCCAACTTACAGAACTCCTGAAAGCTGCGTGTCCTACAGTGAAGACACAGACAACCCGCAATGGCGCATTTCTACTCCCGAGTTGCAGAACTCTGTAAATTGCTTCTCTCGACACACAAGTTACACAACTCCCTGAAAATGCAGTTCCCTTCATCCATGTAACAGATCGCCTTTAAGCTGCGACTCCCACACTCGGGTTCTGGATATCCCTCGTGTTGCCTATTGCTACTGCCATGCTACAGAACTCTGTATACTGCTTATTTCTACACTCAGGCTACAGAACTCTTGTAAACTGCTTCCCTCTAGACCAAGGATAGAGAAATCCTGTAGGCTGCGTCTGCTACACTCAGGCTACAGATATCCCGAATATTGCGATTGTCTACTCCCAGGCTACACAACTCTTGTAAAGTGCTTCTCTCCGCACACAGAATATAGAACTTCCCTAAACTGCATTTGCCTTCATCCAGCGTACAGAACGCCCGTTAGCTGCTTCTCTCAAACTCAGGTTTTAGAAAACACGCATATTGTGTGTTGTTACTCCCCCTCTACAGAAATCTCTAAAGTGCTTCGCTCTACAGCCAGCCTACAGAACTCTTGTAAACTGCTTCTCTCTAGACCATGGATAGAGAACTACTGTAAGCTACGTTTGCTATGCTCAGATTACAGGTTTCCTTCATATTGCGAATGCATTCTCCCAGGCTACAGAAGTCTGTAAACGGCTTCTCTCTACACCAAGGCTACAGAACTCTTGTCAACTGCCTTTCCCTTCATGCATCTTACAGAATGCCCATTAGCTGCGTCTCCCACACTCAGGTTATAGATAACCCGCATATTGCGTATTGCTACTCCCACGCTACAGAACACTGTAAAGTGCTTCCCTCTACACCCAGGCTACGGAACGCTTGTCAACTGCTTCTCTCTAGACCAAGGATAGAGAAATACTGTAACCGCATTTGCTACACTCGGACTGCAGATATCCTGCATATTGTGAATGCCTACAGAACTCTTGTGAACTGTGTCTGTCCACACTTACATTACAGAAATCTGTTAAAATGTGTCCTCTACACTCAGGCTACAGCAATCACATATATTACATATGCTTATGCTCAGGATACAGACCTCTTGAAAACTGCTTCCCCCTACTCCCAGGATGCAGAACGCCGCTAAACTGCATCTCTATACCCCCACGTTACAAAAGTCACGTAAGCTGCATCTCCCGCACTCAGGCTACAGAAATCCTGCATATGGCAAATGTCCACTCCCAGGCTAAAGAACTCGTGTAAACTGCTTCTCTGTACACACAAGATACACAGTTCGCCGAAACTGCATTTCCCTAGACCGAGATTACAGAACATCTGTAAGCTGCATCTTCCACACTAAGGGTTCCAGAAAACACGCATATTACGTATTGCCACCCCCACGGTAAAGAACTCTGTAAACTGCTTGCCTCTACTGAATCTCAGGTTACAGAACTGCTGTAAATTGCATTTCCCTTTCCCTTCACCCAGCTCACAGAATGCCAAAAAGCTGCGTCTCCCACACTCAGGTTATAAAAAACCCGCATATTGTGTATTGCTACTCCCACAATACAGAACTCTGTAAACTGCTACATTCTACACCCAGGCGACAGAACTCTTGGAAACTGCTTCTCTCTGCACACTGGATACACAGCTCCCAGAAACTGCATTTCTCCACACCCGGCTTACAGAACCCCGAAAGCTGCGTGTCCTACAGTGAAGACACAGACAACCCGCAATTACGCATTTCTATTCCCATGCTACAGAACTCTGTAAAATGCTTCTCTAGACACCCAGGATACAGACACCCTATGAAGTGCTTCCCTCTACAACCTGGTTACTGAAAACCTGTTTAATGTGAATGCCTACTCCCAGCCTACAGATCTCTTGTAAACTGCTTCTCTCTGCATACTGGATACACAGTTCCCGCTAACTGAATTTCTCCACACCCAGCTTACAGAACTCCCGAAAGCTGCGTGTCCTACAGTGAAGATGCAGACAATCCGTAATTGTGCATTTCAACTTCCATGCTACAGAACTCTGTAAACTGCTTCATTCTACACCCAGGCTACAGAACTCTTGTAAAATGCTTCTCTCTGCACACGGGATACACAGCTCCCGGAAACTGCATTTCTCCACACCCAACTTACAGAACTCCTGAAAGCTGCGTGTCCTACAGTGAAGACACAGACAACCCGCAATGGCGCATTTCTACTCCCGAGTTGCAGAACTCTGTAAATTGCTTCTCTCGACACACAAGTTACACAACTCCCTGAAAATGCAGTTCCCTTCATCCATGTAACAGATCGCCTTTAAGCTGCGACTCCCACACTCGGGTTCTGGATATCCCTCGTGTTGCCTATTGCTACTGCCATGCTACAGAACTCTGTATACTGCTTATTTCTACACTCAGGCTACAGAACTCTTGTAAACTGCTTCTCTCGACACACAAGTTACACAACTCCCGGAAAATGCATTTCCCTTCACCCATGTAACAGATTGCCCGTAAGCTGCGACTCCCACACTCGGGTTCTGGATATCCCTCGTGTTGCCTATTGCTACTGCCATGCTACAGAACTCTGTATACTGCTTATTTCTACACTCAGGCTACAGAACTCTTGTAAACT
The DNA here is from genome assembly GCF_964237555.1 of Oryctolagus cuniculus. Lineage (NCBI taxonomy): Eukaryota > Metazoa > Chordata > Mammalia > Lagomorpha > Leporidae > Oryctolagus > Oryctolagus cuniculus. The sequence continues at coordinate 148,262,821 of NC_091435.1, forward strand.
GCTTCCCTCTAGACCAAGGATAGAGAAATCCTGTAGGCTGCGTCTGCTACACTCAGGCTACAGATATCCCGAATATTGCGATTGTCTACTCCCAGGCTACACAACTCTTGTAAAGTGCTTCTCTCCGCACACAGAATATAGAACTTCCCTAAACTGCATTTGCCTTCATCCAGCGTACAGAACGCCCGTTAGCTGCTTCTCTCAAACTCAGGTTTTAGAAAACACGCATATTGTGTGTTGTTACTCCCCCTCTACAGAAATCTCTAAAGTGCTTCGCTCTACAGCCAGCCTACAGAACTCTTGTAAACTGCTTCTCTCTAGACCATGGATAGAGAACTACTGTAAGCTACGTTTGCTATGCTCAGATTACAGGTTTCCTTCATATTGCGAATGCATTCTCCCAGGCTACAGAAGTCTGTAAACGGCTTCTCTCTACACCAAGGCTACAGAACTCTTGTCAACTGCCTTTCCCTTCATGCATCTTACAGAATGCCCATTAGCTGCGTCTCCCACACTCAGGTTATAGATAACCCGCATATTGCGTATTGCTACTCCCACGCTACAGAACACTGTAAAGTGCTTCCCTCTACACCCAGGCTACGGAACGCTTGTCAACTGCTTCTCTCTAGACCAAGGATAGAGAAATACTGTAACCGCATTTGCTACACTCGGACTGCAGATATCCTGCATATTGTGAATGCCTACAGAACTCTTGTGAACTGTGTCTGTCCACACTTACATTACAGAAATCTGTTAAAATGTGTCCTCTACACTCAGGCTACAGCAATCACATATATTACATATGCTTATGCTCAGGATACAGACCTCTTGAAAACTGCTTCCCCCTACTCCCAGGATGCAGAACGCCGCTAAACTGCATCTCTATACCCCCACGTTACAAAAGTCACGTAAGCTGCATCTCCCGCACTCAGGCTACAGAAATCCTGCATATGGCAAATGTCCACTCCCAGGCTAAAGAACTCGTGTAAACTGCTTCTCTGTACACACAAGATACACAGTTCGCCGAAACTGCATTTCCCTAGACCGAGATTACAGAACATCTGTAAGCTGCATCTTCCACACTAAGGGTTCCAGAAAACACGCATATTACGTATTGCCACCCCCACGGTAAAGAACTCTGTAAACTGCTTGCCTCTACTGAATCTCAGGTTACAGAACTGCTGTAAATTGCATTTCCCTTTCCCTTCACCCAGCTCACAGAATGCCAAAAAGCTGCGTCTCCCACACTCAGGTTATAAAAAACCCGCATATTGTGTATTGCTACTCCCACAATACAGAACTCTGTAAACTGCTACATTCTACACCCAGGCGACAGAACTCTTGGAAACTGCTTCTCTCTGCACACTGGATACACAGCTCCCAGAAACTGCATTTCTCCACACCCGGCTTACAGAACCCCGAAAGCTGCGTGTCCTACAGTGAAGACACAGACAACCCGCAATTACGCATTTCTATTCCCATGCTACAGAACTCTGTAAAATGCTTCTCTAGACACCCAGGATACAGACACCCTATGAAGTGCTTCCCTCTACAACCTGGTTACTGAAAACCTGTTTAATGTGAATGCCTACTCCCAGCCTACAGATCTCTTGTAAACTGCTTCTCTCTGCATACTGGATACACAGTTCCCGCTAACTGAATTTCTCCACACCCAGCTTACAGAACTCCCGAAAGCTGCGTGTCCTACAGTGAAGATGCAGACAATCCGTAATTGTGCATTTCAACTTCCATGCTACAGAACTCTGTAAACTGCTTCATTCTACACCCAGGCTACAGAACTCTTGTAAAATGCTTCTCTCTGCACACGGGATACACAGCTCCCGGAAACTGCATTTCTCCACACCCAACTTACAGAACTCCTGAAAGCTGCGTGTCCTACAGTGAAGACACAGACAACCCGCAATGGCGCATTTCTACTCCCGAGTTGCAGAACTCTGTAAATTGCTTCTCTCGACACACAAGTTACACAACTCCCTGAAAATGCAGTTCCCTTCATCCATGTAACAGATCGCCTTTAAGCTGCGACTCCCACACTCGGGTTCTGGATATCCCTCGTGTTGCCTATTGCTACTGCCATGCTACAGAACTCTGTATACTGCTTATTTCTACACTCAGGCTACAGAACTCTTGTAAACTGCTTCTCTCGACACACAAGTTACACAACTCCCGGAAAATGCATTTCCCTTCACCCATGTAACAGATTGCCCGTAAGCTGCGACTCCCACACTCGGGTTCTGGATATCCCTCGTGTTGCCTATTGCTACTGCCATGCTACAGAACTCTGTATACTGCTTATTTCTACACTCAGGCTACAGAACTCTTGTAAACTGCTTCCCTCTAGACCAAGGATAGAGAAATCCTGTAGGCTGCGTCTGCTACACTCAGGCTACAGATATCCCGAATATTGCGATTGTCTACTCCCAGGCTACACAACTCTTGTAAAGTGCTTCTCTCCGCACACAGAATATAGAACTTCCCTAAACTGCATTTGCCTTCATCCAGCGTACAGAACGCCCGTTAGCTGCTTCTCTCAAACTCAGGTTTTAGAAAACACGCATATTGTGTGTTGTTACTCCCCCTCTACAGAAATCTCTAAAGTGCTTCGCTCTACAGCCAGCCTACAGAACTCTTGTAAACTGCTTCTCTCTAGACCATGGATAGAGAACTACTGTAAGCTACGTTTGCTATGCTCAGATTACAGGTTTCCTTCATATTGCGAATGCATTCTCCCAGGCTACAGAAGTCTGTAAACGGCTTCTCTCTACACCAAGGCTACAGAACTCTTGTCAACTGCCTTTCCCTTCATGCATCTTACAGAATGCCCATTAGCTGCGTCTCCCACACTCAGGTTATAGATAACCCGCATATTGCGTATTGCTACTCCCACGCTACAGAACACTGTAAAGTGCTTCCCTCTACACCCAGGCTACGGAACGCTTGTCAACTGCTTCTCTCTAGACCAAGGATAGAGAAATACTGTAACCGCATTTGCTACACTCGGACTGCAGATATCCTGCATATTGTGAATGCCTACAGAACTCTTGTGAACTGTGTCTGTCCACACTTACATTACAGAAATCTGTTAAAATGTGTCCTCTACACTCAGGCTACAGCAATCACATATATTACATATGCTTATGCTCAGGATACAGACCTCTTGAAAACTGCTTCCCCCTACTCCCAGGATGCAGAACGCCGCTAAACTGCATCTCTATACCCCCACGTTACAAAAGTCACGTAAGCTGCATCTCCCGCACTCAGGCTACAGAAATCCTGCATATGGCAAATGTCCACTCCCAGGCTAAAGAACTCGTGTAAACTGCTTCTCTGTACACACAAGATACACAGTTCGCCGAAACTGCATTTCCCTAGACCGAGATTACAGAACATCTGTAAGCTGCATCTTCCACACTAAGGGTTCCAGAAAACACGCATATTACGTATTGCCACCCCCACGGTAAAGAACTCTGTAAACTGCTTGCCTCTACTGAATCTCAGGCTACAGAACTGCTGTAAATTGCATTTCCCTTTCCCTTCACCCAGCTCACAGAATGCCAAAAAGCTGCGTCTCCCACACTCAGGTTATAAAAAACCCGCATATTGTGTATTGCTACTCCCACAATACAGAACTCTGTAAACTGCTACATTCTACACCCAGGCGACAGAACTCTTGGAAACTGCTTCTCTCTGCACACTGGATACACAGCTCCCAGAAACTGCATTTCTCCACACCCGGCTTACAGAACCCCGAAAGCTGCGTGTCCTACAGTGAAGACACAGACAACCCGCAATTACGCATTTCTATTCCCATGCTACAGAACTCTGTAAAATGCTTCTCTAGACACCCAGGATACAGACACCCTATGAAGTGCTTCCCTCTACAACCTGGTTACTGAAAACCTGTTTAATGTGAATGCCTACTCCCAGCCTACAGATCTCTTGTAAACTGCTTCTCTCTGCATACTGGATACACAGTTCCCGCTAACTGAATTTCTCCACACCCAGCTTACAAAACTCCCGAAAGCTGCGTGTCCTACAGTGAAGATGCAGACAATCCGTAATTGTGCATTTCAACTTCCATGCTACAGAACTCTGTAAACTGCTTCATTCTACACCCAGGCTACAGAACTCTTGGAAACTGCTTCTCTCTGCACACTGGATACACAGCTCCCAGAAACTGCATTTCTCCACACCGGCTTACAGAACCCCAAAAGCTGCGTGTCCTACAGTGAAGACACAGACAACCCGCAATTACGCATTTCTATTCCCATGCTACAGAACTCTGTAAAATGCTTCTCTAGACACCCCGGATACAGACACCCTATGAAGTGCTTCCCTCTACAACCTGGTTACTGAAAACCTGTTTAATGTGAATGCCTACTCCCAGCCTACAGATCTCTTGTAAACTGCTTCTCTCTGCATACTGGATACACAGTTCCCGCTAACTGAATTTCTCCACACCCAGCTTACAGAACTCCCGAAAGCTGCGTGTCCTACAGTGAAGATGCAGACAATCCGTAATTGTGCATTTCAACTTCCATGCTACAGAACTCTGTAAACTGCTTCATTCTACACCCAGGCTACAGAACTCTTGTAAAATGCTTCTCTCTGCACACGGGATGCACAGCTCCCGGAAACTGCATTTCTCCACACCCAACTTACAGAACTCCTGAAAGCTGCGTGTCCTACAGTGAAGACACAGACAACCCGCAATGGCGCATTTCTACTCCCGAGTTGCAGAACTCTGTAAATTGCTTCTCTCGACACACAAGTTACACAACTCCCTGAAAATGCAGTTCCCTTCATCCATGTAACAGATCGCCTTTAAGCTGCGACTCCCACACTCGGGTTCTGGATATCCCTCGTGTTGCCTATTGCTACTGCCATGCTACAGAACTCTGTATACTGCTTATTTCTACACTCAGGCTACAGAACTCTTGTAAACTGCTTCCCTCTAGACCAAGGATAGAGAAATCCTGTAGGCTGCGTCTGCTACACTCAGGCTACAGATATCCCGAATATTGCGATTGTCTACTCCCAGGCTACACAACTCTTGTAAAGTGCTTCTCTCCGCACACAGAATATAGAACTTCCCTAAACTGCATTTGCCTTCATCCAGCGTACAGAACGCCCGTTAGCTGCTTCTCTCAAACTCAGGTTTTAGAAAACACGCATATTGTGTGTTGTTACTCCCCCTCTACAGAAATCTCTAAAGTGCTTCGCTCTACAGCCAGCCTACAGAACTCTTGTAAACTGCTTCTCTCTAGACCATGGATAGAGAACTACTGTAAGCTACGTTTGCTATGCTCAGATTACAGGTTTCCTTCATATTGCGAATGCATTCTCCCAGGCTACAGAAGTCTGTAAACGGCTTCTCTCTACACCAAGGCTACAGAACTCTTGTCAACTGCCTTTCCCTTCATGCATCTTACAGAATGCCCATTAGCTGCGTCTCCCACACTCAGGTTATAGATAACCCGCATATTGCGTATTGCTACTCCCACGCTACAGAACACTGTAAAGTGCTTCCCTCTACACCCAGGCTACGGAACGCTTGTCAACTGCTTCTCTCTAGACCAAGGATAGAGAAATACTGTAACCGCATTTGCTACACTCGGACTGCAGATATCCTGCATATTGTGAATGCCTACAGAACTCTTGTGAACTGTGTCTGTCCACACTTACATTACAGAAATCTGTTAAAATGTGTCCTCTACACTCAGGCTACAGCAATCACATATATTACATATGCTTATGCTCAGGATACAGACCTCTTGAAAACTGCTTCCCCCTACTCCCAGGATGCAGAACGCCGCTAAACTGCATCTCTATACCCCCACGTTACAAAAGTCACGTAAGCTGCATCTCCCGCACTCAGGCTACAGAAATCCTGCATATGGCAAATGTCCACTCCCAGGCTAAAGAACTCGTGTAAACTGCTTCTCTGTACACACAAGATAGACAGTTCGCCGAAACTGCATTTCCCTAGACCGAGATTACAGAACATCTGTAAGCTGCATCTTCCACACTAAGGGTTCCAGAAAACACGCATATTACGTATTGCCACCCCCACGGTAAAGAACTCTGTAAACTGCTTGCCTCTACTGAATCTCAGGCTACAGAACTGCTGTAAATTGCATTTCCCTTTCCCTTCACCCAGCTCACAGAATGCCAAAAAGCTGCGTCTCCCACACTCAGGTTATAAAAAACCCGCATATTGTGTATTGCTACTCCCACAATACAGAACTCTGTAAACTGCTACATTCTACACCCAGGCGACAGAACTCTTGGAAACTGCTTCTCTCTGCACACTGGATACACAGCTCCCAGAAACTGCATTTCTCCACACCCGGCTTACAGAACCCCGAAAGCTGCGTGTCCTACAGTGAAGACACAGACAACCCGCAATTACGCATTTCTATTCCCATGCTACAGAACTCTGTAAAATGCTTCTCTAGACACCCAGGATACAGACACCCTATGAAGTGCTTCCCTCTACAACCTGGTTACTGAAAACCTGTTTAATGTGAATGCCTACTCCCAGCCTACAGATCTCTTGTAAACTGCTTCTCTCTGCATACTGGATACACAGTTCCCGCTAACTGAATTTCTCCACACCCAGCTTACAGAACTCCCGAAAGCTGCGTGTCCTACAGTGAAGATGCAGACAATCCGTAATTGTGCATTTCAACTTCCATGCTACAGAACTCTGTAAACTGCTTCATTCTACACCCAGGCTACAGAACTCTTGTAAAATGCTTCTCTCTGCACACTGGATACACAGCTCCCAGAAACTGCATTTCTCCACACCGGCTTACAGAACCCCAAAAGCTGCGTGTCCTACAGTGAAGACACAGACAACCCGCAATTACGCATTTCTATTCCCATGCTACAGAACTCTGTAAAATGCTTCTCTAGACACCCCGGATACAGACACCCTATGAAGTGCTTCCCTCTACAACCTGGTTACTGAAAACCTGTTTAATGTGAATGCCTACTCCCAGCCTACAGATCTCTTGTAAACTGCTTCTCTCTGCATACTGGATACACAGTTCCCGCTAACTGAATTTCTCCACACCCAGCTTACAGAACTCCCGAAAGCTGCGTGTCCTACAGTGAAGATGCAGACAATCCGTAATTGTGCATTTCAACTTCCATGCTACAGAACTCTGTAAACTGCTTCATTCTACACCCAGGTTACAGAACTCTTGTAAAATGCTTCTCTCTGCACACGGGATGCACAGCTCCCGGAAACTGCATTTCTCCACACCCAACTTACAGAACTCCTGAAAGCTGCGTGTCCTACAGTGAAGACACAGACAACCCGCAATGGCGCATTTCTACTCCCGAGTTGCAGAACTCTGTAAATTGCTTCTCTCGACACACAAGTTACACAACTCCCTGAAAATGCAGTTCCCTTCATCCATGTAACAGATCGCCTTTAAGCTGCGACTCCCACACTCGGGTTCTGGATATCCCTCGTGTTGCCTATTGCTACTGCCATGCTACAGAACTCTGTATACTGCTTATTTCTACACTCAGGCTACAGAACTCTTGTAAACTGCTTCCCTCTAGACCAAGGATAGAGAAATCCTGTAGGCTGCGTCTGCTACACTCAGGCTACAGATATCCCGAATATTGCGATTGTCTACTCCCAGGCTACACAACTCTTGTAAAGTGCTTCTCTCCGCACACAGAATATAGAACTTCCCTAAACTGCATTTGCCTTCATCCAGCGTACAGAACGCCCGTTAGCTGCTTCTCTCAAACTCAGGTTTTAGAAAACACGCATATTGTGTGTTGTTACTCCCCCTCTACAGAAATCTCTAAAGTGCTTCGCTCTACAGCCAGCCTACAGAACTCTTGTAAACTGCTTCTCTCTAGACCATGGATAGAGAACTACTGTAAGCTACGTTTGCTATGCTCAGATTACAGGTTTCCTTCATATTGCGAATGCATTCTCCCAGGCTACAGAAGTCTGTAAACGGCTTCTCTCTACACCAAGGCTACAGAACTCTTGTCAACTGCCTTTCCCTTCATGCATCTTACAGAATGCCCATTAGCTGCGTCTCCCACACTCAGGTTATAGATAACCCGCATATTGCGTATTGCTACTCCCACGCTACAGAACACTGTAAAGTGCTTCCCTCTACACCCAGGCTACGGAACGCTTGTCAACTGCTTCTCTCTAGACCAAGGATAGAGAAATACTGTAACCGCATTTGCTACACTCGGACTGCAGATATCCTGCATATTGTGAATGCCTACAGAACTCTTGTGAACTGTGTCTGTCCACACTTACATTACAGAAATCTGTTAAAATGTGTCCTCTACACTCAGGCTACAGCAATCACATATATTACATATGCTTATGCTCAGGATACAGACCTCTTGAAAACTGCTTCCCCCTACTCCCAGGATGCAGAACGCCGCTAAACTGCATCTCTATACCCCCACGTTACAAAAGTCACGTAAGCTGCATCTCCCGCACTCAGGCTACAGAAATCCTGCATATGGCAAATGTCCACTCCCAGGCTAAAGAACTCGTGTAAACTGCTTCTCTGTACACACAAGATACACAGTTCGCCGAAACTGCATTTCCCTAGACCGAGATTACAGAACATCTGTAAGCTGCATCTTCCACACTAAGGGTTCCAGAAAACACGCATATTACGTATTGCCACCCCCACGGTAAAGAACTCTGTAAACTGCTTGCCTCTACTGAATCTCAGGTTACAGAACTGCTGTAAATTGCATTTCCCTTTCCCTTCACCCAGCTCACAGAATGCCAAAAAGCTGCGTCTCCCACACTCAGGTTATAAAAAACCCGCATATTGTGTATTGCTACTCCCACAATACAGAACTCTGTAAACTGCTACATTCTACACCCAGGCGACAGAACTCTTGGAAACTGCTTCTCTCTGCACACTGGATACACAGCTCCCAGAAACTGCATTTCTCCACACCCGGCTTACAGAACCCCGAAAGCTGCGTGTCCTACAGTGAAGACACAGACAACCCGCAATTACGCATTTCTATTCCCATGCTACAGAACTCTGTAAAATGCTTCTCTAGACACCCAGGATACAGACACCCTATGAAGTGCTTCCCTCTACAACCTGGTTACTGAAAACCTGTTTAATGTGAATGCCTACTCCCAGCCTACAGATCTCTTGTAAACTGCTTCTCTCTGCATACTGGATACACAGTTCCCGCTAACTGAATTTCTCCACACCCAGCTTACAGAACTCCCGAAAGCTGCGTGTCCTACAGTGAAGATGCAGACAATCCGTAATTGTGCATTTCAACTTCCATGCTACAGAACTCTGTAAACTGCTTCATTCTACACCCAGGCTACAGAACTCTTGTAAAATGCTTCTCTCTGCACACGGGATACACAGCTCCCGGAAACTGCATTTCTCCACACCCAACTTACAGAACTCCTGAAAGCTGCGTGTCCTACAGTGAAGACACAGACAACCCGCAATGGCGCATTTCTACTCCCGAGTTGCAGAACTCTGTAAATTGCTTCTCTCGACACACAAGTTACACAACTCCCTGAAAATGCAGTTCCCTTCATCCATGTAACAGATCGCCTTTAAGCTGCGACTCCCACACTCGGGTTCTGGATATCCCTCGTGTTGCCTATTGCTACTGCCATGCTACAGAACTCTGTATACTGCTTATTTCTACACTCAGGCTACAGAACTCTTGTAAACTGCTTCTCTCGACACACAAGTTACACAACTCCCGGAAAATGCATTTCCCTTCACCCATGTAACAGATTGCCCGTAAGCTGCGACTCCCACACTCGGGTTCTGGATATCCCTCGTGTTGCCTATTGCTACTGCCATGCTACAGAACTCTGTATACTGCTTATTTCTACACTCAGGCTACAGAACTCTTGTAAACTGCTTCCCTCTAGACCAAGGATAGAGAAATCCTGTAGGCTGCGTCTGCTACACTCAGGCTACAGATATCCCGAATATTGCGATTGTCTACTCCCAGGCTACACAACTCTTGTAAAGTGCTTCTCTCCGCACACAGAATATAGAACTTCCCTAAACTGCATTTGCCTTCATCCAGCGTACAGAACGCCCGTTAGCTGCTTCTCTCAAACTCAGGTTTTAGAAAACACGCATATTGTGTGTTGTTACTCCCCCTCTACAGAAATCTCTAAAGTGCTTCGCTCTACAGCCAGCCTACAGAACTCTTGTAAACTGCTTCTCTCTAGACCATGGATAGAGAACTACTGTAAGCTACGTTTGCTATGCTCAGATTACAGGTTTCCTTCATATTGCGAATGCATTCTCCCAGGCTACAGAAGTCTGTAAACGGCTTCTCTCTACACCAAGGCTACAGAACTCTTGTCAACTGCCTTTCCCTTCATGCATCTTACAGAATGCCCATTAGCTGCGTCTCCCACACTCAGGTTATAGATAACCCGCATATTGCGTATTGCTACTCCCACGCTACAGAACACTGTAAAGTGCTTCCCTCTACACCCAGGCTACGGAACGCTTGTCAACTGCTTCTCTCTAGACCAAGGATAGAGAAATACTGTAACCGCATTTGCTACACTCGGACTGCAGATATCCTGCATATTGTGAATGCCTACAGAACTCTTGTGAACTGTGTCTGTCCACACTTACATTACAGAAATCTGTTAAAATGTGTCCTCTACACTCAGGCTACAGCAATCACATATATTACATATGCTTATGCTCAGGATACAGACCTCTTGAAAACTGCTTCCCCCTACTCCCAGGATGCAGAACGCCGCTAAACTGCATCTCTATACCCCCACGTTACAAAAGTCACGTAAGCTGCATCTCCCGCACTCAGGCTACAGAAATCCTGCATATGGCAAATGTCCACTCCCAGGCTAAAGAACTCGTGTAAACTGCTTCTCTGTACACACAAGATACACAGTTCGCCGAAACTGCATTTCCCTAGACCGAGATTACAGAACATCTGTAAGCTGCATCTTCCACACTAAGGGTTCCAGAAAACACGCATATTACGTATTGCCACCCCCACGGTAAAGAACTCTGTAAACTGCTTGCCTCTACTGAATCTCAGGCTACAGAACTGCTGTAAATTGCATTTCCCTTTCCCTTCACCCAGCTCACAGAATGCCAAAAAGCTGCGTCTCCCACACTCAGGTTATAAAAAACCCGCATATTGTGTATTGCTACTCCCACAATACAGAACTCTGTAAACTGCTACATTCTACACCCAGGCGACAGAACTCTTGGAAACTGCTTCTCTCTGCACACTGGATACACAGCTCCCAGAAACTGCATTTCTCCACACCCGGCTTACAGAACCCCGAAAGCTGCGTGTCCTACAGTGAAGACACAGACAACCCGCAATTACGCATTTCTATTCCCATGCTACAGAACTCTGTAAAATGCTTCTCTAGACACCCAGGATACAGACACCCTATGAAGTGCTTCCCTCTACAACCTGGTTACTGAAAACCTGTTTAATGTGAATGCCTACTCCCAGCCTACAGATCTCTTGTAAACTGCTTCTCTCTGCATACTGGATACACAGTTCCCGCTAACTGAATTTCTCCACACCCAGCTTACAAAACTCCCGAAAGCTGCGTGTCCTACAGTGAAGATGCAGACAATCCGTAATTGTGCATTTCAACTTCCATGCTACAGAACTCTGTAAACTGCTTCATTCTACACCCAGGCTACAGAACTCTTGGAAACTGCTTCTCTCTGCACACTGGATACACAGCTCCCAGAAACTGCATTTCTCCACACCGGCTTACAGAACCCCAAAAGCTGCGTGTCCTACAGTGAAGACACAGACAACCCGCAATTACGCATTTCTATTCCCATGCTACAGAACTCTGTAAAATGCTTCTCTAGACACCCCGGATACAGACACCCTATGAAGTGCTTCCCTCTACAACCTGGTTACTGAAAACCTGTTTAATGTGAATGCCTACTCCCAGCCTACAGATCTCTTGTAAACTGCTTCTCTCTGCATACTGGATACACAGTTCCCGCTAACTGAATTTCTCCACACCCAGCTTACAGAACTCCCGAAAGCTGCGTGTCCTACAGTGAAGATGCAGACAATCCGTAATTGTGCATTTCAACTTCCATGCTACAGAACTCTGTAAACTGCTTCATTCTACACCCAGGCTACAGAACTCTTGTAAAATGCTTCTCTCTGCACACGGGATGCACAGCTCCCGGAAACTGCATTTCTCCACACCCAACTTACAGAACTCCTGAAAGCTGCGTGTCCTACAGTGAAGACACAGACAACCCGCAATGGCGCATTTCTACTCCCGAGTTGCAGAACTCTGTAAATTGCTTCTCTCGACACACAAGTTACACAACTCCCTGAAAATGCAGTTCCCTTCATCCATGTAACAGATCGCCTTTAAGCTGCGACTCCCACACTCGGGTTCTGGATATCCCTCGTGTTGCCTATTGCTACTGCCATGCTACAGAACTCTGTATACTGCTTATTTCTACACTCAGGCTACAGAACTCTTGTAAACTGCTTCCCTCTAGACCAAGGATAGAGAAATCCTGTAGGCTGCGTCTGCTACACTCAGGCTACAGATATCCCGAATATTGCGATTGTCTACTCCCAGGCTACACAACTCTTGTAAAGTGCTTCTCTCCGCACACAGAATATAGAACTTCCCTAAACTGCATTTGCCTTCATCCAGCGTACAGAACGCCCGTTAGCTGCTTCTCTCAAACTCAGGTTTTAGAAAACACGCATATTGTGTGTTGTTACTCCCCCTCTACAGAAATCTCTAAAGTGCTTCGCTCTACAGCCAGCCTACAGAACTCTTGTAAACTGCTTCTCTCTAGACCATGGATAGAGAACTACTGTAAGCTACGTTTGCTATGCTCAGATTACAGGTTTCCTTCATATTGCGAATGCATTCTCCCAGGCTACAGAAGTCTGTAAACGGCTTCTCTCTACACCAAGGCTACAGAACTCTTGTCAACTGCCTTTCCCTTCATGCATCTTACAGAATGCCCATTAGCTGCGTCTCCCACACTCAGGTTATAGATAACCCGCATATTGCGTATTGCTACTCCCACGCTACAGAACACTGTAAAGTGCTTCCCTCTACACCCAGGCTACGGAACGCTTGTCAACTGCTTCTCTCTAGACCAAGGATAGAGAAATACTGTAACCGCATTTGCTACACTCGGACTGCAGATATCCTGCATATTGTGAATGCCTACAGAACTCTTGTGAACTGTGTCTGTCCACACTTACATTACAGAAATCTGTTAAAATGTGTCCTCTACACTCAGGCTACAGCAATCACATATATTACATATGCTTATGCTCAGGATACAGACCTCTTGAAAACTGCTTCCCCCTACTCCCAGGATGCAGAACGCCGCTAAACTGCATCTCTATACCCCCACGTTACAAAAGTCACGTAAGCTGCATCTCCCGCACTCAGGCTACAGAAATCCTGCATATGGCAAATGTCCACTCCCAGGCTAAAGAACTCGTGTAAACTGCTTCTCTGTACACACAAGATACACAGTTCGCCGAAACTGCATTTCCCTAGACCGAGATTACAGAACATCTGTAAGCTGCATCTTCCACACTAAGGGTTCCAGAAAACACGCATATTACGTATTGCCACCCCCACGGTAAAGAACTCTGTAAACTGCTTGCCTCTACTGAATCTCAGGTTACAGAACTGCTGTAAATTGCATTTCCCTTTCCCTTCACCCAGCTCACAGAATGCCAAAAAGCTGCGTCTCCCACACTCAGGTTATAAAAAACCCGCATATTGTGTATTGCTACTCCCACAATACAGAACTCTGTAAACTGCTACATTCTACACCCAGGCGACAGAACTCTTGGAAACTGCTTCTCTCTGCACACTGGATACACAGCTCCCAGAAACTGCATTTCTCCACACCCGGCTTACAGAACCCCGAAAGCTGCGTGTCCTACAGTGAAGACACAGACAACCCGCAATTACGCATTTCTATTCCCATGCTACAGAACTCTGTAAAATGCTTCTCTAGACACCCAGGATACAGACACCCTATGAAGTGCTTCCCTCTACAACCTGGTTACTGAAAACCTGTTTAATGTGAATGCCTACTCCCAGCCTACAGATCTCTTGTAAACTGCTTCTCTCTGCATACTGGATACACAGTTCCCGCTAACTGAATTTCTCCACACCCAGCTTACAGAACTCCCGAAAGCTGCGTGTCCTACAGTGAAGATGCAGACAATCCGTAATTGTGCATTTCAACTTCCATGCTACAGAACTCTGTAAACTGCTTCATTCTACACCCAGGCTACAGAACTCTTGTAAAATGCTTCTCTCTGCACACGGGATACACAGCTCCCGGAAACTGCATTTCTCCACACCCAACTTACAGAACTCCTGAAAGCTGCGTGTCCTACAGTGAAGACACAGACAACCCGCAATGGCGCATTTCTACTCCCGAGTTGCAGAACTCTGTAAATTGCTTCTCTCGACACACAAGTTACACAACTCCCTGAAAATGCAGTTCCCTTCATCCATGTAACAGATCGCCTTTAAGCTGCGACTCCCACACTCGGGTTCTGGATATCCCTCGTGTTGCCTATTGCTACTGCCATGCTACAGAACTCTGTATACTGCTTATTTCTACACTCAGGCTACAGAACTCTTGTAAACTGCTTCTCTCGACACACAAGTTACACAACTCCCGGAAAATGCATTTCCCTTCACCCATGTAACAGATTGCCCGTAAGCTGCGACTCCCACACTCGGGTTCTGGATATCCCTCGTGTTGCCTATTGCTACTGCCATGCTACAGAACTCTGTATACTGCTTATTTCTACACTCAGGCTACAGAACTCTTGTAAACTGCTTCCCTCTAGACCAAGGATAGAGAAATCCTGTAGGCTGCGTCTGCTACACTCAGGCTACAGATATCCCGAATATTGCGATTGTCTACTCCCAGGCTACACAACTCTTGTAAAGTGCTTCTCTCCGCACACAGAATATAGAACTTCCCTAAACTGCATTTGCCTTCATCCAGCGTACAGAACGCCCGTTAGCTGCTTCTCTCAAACTCAGGTTTTAGAAAACACGCATATTGTGTGTTGTTACTCCCCCTCTACAGAAATCTCTAAAGTGCTTCGCTCTACAGCCAGCCTACAGAACTCTTGTAAACTGCTTCTCTCTAGACCATGGATAGAGAACTACTGTAAGCTACGTTTGCTATGCTCAGATTACAGGTTTCCTTCATATTGCGAATGCATTCTCCCAGGCTACAGAAGTCTGTAAACGGCTTCTCTCTACACCAAGGCTACAGAACTCTTGTCAACTGCCTTTCCCTTCATGCATCTTACAGAATGCCCATTAGCTGCGTCTCCCACACTCAGGTTATAGATAACCCGCATATTGCGTATTGCTACTCCCACGCTACAGAACACTGTAAAGTGCTTCCCTCTACACCCAGGCTACGGAACGCTTGTCAACTGCTTCTCTCTAGACCAAGGATAGAGAAATACTGTAACCGCATTTGCTACACTCGGACTGCAGATATCCTGCATATTGTGAATGCCTACAGAACTCTTGTGAACTGTGTCTGTCCACACTTACATTACAGAAATCTGTTAAAATGTGTCCTCTACACTCAGGCTACAGCAATCACATATATTACATATGCTTATGCTCAGGATACAGACCTCTTGAAAACTGCTTCCCCCTACTCCCAGGATGCAGAACGCCGCTAAACTGCATCTCTATACCCCCACGTTACAAAAGTCACGTAAGCTGCATCTCCCGCACTCAGGCTACAGAAATCCTGCATATGGCAAATGTCCACTCCCAGGCTAAAGAACTCGTGTAAACTGCTTCTCTGTACACACAAGATACACAGTTCGCCGAAACTGCATTTCCCTAGACCGAGATTACAGAACATCTGTAAGCTGCATCTTCCACACTAAGGGTTCCAGAAAACACGCATATTACGTATTGCCACCCCCACGGTAAAGAACTCTGTAAACTGCTTGCCTCTACTGAATCTCAGGCTACAGAACTGCTGTAAATTGCATTTCCCTTTCCCTTCACCCAGCTCACAGAATGCCAAAAAGCTGCGTCTCCCACACTCAGGTTATAAAAAACCCGCATATTGTGTATTGCTACTCCCACAATACAGAACTCTGTAAACTGCTACATTCTACACCCAGGCGACAGAACTCTTGGAAACTGCTTCTCTCTGCACACTGGATACACAGCTCCCAGAAACTGCATTTCTCCACACCCGGCTTACAGAACCCCGAAAGCTGCGTGTCCTACAGTGAAGACACAGACAACCCGCAATTACGCATTTCTATTCCCATGCTACAGAACTCTGTAAAATGCTTCTCTAGACACCCAGGATACAGACACCCTATGAAGTGCTTCCCTCTACAACCTGGTTACTGAAAACCTGTTTAATGTGAATGCCTACTCCCAGCCTACAGATCTCTTGTAAACTGCTTCTCTCTGCATACTGGATACACAGTTCCCGCTAACTGAATTTCTCCACACCCAGCTTACAAAACTCCCGAAAGCTGCGTGTCCTACAGTGAAGATGCAGACAATCCGTAATTGTGCATTTCAACTTCCATGCTACAGAACTCTGTAAACTGCTTCATTCTACACCCAGGCTACAGAACTCTTGGAAACTGCTTCTCTCTGCACACTGGATACACAGCTCCCAGAAACTGCATTTCTCCACACCGGCTTACAGAACCCCAAAAGCTGCGTGTCCTACAGTGAAGACACAGACAACCCGCAATTACGCATTTCTATTCCCATGCTACAGAACTCTGTAAAATGCTTCTCTAGACACCCAGGATACAGACACCCTATGAAGTGCTTCCCTCTACAACCTGGTTACTGAAAACCTGTTTAATGTGAATGCCTACTCCCAGCCTACAGATCTCTTGTAAACTGCTTCTCTCTGCATACTGGATACACAGTTCCCGCTAACTGAATTTCTCCACACCCAGCTTACAGAACTCCCGAAAGCTGCGTGTCCTACAGTGAAGATGCAGACAATCCGTAATTGTGCATTTCAACTTCCATGCTACAGAACTCTGTAAACTGCTTCATTCTACACCCAGGCTACAGAACTCTTGTAAAATGCTTCTCTCTGCACACGGGATGCACAGCTCCCGGAAACTGCATTTCTCCACACCCAACTTACAGAACTCCTGAAAGCTGCGTGTCCTACAGTGAAGACACAGACAACCCGCAATGGCGCATTTCTACTCCCGAGTTGCAGAACTCTGTAAATTGCTTCTCTCGACACACAAGTTACACAACTCCCTGAAAATGCAGTTCCCTTCATCCATGTAACAGATCGCCTTTAAGCTGCGACTCCCACACTCGGGTTCTGGATATCCCTCGTGTTGCCTATTGCTACTGCCATGCTACAGAACTCTGTATACTGCTTATTTCTACACTCAGGCTACAGAACTCTTGTAAACTGCTTCCCTCTAGACCAAGGATAGAGAAATCCTGTAGGCTGCGTCTGCTACACTCAGGCTACAGATATCCCGAATATTGCGATTGTCTACTCCCAGGCTACACAACTCTTGTAAAGTGCTTCTCTCCGCACACAGAATATAGAACTTCCCTAAACTGCATTTGCCTTCATCCAGCGTACAGAACGCCCGTTAGCTGCTTCTCTCAAACTCAGGTTTTAGAAAACACGCATATTGTGTGTTGTTACTCCCCCTCTACAGAAATCTCTAAAGTGCTTCGCTCTACAGCCAGCCTACAGAACTCTTGTAAACTGCTTCTCTCTAGACCATGGATAGAGAACTACTGTAAGCTACGTTTGCTATGCTCAGATTACAGGTTTCCTTCATATTGCGAATGCATTCTCCCAGGCTACAGAAGTCTGTAAACGGCTTCTCTCTACACCAAGGCTACAGAACTCTTGTCAACTGCCTTTCCCTTCATGCATCTTACAGAATGCCCATTAGCTGCGTCTCCCACACTCAGGTTATAGATAACCCGCATATTGCGTATTGCTACTCCCACGCTACAGAACACTGTAAAGTGCTTCCCTCTACACCCAGGCTACGGAACGCTTGTCAACTGCTTCTCTCTAGACCAAGGATAGAGAAATACTGTAACCGCATTTGCTACACTCGGACTGCAGATATCCTGCATATTGTGAATGCCTACAGAACTCTTGTGAACTGTGTCTGTCCACACTTACATTACAGAAATCTGTTAAAATGTGTCCTCTACACTCAGGCTACAGCAATCACATATATTACATATGCTTATGCTCAGGATACAGACCTCTTGAAAACTGCTTCCCCCTACTCCCAGGATGCAGAACGCCGCTAAACTGCATCTCTATACCCCCACGTTACAAAAGTCACGTAAGCTGCATCTCCCGCACTCAGGCTACAGAAATCCTGCATATGGCAAATGTCCACTCCCAGGCTAAAGAACTCGTGTAAACTGCTTCTCTGTACACACAAGATACACAGTTCGCCGAAACTGCATTTCCCTAGACCGAGATTACAGAACATCTGTAAGCTGCATCTTCCACACTAAGGGTTCCAGAAAACACGCATATTACGTATTGCCACCCCCACGGTAAAGAACTCTGTAAACTGCTTGCCTCTACTGAATCTCAGGTTACAGAACTGCTGTAAATTGCATTTCCCTTTCCCTTCACCCAGCTCACAGAATGCCAAAAAGCTGCGTCTCCCACACTCAGGTTATAAAAAACCCGCATATTGTGTATTGCTACTCCCACAATACAGAACTCTGTAAACTGCTACATTCTACACCCAGGCGACAGAACTCTTGGAAACTGCTTCTCTCTGCACACTGGATACACAGCTCCCAGAAACTGCATTTCTCCACACCCGGCTTACAGAACCCCGAAAGCTGCGTGTCCTACAGTGAAGACACAGACAACCCGCAATTACGCATTTCTATTCCCATGCTACAGAACTCTGTAAAATGCTTCTCTAGACACCCAGGATACAGACACCCTATGAAGTGCTTCCCTCTACAACCTGGTTACTGAAAACCTGTTTAATGTGAATGCCTACTCCCAGCCTACAGATCTCTTGTAAACTGCTTCTCTCTGCATACTGGATACACAGTTCCCGCTAACTGAATTTCTCCACACCCAGCTTACAGAACTCCCGAAAGCTGCGTGTCCTACAGTGAAGATGCAGACAATCCGTAATTGTGCATTTCAACTTCCATGCTACAGAACTCTGTAAACTGCTTCATTCTACACCCAGGCTACAGAACTCTTGTAAAATGCTTCTCTCTGCACACGGGATACACAGCTCCCGGAAACTGCATTTCTCCACACCCAACTTACAGAACTCCTGAAAGCTGCGTGTCCTACAGTGAAGACACAGACAACCCGCAATGGCGCATTTCTACTCCCGAGTTGCAGAACTCTGTAAATTGCTTCTCTCGACACACAAGTTACACAACTCCCTGAAAATGCAGTTCCCTTCATCCATGTAACAGATCGCCTTTAAGCTGCGACTCCCACACTCGGGTTCTGGATATCCCTCGTGTTGCCTATTGCTACTGCCATGCTACAGAACTCTGTATACTGCTTATTTCTACACTCAGGCTACAGAACTCTTGTAAACTGCTTCTCTCGACACACAAGTTACACAACTCCCGGAAAATGCATTTCCCTTCACCCATGTAACAGATTGCCCGTAAGCTGCGACTCCCACACTCGGGTTCTGGATATCCCTCGTGTTGCCTATTGCTACTGCCATGCTACAGAACTCTGTATACTGCTTATTTCTACACTCAGGCTACAGAACTCTTGTAAACTGCTTCCCTCTAGACCAAGGATAGAGAAATCCTGTAGGCTGCGTCTGCTACACTCAGGCTACAGATATCCCGAATATTGCGATTGTCTACTCCCAGGCTACACAACTCTTGTAAAGTGCTTCTCTCCGCACACAGAATATAGAACTTCCCTAAACTGCATTTGCCTTCATCCAGCGTACAGAACGCCCGTTAGCTGCTTCTCTCAAACTCAGGTTTTAGAAAACACGCATATTGTGTGTTGTTACTCCCCCTCTACAGAAATCTCTAAAGTGCTTCGCTCTACAGCCAGCCTACAGAACTCTTGTAAACTGCTTCTCTCTAGACCATGGATAGAGAACTACTGTAAGCTACGTTTGCTATGCTCAGATTACAGGTTTCCTTCATATTGCGAATGCATTCTCCCAGGCTACAGAAGTCTGTAAACGGCTTCTCTCTACACCAAGGCTACAGAACTCTTGTCAACTGCCTTTCCCTTCATGCATCTTACAGAATGCCCATTAGCTGCGTCTCCCACACTCAGGTTATAGATAACCCGCATATTGCGTATTGCTACTCCCACGCTACAGAACACTGTAAAGTGCTTCCCTCTACACCCAGGCTACGGAACGCTTGTCAACTGCTTCTCTCTAGACCAAGGATAGAGAAATACTGTAACCGCATTTGCTACACTCGGACTGCAGATATCCTGCATATTGTGAATGCCTACAGAACTCTTGTGAACTGTGTCTGTCCACACTTACATTACAGAAATCTGTTAAAATGTGTCCTCTACACTCAGGCTACAGCAATCACATATATTACATATGCTTATGCTCAGGATACAGACCTCTTGAAAACTGCTTCCCCCTACTCCCAGGATGCAGAACGCCGCTAAACTGCATCTCTATACCCCCACGTTACAAAAGTCACGTAAGCTGCATCTCCCGCACTCAGGCTACAGAAATCCTGCATATGGCAAATGTCCACTCCCAGGCTAAAGAACTCGTGTAAACTGCTTCTCTGTACACACAAGATACACAGTTCGCCGAAACTGCATTTCCCTAGACCGAGATTACAGAACATCTGTAAGCTGCATCTTCCACACTAAGGGTTCCAGAAAACACGCATATTACGTATTGCCACCCCCACGGTAAAGAACTCTGTAAACTGCTTGCCTCTACTGAATCTCAGGCTACAGAACTGCTGTAAATTGCATTTCCCTTTCCCTTCACCCAGCTCACAGAATGCCAAAAAGCTGCGTCTCCCACACTCAGGTTATAAAAAACCCGCATATTGTGTATTGCTACTCCCACAATACAGAACTCTGTAAACTGCTACATTCTACACCCAGGCGACAGAACTCTTGGAAACTGCTTCTCTCTGCACACTGGATACACAGCTCCCAGAAACTGCATTTCTCCACACCCGGCTTACAGAACCCCGAAAGCTGCGTGTCCTACAGTGAAGACACAGACAACCCGCAATTACGCATTTCTATTCCCATGCTACAGAACTCTGTAAAATGCTTCTCTAGACACCCAGGATACAGACACCCTATGAAGTGCTTCCCTCTACAACCTGGTTACTGAAAACCTGTTTAATGTGAATGCCTACTCCCAGCCTACAGATCTCTTGTAAACTGCTTCTCTCTGCATACTGGATACACAGTTCCCGCTAACTGAATTTCTCCACACCCAGCTTACAAAACTCCCGAAAGCTGCGTGTCCTACAGTGAAGATGCAGACAATCCGTAATTGTGCATTTCAACTTCCATGCTACAGAACTCTGTAAACTGCTTCATTCTACACCCAGGCTACAGAACTCTTGGAAACTGCTTCTCTCTGCACACTGGATACACAGCTCCCAGAAACTGCATTTCTCCACACCGGCTTACAGAACCCCAAAAGCTGCGTGTCCTACAGTGAAGACACAGACAACCCGCAATTACGCATTTCTATTCCCATGCTACAGAACTCTGTAAAATGCTTCTCTAGACACCCCGGATACAGACACCCTATGAAGTGCTTCCCTCTACAACCTGGTTACTGAAAACCTGTTTAATGTGAATGCCTACTCCCAGCCTACAGATCTCTTGTAAACTGCTTCTCTCTGCATACTGGATACACAGTTCCCGCTAACTGAATTTCTCCACACCCAGCTTACAGAACTCCCGAAAGCTGCGTGTCCTACAGTGAAGATGCAGACAATCCGTAATTGTGCATTTCAACTTCCATGCTACAGAACTCTGTAAACTGCTTCATTCTACACCCAGGCTACAGAACTCTTGTAAAATGCTTCTCTCTGCACACGGGATGCACAGCTCCCGGAAACTGCATTTCTCCACACCCAACTTACAGAACTCCTGAAAGCTGCGTGTCCTACAGTGAAGACACAGACAACCCGCAATGGCGCATTTCTACTCCCGAGTTGCAGAACTCTGTAAATTGCTTCTCTCGACACACAAGTTACACAACTCCCTGAAAATGCAGTTCCCTTCATCCATGTAACAGATCGCCTTTAAGCTGCGACTCCCACACTCGGGTTCTGGATATCCCTCGTGTTGCCTATTGCTACTGCCATGCTACAGAACTCTGTATACTGCTTATTTCTACACTCAGGCTACAGAACTCTTGTAAACTGCTTCTCTCGACACACAAGTTACACAACTCCCGGAAAATGCATTTCCCTTCACCCATGTAACAGATTGCCCGTAAGCTGCGACTCCCACACTCGGGTTCTGGATATCCCTCGTGTTGCCTATTGCTACTGCCATGCTACAGAACTCTGTATACTGCTTATTTCTACACTCAGGCTACAGAACTCTTGTAAACTGCTTCCCTCTAGACCAAGGATAGAGAAATCCTGTAGGCTGCGTCTGCTACACTCAGGCTACAGATATCCCGAATATTGCGATTGTCTACTCCCAGGCTACACAACTCTTGTAAAGTGCTTCTCTCCGCACACAGAATATAGAACTTCCCTAAACTGCATTTGCCTTCATCCAGCGTACAGAACGCCCGTTAGCTGCTTCTCTCAAACTCAGGTTTTAGAAAACACGCATATTGTGTGTTGTTACTCCCCCTCTACAGAAATCTCTAAAGTGCTTCGCTCTACAGCCAGCCTACAGAACTCTTGTAAACTGCTTCTCTCTAGACCATGGATAGAGAACTACTGTAAGCTACGTTTGCTATGCTCAGATTACAGGTTTCCTTCATATTGCGAATGCATTCTCCCAGGCTACAGAAGTCTGTAAACGGCTTCTCTCTACACCAAGGCTACAGAACTCTTGTCAACTGCCTTTCCCTTCATGCATCTTACAGAATGCCCATTAGCTGCGTCTCCCACACTCAGGTTATAGATAACCCGCATATTGCGTATTGCTACTCCCACGCTACAGAACACTGTAAAGTGCTTCCCTCTACACCCAGGCTACGGAACGCTTGTCAACTGCTTCTCTCTAGACCAAGGATAGAGAAATACTGTAACCGCATTTGCTACACTCGGACTGCAGATATCCTGCATATTGTGAATGCCTACAGAACTCTTGTGAACTGTGTCTGTCCACACTTACATTACAGAAATCTGTTAAAATGTGTCCTCTACACTCAGGCTACAGCAATCACATATATTACATATGCTTATGCTCAGGATACAGACCTCTTGAAAACTGCTTCCCCCTACTCCCAGGATGCAGAACGCCGCTAAACTGCATCTCTATACCCCCACGTTACAAAAGTCACGTAAGCTGCATCTCCCGCACTCAGGCTACAGAAATCCTGCATATGGCAAATGTCCACTCCCAGGCTAAAGAACTCGTGTAAACTGCTTCTCTGTACACACAAGATACACAGTTCGCCGAAACTGCATTTCCCTAGACCGAGATTACAGAACATCTGTAAGCTGCATCTTCCACACTAAGGGTTCCAGAAAACACGCATATTACGTATTGCCACCCCCACGGTAAAGAACTCTGTAAACTGCTTGCCTCTACTGAATCTCAGGTTACAGAACTGCTGTAAATTGCATTTCCCTTTCCCTTCACCCAGCTCACAGAATGCCAAAAAGCTGCGTCTCCCACACTCAGGTTATAAAAAACCCGCATATTGTGTATTGCTACTCCCACAATACAGAACTCTGTAAACTGCTACATTCTACACCCAGGCGACAGAACTCTTGGAAACTGCTTCTCTCTGCACACTGGATACACAGCTCCCAGAAACTGCATTTCTCCACACCCGGCTTACAGAACCCCGAAAGCTGCGTGTCCTACAGTGAAGACACAGACAACCCGCAATTACGCATTTCTATTCCCATGCTACAGAACTCTGTAAAATGCTTCTCTAGACACCCAGGATACAGACACCCTATGAAGTGCTTCCCTCTACAACCTGGTTACTGAAAACCTGTTTAATGTGAATGCCTACTCCCAGCCTACAGATCTCTTGTAAACTGCTTCTCTCTGCATACTGGATACACAGTTCCCGCTAACTGAATTTCTCCACACCCAGCTTACAGAACTCCCGAAAGCTGCGTGTCCTACAGTGAAGATGCAGACAATCCGTAATTGTGCATTTCAACTTCCATGCTACAGAACTCTGTAAACTGCTTCATTCTACACCCAGGCTACAGAACTCTTGTAAAATGCTTCTCTCTGCACACGGGATACACAGCTCCCGGAAACTGCATTTCTCCACACCCAACTTACAGAACTCCTGAAAGCTGCGTGTCCTACAGTGAAGACACAGACAACCCGCAATGGCGCATTTCTACTCCCGAGTTGCAGAACTCTGTAAATTGCTTCTCTCGACACACAAGTTACACAACTCCCTGAAAATGCAGTTCCCTTCATCCATGTAACAGATCGCCTTTAAGCTGCGACTCCCACACTCGGGTTCTGGATATCCCTCGTGTTGCCTATTGCTACTGCCATGCTACAGAACTCTGTATACTGCTTATTTCTACACTCAGGCTACAGAACTCTTGTAAACTGCTTCTCTCGACACACAAGTTACACAACTCCCGGAAAATGCATTTCCCTTCACCCATGTAACAGATTGCCCGTAAGCTGCGACTCCCACACTCGGGTTCTGGATATCCCTCGTGTTGCCTATTGCTACTGCCATGCTACAGAACTCTGTATACTGCTTATTTCTACACTCAGGCTACAGAACTCTTGTAAACTGCTTCCCTCTAGACCAAGGATAGAGAAATCCTGTAGGCTGCGTCTGCTACACTCAGGCTACAGATATCCCGAATATTGCGATTGTCTACTCCCAGGCTACACAACTCTTGTAAAGTGCTTCTCTCCGCACACAGAATATAGAACTTCCCTAAACTGCATTTGCCTTCATCCAGCGTACAGAACGCCCGTTAGCTGCTTCTCTCAAACTCAGGTTTTAGAAAACACGCATATTGTGTGTTGTTACTCCCCCTCTACAGAAATCTCTAAAGTGCTTCGCTCTACAGCCAGCCTACAGAACTCTTGTAAACTGCTTCTCTCTAGACCATGGATAGAGAACTACTGTAAGCTACGTTTGCTATGCTCAGATTACAGGTTTCCTTCATATTGCGAATGCATTCTCCCAGGCTACAGAAGTCTGTAAACGGCTTCTCTCTACACCAAGGCTACAGAACTCTTGTCAACTGCCTTTCCCTTCATGCATCTTACAGAATGCCCATTAGCTGCGTCTCCCACACTCAGGTTATAGATAACCCGCATATTGCGTATTGCTACTCCCACGCTACAGAACACTGTAAAGTGCTTCCCTCTACACCCAGGCTACGGAACGCTTGTCAACTGCTTCTCTCTAGACCAAGGATAGAGAAATACTGTAACCGCATTTGCTACACTCGGACTGCAGATATCCTGCATATTGTGAATGCCTACAGAACTCTTGTGAACTGTGTCTGTCCACACTTACATTACAGAAATCTGTTAAAATGTGTCCTCTACACTCAGGCTACAGCAATCACATATATTACATATGCTTATGCTCAGGATACAGACCTCTTGAAAACTGCTTCCCCCTACTCCCAGGATGCAGAACGCCGCTAAACTGCATCTCTATACCCCCACGTTACAAAAGTCACGTAAGCTGCATCTCCCGCACTCAGGCTACAGAAATCCTGCATATGGCAAATGTCCACTCCCAGGCTAAAGAACTCGTGTAAACTGCTTCTCTGTACACACAAGATACACAGTTCGCCGAAACTGCATTTCCCTAGACCGAGATTACAGAACATCTGTAAGCTGCATCTTCCACACTAAGGGTTCCAGAAAACACGCATATTACGTATTGCCACCCCCACGGTAAAGAACTCTGTAAACTGCTTGCCTCTACTGAATCTCAGGCTACAGAACTGCTGTAAATTGCATTTCCCTTTCCCTTCACCCAGCTCACAGAATGCCAAAAAGCTGCGTCTCCCACACTCAGGTTATAAAAAACCCGCATATTGTGTATTGCTACTCCCACAATACAGAACTCTGTAAACTGCTACATTCTACACCCAGGCGACAGAACTCTTGGAAACTGCTTCTCTCTGCACACTGGATACACAGCTCCCAGAAACTGCATTTCTCCACACCCGGCTTACAGAACCCCGAAAGCTGCGTGTCCTACAGTGAAGACACAGACAACCCGCAATTACGCATTTCTATTCCCATGCTACAGAACTCTGTAAAATGCTTCTCTAGACACCCAGGATACAGACACCCTATGAAGTGCTTCCCTCTACAACCTGGTTACTGAAAACCTGTTTAATGTGAATGCCTACTCCCAGCCTACAGATCTCTTGTAAACTGCTTCTCTCTGCATACTGGATACACAGTTCCCGCTAACTGAATTTCTCCACACCCAGCTTACAAAACTCCCGAAAGCTGCGTGTCCTACAGTGAAGATGCAGACAATCCGTAATTGTGCATTTCAACTTCCATGCTACAGAACTCTGTAAACTGCTTCATTCTACACCCAGGCTACAGAACTCTTGGAAACTGCTTCTCTCTGCACACTGGATACACAGCTCCCAGAAACTGCATTTCTCCACACCGGCTTACAGAACCCCAAAAGCTGCGTGTCCTACAGTGAAGACACAGACAACCCGCAATTACGCATTTCTATTCCCATGCTACAGAACTCTGTAAAATGCTTCTCTAGACACCCCGGATACAGACACCCTATGAAGTGCTTCCCTCTACAACCTGGTTACTGAAAACCTGTTTAATGTGAATGCCTACTCCCAGCCTACAGATCTCTTGTAAACTGCTTCTCTCTGCATACTGGATACACAGTTCCCGCTAACTGAATTTCTCCACACCCAGCTTACAGAACTCCCGAAAGCTGCGTGTCCTACAGTGAAGATGCAGACAATCCGTAATTGTGCATTTCAACTTCCATGCTACAGAACTCTGTAAACTGCTTCATTCTACACCCAGGCTACAGAACTCTTGTAAAATGCTTCTCTCTGCACACGGGATGCACAGCTCCCGGAAACTGCATTTCTCCACACCCAACTTACAGAACTCCTGAAAGCTGCGTGTCCTACAGTGAAGACACAGACAACCCGCAATGGCGCATTTCTACTCCCGAGTTGCAGAACTCTGTAAATTGCTTCTCTCGACACACAAGTTACACAACTCCCTGAAAATGCAGTTCCCTTCATCCATGTAACAGATTGCCCGTAAGCTGCGACTCCCACACTCGGGTTCTGGATATCCCTCGTGTTGCCTATTGCTACTGCCATGCTACAGAACTCTGTATACTGCTTATTTCTACACTCAGGCTACAGAACTCTTGTAAACTGCTTCCCTCTAGACCAAGGATAGAGAAATCCTGTAGGCTGCGTCTGCTACACTCAGGCTACAGATATCCCGAATATTGCGATTGTCTACTCCCAGGCTACACAACTCTTGTAAAGTGCTTCTCTCCGCACACAGAATATAGAACTTCCCTAAACTGCATTTGCCTTCATCCAGCGTACAGAACGCCCGTTAGCTGCTTCTCTCAAACTCAGGTTTTAGAAAACACGCATATTGTGTGTTGTTACTCCCCCTCTACAGAAATCTCTAAAGTGCTTCGCTCTACAGCCAGCCTACAGAACTCTTGTAAACTGCTTCTCTCTAGACCATGGATAGAGAACTACTGTAAGCTACGTTTGCTATGCTCAGATTACAGGTTTCCTTCATATTGCGAATGCATTCTCCCAGGCTACAGAAGTCTGTAAACGGCTTCTCTCTACACCAAGGCTACAGAACTCTTGTCAACTGCCTTTCCCTTCATGCATCTTACAGAATGCCCATTAGCTGCGTCTCCCACACTCAGGTTATAGATAACCCGCATATTGCGTATTGCTACTCCCACGCTACAGAACACTGTAAAGTGCTTCCCTCTACACCCAGGCTACGGAACGCTTGTCAACTGCTTCTCTCTAGACCAAGGATAGAGAAATACTGTAACCGCATTTGCTACACTCGGACTGCAGATATCCTGCATATTGTGAATGCCTACAGAACTCTTGTGAACTGTGTCTGTCCACACTTACATTACAGAAATCTGTTAAAATGTGTCCTCTACACTCAGGCTACAGCAATCACATATATTACATATGCTTATGCTCAGGATACAGACCTCTTGAAAACTGCTTCCCCCTACTCCCAGGATGCAGAACGCCGCTAAACTGCATCTCTATACCCCCACGTTACAAAAGTCACGTAAGCTGCATCTCCCGCACTCAGGCTACAGAAATCCTGCATATGGCAAATGTCCACTCCCAGGCTAAAGAACTCGTGTAAACTGCTTCTCTGTACACACAAGATACACAGTTCGCCGAAACTGCATTTCCCTAGACCGAGATTACAGAACATCTGTAAGCTGCATCTTCCACACTAAGGGTTCCAGAAAACACGCATATTACGTATTGCCACCCCCACGGTAAAGAACTCTGTAAACTGCTTGCCTCTACTGAATCTCAGGTTACAGAACTGCTGTAAATTGCATTTCCCTTTCCCTTCACCCAGCTCACAGAATGCCAAAAAGCTGCGTCTCCCACACTCAGGTTATAAAAAACCCGCATATTGTGTATTGCTACTCCCACAATACAGAACTCTGTAAACTGCTACATTCTACACCCAGGCGACAGAACTCTTGGAAACTGCTTCTCTCTGCACACTGGATACACAGCTCCCAGAAACTGCATTTCTCCACACCCGGCTTACAGAACCCCGAAAGCTGCGTGTCCTACAGTGAAGACACAGACAACCCGCAATTACGCATTTCTATTCCCATGCTACAGAACTCTGTAAAATGCTTCTCTAGACACCCAGGATACAGACACCCTATGAAGTGCTTCCCTCTACAACCTGGTTACTGAAAACCTGTTTAATGTGAATGCCTACTCCCAGCCTACAGATCTCTTGTAAACTGCTTCTCTCTGCATACTGGATACACAGTTCCCGCTAACTGAATTTCTCCACACCCAGCTTACAGAACTCCCGAAAGCTGCGTGTCCTACAGTGAAGATGCAGACAATCCGTAATTGTGCATTTCAACTTCCATGCTACAGAACTCTGTAAACTGCTTCATTCTACACCCAGGCTACAGAACTCTTGTAAAATGCTTCTCTCTGCACACGGGATACACAGCTCCCGGAAACTGCATTTCTCCACACCCAACTTACAGAACTCCTGAAAGCTGCGTGTCCTACAGTGAAGACACAGACAACCCGCAATGGCGCATTTCTACTCCCGAGTTGCAGAACTCTGTAAATTGCTTCTCTCGACACACAAGTTACACAACTCCCTGAAAATGCAGTTCCCTTCATCCATGTAACAGATCGCCTTTAAGCTGCGACTCCCACACTCGGGTTCTGGATATCCCTCGTGTTGCCTATTGCTACTGCCATGCTACAGAACTCTGTATACTGCTTATTTCTACACTCAGGCTACAGAACTCTTGTAAACTGCTTCTCTCGACACACAAGTTACACAACTCCCGGAAAATGCATTTCCCTTCACCCATGTAACAGATTGCCCGTAAGCTGCGACTCCCACACTCGGGTTCTGGATATCCCTCGTGTTGCCTATTGCTACTGCCATGCTACAGAACTCTGTATACTGCTTATTTCTACACTCAGGCTACAGAACTCTTGTAAACTGCTTCCCTCTAGACCAAGGATAGAGAAATCCTGTAGGCTGCGTCTGCTACACTCAGGCTACAGATATCCCGAATATTGCGATTGTCTACTCCCAGGCTACACAACTCTTGTAAAGTGCTTCTCTCCGCACACAGAATATAGAACTTCCCTAAACTGCATTTGCCTTCATCCAGCGTACAGAACGCCCGTTAGCTGCTTCTCTCAAACTCAGGTTTTAGAAAACACGCATATTGTGTGTTGTTACTCCCCCTCTACAGAAATCTCTAAAGTGCTTCGCTCTACAGCCAGCCTACAGAACTCTTGTAAACTGCTTCTCTCTAGACCATGGATAGAGAACTACTGTAAGCTACGTTTGCTATGCTCAGATTACAGGTTTCCTTCATATTGCGAATGCATTCTCCCAGGCTACAGAAGTCTGTAAACGGCTTCTCTCTACACCAAGGCTACAGAACTCTTGTCAACTGCCTTTCCCTTCATGCATCTTACAGAATGCCCATTAGCTGCGTCTCCCACACTCAGGTTATAGATAACCCGCATATTGCGTATTGCTACTCCCACGCTACAGAACACTGTAAAGTGCTTCCCTCTACACCCAGGCTACGGAACGCTTGTCAACTGCTTCTCTCTAGACCAAGGATAGAGAAATACTGTAACCGCATTTGCTACACTCGGACTGCAGATATCCTGCATATTGTGAATGCCTACAGAACTCTTGTGAACTGTGTCTGTCCACACTTACATTACAGAAATCTGTTAAAATGTGTCCTCTACACTCAGGCTACAGCAATCACATATATTACATATGCTTATGCTCAGGATACAGACCTCTTGAAAACTGCTTCCCCCTACTCCCAGGATGCAGAACGCCGCTAAACTGCATCTCTATACCCCCACGTTACAAAAGTCACGTAAGCTGCATCTCCCGCACTCAGGCTACAGAAATCCTGCATATGGCAAATGTCCACTCCCAGGCTAAAGAACTCGTGTAAACTGCTTCTCTGTACACACAAGATACACAGTTCGCCGAAACTGCATTTCCCTAGACCGAGATTACAGAACATCTGTAAGCTGCATCTTCCACACTAAGGGTTCCAGAAAACACGCATATTACGTATTGCCACCCCCACGGTAAAGAACTCTGTAAACTGCTTGCCTCTACTGAATCTCAGGCTACAGAACTGCTGTAAATTGCATTTCCCTTTCCCTTCACCCAGCTCACAGAATGCCAAAAAGCTGCGTCTCCCACACTCAGGTTATAAAAAACCCGCATATTGTGTATTGCTACTCCCACAATACAGAACTCTGTAAACTGCTACATTCTACACCCAGGCGACAGAACTCTTGGAAACTGCTTCTCTCTGCACACTGGATACACAGCTCCCAGAAACTGCATTTCTCCACACCCGGCTTACAGAACCCCGAAAGCTGCGTGTCCTACAGTGAAGACACAGACAACCCGCAATTACGCATTTCTATTCCCATGCTACAGAACTCTGTAAAATGCTTCTCTAGACACCCAGGATACAGACACCCTATGAAGTGCTTCCCTCTACAACCTGGTTACTGAAAACCTGTTTAATGTGAATGCCTACTCCCAGCCTACAGATCTCTTGTAAACTGCTTCTCTCTGCATACTGGATACACAGTTCCCGCTAACTGAATTTCTCCACACCCAGCTTACAAAACTCCCGAAAGCTGCGTGTCCTACAGTGAAGATGCAGACAATCCGTAATTGTGCATTTCAACTTCCATGCTACAGAACTCTGTAAACTGCTTCATTCTACACCCAGGCTACAGAACTCTTGGAAACTGCTTCTCTCTGCACACTGGATACACAGCTCCCAGAAACTGCATTTCTCCACACCGGCTTACAGAACCCCAAAAGCTGCGTGTCCTACAGTGAAGACACAGACAACCCGCAATTACGCATTTCTATTCCCATGCTACAGAACTCTGTAAAATGCTTCTCTAGACACCCCGGATACAGACACCCTATGAAGTGCTTCCCTCTACAACCTGGTTACTGAAAACCTGTTTAATGTGAATGCCTACTCCCAGCCTACAGATCTCTTGTAAACTGCTTCTCTCTGCATACTGGATACACAGTTCCCGCTAACTGAATTTCTCCACACCCAGCTTACAGAACTCCCGAAAGCTGCGTGTCCTACAGTGAAGATGCA
Organism: Oryctolagus cuniculus; assembly: GCF_964237555.1. NCBI lineage: Eukaryota > Metazoa > Chordata > Mammalia > Lagomorpha > Leporidae > Oryctolagus > Oryctolagus cuniculus. The sequence continues at coordinate 148,294,996 of NC_091435.1, forward strand.
GACAATCCGTAATTGTGCATTTCAACTTCCATGCTACAGAACTCTGTAAACTGCTTCATTCTACACCCAGGCTACAGAACTCTTGTAAAATGCTTCTCTCTGCACACGGGATGCACAGCTCCCGGAAACTGCATTTCTCCACACCCAACTTACAGAACTCCTGAAAGCTGCGTGTCCTACAGTGAAGACACAGACAACCCGCAATGGCGCATTTCTACTCCCGAGTTGCAGAACTCTGTAAATTGCTTCTCTCGACACACAAGTTACACAACTCCCTGAAAATGCAGTTCCCTTCATCCATGTAACAGATCGCCTTTAAGCTGCGACTCCCACACTCGGGTTCTGGATATCCCTCGTGTTGCCTATTGCTACTGCCATGCTACAGAACTCTGTATACTGCTTATTTCTACACTCAGGCTACAGAACTCTTGTAAACTGCTTCTCTCGACACACAAGTTACACAACTCCCGGAAAATGCATTTCCCTTCACCCATGTAACAGATTGCCCGTAAGCTGCGACTCCCACACTCGGGTTCTGGATATCCCTCGTGTTGCCTATTGCTACTGCCATGCTACAGAACTCTGTATACTGCTTATTTCTACACTCAGGCTACAGAACTCTTGTAAACTGCTTCCCTCTAGACCAAGGATAGAGAAATCCTGTAGGCTGCGTCTGCTACACTCAGGCTACAGATATCCCGAATATTGCGATTGTCTACTCCCAGGCTACACAACTCTTGTAAAGTGCTTCTCTCCGCACACAGAATATAGAACTTCCCTAAACTGCATTTGCCTTCATCCAGCGTACAGAACGCCCGTTAGCTGCTTCTCTCAAACTCAGGTTTTAGAAAACACGCATATTGTGTGTTGTTACTCCCCCTCTACAGAAATCTCTAAAGTGCTTCGCTCTACAGCCAGCCTACAGAACTCTTGTAAACTGCTTCTCTCTAGACCATGGATAGAGAACTACTGTAAGCTACGTTTGCTATGCTCAGATTACAGGTTTCCTTCATATTGCGAATGCATTCTCCCAGGCTACAGAAGTCTGTAAACGGCTTCTCTCTACACCAAGGCTACAGAACTCTTGTCAACTGCCTTTCCCTTCATGCATCTTACAGAATGCCCATTAGCTGCGTCTCCCACACTCAGGTTATAGATAACCCGCATATTGCGTATTGCTACTCCCACGCTACAGAACACTGTAAAGTGCTTCCCTCTACACCCAGGCTACGGAACGCTTGTCAACTGCTTCTCTCTAGACCAAGGATAGAGAAATACTGTAACCGCATTTGCTACACTCGGACTGCAGATATCCTGCATATTGTGAATGCCTACAGAACTCTTGTGAACTGTGTCTGTCCACACTTACATTACAGAAATCTGTTAAAATGTGTCCTCTACACTCAGGCTACAGCAATCACATATATTACATATGCTTATGCTCAGGATACAGACCTCTTGAAAACTGCTTCCCCCTACTCCCAGGATGCAGAACGCCGCTAAACTGCATCTCTATACCCCCACGTTACAAAAGTCACGTAAGCTGCATCTCCCGCACTCAGGCTACAGAAATCCTGCATATGGCAAATGTCCACTCCCAGGCTAAAGAACTCGTGTAAACTGCTTCTCTGTACACACAAGATACACAGTTCGCCGAAACTGCATTTCCCTAGACCGAGATTACAGAACATCTGTAAGCTGCATCTTCCACACTAAGGGTTCCAGAAAACACGCATATTACGTATTGCCACCCCCACGGTAAAGAACTCTGTAAACTGCTTGCCTCTACTGAATCTCAGGTTACAGAACTGCTGTAAATTGCATTTCCCTTTCCCTTCACCCAGCTCACAGAATGCCAAAAAGCTGCGTCTCCCACACTCAGGTTATAAAAAACCCGCATATTGTGTATTGCTACTCCCACAATACAGAACTCTGTAAACTGCTACATTCTACACCCAGGCGACAGAACTCTTGGAAACTGCTTCTCTCTGCACACTGGATACACAGCTCCCAGAAACTGCATTTCTCCACACCCGGCTTACAGAACCCCGAAAGCTGCGTGTCCTACAGTGAAGACACAGACAACCCGCAATTACGCATTTCTATTCCCATGCTACAGAACTCTGTAAAATGCTTCTCTAGACACCCAGGATACAGACACCCTATGAAGTGCTTCCCTCTACAACCTGGTTACTGAAAACCTGTTTAATGTGAATGCCTACTCCCAGCCTACAGATCTCTTGTAAACTGCTTCTCTCTGCATACTGGATACACAGTTCCCGCTAACTGAATTTCTCCACACCCAGCTTACAGAACTCCCGAAAGCTGCGTGTCCTACAGTGAAGATGCAGACAATCCGTAATTGTGCATTTCAACTTCCATGCTACAGAACTCTGTAAACTGCTTCATTCTACACCCAGGCTACAGAACTCTTGTAAAATGCTTCTCTCTGCACACGGGATACACAGCTCCCGGAAACTGCATTTCTCCACACCCAACTTACAGAACTCCTGAAAGCTGCGTGTCCTACAGTGAAGACACAGACAACCCGCAATGGCGCATTTCTACTCCCGAGTTGCAGAACTCTGTAAATTGCTTCTCTCGACACACAAGTTACACAACTCCCTGAAAATGCAGTTCCCTTCATCCATGTAACAGATCGCCTTTAAGCTGCGACTCCCACACTCGGGTTCTGGATATCCCTCGTGTTGCCTATTGCTACTGCCATGCTACAGAACTCTGTATACTGCTTATTTCTACACTCAGGCTACAGAACTCTTGTAAACTGCTTCTCTCGACACACAAGTTACACAACTCCCGGAAAATGCATTTCCCTTCACCCATGTAACAGATTGCCCGTAAGCTGCGACTCCCACACTCGGGTTCTGGATATCCCTCGTGTTGCCTATTGCTACTGCCATGCTACAGAACTCTGTATACTGCTTATTTCTACACTCAGGCTACAGAACTCTTGTAAACTGCTTCCCTCTAGACCAAGGATAGAGAAATCCTGTAGGCTGCGTCTGCTACACTCAGGCTACAGATATCCCGAATATTGCGATTGTCTACTCCCAGGCTACACAACTCTTGTAAAGTGCTTCTCTCCGCACACAGAATATAGAACTTCCCTAAACTGCATTTGCCTTCATCCAGCGTACAGAACGCCCGTTAGCTGCTTCTCTCAAACTCAGGTTTTAGAAAACACGCATATTGTGTGTTGTTACTCCCCCTCTACAGAAATCTCTAAAGTGCTTCGCTCTACAGCCAGCCTACAGAACTCTTGTAAACTGCTTCTCTCTAGACCATGGATAGAGAACTACTGTAAGCTACGTTTGCTATGCTCAGATTACAGGTTTCCTTCATATTGCGAATGCATTCTCCCAGGCTACAGAAGTCTGTAAACGGCTTCTCTCTACACCAAGGCTACAGAACTCTTGTCAACTGCCTTTCCCTTCATGCATCTTACAGAATGCCCATTAGCTGCGTCTCCCACACTCAGGTTATAGATAACCCGCATATTGCGTATTGCTACTCCCACGCTACAGAACACTGTAAAGTGCTTCCCTCTACACCCAGGCTACGGAACGCTTGTCAACTGCTTCTCTCTAGACCAAGGATAGAGAAATACTGTAACCGCATTTGCTACACTCGGACTGCAGATATCCTGCATATTGTGAATGCCTACAGAACTCTTGTGAACTGTGTCTGTCCACACTTACATTACAGAAATCTGTTAAAATGTGTCCTCTACACTCAGGCTACAGCAATCACATATATTACATATGCTTATGCTCAGGATACAGACCTCTTGAAAACTGCTTCCCCCTACTCCCAGGATGCAGAACGCCGCTAAACTGCATCTCTATACCCCCACGTTACAAAAGTCACGTAAGCTGCATCTCCCGCACTCAGGCTACAGAAATCCTGCATATGGCAAATGTCCACTCCCAGGCTAAAGAACTCGTGTAAACTGCTTCTCTGTACACACAAGATACACAGTTCGCCGAAACTGCATTTCCCTAGACCGAGATTACAGAACATCTGTAAGCTGCATCTTCCACACTAAGGGTTCCAGAAAACACGCATATTACGTATTGCCACCCCCACGGTAAAGAACTCTGTAAACTGCTTGCCTCTACTGAATCTCAGGCTACAGAACTGCTGTAAATTGCATTTCCCTTTCCCTTCACCCAGCTCACAGAATGCCAAAAAGCTGCGTCTCCCACACTCAGGTTATAAAAAACCCGCATATTGTGTATTGCTACTCCCACAATACAGAACTCTGTAAACTGCTACATTCTACACCCAGGCGACAGAACTCTTGGAAACTGCTTCTCTCTGCACACTGGATACACAGCTCCCAGAAACTGCATTTCTCCACACCCGGCTTACAGAACCCCGAAAGCTGCGTGTCCTACAGTGAAGACACAGACAACCCGCAATTACGCATTTCTATTCCCATGCTACAGAACTCTGTAAAATGCTTCTCTAGACACCCAGGATACAGACACCCTATGAAGTGCTTCCCTCTACAACCTGGTTACTGAAAACCTGTTTAATGTGAATGCCTACTCCCAGCCTACAGATCTCTTGTAAACTGCTTCTCTCTGCATACTGGATACACAGTTCCCGCTAACTGAATTTCTCCACACCCAGCTTACAAAACTCCCGAAAGCTGCGTGTCCTACAGTGAAGATGCAGACAATCCGTAATTGTGCATTTCAACTTCCATGCTACAGAACTCTGTAAACTGCTTCATTCTACACCCAGGCTACAGAACTCTTGGAAACTGCTTCTCTCTGCACACTGGATACACAGCTCCCAGAAACTGCATTTCTCCACACCGGCTTACAGAACCCCAAAAGCTGCGTGTCCTACAGTGAAGACACAGACAACCCGCAATTACGCATTTCTATTCCCATGCTACAGAACTCTGTAAAATGCTTCTCTAGACACCCCGGATACAGACACCCTATGAAGTGCTTCCCTCTACAACCTGGTTACTGAAAACCTGTTTAATGTGAATGCCTACTCCCAGCCTACAGATCTCTTGTAAACTGCTTCTCTCTGCATACTGGATACACAGTTCCCGCTAACTGAATTTCTCCACACCCAGCTTACAGAACTCCCGAAAGCTGCGTGTCCTACAGTGAAGATGCAGACAATCCGTAATTGTGCATTTCAACTTCCATGCTACAGAACTCTGTAAACTGCTTCATTCTACACCCAGGCTACAGAACTCTTGTAAAATGCTTCTCTCTGCACACGGGATGCACAGCTCCCGGAAACTGCATTTCTCCACACCCAACTTACAGAACTCCTGAAAGCTGCGTGTCCTACAGTGAAGACACAGACAACCCGCAATGGCGCATTTCTACTCCCGAGTTGCAGAACTCTGTAAATTGCTTCTCTCGACACACAAGTTACACAACTCCCTGAAAATGCAGTTCCCTTCATCCATGTAACAGATCGCCTTTAAGCTGCGACTCCCACACTCGGGTTCTGGATATCCCTCGTGTTGCCTATTGCTACTGCCATGCTACAGAACTCTGTATACTGCTTATTTCTACACTCAGGCTACAGAACTCTTGTAAACTGCTTCCCTCTAGACCAAGGATAGAGAAATCCTGTAGGCTGCGTCTGCTACACTCAGGCTACAGATATCCCGAATATTGCGATTGTCTACTCCCAGGCTACACAACTCTTGTAAAGTGCTTCTCTCCGCACACAGAATATAGAACTTCCCTAAACTGCATTTGCCTTCATCCAGCGTACAGAACGCCCGTTAGCTGCTTCTCTCAAACTCAGGTTTTAGAAAACACGCATATTGTGTGTTGTTACTCCCCCTCTACAGAAATCTCTAAAGTGCTTCGCTCTACAGCCAGCCTACAGAACTCTTGTAAACTGCTTCTCTCTAGACCATGGATAGAGAACTACTGTAAGCTACGTTTGCTATGCTCAGATTACAGGTTTCCTTCATATTGCGAATGCATTCTCCCAGGCTACAGAAGTCTGTAAACGGCTTCTCTCTACACCAAGGCTACAGAACTCTTGTCAACTGCCTTTCCCTTCATGCATCTTACAGAATGCCCATTAGCTGCGTCTCCCACACTCAGGTTATAGATAACCCGCATATTGCGTATTGCTACTCCCACGCTACAGAACACTGTAAAGTGCTTCCCTCTACACCCAGGCTACGGAACGCTTGTCAACTGCTTCTCTCTAGACCAAGGATAGAGAAATACTGTAACCGCATTTGCTACACTCGGACTGCAGATATCCTGCATATTGTGAATGCCTACAGAACTCTTGTGAACTGTGTCTGTCCACACTTACATTACAGAAATCTGTTAAAATGTGTCCTCTACACTCAGGCTACAGCAATCACATATATTACATATGCTTATGCTCAGGATACAGACCTCTTGAAAACTGCTTCCCCCTACTCCCAGGATGCAGAACGCCGCTAAACTGCATCTCTATACCCCCACGTTACAAAAGTCACGTAAGCTGCATCTCCCGCACTCAGGCTACAGAAATCCTGCATATGGCAAATGTCCACTCCCAGGCTAAAGAACTCGTGTAAACTGCTTCTCTGTACACACAAGATACACAGTTCGCCGAAACTGCATTTCCCTAGACCGAGATTACAGAACATCTGTAAGCTGCATCTTCCACACTAAGGGTTCCAGAAAACACGCATATTACGTATTGCCACCCCCACGGTAAAGAACTCTGTAAACTGCTTGCCTCTACTGAATCTCAGGTTACAGAACTGCTGTAAATTGCATTTCCCTTTCCCTTCACCCAGCTCACAGAATGCCAAAAAGCTGCGTCTCCCACACTCAGGTTATAAAAAACCCGCATATTGTGTATTGCTACTCCCACAATACAGAACTCTGTAAACTGCTACATTCTACACCCAGGCGACAGAACTCTTGGAAACTGCTTCTCTCTGCACACTGGATACACAGCTCCCAGAAACTGCATTTCTCCACACCCGGCTTACAGAACCCCGAAAGCTGCGTGTCCTACAGTGAAGACACAGACAACCCGCAATTACGCATTTCTATTCCCATGCTACAGAACTCTGTAAAATGCTTCTCTAGACACCCAGGATACAGACACCCTATGAAGTGCTTCCCTCTACAACCTGGTTACTGAAAACCTGTTTAATGTGAATGCCTACTCCCAGCCTACAGATCTCTTGTAAACTGCTTCTCTCTGCATACTGGATACACAGTTCCCGCTAACTGAATTTCTCCACACCCAGCTTACAGAACTCCCGAAAGCTGCGTGTCCTACAGTGAAGATGCAGACAATCCGTAATTGTGCATTTCAACTTCCATGCTACAGAACTCTGTAAACTGCTTCATTCTACACCCAGGCTACAGAACTCTTGTAAAATGCTTCTCTCTGCACACGGGATACACAGCTCCCGGAAACTGCATTTCTCCACACCCAACTTACAGAACTCCTGAAAGCTGCGTGTCCTACAGTGAAGACACAGACAACCCGCAATGGCGCATTTCTACTCCCGAGTTGCAGAACTCTGTAAATTGCTTCTCTCGACACACAAGTTACACAACTCCCTGAAAATGCAGTTCCCTTCATCCATGTAACAGATCGCCTTTAAGCTGCGACTCCCACACTCGGGTTCTGGATATCCCTCGTGTTGCCTATTGCTACTGCCATGCTACAGAACTCTGTATACTGCTTATTTCTACACTCAGGCTACAGAACTCTTGTAAACTGCTTCTCTCGACACACAAGTTACACAACTCCCGGAAAATGCATTTCCCTTCACCCATGTAACAGATTGCCCGTAAGCTGCGACTCCCACACTCGGGTTCTGGATATCCCTCGTGTTGCCTATTGCTACTGCCATGCTACAGAACTCTGTATACTGCTTATTTCTACACTCAGGCTACAGAACTCTTGTAAACTGCTTCCCTCTAGACCAAGGATAGAGAAATCCTGTAGGCTGCGTCTGCTACACTCAGGCTACAGATATCCCGAATATTGCGATTGTCTACTCCCAGGCTACACAACTCTTGTAAAGTGCTTCTCTCCGCACACAGAATATAGAACTTCCCTAAACTGCATTTGCCTTCATCCAGCGTACAGAACGCCCGTTAGCTGCTTCTCTCAAACTCAGGTTTTAGAAAACACGCATATTGTGTGTTGTTACTCCCCCTCTACAGAAATCTCTAAAGTGCTTCGCTCTACAGCCAGCCTACAGAACTCTTGTAAACTGCTTCTCTCTAGACCATGGATAGAGAACTACTGTAAGCTACGTTTGCTATGCTCAGATTACAGGTTTCCTTCATATTGCGAATGCATTCTCCCAGGCTACAGAAGTCTGTAAACGGCTTCTCTCTACACCAAGGCTACAGAACTCTTGTCAACTGCCTTTCCCTTCATGCATCTTACAGAATGCCCATTAGCTGCGTCTCCCACACTCAGGTTATAGATAACCCGCATATTGCGTATTGCTACTCCCACGCTACAGAACACTGTAAAGTGCTTCCCTCTACACCCAGGCTACGGAACGCTTGTCAACTGCTTCTCTCTAGACCAAGGATAGAGAAATACTGTAACCGCATTTGCTACACTCGGACTGCAGATATCCTGCATATTGTGAATGCCTACAGAACTCTTGTGAACTGTGTCTGTCCACACTTACATTACAGAAATCTGTTAAAATGTGTCCTCTACACTCAGGCTACAGCAATCACATATATTACATATGCTTATGCTCAGGATACAGACCTCTTGAAAACTGCTTCCCCCTACTCCCAGGATGCAGAACGCCGCTAAACTGCATCTCTATACCCCCACGTTACAAAAGTCACGTAAGCTGCATCTCCCGCACTCAGGCTACAGAAATCCTGCATATGGCAAATGTCCACTCCCAGGCTAAAGAACTCGTGTAAACTGCTTCTCTGTACACACAAGATACACAGTTCGCCGAAACTGCATTTCCCTAGACCGAGATTACAGAACATCTGTAAGCTGCATCTTCCACACTAAGGGTTCCAGAAAACACGCATATTACGTATTGCCACCCCCACGGTAAAGAACTCTGTAAACTGCTTGCCTCTACTGAATCTCAGGCTACAGAACTGCTGTAAATTGCATTTCCCTTTCCCTTCACCCAGCTCACAGAATGCCAAAAAGCTGCGTCTCCCACACTCAGGTTATAAAAAACCCGCATATTGTGTATTGCTACTCCCACAATACAGAACTCTGTAAACTGCTACATTCTACACCCAGGCGACAGAACTCTTGGAAACTGCTTCTCTCTGCACACTGGATACACAGCTCCCAGAAACTGCATTTCTCCACACCCGGCTTACAGAACCCCGAAAACTGCGTGTCCTACAGTGAAGACACAGACAACCCGCAATTACGCATTTCTATTCCCATGCTACAGAACTCTGTAAAATGCTTCTCTAGACACCCAGGATACAGACACCCTATGAAGTGCTTCCCTCTACAACCTGGTTACTGAAAACCTGTTTAATGTGAATGCCTACTCCCAGCCTACAGATCTCTTGTAAACTGCTTCTCTCTGCATACTGGATACACAGTTCCCGCTAACTGAATTTCTCCACACCCAGCTTACAAAACTCCCGAAAGCTGCGTGTCCTACAGTGAAGATGCAGACAATCCGTAATTGTGCATTTCAACTTCCATGCTACAGAACTCTGTAAACTGCTTCATTCTACACCCAGGCTACAGAACTCTTGGAAACTGCTTCTCTCTGCACACTGGATACACAGCTCCCAGAAACTGCATTTCTCCACACCGGCTTACAGAACCCCAAAAGCTGCGTGTCCTACAGTGAAGACACAGACAACCCGCAATTACGCATTTCTATTCCCATGCTACAGAACTCTGTAAAATGCTTCTCTAGACACCCCGGATACAGACACCCTATGAAGTGCTTCCCTCTACAACCTGGTTACTGAAAACCTGTTTAATGTGAATGCCTACTCCCAGCCTACAGATCTCTTGTAAACTGCTTCTCTCTGCATACTGGATACACAGTTCCCGCTAACTGAATTTCTCCACACCCAGCTTACAGAACTCCCGAAAGCTGCGTGTCCTACAGTGAAGATGCAGACAATCCGTAATTGTGCATTTCAACTTCCATGCTACAGAACTCTGTAAACTGCTTCATTCTACACCCAGGCTACAGAACTCTTGTAAAATGCTTCTCTCTGCACACGGGATGCACAGCTCCCGGAAACTGCATTTCTCCACACCCAACTTACAGAACTCCTGAAAGCTGCGTGTCCTACAGTGAAGACACAGACAACCCGCAATGGCGCATTTCTACTCCCGAGTTGCAGAACTCTGTAAATTGCTTCTCTCGACACACAAGTTACACAACTCCCTGAAAATGCAGTTCCCTTCATCCATGTAACAGATCGCCTTTAAGCTGCGACTCCCACACTCGGGTTCTGGATATCCCTCGTGTTGCCTATTGCTACTGCCATGCTACAGAACTCTGTATACTGCTTATTTCTACACTCAGGCTACAGAACTCTTGTAAACTGCTTCCCTCTAGACCAAGGATAGAGAAATCCTGTAGGCTGCGTCTGCTACACTCAGGCTACAGATATCCCGAATATTGCGATTGTCTACTCCCAGGCTACACAACTCTTGTAAAGTGCTTCTCTCCGCACACAGAATATAGAACTTCCCTAAACTGCATTTGCCTTCATCCAGCGTACAGAACGCCCGTTAGCTGCTTCTCTCAAACTCAGGTTTTAGAAAACACGCATATTGTGTGTTGTTACTCCCCCTCTACAGAAATCTCTAAAGTGCTTCGCTCTACAGCCAGCCTACAGAACTCTTGTAAACTGCTTCTCTCTAGACCATGGATAGAGAACTACTGTAAGCTACGTTTGCTATGCTCAGATTACAGGTTTCCTTCATATTGCGAATGCATTCTCCCAGGCTACAGAAGTCTGTAAACGGCTTCTCTCTACACCAAGGCTACAGAACTCTTGTCAACTGCCTTTCCCTTCATGCATCTTACAGAATGCCCATTAGCTGCGTCTCCCACACTCAGGTTATAGATAACCCGCATATTGCGTATTGCTACTCCCACGCTACAGAACACTGTAAAGTGCTTCCCTCTACACCCAGGCTACGGAACGCTTGTCAACTGCTTCTCTCTAGACCAAGGATAGAGAAATACTGTAACCGCATTTGCTACACTCGGACTGCAGATATCCTGCATATTGTGAATGCCTACAGAACTCTTGTGAACTGTGTCTGTCCACACTTACATTACAGAAATCTGTTAAAATGTGTCCTCTACACTCAGGCTACAGCAATCACATATATTACATATGCTTATGCTCAGGATACAGACCTCTTGAAAACTGCTTCCCCCTACTCCCAGGATGCAGAACGCCGCTAAACTGCATCTCTATACCCCCACGTTACAAAAGTCACGTAAGCTGCATCTCCCGCACTCAGGCTACAGAAATCCTGCATATGGCAAATGTCCACTCCCAGGCTAAAGAACTCGTGTAAACTGCTTCTCTGTACACACAAGATACACAGTTCGCCGAAACTGCATTTCCCTAGACCGAGATTACAGAACATCTGTAAGCTGCATCTTCCACACTAAGGGTTCCAGAAAACACGCATATTACGTATTGCCACCCCCACGGTAAAGAACTCTGTAAACTGCTTGCCTCTACTGAATCTCAGGTTACAGAACTGCTGTAAATTGCATTTCCCTTTCCCTTCACCCAGCTCACAGAATGCCAAAAAGCTGCGTCTCCCACACTCAGGTTATAAAAAACCCGCATATTGTGTATTGCTACTCCCACAATACAGAACTCTGTAAACTGCTACATTCTACACCCAGGCGACAGAACTCTTGGAAACTGCTTCTCTCTGCACACTGGATACACAGCTCCCAGAAACTGCATTTCTCCACACCCGGCTTACAGAACCCCGAAAGCTGCGTGTCCTACAGTGAAGACACAGACAACCCGCAATTACGCATTTCTATTCCCATGCTACAGAACTCTGTAAAATGCTTCTCTAGACACCCAGGATACAGACACCCTATGAAGTGCTTCCCTCTACAACCTGGTTACTGAAAACCTGTTTAATGTGAATGCCTACTCCCAGCCTACAGATCTCTTGTAAACTGCTTCTCTCTGCATACTGGATACACAGTTCCCGCTAACTGAATTTCTCCACACCCAGCTTACAGAACTCCCGAAAGCTGCGTGTCCTACAGTGAAGATGCAGACAATCCGTAATTGTGCATTTCAACTTCCATGCTACAGAACTCTGTAAACTGCTTCATTCTACACCCAGGCTACAGAACTCTTGTAAAATGCTTCTCTCTGCACACGGGATACACAGCTCCCGGAAACTGCATTTCTCCACACCCAACTTACAGAACTCCTGAAAGCTGCGTGTCCTACAGTGAAGACACAGACAACCCGCAATGGCGCATTTCTACTCCCGAGTTGCAGAACTCTGTAAATTGCTTCTCTCGACACACAAGTTACACAACTCCCTGAAAATGCAGTTCCCTTCATCCATGTAACAGATCGCCTTTAAGCTGCGACTCCCACACTCGGGTTCTGGATATCCCTCGTGTTGCCTATTGCTACTGCCATGCTACAGAACTCTGTATACTGCTTATTTCTACACTCAGGCTACAGAACTCTTGTAAACTGCTTCTCTCGACACACAAGTTACACAACTCCCGGAAAATGCATTTCCCTTCACCCATGTAACAGATTGCCCGTAAGCTGCGACTCCCACACTCGGGTTCTGGATATCCCTCGTGTTGCCTATTGCTACTGCCATGCTACAGAACTCTGTATACTGCTTATTTCTACACTCAGGCTACAGAACTCTTGTAAACTGCTTCCCTCTAGACCAAGGATAGAGAAATCCTGTAGGCTGCGTCTGCTACACTCAGGCTACAGATATCCCGAATATTGCGATTGTCTACTCCCAGGCTACACAACTCTTGTAAAGTGCTTCTCTCCGCACACAGAATATAGAACTTCCCTAAACTGCATTTGCCTTCATCCAGCGTACAGAACGCCCGTTAGCTGCTTCTCTCAAACTCAGGTTTTAGAAAACACGCATATTGTGTGTTGTTACTCCCCCTCTACAGAAATCTCTAAAGTGCTTCGCTCTACAGCCAGCCTACAGAACTCTTGTAAACTGCTTCTCTCTAGACCATGGATAGAGAACTACTGTAAGCTACGTTTGCTATGCTCAGATTACAGGTTTCCTTCATATTGCGAATGCATTCTCCCAGGCTACAGAAGTCTGTAAACGGCTTCTCTCTACACCAAGGCTACAGAACTCTTGTCAACTGCCTTTCCCTTCATGCATCTTACAGAATGCCCATTAGCTGCGTCTCCCACACTCAGGTTATAGATAACCCGCATATTGCGTATTGCTACTCCCACGCTACAGAACACTGTAAAGTGCTTCCCTCTACACCCAGGCTACGGAACGCTTGTCAACTGCTTCTCTCTAGACCAAGGATAGAGAAATACTGTAACCGCATTTGCTACACTCGGACTGCAGATATCCTGCATATTGTGAATGCCTACAGAACTCTTGTGAACTGTGTCTGTCCACACTTACATTACAGAAATCTGTTAAAATGTGTCCTCTACACTCAGGCTACAGCAATCACATATATTACATATGCTTATGCTCAGGATACAGACCTCTTGAAAACTGCTTCCCCCTACTCCCAGGATGCAGAACGCCGCTAAACTGCATCTCTATACCCCCACGTTACAAAAGTCACGTAAGCTGCATCTCCCGCACTCAGGCTACAGAAATCCTGCATATGGCAAATGTCCACTCCCAGGCTAAAGAACTCGTGTAAACTGCTTCTCTGTACACACAAGATACACAGTTCGCCGAAACTGCATTTCCCTAGACCGAGATTACAGAACATCTGTAAGCTGCATCTTCCACACTAAGGGTTCCAGAAAACACGCATATTACGTATTGCCACCCCCACGGTAAAGAACTCTGTAAACTGCTTGCCTCTACTGAATCTCAGGCTACAGAACTGCTGTAAATTGCATTTCCCTTTCCCTTCACCCAGCTCACAGAATGCCAAAAAGCTGCGTCTCCCACACTCAGGTTATAAAAAACCCGCATATTGTGTATTGCTACTCCCACAATACAGAACTCTGTAAACTGCTACATTCTACACCCAGGCGACAGAACTCTTGGAAACTGCTTCTCTCTGCACACTGGATACACAGCTCCCAGAAACTGCATTTCTCCACACCCGGCTTACAGAACCCCGAAAGCTGCGTGTCCTACAGTGAAGACACAGACAACCCGCAATTACGCATTTCTATTCCCATGCTACAGAACTCTGTAAAATGCTTCTCTAGACACCCAGGATACAGACACCCTATGAAGTGCTTCCCTCTACAACCTGGTTACTGAAAACCTGTTTAATGTGAATGCCTACTCCCAGCCTACAGATCTCTTGTAAACTGCTTCTCTCTGCATACTGGATACACAGTTCCCGCTAACTGAATTTCTCCACACCCAGCTTACAAAACTCCCGAAAGCTGCGTGTCCTACAGTGAAGATGCAGACAATCCGTAATTGTGCATTTCAACTTCCATGCTACAGAACTCTGTAAACTGCTTCATTCTACACCCAGGCTACAGAACTCTTGGAAACTGCTTCTCTCTGCACACTGGATACACAGCTCCCAGAAACTGCATTTCTCCACACCGGCTTACAGAACCCCAAAAGCTGCGTGTCCTACAGTGAAGACACAGACAACCCGCAATTACGCATTTCTATTCCCATGCTACAGAACTCTGTAAAATGCTTCTCTAGACACCCAGGATACAGACACCCTATGAAGTGCTTCCCTCTACAACCTGGTTACTGAAAACCTGTTTAATGTGAATGCCTACTCCCAGCCTACAGATCTCTTGTAAACTGCTTCTCTCTGCATACTGGATACACAGTTCCCGCTAACTGAATTTCTCCACACCCAGCTTACAGAACTCCCGAAAGCTGCGTGTCCTACAGTGAAGATGCAGACAATCCGTAATTGTGCATTTCAACTTCCATGCTACAGAACTCTGTAAACTGCTTCATTCTACACCCAGGCTACAGAACTCTTGTAAAATGCTTCTCTCTGCACACGGGATACACAGCTCCCGGAAACTGCATTTCTCCACACCCAACTTACAGAACTCCTGAAAGCTGCGTGTCCTACAGTGAAGACACAGACAACCCGCAATGGCGCATTTCTACTCCCGAGTTGCAGAACTCTGTAAATTGCTTCTCTCGACACACAAGTTACACAACTCCCTGAAAATGCAGTTCCCTTCATCCATGTAACAGATCGCCTTTAAGCTGCGACTCCCACACTCGGGTTCTGGATATCCCTCGTGTTGCCTATTGCTACTGCCATGCTACAGAACTCTGTATACTGCTTATTTCTACACTCAGGCTACAGAACTCTTGTAAACTGCTTCTCTCGACACACAAGTTACACAACTCCCGGAAAATGCATTTCCCTTCACCCATGTAACAGATTGCCCGTAAGCTGCGACTCCCACACTCGGGTTCTGGATATCCCTCGTGTTGCCTATTGCTACTGCCATGCTACAGAACTCTGTATACTGCTTATTTCTACACTCAGGCTACAGAACTCTTGTAAACTGCTTCCCTCTAGACCAAGGATAGAGAAATCCTGTAGGCTGCGTCTGCTACACTCAGGCTACAGATATCCCGAATATTGCGATTGTCTACTCCCAGGCTACACAACTCTTGTAAAGTGCTTCTCTCCGCACACAGAATATAGAACTTCCCTAAACTGCATTTGCCTTCATCCAGCGTACAGAACGCCCGTTAGCTGCTTCTCTCAAACTCAGGTTTTAGAAAACACGCATATTGTGTGTTGTTACTCCCCCTCTACAGAAATCTCTAAAGTGCTTCGCTCTACAGCCAGCCTACAGAACTCTTGTAAACTGCTTCTCTCTAGACCATGGATAGAGAACTACTGTAAGCTACGTTTGCTATGCTCAGATTACAGGTTTCCTTCATATTGCGAATGCATTCTCCCAGGCTACAGAAGTCTGTAAACGGCTTCTCTCTACACCAAGGCTACAGAACTCTTGTCAACTGCCTTTCCCTTCATGCATCTTACAGAATGCCCATTAGCTGCGTCTCCCACACTCAGGTTATAGATAACCCGCATATTGCGTATTGCTACTCCCACGCTACAGAACACTGTAAAGTGCTTCCCTCTACACCCAGGCTACGGAACGCTTGTCAACTGCTTCTCTCTAGACCAAGGATAGAGAAATACTGTAACCGCATTTGCTACACTCGGACTGCAGATATCCTGCATATTGTGAATGCCTACAGAACTCTTGTGAACTGTGTCTGTCCACACTTACATTACAGAAATCTGTTAAAATGTGTCCTCTACACTCAGGCTACAGCAATCACATATATTACATATGCTTATGCTCAGGATACAGACCTCTTGAAAACTGCTTCCCCCTACTCCCAGGATGCAGAACGCCGCTAAACTGCATCTCTATACCCCCACGTTACAAAAGTCACGTAAGCTGCATCTCCCGCACTCAGGCTACAGAAATCCTGCATATGGCAAATGTCCACTCCCAGGCTAAAGAACTCGTGTAAACTGCTTCTCTGTACACACAAGATACACAGTTCGCCGAAACTGCATTTCCCTAGACCGAGATTACAGAACATCTGTAAGCTGCATCTTCCACACTAAGGGTTCCAGAAAACACGCATATTACGTATTGCCACCCCCACGGTAAAGAACTCTGTAAACTGCTTGCCTCTACTGAATCTCAGGCTACAGAACTGCTGTAAATTGCATTTCCCTTTCCCTTCACCCAGCTCACAGAATGCCAAAAAGCTGCGTCTCCCACACTCAGGTTATAAAAAACCCGCATATTGTGTATTGCTACTCCCACAATACAGAACTCTGTAAACTGCTACATTCTACACCCAGGCGACAGAACTCTTGGAAACTGCTTCTCTCTGCACACTGGATACACAGCTCCCAGAAACTGCATTTCTCCACACCCGGCTTACAGAACCCCGAAAGCTGCGTGTCCTACAGTGAAGACACAGACAACCCGCAATTACGCATTTCTATTCCCATGCTACAGAACTCTGTAAAATGCTTCTCTAGACACCCAGGATACAGACACCCTATGAAGTGCTTCCCTCTACAACCTGGTTACTGAAAACCTGTTTAATGTGAATGCCTACTCCCAGCCTACAGATCTCTTGTAAACTGCTTCTCTCTGCATACTGGATACACAGTTCCCGCTAACTGAATTTCTCCACACCCAGCTTACAAAACTCCCGAAAGCTGCGTGTCCTACAGTGAAGATGCAGACAATCCGTAATTGTGCATTTCAACTTCCATGCTACAGAACTCTGTAAACTGCTTCATTCTACACCCAGGCTACAGAACTCTTGGAAACTGCTTCTCTCTGCACACTGGATACACAGCTCCCAGAAACTGCATTTCTCCACACCGGCTTACAGAACCCCAAAAGCTGCGTGTCCTACAGTGAAGACACAGACAACCCGCAATTACGCATTTCTATTCCCATGCTACAGAACTCTGTAAAATGCTTCTCTAGACACCCAGGATACAGACACCCTATGAAGTGCTTCCCTCTACAACCTGGTTACTGAAAACCTGTTTAATGTGAATGCCTACTCCCAGCCTACAGATCTCTTGTAAACTGCTTCTCTCTGCATACTGGATACACAGTTCCCGCTAACTGAATTTCTCCACACCCAGCTTACAGAACTCCCGAAAGCTGCGTGTCCTACAGTGAAGATGCAGACAATCCGTAATTGTGCATTTCAACTTCCATGCTACAGAACTCTGTAAACTGCTTCATTCTACACCCAGGCTACAGAACTCTTGTAAAATGCTTCTCTCTGCACACGGGATACACAGCTCCCGGAAACTGCATTTCTCCACACCCAACTTACAGAACTCCTGAAAGCTGCGTGTCCTACAGTGAAGACACAGACAACCCGCAATGGCGCATTTCTACTCCCGAGTTGCAGAACTCTGTAAATTGCTTCTCTCGACACACAAGTTACACAACTCCCTGAAAATGCAGTTCCCTTCATCCATGTAACAGATCGCCTTTAAGCTGCGACTCCCACACTCGGGTTCTGGATATCCCTCGTGTTGCCTATTGCTACTGCCATGCTACAGAACTCTGTATACTGCTTATTTCTACACTCAGGCTACAGAACTCTTGTAAACTGCTTCTCTCGACACACAAGTTACACAACTCCCGGAAAATGCATTTCCCTTCACCCATGTAACAGATTGCCCGTAAGCTGCGACTCCCACACTCGGGTTCTGGATATCCCTCGTGTTGCCTATTGCTACTGCCATGCTACAGAACTCTGTATACTGCTTATTTCTACACTCAGGCTACAGAACTCTTGTAAACTGCTTCCCTCTAGACCAAGGATAGAGAAATCCTGTAGGCTGCGTCTGCTACACTCAGGCTACAGATATCCCGAATATTGCGATTGTCTACTCCCAGGCTACACAACTCTTGTAAAGTGCTTCTCTCCGCACACAGAATATAGAACTTCCCTAAACTGCATTTGCCTTCATCCAGCGTACAGAACGCCCGTTAGCTGCTTCTCTCAAACTCAGGTTTTAGAAAACACGCATATTGTGTGTTGTTACTCCCCCTCTACAGAAATCTCTAAAGTGCTTCGCTCTACAGCCAGCCTACAGAACTCTTGTAAACTGCTTCTCTCTAGACCATGGATAGAGAACTACTGTAAGCTACGTTTGCTATGCTCAGATTACAGGTTTCCTTCATATTGCGAATGCATTCTCCCAGGCTACAGAAGTCTGTAAACGGCTTCTCTCTACACCAAGGCTACAGAACTCTTGTCAACTGCCTTTCCCTTCATGCATCTTACAGAATGCCCATTAGCTGCGTCTCCCACACTCAGGTTATAGATAACCCGCATATTGCGTATTGCTACTCCCACGCTACAGAACACTGTAAAGTGCTTCCCTCTACACCCAGGCTACGGAACGCTTGTCAACTGCTTCTCTCTAGACCAAGGATAGAGAAATACTGTAACCGCATTTGCTACACTCGGACTGCAGATATCCTGCATATTGTGAATGCCTACAGAACTCTTGTGAACTGTGTCTGTCCACACTTACATTACAGAAATCTGTTAAAATGTGTCCTCTACACTCAGGCTACAGCAATCACATATATTACATATGCTTATGCTCAGGATACAGACCTCTTGAAAACTGCTTCCCCCTACTCCCAGGATGCAGAACTCCGCTAAACTGCATCTCTATACCCCCACGTTACAAAAGTCACGTAAGCTGCATCTCCCGCACTCAGGCTACAGAAATCCTGCATATGGCAAATGTCCACTCCCAGGCTAAAGAACTCGTGTAAACTGCTTCTCTGTACACACAAGATACACAGTTCGCCGAAACTGCATTTCCCTAGACCGAGATTACAGAACATCTGTAAGCTGCATCTTCCACACTAAGGGTTCCAGAAAACACGCATATTACGTATTGCCACCCCCACGGTAAAGAACTCTGTAAACTGCTTGCCTCTACTGAATCTCAGGCTACAGAACTGCTGTAAATTGCATTTCCCTTTCCCTTCACCCAGCTCACAGAATGCCAAAAAGCTGCGTCTCCCACACTCAGGTTATAAAAAACCCGCATATTGTGTATTGCTACTCCCACAATACAGAACTCTGTAAACTGCTACATTCTACACCCAGGCGACAGAACTCTTGGAAACTGCTTCTCTCTGCACACTGGATACACAGCTCCCAGAAACTGCATTTCTCCACACCCGGCTTACAGAACCCCGAAAGCTGCGTGTCCTACAGTGAAGACACAGACAACCCGCAATTACGCATTTCTATTCCCATGCTACAGAACTCTGTAAAATGCTTCTCTAGACACCCAGGATACAGACACCCTATGAAGTGCTTCCCTCTACAACCTGGTTACTGAAAACCTGTTTAATGTGAATGCCTACTCCCAGCCTACAGATCTCTTGTAAACTGCTTCTCTCTGCATACTGGATACACAGTTCCCGCTAACTGAATTTCTCCACACCCAGCTTACAAAACTCCCGAAAGCTGCGTGTCCTACAGTGAAGATGCAGACAATCCGTAATTGTGCATTTCAACTTCCATGCTACAGAACTCTGTAAACTGCTTCATTCTACACCCAGGCTACAGAACTCTTGGAAACTGCTTCTCTCTGCACACTGGATACACAGCTCCCAGAAACTGCATTTCTCCACACCGGCTTACAGAACCCCAAAAGCTGCGTGTCCTACAGTGAAGACACAGACAACCCGCAATTACGCATTTCTATTCCCATGCTACAGAACTCTGTAAAATGCTTCTCTAGACACCCAGGATACAGACACCCTATGAAGTGCTTCCCTCTACAACCTGGTTACTGAAAACCTGTTTAATGTGAATGCCTACTCCCAGCCTACAGATCTCTTGTAAACTGCTTCTCTCTGCATACTGGATACACAGTTCCCGCTAACTGAATTTCTCCACACCCAGCTTACAGAACTCCCGAAAGCTGCGTGTCCTACAGTGAAGATGCAGACAATCCGTAATTGTGCATTTCAACTTCCATGCTACAGAACTCTGTAAACTGCTTCATTCTACACCCAGGCTACAGAACTCTTGTAAAATGCTTCTCTCTGCACACGGGATACACAGCTCCCGGAAACTGCATTTCTCCACACCCAACTTACAGAACTCCTGAAAGCTGCGTGTCCTACAGTGAAGACACAGACAACCCGCAATGGCGCATTTCTACTCCCGAGTTGCAGAACTCTGTAAATTGCTTCTCTCGACACACAAGTTACACAACTCCCTGAAAATGCAGTTCCCTTCATCCATGTAACAGATCGCCTTTAAGCTGCGACTCCCACACTCGGGTTCTGGATATCCCTCGTGTTGCCTATTGCTACTGCCATGCTACAGAACTCTGTATACTGCTTATTTCTACACTCAGGCTACAGAACTCTTGTAAACTGCTTCTCTCGACACACAAGTTACACAACTCCCGGAAAATGCATTTCCCTTCACCCATGTAACAGATTGCCCGTAAGCTGCGACTCCCACACTCGGGTTCTGGATATCCCTCGTGTTGCCTATTGCTACTGCCATGCTACAGAACTCTGTATACTGCTTATTTCTACACTCAGGCTACAGAACTCTTGTAAACTGCTTCCCTCTAGACCAAGGATAGAGAAATCCTGTAGGCTGCGTCTGCTACACTCAGGCTACAGATATCCCGAATATTGCGATTGTCTACTCCCAGGCTACACAACTCTTGTAAAGTGCTTCTCTCCGCACACAGAATATAGAACTTCCCTAAACTGCATTTGCCTTCATCCAGCGTACAGAACGCCCGTTAGCTGCTTCTCTCAAACTCAGGTTTTAGAAAACACGCATATTGTGTGTTGTTACTCCCCCTCTACAGAAATCTCTAAAGTGCTTCGCTCTACAGCCAGCCTACAGAACTCTTGTAAACTGCTTCTCTCTAGACCATGGATAGAGAACTACTGTAAGCTACGTTTGCTATGCTCAGATTACAGGTTTCCTTCATATTGCGAATGCATTCTCCCAGGCTACAGAAGTCTGTAAACGGCTTCTCTCTACACCAAGGCTACAGAACTCTTGTCAACTGCCTTTCCCTTCATGCATCTTACAGAATGCCCATTAGCTGCGTCTCCCACACTCAGGTTATAGATAACCCGCATATTGCGTATTGCTACTCCCACGCTACAGAACACTGTAAAGTGCTTCCCTCTACACCCAGGCTACGGAACGCTTGTCAACTGCTTCTCTCTAGACCAAGGATAGAGAAATACTGTAACCGCATTTGCTACACTCGGACTGCAGATATCCTGCATATTGTGAATGCCTACAGAACTCTTGTGAACTGTGTCTGTCCACACTTACATTACAGAAATCTGTTAAAATGTGTCCTCTACACTCAGGCTACAGCAATCACATATATTACATATGCTTATGCTCAGGATACAGACCTCTTGAAAACTGCTTCCCCCTACTCCCAGGATGCAGAACGCCGCTAAACTGCATCTCTATACCCCCACGTTACAAAAGTCACGTAAGCTGCATCTCCCGCACTCAGGCTACAGAAATCCTGCATATGGCAAATGTCCACTCCCAGGCTAAAGAACTCGTGTAAACTGCTTCTCTGTACACACAAGATACACAGTTCGCCGAAACTGCATTTCCCTAGACCGAGATTACAGAACATCTGTAAGCTGCATCTTCCACACTAAGGGTTCCAGAAAACACGCATATTACGTATTGCCACCCCCACGGTAAAGAACTCTGTAAACTGCTTGCCTCTACTGAATCTCAGGCTACAGAACTGCTGTAAATTGCATTTCCCTTTCCCTTCACCCAGCTCACAGAATGCCAAAAAGCTGCGTCTCCCACACTCAGGTTATAAAAAACCCGCATATTGTGTATTGCTACTCCCACAATACAGAACTCTGTAAACTGCTACATTCTACACCCAGGCGACAGAACTCTTGGAAACTGCTTCTCTCTGCACACTGGATACACAGCTCCCAGAAACTGCATTTCTCCACACCCGGCTTACAGAACCCCGAAAGCTGCGTGTCCTACAGTGAAGACACAGACAACCCGCAATTACGCATTTCTATTCCCATGCTACAGAACTCTGTAAAATGCTTCTCTAGACACCCAGGATACAGACACCCTATGAAGTGCTTCCCTCTACAACCTGGTTACTGAAAACCTGTTTAATGTGAATGCCTACTCCCAGCCTACAGATCTCTTGTAAACTGCTTCTCTCTGCATACTGGATACACAGTTCCCGCTAACTGAATTTCTCCACACCCAGCTTACAAAACTCCCGAAAGCTGCGTGTCCTACAGTGAAGATGCAGACAATCCGTAATTGTGCATTTCAACTTCCATGCTACAGAACTCTGTAAACTGCTTCATTCTACACCCAGGCTACAGAACTCTTGGAAACTGCTTCTCTCTGCACACTGGATACACAGCTCCCAGAAACTGCATTTCTCCACACCGGCTTACAGAACCCCAAAAGCTGCGTGTCCTACAGTGAAGACACAGACAACCCGCAATTACGCATTTCTATTCCCATGCTACAGAACTCTGTAAAATGCTTCTCTAGACACCCAGGATACAGACACCCTATGAAGTGCTTCCCTCTACAACCTGGTTACTGAAAACCTGTTTAATGTGAATGCCTACTCCCAGCCTACAGATCTCTTGTAAACTGCTTCTCTCTGCATACTGGATACACAGTTCCCGCTAACTGAATTTCTCCACACCCAGCTTACAGAACTCCCGAAAGCTGCGTGTCCTACAGTGAAGATGCAGACAATCCGTAATTGTGCATTTCAACTTCCATGCTACAGAACTCTGTAAACTGCTTCATTCTACACCCAGGCTACAGAACTCTTGTAAAATGCTTCTCTCTGCACACGGGATACACAGCTCCCGGAAACTGCATTTCTCCACACCCAACTTACAGAACTCCTGAAAGCTGCGTGTCCTACAGTGAAGACACAGACAACCCGCAATGGCGCATTTCTACTCCCGAGTTGCAGAACTCTGTAAATTGCTTCTCTCGACACACAAGTTACACAACTCCCTGAAAATGCAGTTCCCTTCATCCATGTAACAGATCGCCTTTAAGCTGCGACTCCCACACTCGGGTTCTGGATATCCCTCGTGTTGCCTATTGCTACTGCCATGCTACAGAACTCTGTATACTGCTTATTTCTACACTCAGGCTACAGAACTCTTGTAAACTGCTTCCCTCTAGACCAAGGATAGAGAAATCCTGTAGGCTGCGTCTGCTACACTCAGGCTACAGATATCCCGAATATTGCGATTGTCTACTCCCAGGCTACACAACTCTTGTAAAGTGCTTCTCTCCGCACACAGAATATAGAACTTCCCTAAACTGCATTTGCCTTCATCCAGCGTACAGAACGCCCGTTAGCTGCTTCTCTCAAACTCAGGTTTTAGAAAACACGCATATTGTGTGTTGTTACTCCCCCTCTACAGAAATCTCTAAAGTGCTTCGCTCTACAGCCAGCCTACAGAACTCTTGTAAACTGCTTCTCTCTAGACCATGGATAGAGAACTACTGTAAGCTACGTTTGCTATGCTCAGATTACAGGTTTCCTTCATATTGCGAATGCATTCTCCCAGGCTACAGAAGTCTGTAAACGGCTTCTCTCTACACCAAGGCTACAGAACTCTTGTCAACTGCCTTTCCCTTCATGCATCTTACAGAATGCCCATTAGCTGCGTCTCCCACACTCAGGTTATAGATAACCCGCATATTGCGTATTGCTACTCCCACGCTACAGAACACTGTAAAGTGCTTCCCTCTACACCCAGGCTACGGAACGCTTGTCAACTGCTTCTCTCTAGACCAAGGATAGAGAAATACTGTAACCGCATTTGCTACACTCGGACTGCAGATATCCTGCATATTGTGAATGCCTACAGAACTCTTGTGAACTGTGTCTGTCCACACTTACATTACAGAAATCTGTTAAAATGTGTCCTCTACACTCAGGCTACAGCAATCACATATATTACATATGCTTATGCTCAGGATACAGACCTCTTGAAAACTGCTTCCCCCTACTCCCAGGATGCAGAACGCCGCTAAACTGCATCTCTATACCCCCACGTTACAAAAGTCACGTAAGCTGCATCTCCCGCACTCAGGCTACAGAAATCCTGCATATGGCAAATGTCCACTCCCAGGCTAAAGAACTCGTGTAAACTGCTTCTCTGTACACACAAGATACACAGTTCGCCGAAACTGCATTTCCCTAGACCGAGATTACAGAACATCTGTAAGCTGCATCTTCCACACTAAGGGTTCCAGAAAACACGCATATTACGTATTGCCACCCCCACGGTAAAGAACTCTGTAAACTGCTTGCCTCTACTGAATCTCAGGCTACAGAACTGCTGTAAATTGCATTTCCCTTTCCCTTCACCCAGCTCACAGAATGCCAAAAAGCTGCGTCTCCCACACTCAGGTTATAAAAAACCCGCATATTGTGTATTGCTACTCCCACAATACAGAACTCTGTAAACTGCTACATTCTACACCCAGGCGACAGAACTCTTGGAAACTGCTTCTCTCTGCACACTGGATACACAGCTCCCAGAAACTGCATTTCTCCACACCCGGCTTACAGAACCCCGAAAGCTGCGTGTCCTACAGTGAAGACACAGACAACCCGCAATTACGCATTTCTATTCCCATGCTACAGAACTCTGTAAAATGCTTCTCTAGACACCCAGGATACAGACACCCTATGAAGTGCTTCCCTCTACAACCTGGTTACTGAAAACCTGTTTAATGTGAATGCCTACTCCCAGCCTACAGATCTCTTGTAAACTGCTTCTCTCTGCATACTGGATACACAGTTCCCGCTAACTGAATTTCTCCACACCCAGCTTACAGAACTCCCGAAAGCTGCGTGTCCTACAGTGAAGATGCAGACAATCCGTAATTGTGCATTTCAACTTCCATGCTACAGAACTCTGTAAACTGCTTCATTCTACACCCAGGCTACAGAACTCTTGGAAACTGCTTCTCTCTGCACACGGGATACACAGCTCCCAGAAACTGCATTTCTCCACACCCGGCTTACAGAACCCCAAAAGCTGCGTGTCCTACAGTGAAGACACAGACAACCCGCAATTACGCATTTCTATTCCCATGCTACAGAACTCTGTAAAATGCTTCTCTAGACACCCCGGATACAGACACCCTATGAAGTGCTTCTCTCTACAACCTGGTTACTGAAAACCTGTTTAATGTGAATGCCTACTCCCAGCCTACAGATCTCTTGTGCCTACTCCCAGCCTACAGATCTCTTGTAAACTGCTTCTCTCTGCATACTGGATACACAGTTCCCGCTAACTGAATTTCTCCACAACCAGCTTACAGAACTCCCGAAAGCTGCGTGTCCTACAGTGAAGATACAGACAACCCGTAATTGTGCATTTCAACTTCCATGCTACAGAACTCTGTAAACTGCTTCATTCTACACCCAGGCTACAGAACTCTTGTAAAATGCTTCTCTCTGCACACGGGATACACAGCTCCCGGAAACTGCATTTCTCCACACCCGGCTTACAGAACTCCTGAAAGCTGCGTGTCCTACAGTGAAGACACAGACCACCCGCAATTACGCATTTCTATTCCCATGCTACAGAACTCTGTAAAATGCTTCTCTAGACACCCAGGATACAGACACTTTATGAAGTGCTTCCCTCTACAACCTGGTTACTGATATCCTGTTTAATGTGAATGCCTACTCCCAGCCTACAGATCTCTTGTAAACTGCTTCTCTCTGCATACTGGATACACAGTTCCCGCTAACTGAATTTCTCCACAACCAGCTTACAGAACTCCCGAAAGCTGCGTGTCCTACAGTGAAGATGCAGACAATCCGTAATTGTGCATTTCAACTTCCATGCTACAGAACTCTGTAAACTGCTTCATTCTACACCCAGGCTACAGAACTCTTGGAAACTGCTTCTCTCTGCACACTGGATACACAGCTCCCAGAAACTGCATTTCTCCACACCGGCTTACAGAACCCCGAAAGCTGCGTGTCCTACAGTGAAGACACAGACAACCCGCAATTACGCATTTCTATTCCCATGCTACAGAACTCTGTAAAATGCTTCTCTAGACACCCAGGATACAGACACCCTATGAAGTGCTTCCCTCTACAACCTGGTTACTGAAAACCTGTTTAATGTGAATGCCTACTCCCAGCCTACAGATCTCTTGTAAACTGCTTCTCTCTGCATACTGGATACACAGTTCCCGCTAACTGAATTTCTCCACACCCAGCTTACAGAACTCCCGAAAGCTGCGTGTCCTACAGTGAAGATGCAGACAATCCGTAATTGTGCATTTCAACTTCCATGCTACAGAACTCTGTAAACTGCTTCATTCTACACCCAGGCTACAGAACTCTTGTAAAATGCTTCTCTCTGCACACGGGATACACAGCTCCCGGAAACTGCATTTCTCCACACCCAACTTACAGAACTCCTGAAAGCTGCGTGTCCTACAGTGAAGACACAGACAACCCGCAATGGCGCATTTCTACTCCCGAGTTGCAGAACTCTGTAAATTGCTTCTCTCGACACACAAGTTACACAACTCCCTGAAAATGCAGTTCCCTTCATCCATGTAACAGATCGCCTTTAAGCTGCGACTCCCACACTCGGGTTCTGGATATCCCTCGTGTTGCCTATTGCTACTGCCATGCTACAGAACTCTGTATACTGCTTATTTCTACACTCAGGCTACAGAACTCTTGTAAACTGCTTCCCTCTAGACCAAGGATAGAGAAATCCTGTAGGCTGCGTCTGCTACACTCAGGCTACAGATATCCCGAATATTGCGATTGTCTACTCCCAGGCTACACAACTCTTGTAAAGTGCTTCTCTCTGCACACAGAATATAGAACTTCCCTAAACTGCATTTGCCTTCATCCAGCGTACAGAACGCCCGTTAGCTGCTTCTCTCAAACTCAGGTTTTAGAAAACACGCATATTGTGTGTTGTTACTCCCCCTCTACAGAAATCTCTAAAGTGCTTCGCTCTACAGCCAGCCTACAGAACTCTTGTAAACTGCTTCTCTCTAGACCATGGATAGAGAACTACTGTAAGCTACGTTTGCTATGCTCAGATTACAGGTTTCCTTCATATTGCGAATGCATTCTCCCAGGCTACAGAAGTCTGTAAACGGCTTCTCTCTACACCAAGGCTACAGAACTCTTGTCAACTGCCTTTCCCTTCATGCATCTTACAGAATGCCCATTAGCTGCGTCTCCCACACTCAGGTTATAGATAACCCGCATATTGCGTATTGCTACTCCCACGCTACAGAACACTGTAAAGTGCTTCCCTCTACACCCAGGCTACGGAACGCTTGTCAACTGCTTCTCTCTAGACCAAGGATAGAGAAATACTGTAACCGCATTTGCTACACTCGGACTGCAGATATCCTGCATATTGTGAATGCCTACAGAACTCTTGTGAACTGTGTCTGTCCACACTTACATTACAGAAATCTGTTAAAATGTGTCCTCTACACTCAGGCTACAGCAATCACATATATTACATATGCTTATGCTCAGGATACAGACCTCTTGAAAACTGCTTCCCCCTACTCCCAGGATGCAGAACGCCGCTAAACTGCATCTCTATACCCCCACGTTACAAAAGTCACGTAAGCTGCATCTCCCGCACTCAGGCTACAGAAATCCTGCATATGGCAAATGTCCACTCCCAGGCTAAAGAACTCGTGTAAACTGCTTCTCTGTACACACAAGATACACAGTTCGCCGAAACTGCATTTCCCTAGACCGAGATTACAGAACATCTGTAAGCTGCATCTTCCACACTAAGGGTTCCAGAAAACACGCATATTACGTATTGCCACCCCCACGGTAAAGAACTCTGTAAACTGCTTGCCTCTACTGAATCTCAGGCTACAGAACTGCTGTAAATTGCATTTCCCTTTCCCTTCACCCAGCTCACAGAATGCCAAAAAGCTGCGTCTCCCACACTCAGGTTATAAAAAACCCGCATATTGTGTATTGCTACTCCCACAATACAGAACTCTGTAAACTGCTACATTCTACACCCAGGCGACAGAACTCTTGGAAACTGCTTCTCTCTGCACACTGGATACACAGCTCCCAGAAACTGCATTTCTCCACACCCGGCTTACAGAACCCCGAAAGCTGCGTGTCCTACAGTGAAGACACAGACAACCCGCAATTACGCATTTCTATTCCCATGCTACAGAACTCTGTAAAATGCTTCTCTAGACACCCAGGATACAGACACCCTATGAAGTGCTTCCCTCTACAACCTGGTTACTGAAAACCTGTTTAATGTGAATGCCTACTCCCAGCCTACAGATCTCTTGTAAACTGCTTCTCTCTGCATACTGGATACACAGTTCCCGCTAACTGAATTTCTCCACACCCAGCTTACAGAACTCCCGAAAGCTGCGTGTCCTACAGTGAAGATGCAGACAATCCGTAATTGTGCATTTCAACTTCCATGCTACAGAACTCTGTAAACTGCTTCATTCTACACCCAGGCTACAGAACTCTTGGAAACTGCTTCTCTCTGCACACTGGATACACAGCTCCCAGAAACTGCATTTCTCCACACCGGCTTACAGAACCCCAAAAGCTGCGTGTCCTACAGTGAAGACACAGACAACCCGCAATTACGCATTTCTATTCCCATGCTACAGAACTCTGTAAAATGCTTCTCTAGACACCCCGGATACAGACACCCTATGAAGTGCTTCCCTCTACAACCTGGTTACTGAAAACCTGTTTAATGTGAATGCCTACTCCCAGCCTACAGATCTCTTGTGCCTACTCCCAGCCTACAGATCTCTTGTAAACTGCTTCTCTCTGCATACTGGATACACAGTTCCCGCTAACTGAATTTCTCCACAACCAGCTTACAGAACTCCCGAAAGCTGCGTGTCCTACAGTGAAGATGCAGACAATCCGTAATTGTGCATTTCAACTTCCATGCTACAGAACTCTGTAAACTGCTTCATTCTACACCCAGGCTACAGAACTCTTGGAAACTGCTTCTCTCTGCACACTGGATACACAGCTCCCAGAAACTGCATTTCTCCACACCGGCTTACAGAACCCCAAAAGCTGCGTGTCCTACAGTGAAGACACAGACAACCCGCAATTACGCATTTCTATTCCCATGCTACAGAACTCTGTAAAATGCTTCTCTAGACACCCAGGATACAGACACCCTATGAAGTGCTTCCCTCTACAACCTGGTTACTGAAAACCTGTTTAATGTGAATGCCTACTCCCAGCCTACAGATCTCTTGTAAACTGCTTCTCTCTGCATACTGGATACACAGTTCCCGCTAACTGAATTTCTCCACACCCAGCTTACAGAACTCCCGAAAGCTGCGTGTCCTACAGTGAAGATGCAGACAATCCGTAATTGTGCATTTCAACTTCCATGCTACAGAACTCTGTAAACTGCTTCATTCTACACCCAGGCTACAGAACTCTTGTAAAATGCTTCTCTCTGCACACGGGATACACAGCTCCCGGAAACTGCATTTCTCCACACCCAACTTACAGAACTCCTGAAAGCTGCGTGTCCTACAGTGAAGACACAGACAACCCGCAATGGCGCATTTCTACTCCCGAGTTGCAGAACTCTGTAAATTGCTTCTCTCGACACACAAGTTACACAACTCCCTGAAAATGCAGTTCCCTTCATCCATGTAACAGATCGCCTTTAAGCTGCGACTCCCACACTCGGGTTCTGGATATCCCTCGTGTTGCCTATTGCTACTGCCATGCTACAGAACTCTGTATACTGCTTATTTCTACACTCAGGCTACAGAACTCTTGTAAACTGCTTCCCTCTAGACCAAGGATAGAGAAATCCTGTAGGCTGCGTCTGCTACACTCAGGCTACAGATATCCCGAATATTGCGATTGTCTACTCCCAGGCTACACAACTCTTGTAAAGTGCTTCTCTCCGCACACAGAATATAGAACTTCCCTAAACTGCATTTGCCTTCATCCAGCGTACAGAACGCCCGTTAGCTGCTTCTCTCAAACTCAGGTTTTAGAAAACACGCATATTGTGTGTTGTTACTCCCCCTCTACAGAAATCTCTAAAGTGCTTCGCTCTACAGCCAGCCTACAGAACTCTTGTAAACTGCTTCTCTCTAGACCATGGATAGAGAACTACTGTAAGCTACGTTTGCTATGCTCAGATTACAGGTTTCCTTCATATTGCGAATGCATTCTCCCAGGCTACAGAAGTCTGTAAACGGCTTCTCTCTACACCAAGGCTACAGAACTCTTGTCAACTGCCTTTCCCTTCATGCATCTTACAGAATGCCCATTAGCTGCGTCTCCCACACTCAGGTTATAGATAACCCGCATATTGCGTATTGCTACTCCCACGCTACAGAACACTGTAAAGTGCTTCCCTCTACACCCAGGCTACGGAACGCTTGTCAACTGCTTCTCTCTAGACCAAGGATAGAGAAATACTGTAACCGCATTTGCTACACTCGGACTGCAGATATCCTGCATATTGTGAATGCCTACAGAACTCTTGTGAACTGTGTCTGTCCACACTTACATTACAGAAATCTGTTAAAATGTGTCCTCTACACTCAGGCTACAGCAATCACATATATTACATATGCTTATGCTCAGGATACAGACCTCTTGAAAACTGCTTCCCCCTACTCCCAGGATGCAGAACGCCGCTAAACTGCATCTCTATACCCCCACGTTACAAAAGTCACGTAAGCTGCATCTCCCGCACTCAGGCTACAGAAATCCTGCATATGGCAAATGTCCACTCCCAGGCTAAAGAACTCGTGTAAACTGCTTCTCTGTACACACAAGATACACAGTTCGCCGAAACTGCATTTCCCTAGACCGAGATTACAGAACATCTGTAAGCTGCATCTTCCACACTAAGGGTTCCAGAAAACACGCATATTACGTATTGCCACCCCCACGGTAAAGAACTCTGTAAACTGCTTGCCTCTACTGAATCTCAGGCTACAGAACTGCTGTAAATTGCATTTCCCTTTCCCTTCACCCAGCTCACAGAATGCCAAAAAGCTGCGTCTCCCACACTCAGGTTATAAAAAACCCGCATATTGTGTATTGCTACTCCCACAATACAGAACTCTGTAAACTGCTACATTCTACACCCAGGCGACAGAACTCTTGGAAACTGCTTCTCTCTGCACACTGGATACACAGCTCCCAGAAACTGCATTTCTCCACACCCGGCTTACAGAACCCCGAAAGCTGCGTGTCCTACAGTGAAGACACAGACAACCCGCAATTACGCATTTCTATTCCCATGCTACAGAACTCTGTAAAATGCTTCTCTAGACACCCAGGATACAGACACCCTATGAAGTGCTTCCCTCTACAACCTGGTTACTGAAAACCTGTTTAATGTGAATGCCTACTCCCAGCCTACAGATCTCTTGTAAACTGCTTCTCTCTGCATACTGGATACACAGTTCCCGCTAACTGAATTTCTCCACACCCAGCTTACAGAACTCCCGAAAGCTGCGTGTCCTACAGTGAAGATGCAGACAATCCGTAATTGTGCATTTCAACTTCCATGCTACAGAACTCTGTAAACTGCTTCATTCTACACCCAGGCTACAGAACTCTTGGAAACTGCTTCTCTCTGCACACGGGATACACAGCTCCCAGAAACTGCATTTCTCCACACCCGGCTTACAGAACCCCAAAAGCTGCGTGTCCTACAGTGAAGACACAGACAACCCGCAATTACGCATTTCTATTCCCATGCTACAGAACTCTGTAAAATGCTTCTCTAGACACCCCGGATACAGACACCCTATGAAGTGCTTCTCTCTACAACCTGGTTACTGAAAACCTGTTTAATGTGAATGCCTACTCCCAGCCTACAGATCTCTTGTGCCTACTCCCAGCCTACAGATCTCTTGTAAACTGCTTCTCTCTGCATACTGGATACACAGTTCCCGCT
Source organism: Oryctolagus cuniculus (assembly GCF_964237555.1). Classification (NCBI taxonomy): domain Eukaryota; kingdom Metazoa; phylum Chordata; class Mammalia; order Lagomorpha; family Leporidae; genus Oryctolagus; species Oryctolagus cuniculus. The sequence continues at coordinate 148,327,773 of NC_091435.1, forward strand.
AACTGAATTTCTCCACAACCAGCTTACAGAACTCCCGAAAGCTGCGTGTCCTACAGTGAAGATACAGACAACCCGTAATTGTGCATTTCAACTTCCATGCTACAGAACTCTGTAAACTGCTTCATTCTACACCCAGGCTACAGAACTCTTGTAAAATGCTTCTCTCTGCACACGGGATACACAGCTCCCGGAAACTGCATTTCTCCACACCCGGCTTACAGAACTCCTGAAAGCTGCGTGTCCTACAGTGAAGACACAGACCACCCGCAATTACGCATTTCTATTCCCATGCTACAGAACTCTGTAAAATGCTTCTCTAGACACCCAGGATACAGACACTTTATGAAGTGCTTCCCTCTACAACCTGGTTACTGATATCCTGTTTAATGTGAATGCCTACTCCCAGCCTACAGATCTCTTGTAAACTGCTTCTCTCTGCATACTGGATACACAGTTCCCGCTAACTGAATTTCTCCACAACCAGCTTACAGAACTCCCGAAAGCTGCGTGTCCTACAGTGAAGATGCAGACAATCCGTAATTGTGCATTTCAACTTCCATGCTACAGAACTCTGTAAACTGCTTCATTCTACACCCAGGCTACAGAACTCTTGGAAACTGCTTCTCTCTGCACACTGGATACACAGCTCCCAGAAACTGCATTTCTCCACACCGGCTTACAGAACCCCGAAAGCTGCGTGTCCTACAGTGAAGACACAGACAACCCGCAATTACGCATTTCTATTCCCATGCTACAGAACTCTGTAAAATGCTTCTCTAGACACCCAGGATACAGACACCCTATGAAGTGCTTCCCTCTACAACCTGGTTACTGAAAACCTGTTTAATGTGAATGCCTACTCCCAGCCTACAGATCTCTTGTAAACTGCTTCTCTCTGCATACTGGATACACAGTTCCCGCTAACTGAATTTCTCCACACCCAGCTTACAGAACTCCCGAAAGCTGCGTGTCCTACAGTGAAGATGCAGACAATCCGTAATTGTGCATTTCAACTTCCATGCTACAGAACTCTGTAAACTGCTTCATTCTACACCCAGGCTACAGAACTCTTGTAAAATGCTTCTCTCTGCACACGGGATACACAGCTCCCGGAAACTGCATTTCTCCACACCCAACTTACAGAACTCCTGAAAGCTGCGTGTCCTACAGTGAAGACACAGACAACCCGCAATGGCGCATTTCTACTCCCGAGTTGCAGAACTCTGTAAATTGCTTCTCTCGACACACAAGTTACACAACTCCCTGAAAATGCAGTTCCCTTCATCCATGTAACAGATCGCCTTTAAGCTGCGACTCCCACACTCGGGTTCTGGATATCCCTCGTGTTGCCTATTGCTACTGCCATGCTACAGAACTCTGTATACTGCTTATTTCTACACTCAGGCTACAGAACTCTTGTAAACTGCTTCCCTCTAGACCAAGGATAGAGAAATCCTGTAGGCTGCGTCTGCTACACTCAGGCTACAGATATCCCGAATATTGCGATTGTCTACTCCCAGGCTACACAACTCTTGTAAAGTGCTTCTCTCTGCACACAGAATATAGAACTTCCCTAAACTGCATTTGCCTTCATCCAGCGTACAGAACGCCCGTTAGCTGCTTCTCTCAAACTCAGGTTTTAGAAAACACGCATATTGTGTGTTGTTACTCCCCCTCTACAGAAATCTCTAAAGTGCTTCGCTCTACAGCCAGCCTACAGAACTCTTGTAAACTGCTTCTCTCTAGACCATGGATAGAGAACTACTGTAAGCTACGTTTGCTATGCTCAGATTACAGGTTTCCTTCATATTGCGAATGCATTCTCCCAGGCTACAGAAGTCTGTAAACGGCTTCTCTCTACACCAAGGCTACAGAACTCTTGTCAACTGCCTTTCCCTTCATGCATCTTACAGAATGCCCATTAGCTGCGTCTCCCACACTCAGGTTATAGATAACCCGCATATTGCGTATTGCTACTCCCACGCTACAGAACACTGTAAAGTGCTTCCCTCTACACCCAGGCTACGGAACGCTTGTCAACTGCTTCTCTCTAGACCAAGGATAGAGAAATACTGTAACCGCATTTGCTACACTCGGACTGCAGATATCCTGCATATTGTGAATGCCTACAGAACTCTTGTGAACTGTGTCTGTCCACACTTACATTACAGAAATCTGTTAAAATGTGTCCTCTACACTCAGGCTACAGCAATCACATATATTACATATGCTTATGCTCAGGATACAGACCTCTTGAAAACTGCTTCCCCCTACTCCCAGGATGCAGAACGCCGCTAAACTGCATCTCTATACCCCCACGTTACAAAAGTCACGTAAGCTGCATCTCCCGCACTCAGGCTACAGAAATCCTGCATATGGCAAATGTCCACTCCCAGGCTAAAGAACTCGTGTAAACTGCTTCTCTGTACACACAAGATACACAGTTCGCCGAAACTGCATTTCCCTAGACCGAGATTACAGAACATCTGTAAGCTGCATCTTCCACACTAAGGGTTCCAGAAAACACGCATATTACGTATTGCCACCCCCACGGTAAAGAACTCTGTAAACTGCTTGCCTCTACTGAATCTCAGGCTACAGAACTGCTGTAAATTGCATTTCCCTTTCCCTTCACCCAGCTCACAGAATGCCAAAAAGCTGCGTCTCCCACACTCAGGTTATAAAAAACCCGCATATTGTGTATTGCTACTCCCACAATACAGAACTCTGTAAACTGCTACATTCTACACCCAGGCGACAGAACTCTTGGAAACTGCTTCTCTCTGCACACTGGATACACAGCTCCCAGAAACTGCATTTCTCCACACCCGGCTTACAGAACCCCGAAAGCTGCGTGTCCTACAGTGAAGACACAGACAACCCGCAATTACGCATTTCTATTCCCATGCTACAGAACTCTGTAAAATGCTTCTCTAGACACCCAGGATACAGACACCCTATGAAGTGCTTCCCTCTACAACCTGGTTACTGAAAACCTGTTTAATGTGAATGCCTACTCCCAGCCTACAGATCTCTTGTAAACTGCTTCTCTCTGCATACTGGATACACAGTTCCCGCTAACTGAATTTCTCCACACCCAGCTTACAGAACTCCCGAAAGCTGCGTGTCCTACAGTGAAGATGCAGACAATCCGTAATTGTGCATTTCAACTTCCATGCTACAGAACTCTGTAAACTGCTTCATTCTACACCCAGGCTACAGAACTCTTGGAAACTGCTTCTCTCTGCACACTGGATACACAGCTCCCAGAAACTGCATTTCTCCACACCGGCTTACAGAACCCCAAAAGCTGCGTGTCCTACAGTGAAGACACAGACAACCCGCAATTACGCATTTCTATTCCCATGCTACAGAACTCTGTAAAATGCTTCTCTAGACACCCCGGATACAGACACCCTATGAAGTGCTTCCCTCTACAACCTGGTTACTGAAAACCTGTTTAATGTGAATGCCTACTCCCAGCCTACAGATCTCTTGTGCCTACTCCCAGCCTACAGATCTCTTGTAAACTGCTTCTCTCTGCATACTGGATACACAGTTCCCGCTAACTGAATTTCTCCACAACCAGCTTACAGAACTCCCGAAAGCTGCGTGTCCTACAGTGAAGATGCAGACAATCCGTAATTGTGCATTTCAACTTCCATGCTACAGAACTCTGTAAACTGCTTCATTCTACACCCAGGCTACAGAACTCTTGGAAACTGCTTCTCTCTGCACACTGGATACACAGCTCCCAGAAACTGCATTTCTCCACACCGGCTTACAGAACCCCAAAAGCTGCGTGTCCTACAGTGAAGACACAGACAACCCGCAATTACGCATTTCTATTCCCATGCTACAGAACTCTGTAAAATGCTTCTCTAGACACCCAGGATACAGACACCCTATGAAGTGCTTCCCTCTACAACCTGGTTACTGAAAACCTGTTTAATGTGAATGCCTACTCCCAGCCTACAGATCTCTTGTAAACTGCTTCTCTCTGCATACTGGATACACAGTTCCCGCTAACTGAATTTCTCCACACCCAGCTTACAGAACTCCCGAAAGCTGCGTGTCCTACAGTGAAGATGCAGACAATCCGTAATTGTGCATTTCAACTTCCATGCTACAGAACTCTGTAAACTGCTTCATTCTACACCCAGGCTACAGAACTCTTGTAAAATGCTTCTCTCTGCACACGGGATACACAGCTCCCGGAAACTGCATTTCTCCACACCCAACTTACAGAACTCCTGAAAGCTGCGTGTCCTACAGTGAAGACACAGACAACCCGCAATGGCGCATTTCTACTCCCGAGTTGCAGAACTCTGTAAATTGCTTCTCTCGACACACAAGTTACACAACTCCCTGAAAATGCAGTTCCCTTCATCCATGTAACAGATCGCCTTTAAGCTGCGACTCCCACACTCGGGTTCTGGATATCCCTCGTGTTGCCTATTGCTACTGCCATGCTACAGAACTCTGTATACTGCTTATTTCTACACTCAGGCTACAGAACTCTTGTAAACTGCTTCCCTCTAGACCAAGGATAGAGAAATCCTGTAGGCTGCGTCTGCTACACTCAGGCTACAGATATCCCGAATATTGCGATTGTCTACTCCCAGGCTACACAACTCTTGTAAAGTGCTTCTCTCCGCACACAGAATATAGAACTTCCCTAAACTGCATTTGCCTTCATCCAGCGTACAGAACGCCCGTTAGCTGCTTCTCTCAAACTCAGGTTTTAGAAAACACGCATATTGTGTGTTGTTACTCCCCCTCTACAGAAATCTCTAAAGTGCTTCGCTCTACAGCCAGCCTACAGAACTCTTGTAAACTGCTTCTCTCTAGACCATGGATAGAGAACTACTGTAAGCTACGTTTGCTATGCTCAGATTACAGGTTTCCTTCATATTGCGAATGCATTCTCCCAGGCTACAGAAGTCTGTAAACGGCTTCTCTCTACACCAAGGCTACAGAACTCTTGTCAACTGCCTTTCCCTTCATGCATCTTACAGAATGCCCATTAGCTGCGTCTCCCACACTCAGGTTATAGATAACCCGCATATTGCGTATTGCTACTCCCACGCTACAGAACACTGTAAAGTGCTTCCCTCTACACCCAGGCTACGGAACGCTTGTCAACTGCTTCTCTCTAGACCAAGGATAGAGAAATACTGTAACCGCATTTGCTACACTCGGACTGCAGATATCCTGCATATTGTGAATGCCTACAGAACTCTTGTGAACTGTGTCTGTCCACACTTACATTACAGAAATCTGTTAAAATGTGTCCTCTACACTCAGGCTACAGCAATCACATATATTACATATGCTTATGCTCAGGATACAGACCTCTTGAAAACTGCTTCCCCCTACTCCCAGGATGCAGAACGCCGCTAAACTGCATCTCTATACCCCCACGTTACAAAAGTCACGTAAGCTGCATCTCCCGCACTCAGGCTACAGAAATCCTGCATATGGCAAATGTCCACTCCCAGGCTAAAGAACTCGTGTAAACTGCTTCTCTGTACACACAAGATACACAGTTCGCCGAAACTGCATTTCCCTAGACCGAGATTACAGAACATCTGTAAGCTGCATCTTCCACACTAAGGGTTCCAGAAAACACGCATATTACGTATTGCCACCCCCACGGTAAAGAACTCTGTAAACTGCTTGCCTCTACTGAATCTCAGGCTACAGAACTGCTGTAAATTGCATTTCCCTTTCCCTTCACCCAGCTCACAGAATGCCAAAAAGCTGCGTCTCCCACACTCAGGTTATAAAAAACCCGCATATTGTGTATTGCTACTCCCACAATACAGAACTCTGTAAACTGCTACATTCTACACCCAGGCGACAGAACTCTTGGAAACTGCTTCTCTCTGCACACTGGATACACAGCTCCCAGAAACTGCATTTCTCCACACCCGGCTTACAGAACCCCGAAAGCTGCGTGTCCTACAGTGAAGACACAGACAACCCGCAATTACGCATTTCTATTCCCATGCTACAGAACTCTGTAAAATGCTTCTCTAGACACCCAGGATACAGACACCCTATGAAGTGCTTCCCTCTACAACCTGGTTACTGAAAACCTGTTTAATGTGAATGCCTACTCCCAGCCTACAGATCTCTTGTAAACTGCTTCTCTCTGCATACTGGATACACAGTTCCCGCTAACTGAATTTCTCCACACCCAGCTTACAGAACTCCCGAAAGCTGCGTGTCCTACAGTGAAGATGCAGACAATCCGTAATTGTGCATTTCAACTTCCATGCTACAGAACTCTGTAAACTGCTTCATTCTACACCCAGGCTACAGAACTCTTGGAAACTGCTTCTCTCTGCACACTGGATACACAGCTCCCAGAAACTGCATTTCTCCACACCCGGCTTACAGAACCCCAAAAGCTGCGTGTCCTACAGTGAAGACACAGACAACCCGCAATTACGCATTTCTATTCCCATGCTACAGAACTCTGTAAAATGCTTCTCTAGACACCCCGGATACAGACACCCTATGAAGTGCTTCCCTCTACAACCTGGTTACTGAAAACCTGTTTAATGTGAATGCCTACTCCCAGCCTACAGATCTCTTGTGCCTACTCCCAGCCTACAGATCTCTTGTAAACTGCTTCTCTCTGCATACTGGATACACAGTTCCCGCTAACTGAATTTCTCCACAACCAGCTTACAGAACTCCCGAAAGCTGCGTGTCCTACAGTGAAGATACAGACAACCCGTAATTGTGCATTTCAACTTCCATGCTACAGAACTCTGTAAACTGCTTCATTCTACACCCAGGCTACAGAACTCTTGTAAAATGCTTCTCTCTGCACACGGGATACACAGCTCCCGGAAACTGCATTTCTCCACACCCGGCTTACAGAACTCCTGAAAGCTGCGTGTCCTACAGTGAAGACACAGACCACCCGCAATTACGCATTTCTATTCCCATGCTACAGAACTCTGTAAAATGCTTCTCTAGACACCCAGGATACAGACACTTTATGAAGTGCTTCCCTCTACAACCTGGTTACTGATATCCTGTTTAATGTGAATGCCTACTCCCAGCCTACAGATCTCTTGTAAACTGCTTCTCTCTGCATACTGGATACACAGTTCCCGCTAACTGAATTTCTCCACAACCAGCTTACAGAACTCCCGAAAGCTGCGTGTCCTACAGTGAAGATACAGACAACCCGTAATTGTGCATTTCAACTTCCATGCTACAGAACTCTGTAAACTGCTTCATTCTACACCCAGGCTACAGAACTCTTGGAAACTGCTTCTCTCTGCACACGGGATACACAGCTCCCCCAAACTGCATTTCTCCACACCCGGCTTACAGAACTCCTGAAAGCTGCGTGTCCTACAGTGAAGACACAGACAACCTGCAATTTCGCATTTCTATTCCCATGCTACAGAACTCTGTAAAATGCTTCTCTAGACACCCAGGATACAGACACTTTATGAAGTGCTTCCCTCTACAACCTGGTTACTGAAATCCTGTTTAATGTGAATGCCTACTCCCAGCCTACAGATCTCTTGTAAACTGCTTCTCTCTGCACACTGGATACACAGTTCCCGGAAACTGCATTTCTCCACACCTAGCTTACAGAACTCCCGAAAGTTGCGTGTCCTACAGTGACGATGCAGACAACCTGCAATGGCGCATTTCTACTCCCAAGTTGCAGAACTCTGTCAATTGCTTCTTTCGACACCCAGGATACAGACACTCTGTGAATTGAATCCCTCTACAAGCTGGTGACTGATATCCTCTATATTGTGAAAGCCTACTCCCAGGCTACAGAACTCTTGTAAACTATTCTCTCTACACACAAGTTACACAACTCCCGGAAAATGCATTTCCCTTCATCCATGTAACAGATCGCCCTTAAGCTGCGACTCCCACACTCGGGTTCTGTATATCTCTCATGTTGCATATTGCTACTGCCATGCTACAGAACTCTGTAAACTGCTTCATTCTACACCCAGGCTACAGAACTCTTGGAAACTGCTTCTCTCTGCACACGGGATACACAGCTCCCGGAAACTGCATTTCTCCACACCCAACTTACAGAACTCCTGAAAGCTGCGTGTCCTACAGTGAAGACACAGACCACCCGCAATGGCGCATTTCTACTACCAAGTTGCAGAACTCTGTAAATTGCTTCTCTCGACACCCAGGATACAGACACTCTGTGAAGTGCTTCCCTGTACAACCTGGTTACTGAAATCCTGTATAATGTGAATGCCTACTCCCAGGCTACAGATCTCTTGTAAACTGCTTCTCTCTGCACACTGGATACACAGTTCCCGGAAACTGCATTTCTCCACACCCAGCTTACAGAACTCCCGAAAGCTGCGTGTCCTACAGTGAAGATACAGACAACCCGTAATTGTGCATTTCAACTTCCATGCTACAGAACTCTGTAAACTGCTTCATTCTACACCCAGGCTACAGAACCCCTGTAAACTGCATCTCCTAGGCCCACTTTACAGAACTGTCATAAAATGCATCTCTACAACCAGGCTATAGATCCCATATACTGCATCTCTCTACACCCAGGTTACAAAACTCCTGTATATTGTGTCTCCTATTCCCAAGCTACAGATCTTCACTAAACTGCGTGTACTTCACTCACGCTATAGAACTCCCATACAAAGCAGGCAGTTTACAAAACTCCCTTAAGCTGCATCTCCAACACTCAGCATACAAAATTCCCGTACACTGCGTCTCTCTAAACCCAGGCTACAGAAATCCTGTTTGCTGCGTATGCCTACTCTAAGGCTAAGGAACTCCAGTAAACTGCTACTTTCTACATCAGGGCTACAGATCTCGGGTACACTGTGTCTCTACACCCAGGATACAGAACCCCTATAAACTGCATCTCCTAGGCCCAGGCTACAGAACCCCCATAAATTGCGTCTGTACACTGAAGGTATAAATCTCCCGTAAACTGTCTCTTCACCCAGGCTACATATCTCCCATAAATTGCGTCTCTCTAAACCCAGTTTACAAAACTACCATAAACTGCATCTCGAACACACAGGGTACAGAATTCCCATAATCTGTGTCTCTCTAAACCATGGCTACAGAAATCCTGTATGCTGTGTATGCATACTTTCTGGCTAAGGAACTCCAGTAATCTGCATCTCTCTACAACTAGGCTATAGATCTCACGTAGTGTCTAGACCCAGGCTGCAGAATGCCTGTAAACAGTGTCCCTTAGGCACAGGCTACAGAAATCCCGTAAACTGCATCTCTACTCTCAGGCAACAGAAATTCTGAACACTGCCACTCTACACTCAAGCTACAGATCTCCCATATACTGTGTCTCACTACTCGCAAGTTACAGAACTCCCATATACTGCATCTTATATTCCCAAGCTACAGAACTCTTATAAACTGCATCTCCTACACTCAGGCTATGGAACTCCCATACACTGCATCTCTCTACACCCAGGTTACAAGACTCCCATAAGCTGCATCTCCAACACTCAGTGTACAGAACTCCCGTACACTGTGTCTCTCTACACCAAGGCTACAGATATCCTATATGATGTGTATCCCTACTCCCAGGTAAAGGAACTTCAGTAAACTGCTTCTCTCTACATGCAGGCTATAGATCTCAGGGAAACTGGCTCTGTACACCCAGGATACAGAACCCCCATAAACTGCGTATCTCTACACCCAGGTTGCAGAACTCCCATATACTGTGTCTTATATTCCCAAGCTACAGAACTCCACTAAACTGCATCTACTACACTCAGGCTACAGAAGTACTGTAAACAGAGTCTCTCTACACCCAGGATACAAAACTCCTGTATACCACGTCCCCTACTTCCAGGCTACAGATGTTCTGTAAATTGCGTCTCTCTACACCCAGGTCACAGAATTCCCGTAAGCTGCATCTCCAACACTCAGGGTACAGAACTCCTATAAACTGGGTCATTCTACAACCAGGATATAGAAATCCCGTATGCTGTGTATGCCTACTCCCAGGCTAAGGAACTCCTGTATACTGCTTCTCTCTATGCCCAGGCTACAGATCTCAGGTAAACTGTGTCTCTACACTGAGCCTACAGATCTCTTGTACACTATGTCTTTCTACATGCAGATTGCATAACTACTGTATACTGTGTCTCCCTACCCCCAGGTTAAAGAACTCCCATATACAACATCTCCCTACTCCCAGGCTACAGATCTCCCGTAAATTGCGTCTCTCTACAACCAGGTCACAGAACTCCTGTAAGCGGCATCTCCAACACTCAGGGTATAGAACTCTTGTAAACTGGGTCTCTCTACACCCAGATTACAGAAATCCCCTATGCTGTGTATGCTTACTCCACGGCTAAGGAACTCTAGTAAACTGCTTCTCTCTACACATTGGCTATGGATCTCAGGCGCCTATTAGGCCTGTGCTGCAGAACTCCCATAAAATGGGTCTCTACACCCAGGCTACAGCTCTCCCATAAATTGCATCTCTCTACACCCAGGTTACAAAACTCCTGTATACTGTGTATCCTATTCCGAAGCTACAGAAATCCGCTAAACTGCATCCTCTACACTCAGGCTACAGAACTCTCCTGCACTGCGTCTGTCTGCACCCAGTTTACAAAACTCGCCTAAGCTGCATCTCCAACACTCAGGGTACAGAACTCTCATACACTGTGTCTCTCTACACCCAGGCTACAGAAATCCCATATGTTGCGTATGTCTACTCTCAGGCTAAGGAACACCGGTAATCTGCTTCTCTCTACAATCAGGCTATAGATCTCATGTAAACAGTGTCTCTACACCCAGGCTACAGAACTCCATACACTGTGTCTCTTTGCACCCTGGTAACAAAACTCCCATAAGCTGCATCTCAAACACTCAGGGTACAGAACTCCTGTAAACTGGGTCTCTCTAAACCCAGGCTACAGAATTCTGGTGAGCTGCATATGTCTATTCTAATGCTAAGGAACTCCATTAAACTGCCTCTCTCTGCACCTTGGTTACAGATATCAGGTAAACTGTGTCTCCACATCCAGCCTACAAAACCCCCGTAAGCTGCGTCTCCTATGCCCAGGCTGCAGAACTCCCATAAACTGCGTAAATCTACTGCTAGGCTACAAAAATTCCATACAGTGCATCTCTCTAAACCAAGGCTACAGAAATCCTGTATGCTGCATATGCCTTCTCCCAGGGTAAGGAACTCAGTAAACTGCTTCTCTCTACAACCAGGCTACAGATCTCAGGTAAACTGTCTCTACACCCAGGCTACAGAACCCCCATAAACTGCATCTCCTATGCCCAGGCTACAGAACTCCCATAAAATGTGTCTCTACTCCAAGGCTTGAGATCTCCCTTAAATTGCCAATCTCTGCACCCAGGTTGCAAAACACCTGTATCCTGTGTCTGCTATTCCCAAGCTACAGAAATCCGCTAAACTGCATGTACTACACTCTGGCTACAGAACTCCCATACACTGCATCTCTCTGAACCCAGTTTATAAAATTGCCATAAGCTGCATTTCCAACACTCAGGGTACAGAACTTCCAACACTGTGTCTCTCTACACCAAGGCTCCAGAAATCCTGTATGCTGTGTATGACTTCACCTAGGCAAAATAACTTCAGTAAATTGCTTCTCTCTACATCCAGGCTACAGAACTCAGGTAAACTGTGTCTCTACACCCAGGCTAAGAACCCCGTAAACTGCATCTATTAGGCCCAGGCTACAGAAATACCATAAAATGCGTCTCTACACCCATCCTGCAGTTCTCCCATAAACTGCTTCTCTCTACACCCAGGTTACAAAACTCCTGTATACTGCGTCTTCTATTCCCAAGCTACAGAACTCTGATAATCTGCGTCTAGTACACTGAAATACAGAACTCCCATACACTGTGTCACTCTACACCTAGGCTACAGAAACGCTATATGCTGTGTATGCCTGCTCTCAGGCTAGGGAACTCCAGTAATCTGCTTGTCTCTACAACAAGGTTATAGATCTCACATAAACTGTGTTCCTTTGGCCCAGGCTACAGAAATCCTGTAAACTGTGTATCTCTCTACACCCAGGTCACAGAGTTCCCATATACTACATCTCCCTACTCCCAGGCTACAGATCTCCCATAAATTGCATCACTCTGCACACAGGTCACAGAACTCCCGTATATTGCGTCTCCCTACTCCCAGGCTACAGATCTCCAGTAAACTGTGTCTCACTACACCCAGGTCACAGAATTCCCATATACTGCGTCTCTCTGCACATAGTTTACAAAACTCCCGTAAGCTGCATCTCCAACACTCAAGGTACAGAACTCCCATACACTATGTCTCTCTACACCCAGGCTACAGAAATCCTGTACGCTGTGTATGCCTACTCTCAGGCTAAGCAACTCCAGTAATCTGCATCTGTCTACATCCAAGCTATAGATCTCACGTAAACAGTTTGTCTACACCCAGGCTACAGAATGCCCGTATACTGTGTCTCCCTACTCCCAGGCCACAGATCTTCCTTTTAAACTGTGTCTCTCTATACCCAGGTCACAGAACTCCTGTATACTGCGTCTCCCTACTCCCAGGCTACAGTTCTCCCATAAACTCCTTCTCTCTACACCGAGGTTGCAGAACTTCCGTATACTGCATATTATATTCCCAAGCTACAGAATTCCTGTAAACTATGTCTACTACACTCAGGTTGCAGAACTCCCATACACTGCATCTCTCTACACAGAAATCCTGTATTCTGCGTATGCCTACTCTCAGGCTAAGGAACTACTGTAATCTGCTTCTCTCTACAACCAGGCTATAGAGCTCACGTAAACTGTGTCTCTAACTCAGGCTACAGAATGCCCTTAAACAGTGTCCCTTAGGCCCAGGCTACAGAAATCCCATAAACTGCATCTCTTTACACTCAGTCTACAGAACCCCTGTAAACTGCAACTCTACACTCTAGGTACAGATCGCCCATATACCGGGTCTCTCTACACCCAGGTTACAGAACTCCCGTATACTGTGTCTCCCTACTCCCAGGCTACAGATCTTCCATAAACTATGTCTCCCTACGCCCAGGTCACAGGACTCCCATACACTGCAGCTTCTATTCCTAAGCTACAGAACTCCTGTAAACAACGCCTTCAACACCCAGGCTACAGAACCCCCACAAACTGCATCTCTTGGGCCTACACAACTCCCATAAAATGCATCTTTATATCCAGGCTAGAGATCTCCCTTAAACTGCGCATCTCTGCACCCAGGTTACAAACTCCTGTATATTGTGTCTCCTATTCCCATGCTATAGAACTCTGCTAAACTGCATCTACTACACTCAGGTTACAGAACTCCCATACACTGCATCTCTCTACAACCAGGTTACAAAACTCCCAGAAGCTGCATCTTGAACACTCAGGGTACAGAACTCCCATAAACTGAGTCTCTACTCCCAGGCTAGAGATCTCCCTTAAACTGCATCTCTCTACACCTAAGTTACAAATCTCCTGTATACTGTGTCTCCTAATCCCAAGCTATAGAACTCCACTAAACTGCATCTACTACACTCAAGCTACAGAACTCACAACACAGTGTCTCTCTGTACCCAGTTAAGAAAACTCCAGTAAGCTGCATCTCCAACACTCAGGGTACAAAACTCCTGTACACTGCATCTCCCTACTCCCAGGCATCTCTCTACACCCAGGTTGCAGAAATCCCGTATGCTGCATATGGCTACTCCCAGACTAAGGAACTCCAGTAAACTGCTTCTCTCTAAACCCAGGGTACAAATCTCAGGTAAACTATGTCTCTAACCCAGCCTACAGATCTCCCGTAAACTGCGTCTCTCTACACCCAGATTGCAAAACTGCTGCATACCGTGTCTCCCAATTATCAGGCTACAGAACTCATGTATACTACATCTCCCTGCTCCCAGGCTACAGATCTCCCATAAAGAATCTCTCTTCACCCAGGTCACAGAACTCCTGTATACTGCGTTTCCCTACTCCCAGGTTACAGATCTCCTGTGAACTGATTCTCTCTACACCCAGGTCACAGAACTCCTGTATACTGCGTTTCCCTACTCCTAGGCTACAGATCTCCTGTGAACTGTGATTCTCTACACCCAGGTCACAGAACTCCCGTAAGCTGCATCTCTAACACTCAGGGTACAGAACACCTGTAAACTGGGTCTCTCTACACCCAGGCTACTGAAATCCTGTGTTATGCGTATGCCTACTCTAAGGCTAAGGAACTCTAGAAAACTGCTTCTCTCTACACCTTGGTTACAGATCTCAGGTAAACTGTGTCTTTACACTCAGGCTACTGAACCCCTGTAAACTGAGTCTCCGAGGCTCAGGCTACAGAACTCTAATAAAATTTGTATATTTACTTCCAAGGCTACAGAAATTCCATACACTGCGTCTCTCTAAACCCAGCCTACATAAATCCTGTATGCTGCGTATGCCTACTCCCAGGATAGCGAACTCCAGTAAACTACTTCTGTCTATGCACAGGCTACAGGTCTTAGGAAAAGTTTGTGTCTCTATACCCAAACTATAGAACCCCCATATATGCATATCTCTGCACCCAGTTTACAAAACTCCAGTAAGCTGCATCTCCAACAAACAGGTTACAAAACTCCCGTACACTGCGTCTCCCTACTCCCATGCTACAGATCTCCTGTGAACAGAGTCTCCCTACACCCAGGTCACAGAACTGTATACTGCATCTCCCTCCTCCCAGGCTGCAGATCTCCCGTAAACTACATATATCTACTGCCAGGCTAGAGAATACCATACACTGTGTCTTTCTAAACCCAGGCTACAGAAATCCTGTATGTTGCGTATGCCTACTCCCAGGCTAAGGAACTCAGAAAACTGCTTCTTTCTACAATGAGGCTACAGATCTCAGGTAAACTGTGTATCTAAAAGCAGCCTACAGATCTCCCATAAACTGCATCTCTCTACACCCAGATTGCAAAACTCCCGTATACTGTGTCTCCCAATTATCAGGCTACAGAACTCCTGTATACTATGTCTCCCTACTCCCAGGCTACAGATCTCCCATAAACTGCTTCTCACTACACCCAGGTCACAGAACTCCAGTATACTGCATCCCCTTTTCCGAGGATAAGATCTGCTGCAGTCTCTCTACACCCAGGTCACAGAATTCCCGTATACTGCATCTCCCTACTCCCAGGCTACAGATCTCCCATAAACTACGTCTCTCTACACCTAATTCAAAGAACTCCCATAAACTGCATCTCCAACACTCAGGGTACAGAACTGCTGTAAATGAAGTGTCTACACCCAGGCTACAAAAATCCCATATGCTGTGTATGCCTACTCCAAAGCTAAGGAACTCTGGTAAACTGCTTCTCTCTACACCTTGGCTATAGATCTCAAGTAAACTGACTCCACACCCAGGCTAGAGAACCCCTGCAAACTGTGTCTCCTAGGCCCAGGCTACAGAACTCCCATAAACTGCATATATCCACTGCCAGGATACAGAAATTCCATACACTGCGTCTCTCTAAACCCATACTACATACATCCTGTATGCTGCGTATGCCTACTCCCAGGCTAAGGAACTCCAGTAAACTGCTTCTCTCTACATCCAGGCTACAGATCTCAGGAAACTGTGTCTCTACACCCAGGCTACAGAACCCCTGTAAACTGTGACTCCTAGGACCAGGCTACAGAACTTCCATAAAATGTGTCTCTACTCCCAGGCTAGAGATCTCCTGTAAACTGCATCTCTCTACACCCAGGTTACAAAACTCCAGTAGTATACTGTCTCCTATTTCCAAGCCACAGAACTCCTCCAAACTGCGTCTACTACACTCAGACTACAGAACTCCCGTACACTGCGTCTCACTACACCCAGGCTACAGAAATCCTGTATTCTCTGTTTATGCAGTAAATTGCTTCTCTCTACACCAAGGCTACAAATTTCATGTACACTGTGTCTCTACAACCAAGCTACAGAAACCCCATACACTGCGACTCCTAGAATCAGGCTACAGAAATCCCATAAACTGTAAAACCACTGCCAGGCTACCGAAATCCCACACACTCTGTCTCTCTATACCCAGGCTGCAGACATTCCATGTGCTGTGTATGCCTACTCCAGGCTAAGGAACTCCAGTAAACTGCTTCTCTCTATACCCAGGCTATAGTTTTCAGGTAAACTGTGTCTCTACATCCAGGTTACAGAACACCCATAAGCAGTGTCCCTTAGGCGCAGGCTACAAAAATCCCGTAAACTGTGTCTCTCTACACTCAGGCTACAGAACTCCTTAACACTGCCAATCTCTACACTCAAGCTACAGATGTCCCCTACACTGCGTCAATCTACTCCCAGGGTACAGAACTCTCATATACTGCATCTTATATTCCCAAGCTACAGAACTCTTATAAAGTGCATCTACTACACTCAAGCTACAGAACTCCTGTACACTGCGTCTCTCTACAACCAGGTTACAAAACTCACAGAAGCTGCATCTTGAACACTCAGGGTACAGAACTCCTATAACCTGTGTCTCTACTCCCAGGCTAGAAATCTCCCTTAAACTGCGTCGCTCTACACCCAGGTTACAAAACTCCTGTATACTGCTTCTCCTATTCCCAAGTTACAGAACTCCACTAAACTGCATCTACTACGCTCAAGCTACAGAACTCCCATACACTGAGTCTCTCTGCACCCAGTTTGCAAAACTCTAGTAATCCGTGTCTCCAACATTCAGGGTACAAAACTCCCGTACGCTGCGTCACCCTACTCCTGGGCTACAGATCTCCCATAAACTGTGTCTCTCTACACCCAGGTCACAGAACTCCCGTAAGCTCGTCTCCAACACTGAGGGTACAGAACTCTCGTACACTGCGTCTCTCTACACCCAGGCTACAGAAATCCTGTATGCTGCGTATGCCTACTCTTAGGCTAAAGAACTCCAGTAATCTGCTTCTCTACAACCAGGCTATAGATCTCAGGTAAACTGTGTCTCTACACCCAGGCTACTGAATGCCCATAAACAGTGTCCCTTAGGCCCAGGCTACAAAAATCTCGTAAAATGTCTCTCTCTACTCTCAGGCCACAGAACTCCTGACAAGTGGGAAGTGGGATACACAGCAGACTCATATAATGGCAGTTGTCCTAAAAAGCACTCCGGCCTTGGAATCAGCCCTGGCTGAAGAGCCCATGAGAGTATTTTAGGCATGGAAAACCAAGACACTCTGGGAAAAAAAGAGGACCTAAATGAAAGGTCTCTGTGAGAGGTATCCCAGTTTAAAGAATGGGCCATCAGAGAAGGAGGTACCTTTCCCTGAAAGGAGGAGAGAACTTCCACTTTGACTATGGCCTTGTTGAAATAAGATCAAAGACTGTGAGCTCAGGGGACTTCCATGGCTTTGGCAACTCATGACTAGAGCCTGAGAAGACTGCTGACACCATAAACAAGAGTGGCAGTTTGTTAAGTCAACAACAGGAGTCACTGTGCACTTACTCCCTATGTAGGATCTCTGTCCTTAATGTGTAGTTCAATGTGAATTAATGATATGACTAGTGTTCAAACAGTATTTGGCACTTTGTGTGCTGTCTGGGGGCAAACTGATCAAATCTTTACTTAATGTATACTAAATCGATCTTCTGTATATAAAGATAATTGAAAATGAATCTTGATGTGAATGGAATGGGAGAGGGAGCGGGAGATGGGAGGGTTGTTGGTGGGAGGGAAATTATGGGGGGGGAAGCCATTATAATCCACAAACTGTACTTTGGAAATTTACATCTACTAAATAAAAGTTAAAAAAATGCAGTCTGTTAATGAAAATTTTTATTAATTCCATGTTACTACATAAAGACACATTATAGTAAGTGGGATACAATTAAATCATTTTGACTCTCAGCTACATAATTTTTTGCATGTAATTTCAGGGGTTTGTCAGAACTATCTGAATTCTCTTTGGGAGATTTTCAGACCTCACACCATGCACCCATGCTACTGTACAGATGATTTAAAAGCATTTAACAAATATAAATATGTGGTCAAAACATAGCCCTTTCTGTATCCCTAGACAATGCAAAGGCCAATCAGAGTTTGGCTCCTACAAGAATGTGTAATAATACCTGGTTACTGAGTAACCCATTTTGGAAGTGTTGTTTTCAAAACACCCTGCATCATTTAACACCCTCTTCCGATAGGTTTCAAATGCCAACCTGGCTCTCCTAGTTTTGGATGCTGTTGTTCCATGAATCAGTGTTTGTTATGGCTCATGTTGCAAGATGCTTTGTATAGCTGGGCTTAATGGTAAACAGAGTCATGGCAATAGTTTTACTTTAGATCCCAGTGAGGGTCGGAGGTATTAGCTCTCCCCTGCAGTGCACTCTCAAAGGCAGGTCCAATATATAACCTCTTGCAGACCTACAGGGTCTCTGAAAGCTTGAGTTGTCATAGTGACCACCAAATTATGAGCTGCTCCAGGGCTTATTCTCATACATGGAGAGGTTTCCCAAGACAATGGGTCATTATTAAAGCAGAGAGGGCCTCTACATGGTTCCCTCATTAGACCAGTCAGTGCTATGCTGTAAAACATGTATCTGCCAGTGTAGTTATCATCACCAGCCAGAGGCTGTCTTCAGTTTCACAGACTAAGTCGTGAAACTGTGGTGTTGAACATTTATTATTCTGCCTGAATGTCATCTTGAGGGAATACTATTTCATTGGAGAGTTTGCTGAGAGGAGACTGGACTTGGAATTTACCAATCAAAGGCCAAGCCAGAGGAAACTTCCTGCAGGTCAGTGTGTGTGCACTAGTTTGTTGGTAGAAAATGCATATGATCTGACTGCACCAATGTACATGCAGCCAGGAAAATTTACAGTTGTCCTTATCAAAGACTGACCGAACCAGAGGAAACCTGCTGCAGGTGTGTGTGTGTCTGTGTGTGCACAAGTTGGTAAGTAGAAAATGCCACGTGATCTGATGCAACAACATACATGAACTCCATCAGCCAGAACAAATCCTTAACAGCAATACACTTTACCTAGTGAGTTTAGATAATCACTTTTATACAGTTTTAATGGGCTCTTATTAATATGTGCATTCATACTTCAATGTATCAACAATTTTGAAAAAATATTATGCATTTTATTCTCTATCAATATCTTTCTTCTTAAAGGCATCAGACAATGTTAATGTATCACAGTAGATCACTTTCTTTTTTAAAAAATGGAAGTGTATATTGAGAGAAGACATGTGTTAACTGTGAAAGACAGCTAAATGTAACAAACGCAGTATGAGTGTGGCACAGGCTTAGCATTCTGCATCACCACCCAGAACAGAAGGGAGAAAGTGTAGGGGGATTTGTATAATAGGGATATTTACTATTGATGACTAAGTGGGGGGGCGGTTTTTCTTGCCTTCCATAACAATGATAATCATTTGTTGACATTTTATTGGTTCAAAAAGTATTTGTTAGGTATCTGTATCAATCACTGGGTTGAGTGGTTGAGGTGCAATGATGAGTAAGGACATCTGTGAGCTGTGTTCTGTCCCAGGTATTCAGTGGTTCACAAAAGAGGCAAAAGGAATGAAGGAGGGAGGGGTCAGTTTTAGCCAGAGTGTGGTCATGAATCCTAGAAATGTAGATGATTATTTCATCCTGTGTTGTAGCACAATACCAACAAGTTGTTCATTTTCTTACGCTTCCTAGAATTGGTGACTACTTATCAATGCTTCAGGAAAGACTAAAGGAAAAATATTTGATTTGGGTCTTGATTATCAAAAGATGCTCAACCAGATCTGGGGAAAGGTCCTGGAAATATATTCCTGCTGAAGGAAATGTCTGCTTTGGGACCCACAAGTGATACTGCTTAATAGGAGTGTAGGGAGATGAAGCTGAATAAATGTGTAGCAGCCAGATTTCAGAGGGTTTATAAATCATGTTAAAGAGCATGGATTTTATTTTACAGGCAATCAGGAGCCAATGAAGGGTTATGAGCCAGGTAGTAATAGGATCATTCAATCAAAAAATGTTTATGAAGTGTCTGCTGCTTTTCAGGTTAGTGCTGAGTCCTGGGTTGCAAAATAATTTAGATGCCAGGAACTCAAAGCTTAGTAAAGAAAAATATAAACAAGTTAGTGCAGTGAATTTCACAAATTTTCAATAATAACAATGATGATAATAATATACACATTATGAGTATTTACCATGTGTGGGCATGCCCTAAGTGCTGATATGTTTTCTATTATTTACTTCTCCCATTAACCTTCAGATGTACTATTTTTTAGTCCTATTTCATAGAAAAACTGAAGCATAGAGGTTTGATATAACTTGCTCCTGGTAAGTGGTAGAGCCAGGCAGGGTTCAAATCCTAATGGTCTGATTCCAGATAATGTATCTTCTTACCACTAAGGGTTATGCTATTTCTGCATGACAGAAAGCTCTCTAGAGCACTAGGGGCAATATCAGAGAGGACAATCCATTCTGCTGGGATGGAGGTGGCAGTTTGATCTTTGTGAAAATTATGATGAGATTTGCATTAATTAAGGATGATCATGCAAATGGCTTAATGTGCTGAATGAGGTTAGATTTCTGGTTTGGATGTTTAGCTAGACAGTAGAGCCATTAAGCATGATTCCTATTATTAGAGAAGAAACAGGTAGGAGTGAGATAATAGTGGAGTGGATAAATTTTTCATTTATTGAATTCGACAACCCTCCCCTTATCCACTCCCTCTCCCCTCCCATTCACATCAGAAAATTCATTACAAGCCATGATGAATAAGAAAAATGTGAAAAAAGCCAAAGAAATGCAAGAGTCCTTTGTGATTTTGGGCTTGATTTAGTCACAAGGAAACTGGCTGTTTCTGGAGTCATCCACCCCTCCCAGCTGACTGGCTTTGGAAACTAATTGAATTCACCTGAAAATCTCTGTCAAACTTGATTTGAGGGGAACTAATTATCGGTCCCCTCTGCAAAAGGGTTCCATTTCTTCTTCCAAAACACAAAAACTCATCTTGGTCGTGCTGCCTGGAGATTTTGGAGCAAGCCAACAGCTGTGCCCTGATGGAAAAGGACCATTCCTTCCATGTCTTGAACTCCATATTCCAGCCTCAAAGTCAAAGCTCACATCAGAAAATTCATTACAAACCATGAGAAATCAGAAAAATGGGAAAAAAGCCAAAGAAATACAAGAGTCTTTTGTGATTTTGGGCTTGATTTAGTCACAAGGAAACCGGCTGTTTCTGGATTCATCCAGCCCTCCCAGCTGACTGGCTTTGGAAACTAATAGAATTCACCTGAAAATCTCCGTCAAACTTGATGTGAGGGGAATTAATTATCGGTCCCCTCTGCAAAAGGGTTCAATTTCTTTTTCCAAAACACAAAAGCTCATCTTGGTCGTGCTGCCTGGAGATTTCTAAGCATGAAATGCCAATTGGTTGTGTTTTTTATTTCATAAAGGATCCTCTGTCTAAACTCTTGTTTGTATTGCGTCAGAATACAAAATGTGGGAGGGAAGAAGGCAAAACCAACTCAGACCCAGAAACCATTTAGGAAATTGCCACTCAAGCAACCAAAAGTCGGCTGAAGCACCCACAACAATGACAGAAAGCCAGAATTGGAGCCAGCCAACAGCTGTGCCCTGATTGAAAAGGACCATTCCTTCCGTGTCTTGAACTCCATATTCCAGCCTCAAAGTCAAAGCTCACATCAGAAAATTCATTACAAACCATGATGAATAAGAAAAATGTGAACAAAGCCAAAGAAATGCAAGAGTCCTTTGTGATATTGGGCTTGATTTAGTCACAAGGAAACTGGCTGTTTCTGGAGTCATCCACCCCTCCCAGCTGACTGGCTTTGGAAACAAATTGAATTCACCTGAAAATCTCCCTCAAACTTAATTGGAGGGGAATTAATTATCGGTCCCCTCTGCAAAAGGGTTCCATTTCTTCTTCCAAAACACAAAAACTCATCTTGGTCGTGCTGCCTGGAGATTTTGGAGCAAGCCAACAGCTGTGCCCTGATTGAAAAGGACCATTCCTTCCGTGTCTTGAACTCCATATTCCAGCCTCAAAGTCAAAGCTCACATCAGAAAATTCATTACAAACCATGATGAATAAGAAAAATGTGAACAAAGCCAAAGAAATGCAAGAGTCCTTTGTGATATTGGGCTTGATTTAGTCACAAGGAAACTGGCTGTTTCTGGAGTCATCCACCCCTCCCAGCTGACTGGCTTTGGAAACAAATTGAATTCACCTGAAAATCTCCCTCAAACTTAATTGGAGGGGAATTAATTATCGGTCCCCTCTGCAAAAGGGTTCCATTTCTTTTTCCAAAACACAAAAACTCATCTTGGTCGTGCTGCCTGGAGATTTTGGAGCAAGCCAACAGCTGTGCCCTGATGGAAAAGGACCATTCCTTCCGTGTCTTGAACTCCATATTCCAGCCTCAAAGTCAAAGCTCACATCAGAAACTTCATTACAAACCATGAGAAATCAGAAAAATGGGAAAAAAGCCAAAGAAATGCAAGAGTCCTTTGAGATATTGGGCTGGATTTAGTCACAAGGAAACCGGCTGTTTCCGAATTCATCCAGCCCTCCCAGCTGACTGGCTTTGGAAACTAATTGAATTCACCTGAAAATCTCCGTCAAACTTGATGTGAGGGGAATTAATTATTGGCCCCCTCTGCAAAAGGGTTCAATTTCTTTTTCCAAAACACAAAAGCTCATCTTGGTCGTGCTGCCTGGAGATTTCTAAGGCAGCTGTGTAGAAGCTGTTTCCTCCTCTCCCAGCACCATATTGTGGGAGAGCAGATACATAGAATAAGTCTTAATTTCAGTAACAGTCTAGTCCGAGTTGCTCCCCACAGGAACCAATCTAAATGCCCATCAACGGTAGACTGGGTAAAGAAATTATGGGATATGTACTCTTTAGAATAGTATACCGCACAAAGAAACAATGAAATCCAGTCATTTGCAACAAAATGGAGGAATGTGGAACACATCATGCTGAGTGAAATAAGCCAGTCCCAAAGGGACAAATACCATATGTTCTCCCTGATCGGTGACAACTGACTGAACACCAAAAAGGAAACCTGTTGAAGTGAAATGGACACTATGGGAAATGGTGACTTGATCAGCATAGCCCTGACTGTTAATGAACAACTTAATACATTATCCCTCTTAGTAGTTTTTTTGT
Source organism: Oryctolagus cuniculus (assembly GCF_964237555.1). Lineage (NCBI taxonomy): Eukaryota > Metazoa > Chordata > Mammalia > Lagomorpha > Leporidae > Oryctolagus > Oryctolagus cuniculus. The sequence goes on from NC_091435.1 coordinate 148,350,960, forward strand.
CTGTTCTACTTAATATGACTGGTTTAATTCTGTAATTAATACACAGTTATTCTTAAGTGTTGAAAATTAACTGAAATGTGATCCCTGTTAAACATAAGAGTGGGAATAAGAGAGGGAAGAGATGTATAATTTGGGACATGCTCAAGCTGACTTGCCCCAAATGGTAGAGTTAGAAACATACCAGGGGATTCCAATTCAATCCCATCAAGGTGGCATGTACCAATGCCATCTCACTATTCCAAGTGATCAATTTCAGTTCACAATTGATCATAATGAAAGGACTAAGAGTCAAAGGGAGCACATAAACAAGTCTAGTACCTGCTAACACTAACCGATGGAATAAATAAAGGGGAGAGTGATCCAACATGGGAAGTGAGATACTCAGCAGACTCATAGAATGGCAGATGTCCTAAATAGCACTCTGGCCTCAGAATCAGCCCTAAAGGCATTTGGATCTGGCTGAAAAGCCCATGAGAGTATTTCAGGCATGGAAAGCCAAGACACTCTGGCAAAAGATCTCTGTGAGTGAGATCCCAGTGGAAAGAACAGGTCTTCAAAGAAGGAGGTACCTTTCTCTGAAGGGAGGAGAGAACCTCCACTCTGACTATGACCTTGTCTAAAGAAGATAAGAATCGGAGAACTCAGAGGGCTTCCATAGCCTTGGAAACTCATGACTGGAGCATAGGGAGACTACTGATGCCATAGACAGGAGTGTCAATTGGTAAAGTCAACAACAGGAGTCACTGTGCACTTACTCCTCATGTAGGATCTCTGTCCTTAATGTGCTGTGCATTGAGATTTAATGCTATAATGAGTACTCAAACAATATATTTCACTTTGTGTTTCTATGGGGGTGCAAACTGTTGAAATCTTTATTTAATGCATACTAAACTGATCCTCTGTAAAAAAAAAAAAAAGAAAGAAAGAAATTATCAACTCCCAACTTGACTCTCACTGGGATTAAACATGACAAAAGGTCTGATCTGATTTCATCATCATTTAAAAAAAGTCATCTATTATTTTTCACTTTATGTTTCTGTGTGGGAGCAAACTGTTGAAATCCTTATTTAATGTATACTAAGCTGATCTTCTGTATATTAAGATAATCAAAAATGAATCTTGATGTGAATGGAAGGGGAGAGGGAGTGGGAAAGTGGAGGGTTGTGGGTGTGAGGGACGGTATTGGGGGGGAAGCCATTGTAATCCATAAGTCGTACTTTGGAAATTTATATTCATTAAATAAAATATAAAAAAAATAAAAAAAAGGATAATAAAAAAATCATTTATTATTTTTCACTTTATGTTTCTGTGTGGGAGCAAACTGTTGAAATCCTTACTTAATGTATAGTAAGCTGATCTTCTGTATATTAAGATAATCAAAAATGAATCTTGATGTGAATAGAAGGGGAGAGGGAGTGGGAAAGTGGAGGGTTGTGGGTGGGAGGGACGGTATGGGGGGGAAGCCATTGTAATCCATAAATCGTATGTTGGAAATTTATATTCATTAAATAAAAGTAAAAAAAAAACCATGATGAATAAGAAAAATGTGAAAAAAGCCAAAGAAATGCAAGAGTACTTTGTGATACTGGGCTTGAGTTAGTCACAAGGAAACCGGCTGTTTCTGGATTCATCCAGCCCTCCCAGCTGACTGGCTTTGGAAACTAATAGAATTCACCTGAAAATCTCCATCAAACTTGATGGGAGGGGAATTAATTATCGGTCCCCTCTGAAGAAGGGTTCCATTTCTTTTTCCAAAACACAAAAACTCATCTTGGTCGTGCTGCCTGTAGATTTCAAAGCATGACACGACAATTGGTTGTGTTTTTTATTTCATAATGGATCCTCTGTCTAAACTCTTGTTTGTATTGCGTCAGAATCCAAAATTTGGGAGGGAAGAAGGCAAAACCAACTCAGACCCAGAAACCATTGAGGAAATTGCCGCTCAAGAAACCAAAAGTCGGCTGAAGCTCCCAAAACAATGATTGAAAGCCAGAATTGCAGCAAGCCAACAGCTGTGCCCTGATGGAAAAGGACCATTCCTTCCGTGTCTTGAACTCCATATGCCAGCCTCAAAGTCAAAGCTCACATCAGAAAATTCATTACAAACCATGATAAATAAAAAAATGTGACAAAAGCCAAAGAAATACAAGAGTCTTTTGTGATATTGGGCTTCATTTAGTCACCAGGAAACTGGCTGTTTCCGGATTCTTCCACCCCTCCCAGCTGACAGGCTTTAGAAAACTAACTGAATTCACCTGAACATAGCCGTCACACTTGATTTGGGGGCAATTAATTATCGGTCCCCTCTGCAAAAGGGTTCCATTTCTTTTTCCAAAACACAAAAACTCATCTTGGTCATGCTGCCTGTAGATTTCTAAGCATGAAATGCCAATTGGTTGTGTTTTTTATTTCATAATGTATCCTTTGTGTAAACTCTTGTTTGTATTGCGTCAGAATAAAAAATTTGTGAAGGAAGCAGGCAAAACCAACTAAGACCGAGAAACATTTAGAAATTGCTGCTCAAGAAACCAAAAATCGACTGAGGCACCCAAAACAATGACAGCAAGCCAAAAATGGAGCAAGCCAACAGCTGTGCCCTGATTGATAAACACCATTCCTTCCGTGTCTTGTACTCCATATGCCTGCTTCAAAACCAAAGCTCAAATCAGAAAATTTATTACAAACCATGATAAATAAGAAAAATATGAAAAAAAGCCAATGAAATCCAAGAGTCCTTAGTGATATTGGGCTTGATTTAGTCAATAGGAAACCGGCTGTCTCCGGATTCATCCACTCCTCTCAGCTGACTGGCTGTGGAAATCTGATTGAATTCACCTGAAAATCGCACTCACACTCGATTTGAAGGGAATAAATATGTCCCTTAGCAAAAGGGTTCCATTACATTTTCCAAACCCAAAAACTCATCCTGGTTGTGCTGCCAGTAGATTTCTAAGCAAGAAACACCAATTTGTTGTGTTTTTTATTTCATAATGGCTATCTGTCTAAACTCTTGTTTGTATTGCATCAGAATACAAAATCTGGTAAGGAAGAAGTCAAAACTAACTCAGCCCTAGGAAACATTTAGGATATTGCCACTCAAGAAACCAAAAATTGGCTGAGGCACCCAAAACAATGACAGCAAGCCAGATCTGGAGTTAGCCAACAGCTGTGCCCTGATTGAAAAAGTTCATTACTCCTATGCCCTGAGCAACATATGCCAGCCTCAAAACCAAAGCTCACATCAGAAAATTCATTACAATCCATGATAAATAAGGAAACTGTGGAAAAAGCCAAAGAAATCCAAGAGTCTTTGTGATATTGGGCTTGATTTAGTCACAAGGAGACCGATGTTTCCGGATTCAGCCACCACTCCCAGCTGACTGGCTGTGGAATTCTGATTGAATTCACCTGAAAATCGCACTCACACTCGATTTGGAGGGAATAAATATCACTTCCCTCAGCAAAACGGTTGCATTTCATTTTCCAAAACACAAAAACCCATCTTGGTCCTGTTGCCTGTAGATTTATAAGCAAGAAACACCAATTTGTTGTGGGTTTTATTTCATGAGGGCTACTCTGACTAAACTCTTGTTTGTATTGTGTCAGAATCCAAAATTTGGGAGGGAAGAAGGCAAAACCAACTCAGACCCAGAAAACATTTAGGAAATTGCCGCTCAAGAAACCAAAACTCGGCTGAGGCACCCAAAACAATGACAGCAGGCCAGAATTGGATCAAGCCAACAGCTGTGCCCTGATTGAAAAAGACCATTCCTCCCATGCCGTGAACTCTACATGCCAGCCTCAAAACTTACGCTCACATCAGAAAATTCATTACAAACCATGATAAATAAGGAAAATGTGGAAAAATCCAAGGGTCCTTAGTGATATTGGGGTTGATTTAGTCACAAGGAAACCAGCTGTTTCCGGATTCCTCCACCCCTCACAGCTGCCTGCATGTGGAATTCCCATTGAATAAATCAGAAAATCACACTCACACTAGATTTGGAGGGAATTAATATCTGTACCCTCAGCAAAAGTGTTCAATGCCATTTTCCAAAACACAAAAACTCATCTTGGTTGTGCTGCCTGTAGATTTCTAAGCATGAAACACCAGTTTGCTTTTTTTTATTTCATAATGGCTACTCTGTCTGAACTCTTGTTGGTTTGTGTCAGAATACAAAATTTGGGAACGAAGAAGGCAAAACCAACTCACACCCAGGAAACATTTAGGAAATTGCCCCTCAAGATACCAAAAATCAGCTGAGGCACCCAAAACAATGACAGCAAGCCAGAAATGGAGTAAGCCAACAGCTCCACCCTGATTTAAAAAGACCATTCCTCCCATGCCCTGAACTCCATATGCCAGCCTATAAACCAAAGTTCACATCAGAAAATTCATTACAAACCATGATAAATAAGGAAAATGTTAAAAAAGCCAAAGAAATGCAAGAGTACTTAGTGATATTGGGCTTGAATTTGTCACAAGGAAACCGGCTGCTTCTGGATTCAGCCACCCTACCCAGCTGACTGGCTGTGGAAAACTCATTGAATTCACCTGAAAATCACACTCACACCCGATATGGAGGGAATTAATATCTGTCCCCTCAGCAAAAGGGTTCCATTTCATTTTCCAAAACACAAAAACTCATCTTGGTCATGTTGCCTGTAGACTTCTAAGCATGGAACACCAATTCGTTTTGTGTTTTATTTCATAATGGCTACTGTGTCTTAATTCTTCTTTGTATAGCGTCAGAATACAAAATTTGGGAAAGAAGAAGGCAAAACAAAATCAGACCTCTAAAGCATTTAGGAAATTGTTGCTCAGCAAACCAAAACTCAGCTGAGGCACCCAAAACAATGACAAGAAGCCAAAAATGGAGCAAGCCAACAACTGTACCCTCATTCAAAAAGTCCATTTCCCATGCCCTGAACTCCACATGCCAGCCTCAAAACCAAAATTCACATCAGAAAATTCATTAGAAACCATGATAAATGAGGAAAATGTGAAAAAACCAAAGAAATGCAAGAGTCCTTTGTGATATTGGGCTTGATATAGTCACAAGGAAACCAGCTGTTTCCAGAATCCGCCACCTCTCCCAGCTGACTGGCTGTGGAATTCCCATTGAATAAATCAGAAAATTGCACTCACACTCAATATGGAGGGAATTAATATCTGCCCCCTCAGCAAAAGGGTTCCATTTCATTTTCCAAAACACGAAAACTCATCTTGGTCATGTCGCCTATAGATTTTTAAGTGTGAAATGCCAATTTGTTGTGTTTTTTATTTCATAATGGATCCTCTCTCTAAACTCTTGTTTGTTTTGCGTCAGAATACAAAATTTGGGAATAAAGAAGGCAAAACCAACTCAGACCCAAAAAACATTTAGGAAATTGCCGCTCAAGAAACCAAAAGTCGGCTGAGGCATCCAAAACAATGACAGCAAGCCAGAATTGGAGCAAGCCAACAGCTGTACCCTCATTCAAAAAGACCATTCCTCCCATGCCGTGAACTCCAATGCCAGTCTCAAAACTTATGCTCACATCAGAAAATCCATTACAAACTATGATAATTAAGGAAAATGTGAAAAAAGCCAAAGAAATCCAAGGGTCCTTAGCGATATTGGGGTTGATTTAGTCACAAGGAAACCAGCTGTTTCCGGATTCCTCCACCCCTCACAGCTGCCTGCATGTGGAATTCCCATTGAATAAATCAGATAATCACACTCACACTAGATTATGAGGGAATTAAAATCTGCCCCCTCAGCAATAGGGTTTCAGTTCATTTTCCAAAACACAAAAACTCATCTTGGTCGTGCTGCCTGTAGATTTCTAAGCATGACACACCAGTTTGCTTTTTTTTATTTCATAATGGCTACTCTGTCTGAACTCTTGTTGGTTTGTGTCAGAATACAAAATTTGGGAACGAAGAAGGCAAAACCAACTCAGACCCAGAAAACATTTAGGAAATTGCCCCTTAAGAAACCAAAAATCAGCTGAGGCACCCAAAACAATGACACAAAGCCAGAAATGGTGCAAGCCAACAGCTTTTAGTATTTTTTTTTCTAGTACTATTGGTTGAACTCAGTCATTAACACACAATTATTCTTAGGTGTTTAAATTTTAACTGAAAAGTGATCCCTTTGGGAATTTGGAAAACATTATGCTGAGTGAAATAAGCCAGCCCCAAAGGAAAAAATACCATATGTTCTCCATGATCAGTGACAACTAACTAAGCACCAAAAAGGAAACCTGTTAAAGTGAAATGAACACTATGAGAAACGGTGACTTGATCAGCCCTTGCCCTGACTGTTGATGAAAAACTTAATACGTTATCCCTCTTAGTATTTTTTGTTTTTTGTTCTACTTAATACTTTTGGTTGAATACTGTAATCAATACACAATTATTCTCAAGTGTTGAAACTTAACTGAAAAGTGATCGCTGTTAAATATAAGAGTGGGAATAAGAGAGGGAAGAGATGCACAATTCAGGACATGCTCAAGCTGACTTACCTCAAACGGTAGAGTTAGAAACATACCAGGGGATTCCAATTCAATCCTATCAAGGTGGCATGTACCAATGCCATCTCACTAGTCCCAGTGATCAATTTCTGTTCTTATTGATAATAATGATATGACTAAGAACCAAAGGGATCACATAAACAAGACTAGTGTCTGCAAATACTAGCTGATAGAATCAAAAAGGGAGAGAACGATCCAACATGGGAAGTGAGATACACAGCAGACCCATAGAATGGCAGATGTCCTAAACAGCACTCTGGCCTCAGAATCAGCCCTTAAGGCACGTGGATTTGACTGAAAAGCCCATGAGAGTATTTCAGGCATGGAAAGTCAAAACACTCTGGCAAAAAAAAAAAAAAAAAAAAAAAAAAAAAAAACACAACACCTAAATGAAAGATCTCCACGAGTGAGATCCTGTGAAGACAACAGGTCATCAAAGAAGGAGGTACCTTTCTCTGAATGGAGGAGAGAACTTCCACTTTGACTATGACCTTGTCTAAATATGATCAGAGTTGGTGAACTCAAAAGGCTTCCATAGCCTTGGCAGCTCATGTCAAGAGCCTAGGGTGATTACTGATGCCATAAACAAGAGTGTCAATTTGTTAAGTCAACAACAGTGGTCACTGTGCACTTACTCCTCATGTAGGATCTCTGTCCTTAATGTGCTGTACATTGTGATTTAATGCTATAACTAGTACTCAAATAGTATTTTTCACTTTGTGTTTCTATGTGGGTGCAAACTGTTTAAATCTTTACTTAATATATGCTAAACTGATCTTCTGTATATAAAGAGAATTGAAAATGAATCTTGATGTGAATGGAAGGGGGAGGGAAAGGGAAAGGGGAGGGTTGTGGGTGGGATGGAAGTTATGGGGGGGGAGCCATTGTAATCCATAAGCTGTACTTTGGAAATTTATATTCATTAAATAAAAGTTAAAATAAATAAATAAGTAAATGAAATTTTATGCTATTACAATATGTTTTCATGCTGGAAAACAGAATTCAGGGAACTGGATGAATGGTCTTTTGAAATCAGGGCATAGCCATATGACTTTCTAGGATTCAAGGTTTGTTTTATTACTTTGTGTGCATCAGCCAATTTTCCAGTTTATCAGCAATTCCCTACCTTTTTTGTGGTTCTGAATGTGGTTTTCCTTATTCCTTTCCTTCATTTTTTATTCTGACTCAGAACAACAATAGTTTTGACATAATATCCATTATGATACACAAAACACTACAAATTGGAGTTTTATGGTTCAAATTCTAAAGTTAACACTGACCAAGATGATTTTTGTCATTAAAATTGCTTCCTGCTGTTAGTAATCCATATTAATCTAAGTTGAAACCTGTTGTACATTATTGGCTTTATATGCTTACAGAACTATCCCATAGTATTGACTACAATTGAGGCAGAGGAAAAGAAGTACTTTGGAACCTAAAGAGGGTGCATTTAAACACAGAACCAACAATGTTTTAACTTCATGAGCAGTAACTCTTATTTTTAGGGTTTGGAGGATACAAAACTGTGGATGATAAAGGCTTCAAATAGCAATGTTTAAAATGATAAACTCATTAACCAACAAGAAGAGGCACTTGCTTATTCCACATAGTATTTTGAAAGCACCTATAGGATTTTATAATACAATTAACCCTTTTATGCCTCTGGGCCATTCTCATTGAGATAACTATCATGTCTGATAACAACACAAGATTATTAGACTTATTAGTTTTGGACATTTATATTAGTAGCATTTTACATTATCATTACAAAATTTAGAACCATTTCATATCTTGATGGTACCTTTAAAATAATCCAAATAGCTTTATTAGTTGGTGCCTCTTACAAGATGAGAGATCTTGTATCTTCAGGCACCCAACTGGAAATATCAAAGTCTGAAGAATTTGGAACTCCAATTTTTTTGAATGCCTGTCAAGGGTGCCAAGAAGGCTTAAACTATCTAGATGAAATAAAATCTCTTAGCATCATGACATAATATAGACCAGATTTGATCATTGTTACAAAGTGACTACTCAAATGCTTTAGAATGAGTATATATTCAAACAAACCATGACTCTTAATAAAAAAAAACTCAGCTATTTTTAAGCAATTAGAACTTAGCAGAGACATTAAGAGAACACAACAGATTACTTCAACAGAACACAAAATCTGTCTCTTTGGTCATCCTAAGAATCACAAATAAAAACTTAGGGAACTTAAGAAGGAAGATAGGGGATACTGGAAACATGCTGAGATTTGTCTACACAAGTTCAGGTCACATGGGAACTTAATGGGAGTCTAGATTGAAAAGCTACCTTTCTGTAAATGGGATAATTAAACTTTAACAAAACTAACAAATGAATTATCTAAAAATACCTGCTAATGGGACCAGGAATTCAAGTTTGTAGGAACTTAGTCCTGGCAAGATATGAAAAGCATTTAGAGGAACAGAGAGAGATGGAGATCAGGAAAAACCCATTGAGGCATGGAGTCCAGAGTTCAATGCCTCACTCCAGGCTGCACCCAGTTTCACCAACAGATTAATTTCTGAGGAAGGAAAAACAGAATGCAGTTTTTGGCTGACTCCCTAATGGGCCGTTGGGATTGGTGTCCAGCAGGGAGTCGATGAAAAATTCCAAAGAGTGGCCCTGGCCTGAATTTCAAAATTACTCCAGCCCTTTCTCCCAGTCCCATGTGTCAGGCCAATCCCTGTGAAAATAAGCTGAATTGGACAGTCAACATTCCCAGAGCTGACACAGGAAGTATGAAGAGTGGAGCCTCTGGCTTTACTGCTCCTGAGGACTCCAAAAGGGAAGGGGATTTGCTCCCTCTAGGAAAGTGCATTTCCTGGCCCAACATCATTCCAGCTTTTGGTATCTGGTGCCCAGCCAAGAGACTTGGAAACATCGAGATGTAGCCCCAGCTGGAATCCATCAGTTGTCTTAAGGCAACTAAAAGGAATAAAATAGTAAGTTGTTCCTCGACAGTCAGGACAAGGGCTGATCAAGTCTTTGTTTCTCATAGCGTCCATTTCACTTCAACAGGTTTCCTTTTAGGTGCTCAGTTGCCACAGATCAGGGAGAACATATGATATTTATCCCTTTGGGAATGGCTTATTTCTCTCACCATGGTGTTTTCCAGATTCCTCCATTTTGTTGCAAATGATTGGATTTCATTATTTTACTGCTAAATAGTATTCTGCAATAAACACTGAGGTGCAGACAGCTCTTTCATTTGCCAATTTAATTTCCTTTGGGTAAATTCCAAGGAGTGGGATGGCTTGGTCAAGTGGTAGGGCTATATTCAGGTTTCTGAGGAATAGGAGATTAAATTTCAACTTGGTTCTTGCTGGTTAGCTGCCAGTTGCTTTGGATCTGCTCTGTGCATGGCTTAAATTCAGGCATCAGGTGGAGCTGTCCTTTCTAGCTTTGTTCTTTCTAGGAATACCAATCACCCCCAACCACATCCCCACCGCCATCCCAACACCACCAATTTCCAGCCCCAGGCCTGTGCTCTGGCTTCTCAGGGCTGGGACAGGAATTTTCCAGAGAAGCTCTGCTTTCCCAGCCCACACAATGTGCTGAAGCTAAAGCATACAGATGGAAAACTTACCTGGTACCTATATCTTCCTCTAAATTTTGACACCCCTGCAAAATCACTTTGCCTTTGTTCACCCATGGAGAATTCAGGTAGCTATTTTTAGTTGTGATCTGTGGAAAGGTTGATCTTATGTGCTAACTCCGTCATGCTGAATGTGCAACTTCCCTAAAGTGTTCACTTTGATGATTCAACATGGGAAGCAGGGTACACAGCGGACTCATAGAATGGCAAATGCCCTAAACAGCACTCTGGCCTCAGAGTCAGCCCTTAAAGTATTTGGATCTGGCTAAAAAGCCCAAGAGAGCTTTGCAGGCATGGAAAGCCAAAACACTGTTGCAAAAAATGACCTAAATGGAAGATCTCTGTGAATGAGATCCCAGCGGAAAGAACAGGCCATCAAAGAAGGAGGTACCCTTCTCTGAAGGAGGAGAGAACTCCACTTTGATTATGGCCTTGTCTAAATAAGATCGGAGTTTGTGAACTCAAGAGGCTTCAATAGCCTTAGAGGCTTATGACAAGAGCCTCGGGTGATTACTGATGTCATAAATAAGAATGTCAATTGTTAACAACAGGAGTCACTGTGCACTTGCTCCCCATGTAGGATCTCTGTCCTTATTGTGTTGTACTACGTGAATTAATAGTAAAACTAGTATTCAAACAGTACTTTATACTTCGTGTGCCTATGTGGGTTCAATCTATTGAAATCTTTACTTAGTATATACTAAGATATACTAAGTGGAACTTCTGTATATAAGGATAATTAAAAATGAATCTTAATGAAGAATGGGATGGGAGAGGGAGTAGAGATGGGATGGTTTGCAGGTGGGAGGGTATAATTCAAAAGTTGTACTTTCAAAATTTATATTTATTAAATAAAAGTTTTCTAAAAAAATTGCTCCCTTTAAAATTTTGCCAAAATTTGGGTTTTCTCTTACCCATTGTGACTGTTTTGTGTATTGGAATACATGTGTATATTTGTATTCATGAAAATACATTAATGTGTCAGTTGAAATTTGATGAATGCAATGCAAGGTCAAAATATGACCAAATATGAATGCAATGCTCATGTCAAAATATGATCAAAATATGTAAGAAGCAGAATTAGAAATTATGGAAGCTCTAAAGTTTAAAAAAACAATATGAGCCTAAAATTCCAGTCAACATGGTTGTTTTGTATTATGTTACACACATAAAATAAAAGTAAGTTAAAATCAATTGTCTTATAATCATTGTTTGTAATTTGGTTTCCTTCAAATTTAATGGAGTCTATTTTTTAATCAGTTAAAAAAGGACCAGTCTCATTTACACTAATCAGAAAAGTCTCCTCATTCACATATTTCAAAGCTAAGTTGTAAAATCTCAGCTATCATACTGTTCATGGTGTATATACTGGACTATCTTAATTTATTGAAAAATATCCTAATGGTTTGTATTTACTAGTTTGTGCCCTTCTGATTTTTAATAATGTTTGCTTTTATTTATTTGAATGGGGGAGAGGGTGTAGGAGAGGGAGAGAGGAGAGAGGAGAGCAAGAGAGAGAGAGTGAGAGAGAGAGTCTTCTATTTGTTGACTTACTCCACAAACGCCTGCTACAGCTGAGGCTGGGCCAGGCTAAAGCCAGGGGCCCAGAACTCCATCTAGGTCTCCCATATGGGTGGCAGGAACCCAAGTACTTGAGCCATCACCTGCTGCCTCCCAGAGTGGGCATTGGCAGGAAGCTGGATCAAAAGTGGAAGTGAGATTTGAACCCAGGCACTCAGATATAAGACATAGGCACCCCAAACAGCACCTTAACCCACTGCACCACAACACTTCATCCACTTTTCTGATTTTATGGGAGTTACCAGATAATGTTTGTGTCCTGCTGGAATTCACTACAATATTGAAATCCTAATCCCCAAGGTGAAACTATTTGGAGGTGGGGCCTTTGGCAGATGATTATGTCCCAAAGGAGGTGATTAGGTAATTAGAATGGGGTGAATGCCCTTATAAAGAGACCTGAGAGAGCTCAGTTGCCCTTTTCACCACAGAGTACACAACCTAGGGTGAACTGGTAAATGGGCTCTCACCAGACTCTGAATCTCCTGGCCCCTCAATCTTGAACTTGCCAAACTGTGAAAAATAAATTTCTGTTGATTGCTTCAATAAGCCATCCAATTTATAGTATTGAGTTATAGCATTCTGAATGAGTTAAGACAAAAAATGAATCCTATTTACCTGAGGATCAACACAATGAATAGGAGGATGATTTAATGGCAAATGATAATACAAGTCGAGTGTCTCTAATCCCAAAGCCCAAAATCCAACATGTGCCAAAATGCAAAATTTTTGTGCCTGTTGGCATTTTGGATTTCAGATGTGTGGATTAGGGATTTTCCACCAATAATATCTATTCAAATATCTCAAATTCTGAAACCTGAAACATTCCAGCATTTTGGATAAGGGATACTCAACCTGTATTTTCATTTCATTGTGAATCTTAGCTAAAATTCCTTATCTGAAGATATTTAGCTGGGGTAATTCTTTTCAACCTTGATTGGCCTTGACTGTACAGTAATATACAATCATGTTGTGATTCTTAGTTAGAGATTCTGCTTGGGGCTGTCTTTGAGGTTTTAGTTGCAGGAAGTCTCATGCAGTGCCCACTGGCCTACAGACTAAAGGGAAGAAGTTTCCTGCCCTGTATAATGCCTGGCCTCCATAGCGGGCATACTTCTAAAAATCACATTAGGACATAATGACATGACTTGGGGATCATTTTCATTAGAGATATTTCCTTTCTCTACTTTCCATCCTGGCTATCAAGAACATTTTGAGGGAGCCATTTCTGTGGTAAACTAGGCTAAGTCTCTGCCTTTGGTGCCAGCATCCCATATAAGCACTGGTTCATGTCCCAGCAACTCCTCTTCTGATCCAGATCTCTGCTTATGGCCCGGGAAAGCAGCAGAAGATGGCCCAAGTACTTGGGCCCCTGCACTTGTGTAGAAGATCTGGAGGAATCTTCTGGATCCTGGCTTCAGATTGGCCCAGTTCCAGCAATTACAGCCATGGGGGTGGGAGTGAACCAGTGGATGAGATATTTCTATCTCTCCCTCTCTCTGTCTGTAACTCTTTAAATAAATAAATAATTCTTAAAAAAAAAAAAAAACACTGTTTGGGATGCTTGTATCCCCTATCAGAGTGCCAGTTCAAATCATAGCTAATATGCTTCCAATCCAGCTTCTTGCCAATGTGCTTGGGAAGGCAGTGGATGATGGCTAAAGTACTTGGTTTCCTGATACCCAGGTAAGAGGCCCAAATGGAATTCTTTGTACCTGGTTCTGGCCTGGACCAGCTCTTGCTGCTCTGGCCATTTGGAAAGTGAATCAGCAGATTGAAGTTTTCTTTTCTTTTCTTTCTCTCTCTCTCTTTGTGTGTGTGTGTGTGTGTGTGTGTGTGTGAGTGTATGTCTGTCTTTCCCTCTGTCAGTCTGCCTTTAAAATAAATAAATAAATCTTTGGAAAATATTACAACTCAAAGTGGAATAAAAACATTATAATTACCATTTTACAATAAATTATTTTCTGTTAAAAATGTTTATCATACAATCCCACAGTTAAGGGAAAAACAACCCATGTATTCTCTTGGAGCATGTGTTATTTTTAGTTGGAAAAATATCCTCCCAAAGTCCCTGAATATATCCACATGAAGGTTTATTCCTGGGTTGCCATTATAAAACTCACACATCAAAAAAAATAAATAACAGAAAATGGATGAAAAATAGTTCAACATTTACAACAACTCCCTCTCCCATCCCATTCTTCATTAAGATTCATTTTTAATTATCTTTATACACGGAAGATCAACTTAGTATATACTAAGTACAGATTTCAACAGATTACACCACACAGACACACAAAGTATAAAGTGCTGTTTGAAGACTAGTTTTACCATTAACTCTCATAGTACAACACATTAAGGGTAGAGATTCCACATAGGGAGCAAGTGCACAGTGACTCCTGTTGGAAAAGGGATACTTTCAAATACTCACATGGCAGTAACCAGATTCCAAAAGATGTGGCAGCACAGGATAATAAGGATGTTCAAGAGACAGCTTAACAAAATGGGAATAGTTGAAGAATGAAGATCTGAATTCAAGATCCGGCTACACTGCCAAGTTTATACATCTGTGGAGGGGGTAAATCTGTGCAGGAAATGCAAATAGCACAAATCTAAGCACTTTTTCTATTGGTGAGCTGGCATAGCCACACACAGCTATGTGGCGGAGGGAGCAGGCAAGTGGTCACGGTGGCACAGCAGCTTAAGCTGCCACTTGTGACAGCCACATCCCATTTTGTAATGCTGGCTCAAGTCTCAGCTGCTCTGCTTCCAATCCAGCTCCCTGCTGATGTGCTTGATAAGCAGCAAGAGATGGTCCAAGTACCTGAGTCCCTGCCACCCATGTGGGACACCCAGATGGAGTTCCAACTTCAGCCTGGCCCAGCCCCAACTGTTGTAGGCCTTTGAGGAGCAAAGTATCAGATGGAAGACACCTCTCTCTCTCTTCTATCTCACTCAGCTTTTCAAATAAATAAATCTTTTAAAAGGGGGGGGGTGGCAGATAATGGAGAGCAGATACACTGAGGAACAATGAGAAAGATGGAAAACCTACTTAGCTGCCTACCTGGGAACAAACAAGAAGGGAGACTAATTGGTTGGAAGAAATAAAAAAAGACCTGGGTCTGAAATAACGTGTGCAGGTGGAAAGGAGGCTGGCTTTGCATGAGAAAATAAATAAGGCAACTTCTATGCAACTGAGGGGGAGAATCCAGTCCAAACACACCTTGATGGCCAAGTCTGCATGCCTTTCTCTCCTTTTGCTGCATTTCATTTGTTCACAGGAAGGCAAGAGAGTTTCAAGCCCAGGTAAAGGCACATACCAAGTCAGGGACAAAGTGGACAGTGAAGCCAGGAGTCTCATAGTCTAAGTGAACATTAAACCTTGTTGCATAAAATTATTAATCTCTACTAATGCTTTCTCAGAATTCAGTTTTTGATAGCTTTATCTTCTGGGTTAACACAGTCTTGGTTTCCTGTCTGGGAGGAAACAGCTTCAGAGAGGATCTCTTTCCTCTTCTCCTCACCAAGTAGAAACTTTGAAAGGTCTGTAGTTTTAGAAACCAAATATGTGTCCTAGCCTACTGAAGAACTTGGATGTGATTTCACAGGATGATTTCACTTTAAAAAAGGATCAAGTTTTCACAGGATTAAATTGCAGGAAGGTTCTCCAGGAAGAAAGATCAAGGTGGATGTGAAGCCAGAACAAAAGTAGCCAGAGTTGGGGAAGTCACTGGATCTTACTCTGCACTGGATATTCCTCTCTGTCCACTGAAACAGGTCAGTTCTTTCTTTTCTTTCTTTTTTTCCCTATCTTGGATATAGGATAGTATTTTAAGGCCCAGAGACTTTTTACATTTACTTATAGAGGGGGATCTTTTATCCATAAAACTTAAATGTATGCAAGTCCAAAAAGAGTTAAAGTACTCTACACTTTAACCTTAAAATGAAAATCTGAATACAGTAAGAAAGTATTATTTTAAACTCTGCTACATGTCTGTAAAACTTTGTATTGAGAAAACAGACTTTGCTATGCCATTTTTTTCTTCAAATGCTGATGATTTTGTTCTTAGAAAAATGTGTTTCTGCGTGTCTGCCAGAAGGAACATTATTGCAAATCATTCCTAATCCTACTCTTATATACTGAGATTTTTAGTCAGATTAATTGCTACTTAAAAAAATACTCTTCCTTAATATATTATTGGCTATTTTATTGCTTATCAGATTCAAGATTTCTGTGAAGAAAGAGGAAGAATAAAGTTCATGTTGTGGCAGGGACAGAGACAGAGAGAGAGTCTTCCATCTGCTCCCCATGTTCACTCCCCAGGTGGCAACAATGACCAGAGCTGAGCTGATCCAAAGCCAGGAAACAGGAGCTTCTTCCCAGTCTCCCATGCGGGTGCAGGAGCCCAAGGACCTGGACCATCTTGTACTGCTTTCTCAGGCTATAGCAGAGAGCTGGATCGGAAATGGAGCAGCCAGGACAGCCAGCAGCTGCTTTACCCCCATGGGCTGAGTTTGCTTTTACTTTTCTTTCTTTCTTTCTTCCTTTTTTGAGATTTAGTTGTTTATTTGAAAGTCAGAGTTACACAGAGAAAGGAGAGCAGAGAGAGAGAGAAGTCTTCCGTCCGATGGTTCACTCCCCAGATGGCTGTAATGGCTGGAGCTATGCCGATCCAAAGCCAGGAGCCAGGAGCTTCTTCTGGGTCTCCCACATAGGTGCAGGGGCCCAAGGACTTGGATCATCTTTTGCTGCTTTCTCAGGCCATAGCAGAGAGCTGCATTTGAAGAGGAGCAGCTGGGACTAGAATCGGCACCCATATGGGATGCTGGTGCTTCAGGCCAGGGCATTAACCCGCTACACCACAGCACTGGCTCCATGATTTTGCTTTTCTTTAGCCTAAATATCACCCTTCTTGTCCTTAGGAAAGAAATCTCAAATCATTTTTGTCTTTCAAAGAATCTCAAACATTCTTATAGAATAGATAATACAAATATTTTCAAAAATGTGTGCCAATGTTGGTACATTTTCAGAAACACATTCTTAGGCTTGCTTGAGGGAGTGCAGCAAAATGAAGAGGGCCCATGGGGAAAAGGCACAGAGAAGAACTGCTTTCTCTGAGCAAAGATTGAGAGCCCATAATTTAACACGACTGTGTTTATCATGAAGGTTATCTTGAAAGTTGCAATCTGGAGGATGACTCTAGTGTTCATTTTCTTAAGTGTTTTTAACAAAACATGAACTTTATTCTTCCTCTTTCTTCACAGAAATCTTGAATCTGATAAGCAATAAAATAGCCAATAATATATTAAGGAAGAGTATTTTTTTAAGTAGCAATTAATCTGACTAAAACAAAACCAAAACACCCACCCCCTCAGAGCTATACCAGGAGGATACACACTCATAGCTAGGTCTTAGTTCAGGGTGAAATGGAAAAATGAGAATTTTCAAGCCTAACATAAAATTTCACCCATGTCTGGGATCTGAATTTGCAAAGCTCTGGGGCCCTAAAACATCAGGCCACAAATTAAGTTCACAATGTTCCCAGCAGGGCCTGCAAGCACCTGGTAGAGGGCTTTTTCAAAAAGCCCTCAGTAATGCTCTCCTTTCCAAAGAACAAAGAGTGCAGATGTGAAGTCACCAGTCATCCAAGAAACCTTGCCTCCACAAAACAGTCAAACTGCCCCAAGACTATGGACTAACAGTCAGATATAGAACATAACATATTTGAATTCAATAGATTTGTAACAATTGAGCAAGGAATGAAAAGTAGGATGAAGAATGATGTAAATTTGTAGCCCCCAGGCTGACTGAAGCCCACAAAGCTATCCTAAAAATTCCCTGATGTATACAGAATTGCAGACAATCCAGGAGCTTGGACATGAGCTGAACAGGTAACCAGACCAAATGACTGTGATTCCAATCAGCTCTGCATTGTTCAGCTGGCAGCAGTCCCTATCCTTTGCTCCTCTTATTCCTGACTCCTCCTTCCTTGTAGCCTCCTTAAAAACTTCACAGCACCCTTATTCAGCAGGATAGCAGCTCTTAAGATGGAAGTCTGCTACCTCTTCATCTGTTGGTAGATTAAGCTTTCTGTTTCTTTCACCCTCAGACATTATCCTTGTTACTGTGATTTGGCACCAGGGCTAGGCAGGGATTGAGCTTTTGGTAACAGGTATACCACAAGAAGGTTGACTCCTCTACCCATTTTTGACAGATCTGCTTCTAAATTGCAGTTTGCAACAGTGAACTGAAAGTTTGATTTCCTCAACATTTCTCTTGGCACTCTCATCTTAATATAGAAATTTGATTTAAGTGAAACTGTCCCCAGAAAGGAATTGATCATCAGCTTTCTCACAAGGCAAATTATCAGTATAAAAGCTGTAGATTATGCAAAATGAAATTTTTATTTCAGATTTTGCCCTGTTGAATTCCTGAATATAACATGTCTGTCTGGTTAAGTTGAATAAAAATAGTTTTCTTTTTTTTAAGATGTATTTATTATATATTTGAAAGTCAGAGTTACACAGAGAGAGAAGCAGAGAGAGAGGTCTTCCATCCAATGGTTCACTCCCCAGTTGGCCACAATGGCTGGAGCTGCGCTGATCCGAAGCCAGGAGCCAGGAGCCTCCTCCGGGTCTCCACATGGGTGCAGGGGCCCAAGGACTTGGGCTATCTTCCACTGATTTACCAGGCCACAGCAGAGAGCTGGATTGGAAGTGGAGCAGCAATGGGATGCTGGCACTTCAGGCCAGGGCTTTAACCCACTGTGCCACAGTGCTGGCCCCCCAAAAATAGTTTTCCATATAAAAAAAGAATGATGCAAATTTGAAAATCAACTGAATGCAACTTGAAGAAAAGAAAACCATTGTAATTAAACTCAAAAAACATCCATGGCAGTGGTTCTCATGCCTTGGTGGGCATCAGCACCACTTGGTGAAAACACAGGACTTACCCACTCCAATGAGACCAGCTTCTGTGTTCTTGAGCAGCTCTCTAGGCAACTGGGACACTGCTGAGATTTGAGAATCACTGTTTTGGGGATTGTTGAAAAGGTAGATTAGCTACAGTGAAAAAATAACAATCAACTGGAAGAAAAAGGTGAAGAATTTACCCAGGATAAAGTACATACATTCAAAAGAAGGGAAGTAAGAGTGGTTCTGACTAGAGCCCTAGCTGACCAGAAGGAGAAGAGAGGCAATACTGGGGGCCACTGCTATAAAACTGATAAAAAAAAAAAGGTACCAATCTGCAAATTCAGGATGCGCAATAAAGCCAGAGTACAGTAAAGTGCAGAACATCACGGAGAAAGAAAAAATTCTTACAAGGAGAATGGGGTGGGGTGGAGAATAAAGATTTTTGATAATAAACTAAGATACCAAACTAACTTCCTGCAGCAACAAATGAAACAAACAACAACAACAACAACAGCAAAAAAACTAGAGGAATAAAATAATTGCTAAGAAAATAAAATTATCTTGCAAGAATTAGGGTAAGGGGTAGATGTTTTGGCACAGCAGGCTAAGCTTCATCCCATGTTGGAGTGCCTGGTTCAAATACTAGCTACTCTACACTTCTGATCAAGCTTCTGGCTAATGTGCCTGGGAGGCAGTAGATGAAGGCTCAAGTACTTGGGTTCCTGCCATCCACATGAGAGATCTGAATGAGTTCCTGGTTACCCCCTCCTCTTCTCTCTCTCTTTTTCCCCTTTTCCTCCCCCATCACTCAGCCTTTCAAATAAATAAATATAAAAAAGAAAGTAAGTTGGGTGGGTGCTTGGCATAGTGGTTAAGACACTGCTTAGGATCCCCACATCCCATATTGGAGTACCTGGGATCAAGTTCCAGCCTCAATTTCTGCTAATTTGGACCCTGGGAGATAGCAGGTGATTGCTCAAACAATTGTCCCTGCAGGTGATTGCTCAAACAATTGTCCCTGCTATGCATATGAAGGCCCAGATTGGGTTCCAGGATCCTGGCTTCAGCCTGGCCCAGACCTAGTGATTGTAGGCATTTGGGGAGTGAACCAGTAGGTGGAAGACTTCTCTCTGTTTCTGTTTCAAATAAAATTCTGCAATTTCCCCTGAAAGGCTTTTAACATCTATGAGTGAAACAACAAACCTGCTAGGTTTCCTGTGCCAATGCTGGCCTGCCTTCTGCATGTGGGTTGAAAGCTGAGCACCCAAACAGCAAGGCTTCATTTTAGGGTGTCAGAGCCCAATGTCCCAATTTCTCTTCCTCCTCTCACCCTTGCTGTCCACACCAGCCAGTCACAGAGATTGCACTGTGTAAATGATTACCTCTCAGGTCACTGCCATTTTTTGTTTCAAAATTCTTTAGTGATGTGGCTTCCTTTGTCACAGTTTATTCTTGGTTATGATCTGTTCTGGTTTCCAAATCTAATTTCCAAGCTGTTCTCAAATACTTTGTTCTCTGTGTATCCCTCTCCTGTTTTCCTGCTTTAACCAATTTATTCAATTTTCTAACAAGATTTTTTCTTAACTCAATGAGATTTCATTTGAGAGAGATGAGGGAAATGTTGAATTCATGCTACCGTCATAAACTAAAGGTATTGCATTACCTTTCTCACATCCAAAGTTCGGAGTCTTAAAATTCAAAATTGAACACATAGCAACCAGAACAGAAAATATTCACTGATATCTTCATCATTTTTGGGTGGATAGAAGGTGCCTGTTTAGAAAGAGTTTCCTCACATTTAAGTAGTATTTTGTTAAGAAACTACCTGGTGAGAATGTGGAGAAAAGGGAACCCTAATATACTTTTGGTAGGAATGTAAATTAGCACAGTCATCATGTAGAACATATGGAGGTTCCTTACAAAACTAAACATAGATCTACTATCTGATCCAACTATCCCACTTCTGGGACTACATCTCAAGGAAATGGAATCAGTGTACCATAGAGATACCCACACTTCCATGTTCACTGCATGCCCATGGCAGTGCTACTCAGAACAACCACAGTGTGGAATCAACCTAAGTGCTCATCAGTGGGTGAATGAATAAAGAAAATGATATATACATACAGTATGGAATATGATGTGATCATAAAAAAGAGTAAAATCCTGTCAGTTGTAGAAAAAATGGATAGATCTGGAGTTTATTGTGTTAAGTAAAACAAGCCAGACACAGAAAGATAAATACTTATTCTTCTCTTATGTGTGCAAGTTTCAAAACTGCCTAGGATTAGAACCATGATTGCTGGAGGCTGGGATGGCTGAATGAGGGGCTGAGCGGTAGGTTGGATAACAGGCACCAAAACACAGACAGACAGGAAGAACAAGTTCATATTGCATAGCACAGCAGGGCAACTCTAGTTCACAACAGCCTATTGTATATTTGATGAAGTAATAGAATAGAGGAAGAGCATAAAGGAAAGATAAGGCAATGTAAATACTCTTTACCTAATTTGATGTGTACAGTGTATAGATGTATTGAAATATGCTGTAACCAATAAACACATAAATATTTACACATTAATCAAAAAATGAATCTAATCTTTAAGTTCAATTTTAAAAAGAAACCTCACTCTGTGAGTAAAGTTCAAATCGTTATTTACTAAAAATATTCATATCACTCAAGCAACAACACTGACTAGCACTACAATATACCTATGGCCTTTGAAAATTTTTCCTGAGAGCATTTGATCTTTTCCAGGTCCCTATTTGATTTTGCCAGTCCAGCTCTAGACCTCTCAGAATGCGAATCTGTTGTACATCCAGCCATATCCACTTACCTGGTAGATGGAGACACAGGCCACATGAGACCACACAACATAAAACCATCTGATCTGTGGAAGGCATTTACTAGAATCAAGCCCCTACTAATTCTAAATCACGTGTTCTACCCACACACACATGCCTTGCCCCACCTCCCTTACATATTTCATGAGAGCTTTTTTCTTTTCTTTACAGAATCTATCCTCTTTTATTTAATGTCTACTTTCCCTCTGAAAATGAGAGCTAATGGGAGCATGCCATGGTTTAAGTTTATCTGCCATGGTTCATGTGTTGGAGCCTTAGCCCTCAATGTGGGGGTACTGAGGAGGTGTACTTTTAAGAAGCAGAGCCTAGATAGGTGATTGGGTTATTGGGGTGCTGCCTTCCAAAATAACTAATATAGTTCTCAACAGACTGTGGTTAGCCCTCAGGAGCAGGTTGTTATACAACAGCAAGATTGACACTTCCCTGCTACTTGCTTCCTGTCTCACTATGTGATGGCTCCCTTGCATATACCCTTACCATGATGTCATATTCCATGTTGTAACACAGCCAAGGGGGCCTTTCCAGAGGCCAAACTGAGGGTAGGGGCCCCAATCTAGGACTTTCAGCCTCCTAAACTGTAAGCTAAATAAATCTCTATCCAGCCTTGGGTATTTGGCTATGGTCATGGCAAACAGATTATGTCCTGTCTGTTTTGTTCTTTCTTCCACATCCAATGGCTCTTCATGTGCCTAATCCATAATTAGCTTCCCAATACTTATTTGCTAACTGAATGGAAGAATGTGGCATGTTGCCTCTCTATCCTCAGTGAACTTACTGAAACTTACCATCTTGAAATAGTAGCTTACGGAGGAAGAGGAGTTATGGTATTTGTGAAGAGCTTGAAATGAAATGTACATCAAGAGGGCTTCAAAATGGTGGAATAGGGAGGGAGCTCACTGATAATCCAGGAAAATGTAGTTTAATAAAAGTGGAGATACCGTAGTCTCAGAAAAGAGTTAGGGAAAAAATGCAGAGGAAACTCTTCTGGAACCAGAGGGACATGGTGGACCTACATGGAGGGCATGGGCATCCATGGCTCAGGACCCCAGCTGCCGAGTCTACACACCAGTGCTGGAAAGGGAGGTGAGGCAAAACCACAGTAGCCCGAGACACTGGTGGAAAAGAAGCAGGAAGAGCCTAGAGGGAATAGGGCTTGAAGCCCCATGAGGGATACCAGCCTAACTAGAGGAGAGAAAAAAATAAAATAAAAGGGTACAGTATGGACATGATTCTCTCTCTCCACTCACCTTACAAAGGTGAGTAAGACAATAGAGCAGGCACTATTTTGGACATACGTAACAGCTGTGCCAGCTCAGGGCTGTGCCCACCCTCAGCCAAGCAGAAAAACCTGACTCTGGTGTGGAGAAATAACAGGAGACGAAGACCTAGTGAATGTGTGGAGCTTATGAACCGGACTGTGGAAAAAAAAAACAAAACTGAGGGTGTGTGGGAGAACTCATGGTGTGGCTGAGACCTGAGTAGTCTCGGTGGGAGAGACACCAAAAATTTGGGCAGCTTTGGGTACCCGGTGAGGGACATTGCAGGGGAATCTGAGCTTACACTAAGGACTTCACAGATCCTTTGTGTGGTCCTTGGGACTGAGCAGACAAATATTATACTCACTGGGGCTAGTGCTCAGGCACTGATTGCCATCAAGGAGAAGAGCTCAGCTGAGTGGAATTACTTCCCTTCTGAATAAAAAGAGAGAGAGCCAAACCTGGGTGTGTCACCTTTGGCACACCCTTAACCCTGAAGAACTGAACAGAGCTCTCTGGCCACACCCACCACAAGCCACTAGAGATTCACCAAAAGCAGACAGTCCACTTAATCTGGAGTCATAGTATAACAAGAAAAGCCACTACAGTGAAGAAAAGAAGGAGAAGGAGAAGGAGAAGGAGGAGGAGGAAGAAGAAGAAAGAAGAAAGGAGGAAGGAGGAGGAGGAGGAGGAGAAAAAGGAGAAGGAGGAGGAGGAGAAGGAGAAACAACCAAAAAATATCTCCACAATGCCAAACAACAAATGCAGAAACCAAGGAAACAAGAACAAGGAAGACATCATGACTCTCCCTATTGAACATGATACTCAAATACAAGATTATGAAGATGATGAGATAGAAGAAATGCAAGCTACAGATTTCAAAAAAATTATCATAAGAACATTTAGAAGTTTTCAAAAACAAATGCATGAACTACAGAAATCCACACAGGACAGGACAGAAAATCTCTTCTGAAAATGAAATCTTAAGGAGGAATCAAAATGAAATGAGGAATTTAGTAAAACATGAAATTGGGATACTGAAGAAAAATCAAAATGAAATAAAGAATTCAATAGAACAAATGACAAAGACATTTGAGAGCCTTAAAAACAGAATCAGTGAGAAAGAAGAGAGAATATCAGACTTAGAAGACAGAGCACAGGAAAGTATACAGTTAAACTAAAGAAAAGAAGAGGAAATTAGAAATCTAAAAAATATTGTTGGGAATCTACAGGATACTATTAAAAAACCAAACATTTGGGTTCTAGGAGTTCCTGAAGGCATGGAGAGAGAGAGAGAGGATTTGAAGACCTTTTTAGTGAGATACGAGCAGAAAACTTCCCGGGTTTGGAGAAGGAAAGAGACATCCAAGTACAGGGAGCACATAGAAACCCTACTAAACATGACCAAAAGAGATCCTCACCACAACACGTTGTAATCAAACTCACCACAGTGAAATATAAAGAAAAGATTCTAAAATGTGCAAGAGAAAAATGTCAGATTACTCTCAGAGGATCTCCCATTAGACTCACAGCAGACTTCTCATCAGAAACCCTACAGGCTAGGAGGGAATGGCGAAATATAGCCCAAGTACTGAGAGAGAAAACATGCCATCGCAGAATATTATATCCTGCAAAGCTCTCATTTGTGAATGAAGGTGAAATAAAGACCTTTCATAGCAAACAGAAATTGAGTAAATTTGTCACCACTCATCCAGCCCTGCAAAACATGCTTAAAGATGTGTTACACACAGAAACACAGAAACATGGCCATCAATATGAAAGAAGGTAAAGGAAGAAAATCTCCCAGTAAAAGATCACAGGAAGTTCCAAGCATATATTAGAAATATCTTTGGAAACATGCAGGGTAAAGTCACTACATATCAATAGTCACATTGAATATAAATACCCTCAACTCTTCAGTTAAAAGGCACAGACTGGTGGAATGGATTAAAACACAAAACCCATCTATTTGCTGCTTACAAGAAACACATCTTTCCAACAAAGATGCATGCAGACTGAAAGTGAAAGGTTGTAAAAAGATATTCCATGCCAACAGAAACCAAAAAAGAGCTGGTGTGGCCACCATAAAATCAGACAAAATAAACTTTATCACAAAAACTGTTAAGAGAGACAAAGAGAGGACTATGTAATGATTAAAGGGTCAATTCAACAGGAAGATGTAACTATTATAAACATATACACACCTAATTACAGGGCACCAGTTTATTTAAAAGATATGTTAAGGAACTTAAAGGCAGACTTAGACTCCAAAACAATAGTATTGGGTGACTTCAATACTCCACTTTCAGAAATAGACAGATAAACTAGACAGAAGATCAACAAGGAAACAGCATATGTAATTGACACTATAGATGAAATGGATCTAACAGATCTCTACAGAACTTTTCCTCCTACACTTGAAGAATACATTTTTCTCAGCATTACATGGAACCTACTGTAGGATTGACCACATACTAGGCCATAAAGCAAGTCTCAGCAAAATCAAAAGAATTGAAACCATACCATGCATCTTTTCAGACCACAGTGGAATAAAGCTGGAAATTAGCAACTCAGGAATCCCTAGAGAATATACAAACACATGGAGATTGAACAACATGCTCCTGAATGAACAATGGGTCATAGAAGAAATCAAAAGAGAAAAAACTTTATGGAAGTAAATGAGAATAACAACACAACATATCAAAATTTATGGGATACAGCAAAATCAGTGTTAAGAGGAAAGTTTATAGCAATAGGTACCTACATCAAGAAATTGGAAAGGCAACAAGTAAATGAGCTATCAATGCATCTCAAGGACCTAGAAAAACAGCAGCAAACCAGAGACAAAACCAGTAGGAGAAATAATTAAAATTAGAGAAGAAATCAACAGAATTGAATCCAAAAAAATTGCAAAAGATCAGCAAAACAAAGAGCTGGTTTTTTGAAAAAATAAAAACATTGACACACCATTGGCTCAACTAACTAAAAATAGAAAAGACCCAAATCAATAAAATCAGAGACACCACAGAAATAAAAGAGTCATAAGAAATTACTACAAAGAGTTGTATGCCAGCAAACAGGGAAATCAGTAATGGATAGATTCTTGGACACATGCAACCTACCTAAATTGAACCATGAAGACACAGAAAACCAAAACCGACCTATAACTGAGACAGAAATTGGATAAGTAATAAAGGCCCTCCCAACAAAGAAAAGCCCAGGACCAGACGGATTCACTGCTGAATTCTACCAGACATTTAAAGAAGCACTGACTCCAATTTTTCTCAATCTATTCAGAACAATCGAAAAAGAGGGAGTCCTCCCAAATTCTTTCTATGAAGCCAGCATCACCTTAATTCCTAAGCCGGAAAAAGATGCAGCATGGAAAGAGAATTACAGACCAATATCCCCGATGAACATAGATGCAAAAATCCTCAATAAAATTCTCGCCAATAGAATGCAACAACACATCAGAAAGATCATCCACCCAGACCAAGTGGGATTTATCCCTGGTATGCAGGGATGGTTCAATGTGCGCAAAACAATCAATGTGATACACCACATTAACAGACTGCAGAAGAAAAACCATATGATTATCTCAATAGACACCGAGAAAGCATTTGATAAAATACAACACACTTTCATGATGCAAATTGGGTATACAAGGAAAGTTCCACAATACAATCAAAGCAATTTATGAAAAACACATGGCGAGCATTCTATTGAATGAGGAAAAGTTGGAAGCATTTCCACTGAGATCTGGTACCAGACAGGGATGCCCACTCTCACCACTGCTATTCAATATAGTACTGGAAGTTTTAGCTAGAGCTATTAGGCAAGAAAAAGAAATTAAAGGGATACAAATTGGGAAGGAAGAACTCAAACTATCCCTCTTTGCAGACGATATGATTCTTTATTTAGGGGACCCAAAGAACTCTACTAAGAGACTATTGGAACTCACAGAAGAGTTTAGCAAAGTAGCAGGGTATAAAATCAATGCACAAAAACCAACAGCCTTTCTATACACAGGCTATTCCTTGGCTGAGAAAGAACTGCCAATATCAATGCCATTCACAATAGCTACAAACAAAATCAAATACCTTGGAACAGACTTAACCAAGGATGTCAAAGATCTCTCTGATGAGAATTACAAAATCTTAAAGAAAGAGAGAAATAGAAGAGGATACAAAAAAATGGAAAAAACTTCCATGTTCATGGATTGGAAGAATCAATACCATCAAAATGTCCATTCTCCCAAAAGCAATTTATACATTCAATGTGACACAAATCAAAATGCCAAAGACATTCTTTTCAGATCTAAAAAAAATGATGCTGAAATTCATATGGAGGCAAGGGGACCTCGAATAGCTAAAGCAATCTTGTACAACAAAAACAAAGCCGGAGGCATCACAATACCTGATTTCAGGACAAACTATAAGACAGTTATAATCAAAACAGCATGGCACTGGTACAGAAACAGATGGATAGACCAATGGAACAGAATAGAAACACCAGAAATCAATCCAAACATCTACAGCCAATTTATATTCGATAAAGGATCTAAAACCAATTCCTGTAGCAAGGACAATCATTTCAACAAATGGTGCTAGGAAAACTGGATTTCCACATGCAGAAGCATGAAGCATGACCCCTACCTTACACCTTACACAAAAATCCACTCAACATGCATTAAAGATCGAAATCTACAACCTGACACCATGAAATTATTAAAGAATATTGGAGAAACCCTGCAAGATATAGGCACAAGCAAAGATTTTTTGGAAAAGACCCCAGAGGCACAGGCAGTCAAAACCAAAATTAACAACTGGGATTACTTCAAATTGAGAAATTTCTGTACTGCAAAACAAACAGGCAGGAAAGTGAAGAGGTAACCAACAGAATGGGAAAAAATATTTGCAGACTATGCAACTGATAAAGGATTAATAACCAGAATCTACAAAGAAATCAATAAACTCCACAACAAAAAAAACAACCCACTCAAGAGATGGGCCAAGAACCTCAATAGACATTTTTCAAAAGAAGAAATCCAAATGGCCAACAGACACATGAAAAAATGTTCAGGATCACTAGCAATCAGGGAAATGCAAATCAAAATCTCAATGAGGTTTCACCCCACCCTGGTTAGAATGATTTACATTCAGAAACCTACCAACAACAGATGCTGGTAATGACATTGGGAAAAAGGGACACTAACCCACTGTTGGTGGGAATGCAAATTGGAAAAGCCACTATGGAAGTCAGTCTGGAGATTCCTCACAAACCTGAATATAACCCTACCATACAATCCAGCCATCCCACTCCTTGGAATTTACCAATTAATTGGCAAATAAAAGAGCTGTCTGCACCTCAATGTTTATTGCAGCTCAATTCACAATAGCTAAGACATAGAAACAACCTAAATGACCATCAACAGAAGACTGTATAAAGAAATTATGGGATATGTACTCTACAGAATATTGTACAGCAGTAAAAAAAAAAAAAAAAAAAAAAAAAAAAAAAACCATGAAATCCAGTCATTTGCAACAAAATGGAGGAATCTGGAAAACATCATGCTGAGTGAATTAAGCCAATCCCAAAGGGATAAATATCATATATTCTCCCTGATTTGTGACAACTGAGCACCTAAAAGGAAACCTGTTGAAGTGAAATGGACACTATGAGAAACAAAGACTTTATCAGCCCTTGTCCTGACTGTCGAGGAACAACTTATTATTTTATTCCTTTTAGTATTTTTTTGTTCTACTTAATACCATTGGTTGAACTCTTCAATCAACACCCAATTATTCTTTTTTTTTAACTTTTATTTAATGAATATAAATTTCCAAGGTACGATTTATGGATTACAATGGCTTCCCCCACATACCGTCCCTCCCACCCACAACCCTCCCCTTTCCCACTCCCTCTCCCCTTCCATTCACATCAAGATTCATTTTTGATTATCTTAATATACAGAAGATCAGCTTAGTATACACTAAGTAAGGATTTCAACAGTTTACTCCCACACAGAAACATAAAGTGAAAAATAATAGATGATTTTTTTTAAATGATGATGAAATCAGATCAGACCTTTTGTCATGTTTAATCCCAGTGAGAGTCAAGTTGGGAGTTGATAATTTCTTTCTTTCTTTTTTTTTTTTTTTTACAGAGGATCAGTTTAGTATGCATTAAATAAAGATTTCAACAGTTTGCACCCCCATAGAAACACAAAGTGAAATATATTGTTTGAGTACTCATTATAGCATTAAATCTCAATGCACAGCACATTAAGGACAGAGATCCTACATGAGGAGTAAGTGCACAGTGACTCCTGTTGTTGACTTTACCAATTGACACTCCTGTCTATGGCATCAGTAGTCTCCCTATGCTCCAGTCATGAGTTTCCAAGGCTATGGAAGCCCTCTGAGTTCTCCGATTCTTATCTTCTTTAGACAAGGTCATAGTCAGAGTGGAGGTTCTCTCCTCCCTTCAGAGAAAGGTACCTCCTTCTTTGAAGACCTGTTCTTTCCACTGGGATCTCACTCACAGAGATCTTTTGCCAGAGTGTCTTGGCTTTCCATGCCTGAAATACTCTCATGGGCTTTTCAGCCAGATCCAAATGCCTTTAGGGCTGATTCTGAGGCCAGAGTGCTATTTAGGACATCTGCCATTCTATGAGTCTGCTGAGTATCTCACTTCCCATGTTGGATCACTCTCCCCTTTATTTATTCCATCGGTTAGTGTTAGCAGGTACTAGACTTGTTTATGTGCTCCCTTTGACTCTTAGTCCTTTCATTATGATCAATTGTGAACTGAAATTGATCACTTGGAATAGTGAGATGGCATTGGTACATGCCACCTTGATGGGATTGAATTGGAATCCCCTGGTATGTTTCTAACTCTACCATTTGGGGCAAGTCAGCTTGAGCATGTCCCAAATTATACATCTCTTCCCTCTCTTATTCCCACTCTTATGTTTAACAGGGATAGGTGTTTAAATGTAACTGAAAAGTGATCCCTGTTGAATGTAAGAGTGGGAATAAGAGAGGGAGGAGATGTACAGTTCGGCACATGTTCAATCATACTTACCCCTAATAGTAGAGTTAGAAACATGCCAGGAGATTCCAATTCAGTCCCATCAAGGTGGCATGTACCAATGCCATCTCACTAGTCCCAGTGATCAATTTCTGTTCATACTTGATCATAATGATAGGATTAAGAGTTAAAGGGATCACATAAACAAGACTAGTGTCTGCTAATACTAACTGATAGAATTAAAAAGGGAGAGAACGATCCAACATGGAAAGTGGGATACACAGCGGAATCATAGAATGGCAGATGTCCTAAACAGCACTCTAGCCTCAGAATCAGCCCTTAAGCCATTCAGGTCTGGCTAAAAAGCACTTGAGATTATTTCAGGTATGGAAAGCCAAGACACTCTGTAAAAAAAAAAAAAAAAAAAAAAAAAAAAAAAAAAAAAAAAAAAAAAAAAAAAAAAAAACCTTAATGAAAGATCTCTGTGAGTGTGATCCCAACAGAAAGAACGGACCATCAAAGAAGGAGGTAACTTTCTCCGAAGGGAGGAGAGAACTTCCACTTAGACTATGGCCTTGTCTAAATAAGATCAGAGTTAGTGAACTCAAGAGGCTTCCATAGCCTTGACAGCTCATGACATCTTAAATAAGAGTGCCAAATGTTAAATCAACAACATGAGTCACTGTGCACTTCTCATGTAGGATCTCTGTCCTTAATGTGTTGTACTATGTGAATTAATGGTAAAACTACTACTCAAAAAGTACTTTATTCTTTGTTTTTCTGTGTGGGTGTAAACTGTTGAAATCTTTACTTAGTAAATACTAAATTATCTTCTTTATATAAAGATAATTGAAAATGAATCTTGATGAAGAATGGGATGGGAAAGGGAGAGGGAGATGGGATGATTGCGGGAGAGAGGGAGGTTATAGGGGGAAAAAGCCTCTATAATCCAAAAGTTGTACTTTGGAGATTTATAGTTATTAAATAAAAGTTAAAAAATAATAATCACTAGAATCTAAAAAAATAAAGAAAAAAAAAGAAATACACATTTCCATGCACTTTCTGAAGTATGTGTAGGGAATCATCATATTGTACTCCATAAATAGGTACAGCAACTGAGATAAGCATTTGGCCCAGGAGTCACAACTCAGGTTAGGATGCCCACACACCACAGATCACATGGATTCTGTAATCAGATTCGGCTCCTGACTACAGCTTCCTGCTAATGCAGATCCTAGGAGGCAGCTGTGTCAGGTTCCTGCCTCTCACAGGAGAGACCTGGTCTGAGTTCCTGGCTGACAGTTCCCACCCACCCCCACAGTTGTAAGAATTTATGGAGTGAACCAGCAGATGGGAGCTCTCTTTCCCTAATAAACTAAAAAAAACTACATTTATTATATTTCAATTAAGAAGACATGGAGAATGGATGCTTGTGCACTGTAATTAAGTGAAGGAAGACAGTGGTTTTATATTTCTTGTACTTTTGTCTGGCAAAGGGAAAAAAGGAAACTGCAGTTTGTCCCTTGTGCTTAAGAGAAAAAAAAAAAACTGTGGCCAACACTGTGGTGCATTAGGTTAGGCCACTGCCTGCAACACCAGCATCCCCTATAGGTGCTGGCTTGTGTCCCAGCTGCTCCACATCCTATCCAGCTACCTGCTAAAGGCCTGGTAAAAGCAGTGAAAGATGGCCCAACTGCTTGGGCCCCTGCCACCTATGTGGGAGACCTGAAAGGAGTTCCTGGCTGGCCCAACACTGATCATTGTGTCCATCAGAATGAACCAGCAGATGGCAGATCAATCTCTCTATAACTCTTTCAAATAAATAAATCAATCCTTAAAAAAGAGAAAAAAATAAAGCATCTGCATGACCAGGTATTGCTATGCATTTCTAGTTTAACAGAGATCCTGTAGTATAGAAATTCTAAAAGACCCTTTTGGCTCCAACACAAAGCTGAAGTTTATGAATGTATTCTCTTAAGATTGCAGGCTGACTCAGGAGCCAAAGAATCCTCCTTGCTCCATGGACATTACTAATGATCTTGTCATAGGAAATGTGGAAAACACTTTTTATAAAATCCAAACCACAATCATTCTTTCTCCTTTTTGCTCATGATGAGCTATCTGGCTTTAGGACAAACTCCCCAAATGCCTTACTTGCTACCTTTAATTTAGTTTGGACCATAATAATGGCCACTCTGCCCCTAAGGTGTTAAGTGAAACTCCATGATCAGAAATGAAGCCATGAGGTAGGGGCCTGCTAAAGTTCTCCATGCAGGAGTGAGGTCTACGCTGCTGAGTGCTGTGGGGGTGAGGGAGAACCACATGTTCAGGAACAGGTCCTCTTAAAACTTTGGGGGTGGGGTGGGCAGGTAAGTAGGAGCAGTGAATCCCATTAGGATGACATGGGGCTGACACCAGTGGTTGGGCCATGGGGTTACCTGGCTTCCAGCCATGGTGGCAGAGGATAGAGCCTAGGATGGTGGCCAGGGTGTAGATTGCACCATAGATAAGGTTGCACCATCTTACTAATATTCTCCCCTTCTGTTTTTATATAAAGCAAGAGTTGTATGGGATTTATTAGCCCCAAAAGTCCAGCAGGGGTAGAGGGATGATGATCTGTCTTTAGAGCTACTTGCTGCTAACATGGGGTAATGTCTCAAATCACTGTCCCCTGGGTGGAGAACCGGGTATATGGTAGACCACTCGGTAGACCACATGGTTAGTGAAGGCCTTGGCTCATTCCATTATCACCTTCTATAAACACTTAAACAGACACAGTAGTATAAAAGACAGGGTGAGAATAACAACCAATAATCCTAAGAATAGCACTAACCAAGTAATGAGAAGATTTCATAGAGGAGAGGAAATGGGGGCGGGGGTTTCTGGACCCTCGTGAAGACTGTTTGATGGATGTGGTTTAACGCCTATCCCAACCAAGACTGGGAGAAAGAACAGCTTTGTTTCTTGTGGGTAGAGGAGTTTGTGGAGAAAACCTGAACAATCGTAAAACATTTAGTGGGGGAGAGGACCATCAATACACAGTCAGGAGTAGAGCCACTGAAATTAGAGTAAAGGCTATGATTACAAAGGAATGAGGCTCTGAGTGGGCTAGACATGGTCTAGAACAAAGGAGAGTCATTACTGGAGGACCTAAGAAAGCTACTGTCTAAAATATGAATAAGCTTCCAATTGAGAAGCAAATAGAACCTGACAGAAGGGGCCTGATAATAATCAGGTGGGCTTAAGGCCTTGCCAATTATGAGGCTCAGACCTCTCTTCACATGGGGTACATCAAAACGGAGGTGTGAACCTCCTTGGTAAGGCACCCTGTTGACTTCCATTACCTAGCTGGCGTGGAAGGAGAGCTGGCCTGGAAAAGGCAGGTGGCATCTTTTACTTTTTAACCTTTGTTTTGCCTGGCAAAGTTTGAGAAAACAACAAAAAACCTGAAAGAAAAGCTGCAGCTGCTCAAAGATGTAACATGCTGCCAGATGTGGAGCACAGATTCCAAGGGACTTAAGGTGTTTCTTTCCTTAAACTGACTTCTCCTATGGAGTTGAAGGAACGCTGCACTAGAACAACTGCAAGTGAAAGAAAACATGCCTGCGATCCTGGGCTATTCAAGGAGTCCTTAGTGATGCAGGGGAGGGGAAGGATGCACCTGTGCCCAGGTCCTTGTCCTCGGGAGCTGAGTCATCAGGTTGACAACTCTCTTAACCTAATAACCCCTACTCTCCATACTTCACAGGGTATGGTTTTTGTCAACTACACGACCTTGAAGAAAAACAAAAATTGGTTCTTTCAAAGAAAAAGAAACTATAAGACCCCATTTCCACTGAAGTGTGAGGACAGTGTGCAGGAGGAGTCAGAAACAACTTCAAGCAAAGCAGGAAAAGATAATAGGTACAATTCCTTCTCATTTGAGAACTCCAGTCTCAGCCCCAAATGGCAGAGAAAGTGGCTCTGCTGAAAATATTTCCAAGTTAGGGAAGACTGGCCTGGAGCAGGCATTTGTTATTTTTGGAAACCAGCCCACAGCACACTGATACAGCCCACAGCTTTATTACTCAATTGCTGAAGGTTACTGTTTCCTGCACTATGTGAATTTAGACCAATATTTATTTTTAAACCACGAAGAAACTTAGTTCATTCATCAAGTATGTGGTGAGTACCTATTACGTCCCAGGTATGAGGCTAAGTTCTGGAGATCTTAAGATGAACAAGAGAGGCATGATCCCTGTACTCACTGACTGTGGGGAGATGGTCGACGAAACCAAACATTCTAGAAGGAGTGTATCAGCGACTCATGCAAGGCTCTCAGATTGAAAAACAAGGAAAACACTCCAGGCAGAACAAGCTAATGTGAAGCTCTGAGGGGAGAAGGATGGGCAAGACCTAGAAACTGAAAAGCTAACTTTCAGAATGATAATATTATGAGCAGAGAGAAATACTACAGGAAGAAGAGACAGTTAAGAGTCTATCGCATTGACCTAAGACAGACATGAGAGAGGCTTGAGTGACAGTTGATACAGTGGACACAGATCTGAAAGACACTGAAGATGTAACAGAATAGCATCAATGGCTAGACAGTTGTCCCAGCAACTTGACGACTCTCTCAAATATACACACATACTTAGTGGAAAGACCATCACATGCTATTTATCATACACTTGGTTTTTCACAGTGTTCCGGTCTATTTTTTTTAACTTTTTTTCATGATATAAATTTCTAAAGTACAGCTTATGGATTACAATGGCTTCCCCCCCATAACATCCCTCCCACCCGCAACCCTTCCCTTTCCCACTCCCTCTCCCCTTCCATTCACATCAAGATTCATTTTCGATTCTCTTTATCTACAGAAGATCAGTTTAGCATACATTAAGTAAAGATTTCAACAGTTTGCTCCCACACAGAAACATAAAGTGAAAAATACTGTTTGAGTACTCGTTATAGCATTAAATCACAATGTACAGCACACTAAGGACAAAGATCCTACATGAGGAGTAAGTGCACAGTGACTCCTGTTGTTGACTTAACAAATTGACACTCTTGTTTATGGCATCAGTAATCACCCGAGGCTCTTGACATGAGCTGCCAAGGCTACGGAAGCCCCCTGAGTTCACCAACTCTGATCATATTTAGACAAGGCCATGGTCAAAGTGGAAGTTCTCGCCTCCCATCAGAGAAAGGTACCTCCTTCTTTGATGACCTGTTCTTTCCACTGGGATCTCACTCGCGGAGATCTTTCATTTAGTTTTTTTTTTTTTTTTTGCGAGAGTGTCTTGGCTTTCCATGCCTGAAATACTCTCGTGGGCTTTTCAGCCAGATCCGCATGCCTTAAGGGCTAATTCTGAGGCCAGAGTGCTGTTTAGGACATCTGCCATTCTATGGGTCTGCTGTGTATCTCACTTCCCATGTTGGCTCGTTCTCTCCCTTTTTGATTCTATCAGCTAGTATTTGCAGACACTAGTCTTGTTTATGTGATCCCTTTGGTTCTTAGTCGTATCATTACGATCAATTGTGAACAGAAATTGATCACTGGGACTAGTGAGATGGCATTGGTACATGCCACCTTGATAGGATTGAATTGGAATCCCCTGGTATGTTTGAGGTAAGTCAGCTTGAGCATGTCCCGAATTGCACATCTCTTCCCTCTCTTATTCCCACTCATATTTAACAGCGATCACTTTTCAGTTAAGTTTCAGCATTTCAGAATAATTGTGTATTGATTACAGTGTTCAACCAAAAGTATTAAGTAGAACAAAAAACAAAAAAATACTAAGAGGGATAACATATTAAGTTGCTCATCAACAGTCAGGGTGAGGGCTGATCAAGTCACCGTTTCTCATAGTGTTCATTTCACTTTAACAGGTTTCCTTTTTGGTGCTCAGTTAGTTGTCACCGATCAGGGAGAACATATGGTATTTGTCCCTTTGGGATTGGCTTATTTCACTCAGCATAATGTTTTCCAAATTCCTAACAGGGATCACTTTTCAGTTAAAATTTAAATACCTAAGAATAAATTGTGTGTTAATTACAGAGTTCAACCAATGGTACTAAAACAAAAAAATACTAAAATGGATAAAGTATTACATTGTACATCAACCATCAGGACAAGAGCTGATCAAATCACTGTTTCTCATAGTGTCCATTTCACTTCAACAAGTTTCCCCTTTGGTGCTCAGTTAGTTGTCACCGATCAGGGAGAACATACATTTGTCCCTTTGGCACTGGCCTAATTCACTCAGCATGATGTTTTCCAAATTCCTCCATCTTGTTGCAAATGACCGGGTTTCATTGTTTTTGACTGCTGTATAGTATTTGATAGAGTACATGTCCCATAATTTCTTTATCCAGTCTACTGTTGATAGGCATATGGGTTGGTTCCAGGTCTTAGCTATTGTGAATTGAGCTGCAATAAACATTAAAGTGCAGACAGCTTTTTTGTTTGCCAATTTCATTTCCTTTGGGTAAATTCCAAGGAGTGGGATGGCTGGGTTGAATGGTAGGGTTATATTCAGGATTCTGAGGAATCTCCAGACTGACTTCCATAGTGGCTTAACCAATTTGCATTCCCACCAACATGGGTTAGTGTCCCTTTTTCCCCACATTCTCTCCAGCATCTATTGTTGGTAGATTTCTGAATGTGAGCCATTCTAACTGGGGTGAGGTGAAACTTCAATGTGGTTTTGATTTGCATTTCCCTGATTGCTAGTGATCTTGAACATTTTTTCATGTGTCTGTTGGCCATTTGGATTTCCTCTTTTGAAAAATGTCTATTGAGGTCCTTGGCCCAATCTCTTAAGTGGGTTGTTTGTTTTGATGTTGTGGAGTTTCTTGATTTCTTTGTAGATTCTGGTTATCAACCCTTTATCAGTTGCATAGTTTGCAAATATATTTTCCCATTCTATTGGATGCCTCTTCACTTTCCTGCCTGTTTGTTTTGCAGTACAGAAACTTCTCAATTTGATGCAATCCCAAATGTTAATTTTGGCTTTGACTGCCTGTGCTTCTGGAGTGTTTTCCAAAAAGTCATTGCCGGTACCTATATCTTGCAGGGTTTTTCCAATGCTCTTTAATAATTTGATGGTGTCAGGTTGCAGATTTAAGTCTTTAATCCACGTTGAGTGGATTTTTGTGTAAGGTGAAAGGTAGGGGTCTTACTTCATGATTTTGCATGTGGAAATCCAATTTACCCAGCACCATTTATTGAATAGACTGTCCTTACTCCAGGGATTGGTTTTGGATCCTTGATCACATATGAGATGGCTGTAGATGTTTGGATTGATTTCTGGTGTTTCTATTCTGTTCCATTGGTCTATCCATCTGTTTCTGTACCAGTGCCATGCTCTTTTGATTACAACTGCCCCGTAGTATGTCCTGAAATCTGGTATTGTGATGCCTCCGGCTTTGTTTTTGTTGTACAAGATTGCTTTAGCTATTCGAGGTCTCCTGTGTCTCCATATGAATTTCAGCATCATTTTTTCCAGATCTGAGAAGAACGTCTTTGGTATCTTGATTGGTATTGCATTGAATCTATAAATTGCTTTTGGGAGAATGGACATTTTGATGATATTGATTCTTCCAATCCATGAGCATGGAAGATTTTTCCATTTCTTGGTATCCTCTTCTATTTCTTTCTTTAAAGTTTTCTAATTTTCATCATAGAGATCCTTAACGTCCTTGGTTAAATTTATTCCAAGGTATTTGTTTTTGTAGCTATTGTGAATGCCATTGATTTTAGAAGTTCTTCCTCAGCCATGGCATTGCCTATGTATACAAAGACTGTTGATTTTTGTGCATTGATTTCATACCCTGCTACTTTGCCAAAATCTTCTGAGTTCCAATAATCTCTTAGTAGAGTTCTTTGGGTCCCCTAAATAAAGAATCATATCATCTGCAAAGAGGGATAGTTTGAGTTCTTCCTTCCCAATTTGTATCCCTTTAATTTCTTTTTCTTGCCTAATAGCTCTGGCTAGAACTTCCAGAACTATATTGAATAGCAGTGGTGAGAGTGGGCATCCCTGTCTGGTACCAGATCTCAGTGGAAATGCTTCCAACTTCTCCCCATTCAATAAGATGTTGACCGTGGGTTTTTCATAGATTGCTTTGATT
This sequence comes from Oryctolagus cuniculus, assembly GCF_964237555.1. Lineage (NCBI taxonomy): Eukaryota > Metazoa > Chordata > Mammalia > Lagomorpha > Leporidae > Oryctolagus > Oryctolagus cuniculus. Next base: position 148,388,859 of record NC_091435.1, read on the forward strand.
GATTGAGGAATGACCCTTCCATGCCCAGTTTGCTTAGAGCTTTCATCATGAAAAGGTATTGTATTTTATCAAATGCTTTCTCGGTGTCTATTGAGATAATCATATGGTTTTTCTTCTGCAGTCTGTTAATGTGGTGTATCACATTGATTGTTTTGCGCACATTGAACCATCCCTGCATACCAGGGATAAATCCCACTTGGTCTGGGTGGATGATCTTTCTGATGTGTTGTTGCATTCTATTGGCGAGAATTTTATTGAGGATTTTTGCATCTATGTTCATCGGGGATATTGGTCTGTAATTCTCTTTCAATGCTGCATCTTTTTCCGGCTTAGGAATTAAGGTGATGCTGGCTTCATAGAAAGAATTTGGGAGGACTCCCTCTTTTTCGATTGTTCTGAATAGATTGAGAAAAATTGGAGTCAGTGCTTCTTTAAATGTCTGGTAGAATTCAGCAGTGAATCCGTCTGGTCCTGGGCTTTTCTTTGTTGGGAGAGCCTTTATTACTTATTCAATTTCTGTCTCAGTTATAGGTCGGTTTTGGTTTTCTGTGTCTTCATGGTTCAATTTAGGTAGGTTGCATGTGTCCAGGAATCTATCCATTTCTGATAGGTTTCCTTTTTGCTGGCATACAAGTCCTTGTAGTAATTTCTGATGATTCTTTTTATTTCTGTGGTGTCTGTTCTTACGTTTCCTTTTTCATCTCTGATTTCATTGATTTAGGTCTTTTCTCTTCTTTTTTTAGTTAGTTGGGCCAATGGGGTGTCAATTTTGTTTATTTTTTCAAAAAACCAGCTCCTCGTTTGGCTGATTTTTTGTAATTTTTTTTTGGATTCAATCCTGTTGATTTCTTCTCTGATTTTAATTATTTCTCTTCTCCTACTAGATTTGCGTCTGGTTTGCTGTAGATTTTCTAGATCCTTGAGATGAGTTGAAAGCTCATCTATTTGGTGCCTTTCCAATTTCTTGATGTAGGCACCTATTGATATAAACTTTCCTCTTAACACTGCTTTTGCTGCATCCCATAAGTTTTGGTATGTTGTGCTGTTATCCTCATTTACTTCCAGAAAGTTTTTGATTTCTCTTTTGATTTCTTCTATGACCCATTGTTCATTCAGGAGCATGTTGTTCAATCTCCATGTGTTTGCGTATGCTCTAGGGATTCCTGAGTTGCTAATTTCCAATTTCATTCCTTTATGGTCTGAGAAGCTGCATGGTATGATCCTAATTCTTTTGAATTTGCTGAGACTTGCTTTATGGCCTAGTATGTGGTCAATCCTAGAGAAGGTGCCATGTACTGCTGAGAAGAATGTAAAATTTAGCTGTAGGATTGAAAGTTCTGTATATATCTGTTAGATCCATTTGGGCTATAGTGTCATTGAAATCTACTGTATCCTTGTTGATCTTCTGTCCTGTTGATCTATTTCTGAGAATGGAGTATTGAAGTCCCCCAGTACTATTGTATTGGGGTCTAAGTCTCCCTTTAAGTCCCTTAACAAATCTTTTAAATAGACTGGTGCCCTGTAATTAGGTACATATACATTGATAATTGTTATATCTTCCTGTTGAATTGACCCCTTAATCATTATATAGTCCTCTCTTTGTCTCTCTTAACAGTTTTTGTGGTAAAGTTTATGTTGTCCGATATTAAGAGGGCTACGCCCGCTCTTTTTTCATTTCTGTTGGCATGGTATATCTTTTTCCAGCCTTTCACTTTCAGTCTGTATGCATCTTTGTTGGAAAGATGTGCTTCTTGTAGGCAGCAAATAGATGGGTTTTGTTCCTTAAGCCAATCAGCCAATCGGTGTTCCGCTCTATTAACCATTTGCTGGCAGGGCCTGTATCACACCACAGTTACAACCAAGATAAGAATTCAGCCATCTTTCATCTTCTCCCCCACCAAGCTCACACAAATATTTCCTCTTTTCAATTTCCCAATACAAATCATGTTGGCATTATAAAGATTTAAGTACCAGTTAGAATGTTATCATATCACATGTACTGATTATTTTGACACTCAACTCTTCTAAAACTTTCTCCAGGTCCCTTCCTCTCAAAATAGTCAAACACAGAAGCTGCCTATCAATCTCACCTTCTTCAAGTTTGCTCTTGCCTATATAGGCTGTAATGTCAGCTATGAGCTATTAAGATTTTCTTTTACATTTGGAGAATCACTTTCTTGGTTCCAGGAACTTTATATCAGTCTCTATGTGGGTGGCAGGGCCTCAAATACTTGGGCCATCTTCTGTTGCTCTTCTAGATGCATCAGCAGAAAGCTAGCCTGGAGGCAGTGAACCTGGGAATCAAATCTGCACTTCGGTATGGGGTTCCTGGGATACACATCAGCAGCTTGACCCACCGCATCACAAGAACTCCTGACTTTTGTTCCTAAGAAATGTTCTTACTTTTGCCTGCCACGCCCCGGAGCTTACAGGACTTATTTCCATATTGTAAAATTTAATAATGATGGACACTTGTAAGGGCTTACTATCAACCCCTGGGCTGGGTACTCTTTTCTGGGTGTTTGAATTTGTTATTTTGTCCTCTGCCTCTTTCGTGCATGGCAGGGAAATCTTCCACATGCTGTTCATTCCCTATTAAATGCCTGCACAATAGGGCTGCAGGATGGAGCCACACTGAAGCCAGGACTCTGGAACACCCATCTGGATCTCCCACATGATCCTAAATTCTGTGGGTAACAGGTTTCCTGGGACTGGGGCTTTTGACTTTTTTTTTTTGACATTTATTCTGTTTTTTCAATGTTGTCTTTTTATTGCATTTACAGGATTTCCTCAACTTTCTCTTTCAGCATCTTCAGTTCTACAATTTTCATTACTTCTTAAAATTGTTAAGATTGGATAAATTTTCAAATTGGTATACTGTTGTTTTGTGGATCCAATGTTTCTCTCTTAATGACCCCATCCCCACCTCTCCTTTTCTGTGTAACTCTTTCAAATAAATAAATAAATCTTTAAAAAAAAAAAAAGGTATTAATGACTCTTTTTCCCCCAATGTTTTCTTCTTCCCTCACTATCTTTTTCACACCACCTTTTTAAAATTTTCCTGCTTTGGCTCCTTCATGATTTTACTCCCTTGCCTGGAGGAATACACGTCAGTATTCAAAACTACTTCACGAAAGTCCCTATCACAGGAAGGATGCATCACCATCATCCAGCTCTATATTAAGTGATAAATCTGCCTGCTCCAACCTCCAGGGCTGCTTACTCTGAACTTACATTGACAAATTTTAAACAAGACTGTCTTGGGCCAACTCTTTACTGAAATCCAGAACTTGAAATGCTGGGAAATCTGATGGATATAAACAAAGGGCTGTTCGAGTCATATGAAATATTTAGAGACTAGGGTTTGGACTTACGTTCTAACTGGAGCAAATTTACTGAACTATGCATAATCAAATTTTTGTACAATTACTTCCATATGGTGTTCCTTTTGAAGATAAGTGGCTCATCCTTTCAGTGACTCAAGCATATCTTCATAAACTTTTCCCTGAAGAGACTGAGGGCATGAAGTTCTTTTTTGTTCACAGATTGCACAGGGGACACAGGCAAATGTTCTTCGCAGACATTAGATCTTACAGAGACTTCCATTGGACAATTAATTCTTTACACACAATAACCACATAACTTTGTTATTTCAACCACCCACCTTTGCAGTGTTTATGTGTGTGTATATATATACATATATACATATATTACACACATATATACACACATATATACAAACACATACATATATAGATATGCGTGTATATGTGTATGTATATGACAGAGATTTTCTATTAATAGCTCTGGGGCCTTTCTTTCTCTAACATGATTATTTCCTTAAATTGGGGATTTGTAAAAATGACAGAAATGTACATTATCTCCTTTTGTAAGCCTGATGGCAAAACAAAGGTTTTAAACTGGCCACCCAGTTCCTTGTATTCATGGAATATAGGCCCTGGAGCCCAAGTAGCCTGTTCCACCCTTTACTCGCTGAATTTGGAAGTTAATGGGCAGTCGTAATACATACAGAAGTCTTTTGCTTTAAATGCTAAATAACACATTAAACAGTCTATGCAGTCAAAACTAGAAATAGGAAGCACAGGTTAACAGCATAGATTTCTTGGATATTTCTATTACAATAGAGGTAGTGGATTCTGTGTAATAAACTCAGTTATGAGTATATATAGGACACAGCATTTCTGACAAGTGAGATACCTTGTTTTTTTAAAGATTTATTCATTTATTTGAGAGGCAGACTTAACAGACAAAAACAGGGAGAGACAGAGCGGTCTTCCAACTGCTGGTTCACTCCCCAAATGGCAGCAACAGCCAGAGCTGTGATGATCCGAAGCCAGGAGCCAGGAGCTTTCTCCAGGTCTTTCATTTGGGCCATCTTCCAGTGCTTTCTGGGTCAGAAGTTCAGCAGCCAGGATTCCAACTGGTGCCCATATGCGATGTCAGTACTGCAAGCAGACACTTAACCTACTACATTCTGTGCCAGCCCCAGCTTTGGGTTTTTTAACTGAGGTGGGATTAAACTTTCAAAGTATTGTAAAATATGAACTTCTATGCATTTTTGCATTTAGGGTTTATATATCTTTTATCAAGTTATTTTAAACTGAAAAATAGTAATACATTTCATCAGATCAAAGTAAGATTTCCTGACCAGACCAACAGAGGCATTTTATAGAAGAAATTGATTCCCAAACTCAGAAACCTAAGAACTGGAGATGCTGCCTGACTCAGCCCAAGCTTCTCCATTTCCATACTGCCTTGCTAATCCCATCACTGATGTTCTGATCCACTGGCCTCTTTCTAGGCATCAGGCTGGACACTTTGGATACTTACATTCCAACCAAGTTAGAATACTCCCTGGATTTACTTTCCTGTTACCTGGTGCCTGGTGCCTCACTTCCATGTCTCAGGACTAAGACCAACTGCTTCATGCTTAAGTCCAGAAGAAGCCTCCACCCCAAAAAATGAAAATTCCTTTTTCCTAGTCACATCCACTTACTTGAAGTCAGATCACTGACTTCAGTGCCATGTAAAAGTAGTTTTCGTTCTTAACTCTGTTACTTACCAGCTGTGTAACTTCTGGTAAAGTTCCTTGTCTGAGCCCCATGTTCTTTATCTGGACGACTGTAATTACACCAGAACCAAGCCTACAGCTTTGCTCCAAGGATTAAATAAAGTTATATAATACTTAGCACACAGTAAATACCCAATAAAGACTGGTTACTATTGGCATTTAAACATCAATGACAGTACATTAATTTAAGTGGGCCTTTAAATATTTATAAAGATTCACAGTATGTATATTCTCTTAGCTTTTCATTACAACAACAAAAGACTTGAGGCAGCCAACTTCATAACAGAAAATGTTTATTTCACTCACTCTAAAGAGTCAATCCAAGATTGGGCAGCCCCACTGGCCTGGCCTCTGGGCATGGTGTTCTTGTTGGCAGAGTCCTGAGGGGACGCAGAGTATCACATAGCCAGAAACAGGGCGAGTGTGTGTCTGTCTCTTTGATCTCTTATAAAGCCACTAAGGTTTGATCATGGGGCTCCACCCCAATGACCCAATCCAATCTATTTGCTTCTCAAAGGCCCCACTCCCAAAAATAAAGGGATTAGGTTCCCACCTTCTTAGTACCATTAATATTAGACTTTGGAGGACAAATATTAAACTATAGCAGTATATATAAAAGAAAAATATTACTGTGCTGGTTTCTACTTTCTTAAATATCTATTTCCAATGCACCTGTTATAATCTTTCAGTGAACATATTTTTATGACAAAGTATATTTTCGAAACTAAAAGTCTACTTATATATTAAAATATTTATATGAGTATATTAGAGTACTTCAAAAATTTTATGGAAAATGGGATGAAAAGATAAGTTTGGAGTGGGTATTTGTTCTAGCAGTTAAGATACTGGTTGGTTGGGTGGCACCGTGGCTCAATAAGCTAATCCTCTGCCTGCAGCACTGGCACCCCAGATTCTAGTCCCTGTTGGGGCGCCGGTTCTGTCCCGGTTGCTCCTCTTCCAGTCCAGCTCTCTGCTGTGGCCCGGGAAGGCAGTGGAGGATGGCCCAAGTGCTTGGGCCCTGCACCCGCATGGGAGACCGGGAGGAAGCACCTGGCTCCTGGCTTCGGATCAGCACAGTGCCAGCCATGGCGGCCATTTGGGGGGTGAACCAACGGAAGGAAGACCTTTCTGTCTTTCTCTCTAACTCTGCCTGTCAAAAAAAAAAAAAAAAAAAAAAAAAAAAGATGTTCGGTGCAAAAACTATTTTGGAATAAATTGTATTTGCATGATTCATATTTTCTATGAACTTTGTAAAGATCCCAGATGCATGGATTTCAAAATTTCTGCACTAAAACAAAATAAACTTATCATTTAATTCTATTTTCCATGAACTTTTTGAAGTATCCTCATATTACTCCATAATTTTTGAGATACCATACAAAGTTTTGAGTTAGTGTCTACACAATAGGACAAAGTTTCCATTTAAACTGTTCTTACATATCAACTGTGGAATAGATTTGATTCTTGCTTTGACAGGCAACTTCTTGGTCTGGGTATTTCCCTATTATTTAAGGAGTGTTTGTGTATTTTCCACATTTATATATTTTGGCCACATCAGAAGATATATGTGCTAAGATCTAAAATTTGAGATAGCCTCTTGTGCTTTAATTCTCTCCTCTTAAAAATATCAGAACTAACATCACATATATAAAGTACATATTAATAGCCTGACAAATCTTGAATACTGTATGGGAAATAAATGAGGTGTTATTTCTGAAAACTTACATGTGCTTAAAATATTATTAAACAGAGTTAGGAATGAGCAGATACATAAACAAAGCTGTCTATATGAACAGTTGGGATAGTGAGGTAAAGCTGCATTTACTGTTGCTTCACCTTAGATATAAAGATATATGAGGTCTTCAAAGCAAAATTAAACTAGAACAAATTATCTCATTAACAAAGCAGTCAATTCCCTTTATTTTTAAAATTTTATGTACATATATATGAATGATCTGTATAATGTACATTCAATATAGAAAGCTTTATATATTTGATAATGTATAGAACATTTCACAATTACACTAATCTCTTACTTAACATTTTGACATCCATTTTTAAATTTTTAGATGTTTTTGCACAAGCTCCTTTTCATTTAATTTGGTAAAGCCAGTTATACATACCAGTGTATACTGTGAGCTCTCAGAAGGTTAATGATTGAGGACAGGATACCAGTGAATGGGTATAGGGACAAAACTAACAGTGCTCAATGGGGGAAGGATAGCCACGCAGACTTGATGAAGGAGAGGGAAAGACCCTTTTTCGGGAACAAGTAACTCAGTCCAGTTTCTGCAAACTGCAGTTCAACCCCACAGTCACACTAATTCAAAAAAATATTATAAAAACTAGGAAGAAAGTTTGTATTTTTGATTCACAGTCTTGTAAACAGATAAAAAGGAACAAATGTGCTTACATACATCAAGAAAAAAAATTCTTGTGTACCCACTTAGGTTGATCCACAGAGTGCTTTCTCAATGTGACACAATTAGAATCACTGACTTTTTTCCTAAATAAAAATATATTTATAGAAAAAGGAATAACACTGTCATGAAACCAGGAGAAAGGCAGTAAGAGTTTGCTTCAACATGTCAGCTGGAGGAATGTGGACGGGGCACTGGCCTTTCAGCGTCTATTGTCTTTCATAAACTTTTCAAGTTTGATAGCCAAGGTCTCCTGCCTCATGGTCTACAGGAGGTGGCAGGTTAGACATGACTGATGAGGATGTACCTGCAGTAAGGTAGCCAGCAATGCCAGGTCCTGCAAGAGAGAATGAGAAACACACACTTTCTATGAAGCAGTCGTGTGGAAACACTGGCTTTTACAAAACGTCAGAATGTGGTTAGGTGCTCCATCATGAGAATATGCTACCTTATCCGAATTATTTAAACCTTAATAAGTAGTTAGAATATATTTTCATGGTTTGCTTTTTACTATATGACAAAGCTCAAAATAATTTCAGAATTTATGCTGTACAGTAACATGAATATGGAAATATAGGAAAGCTCAAGCTTTCAAAAGATCCTAGGCACTGAAAGAGCTATGTACAAGCAGATGAAGAAAACACCACACTTGGCCCATCCACAAGTCATCTGTGATGAAATTCTTAACATAAACAACATTCAAGTTCATCTATTTTCATTTGGTGCAAAGATATGCTATTCTAACAAATAACACCAAATGAACAAGGTTGCTATGCCAATGTCTCTAAGAAAAGAAAGGCTCTGGACATCCATCTGTCATAGGTATAAACAAGAATGCTATGGAAACAGGTAGCAATATTTCAATTCTTTGTCTTCCTTGACATTCTCCACAGCATGAAAATGCTGCACACTCTGGCATTTATCAAGATGTGTCCTATGAGCACACTCAAGGCTTTAGCCCTTTAGAGTTTAAACATGCACAGAAACTTGATTATATCTCAGAAGCACTAAAAAAACTGATACAAGCACTTCCAAGAGACTCTATTATAGCACAATACTGCATACTGAGCAATACTTTTAGCTGACATGGAGGGAAACAAGGCAAACAACTAAGGAACATCAAAAGGTTAGGACTAGAAAGGCAGTGGGAGCAGCATGCATTTAGCAAAATATTTCTCTACCTGCTTCAGAGAGCTACACAGAAGTTAGCAAGCTGCCTGGCAGAGCGGATCTAAAGCCCGCTCCTGAGGTGAAGGGGGCTGCTGCCAGTTAGAAGGGAAGGAGAGACACCTGAGGGGAAAAAAGAAATATAAGCAGCAAGGGAGTTGTGAGGAAGTGCAAACAGCAGAGCAGTCTGAAGAAGGCTTAGGTGTAACAGGGACTGATGTAGGACAAAAGGCCACAATGCAACTCATCGTGTTCTTCACCATACAAGCACTTGTCCTGTGTGTGTGGAATGGCTTGTTCGGACAGCATGCACATGGTTATATATGACTTGATCTGTGGGAACTGTAACTGAAGCTGACCAGTACTCTGAGTCCTGTACAAAATACTCATGGAAAGATATCCCCTTTCTAGGGTGCTATAGGGGGCTGCATATATCAAATCCTGTTTTCTGCCAATCAGGACACCAGGCCTTCCACAGACTGCTCGGGGCAAAGACTAGCAGATCAAAGAACCCTCTAATGATGTTTCAGAGCCACAGCACCACAATGTTCATCATTTCCTATCAACCCATCATTTGATGAACTCTAGGTAGCAACACTATTACTACAGAACTACCAAGCAGATCTTGCCAATGATGCAATTCTTAAAGAGTAAAACCTTAAAACACCCAGTACTGATATGGTTCCTGGGCAACTGTGATTGTGGGCTCAGCTTGGTTCACATCAAAACAGTAGGTTACGAGACCAAATCATGGATGCTACGTAGAGAAAGCAGACTAATGTTGCACTTCTCAAACTTAGCGCTGAGGCACTCTGGGGCAATTTCACAGGAGCATTGCTGGTATTTTAAATTTGAAACACGGTAACATGTTGTCTACCACACAGATCAGTACTTTCCAGCTGAATGAATATAAGTACTCTGTTAGTTTGATTATTAGGTATTTCTTTTGGCTGGGGATGGATGAAAAATATACCTAGACACTAAGGGCATCACGCATTGAAAAAAACGCCGGAACCTCTCGGCTATCCGAACTGTGAGATGATGGACTTAGAAGGAAGAAACCAAATTCCAGTCCTCGAATTTGCTTTCCTGGGAAAGGGAAATCAATTCCTGATATTGTGCAAATGAAGTGAGATGCTCGCCCCTTTCAGGTCCTGGTCTCTTTGAGGATGTGTCTGGTTCCCTGGGACCAAATCATACTCCTCATCAATAGGGTGTGGGGCAGAGTATCTGTGTCCTCTAGAGAAAGGTGGGAGACAGCAGGGGCTGTTAGAGCATATGGCAAAAGTGTGCACAGCCATCAGGTACAGAGGAAGGAGAAAAGGTGAAACTCTTAAAGTGAAGCCCACAAAACACAACTGGCTACCATAATGGAGTCTATGTACAAAGAAAATACCTTCTCCAATTCTTAGTTCCTAAAATTCACCTTGGCCTCTGCTCCTTTCCTGCTGTTCTTCCTTTTTCTACTGGTTTTCTGTGTGAGGTAATTCAAGGATTTTTTACCACTGTAGTTATTTTTATAAGCCTTGCACTCACTGGCACCAAGCTGTTTTGGAATGTAATAAATGGCTAAGTAATTGAGGGCTTTCGAATTTTTAACCCCAAATTTTCAGCATGTACTGAATGACATTGGCTCAGTGGTCAAGGAGAAGAAAATCATAAATATATTTTTGGTCACTCTCTTCTTACTTTGAACTAGTAACTGACTTTATCTTATTCTATTTCTTAACTCGCCAAACTCACCTAGTGGTATCAGAGCACCTTATTTCATCTGCAAAGTGATTGTAGGGGCTAGGTACAATCTGTATCTTCTCAGCAATGAGAGCAGTGTGGGGCATATTTTAATTAAATCAAATTTCAATTCAATGCAAAATAGAATATATCCCATGGAGTTCCACCTATTGTAATTCTACCAGAAATAGAAGTATTTGCCCCTTTTAGTAAACTCATGACATACACATTAATGAAAAAGCTCAAACACACAAAAAACTTTTGGCAATGAGCACACATCAATTTAACAGGCAGTAAGTGCAAAAGCTTTAACTCCTAAAACCAATTTAGTCCTTTCAAACAGAAGAGACTAAAACTGATGGAAAAATCTTCTCAACCAACTAACAATTTGACAAAAGAACATGGCAGAGCAATGATATATCTAGAATTCCGACACTTCAAGGAAAAACTCATCTTACAGCCAATCCAGACTGTCTTGTGTGAACATGCCCACTGGCTTCAGAAGGACATGTAACATCAGACCCCTTCTAGACTGGGATTTCTCATCTCCCTTATAGCTGGGTTTTTGTACAGAACTTGCTGCCACTTGAGTAGTCCCAAAGAAGTGAAAAAACTTGCAAATATCAGTCTGTCTTTTCTCTTTGCCAACCACAGCTACTACTTCTCATACTTTACACAGAAATAACCACCCCCGCAACAAGTAAAAGAAAAGGCAGAGAAAACAAGTTTTAGGCTCCCTGTACTTTTTTGTTTTCTATAGTTATTAGGGAATTTGGATGGGCATGAAGACCAAATGAAGTCCAGGTCTCTGAGCATAAACCCCTATTTCTTCTCTATTCTAAGTACAGCACACACCTTTTGGTACATAGCTTGTCAGTAAGTCAAGGAGACCTGTAGTTTATTTCATCAAGTCAAGTCAATGAAAACAAAAGAATTAGAAGAGGCCTTCCTAGAGATAAGTTTATAATCTACATACTATTATTCTTTAGGGCCAACTCTTAATTAAAAGTTTACTGTTAACTAAGAAAATAAGGCAGCTATTTCCAATCATACCATTCTCATAAATGAAGCAATTATTGTATAACAACATGAAAATGTGGCTTATGAACTTTTACAAACAGTTCACGGAAGTTTTTAGTATGCTTCTAAGTGCAGGTTCCTATTTAGAAGCTATAGCTTTATCTCAAATTTGTTTTTTAAGCCTTTTTTTTAAAGCTTAAAGAGGCAAAGAAAGGAAAGAGATGTGGGTTGGGGTGAGAGTGAGAGCTCCCACCATTCACTGGTTCACTCCCTAAGGCTTGGCCAGCCAGGCTAAGCTGAGAAGTCAATCCAGTTGGGTGCCTGCCATTCACGAGGGAGACCCAGAAAGATTTTCCTCCTGCTGGTTCACTTTCCAAATGCCAGTAACAGGGTTGGTACATGCCACAGCCAGAAGCCAGGAACTCCATCTGGATCTCCCATGTGGGTGGCAGAAACCTCACTACTTGAGCCATCATGCCCTCCCAGGGTCTGCGTTAGCAGGAAGCTGGAGTCAGGAGCTAGAACAGGGAACTAAACCCAGAATTCTGATATGGAATCTGGGCATCTTAAAGCCAAGGACTAAATGCTTGCCCCTTTATACCAAATCTGAAATAGACACTGGTACAGAGTAATGACATATTCTAGGTATTTCTCTCCACAATGCATGGAAAAACCTAGGAAACCTAAGACTCTCTGCTCTTCACATATACTCATGCTCACAAATTTAGGGCTTTGCTCCAAATAATACTAGAGGTGGATTAACATTAAAGTAGTCACAGTGAAGGATAAGACAGCAGTGTCACAGTAACATTTAAAATTAAAAGCAGGGGCAGGCATTGGGGCACAATGGTTAAGTCACTGCTTGGGATGTCTGCACCCCATACTGGAATACCTGAGATTGAGTCTCACCTCTATTTATGATCCAGCTTTCTGCTAATATTATTGCACCCCGGGAGGAAGCAGATAATGGCTCAAGCACTGGGCCCCTGTCACCTACATGGGAAACCTGGATAGAGTTCCTGGATCCTGGCTTCAGTGTAATCAGCCTTGGCTGTTGTGGGCATGTGAACAGTTAACCAGTGGATAGATTTCTCTCTCTCTGTATCCTCCTCTCTCTTCTGCTCTGTCTTTCAAGAAATAAATAAGTTTAAAATTAAAGCTTTCAAAGTCCCTACTTTAAATATCCAATCTTCATGACTTCATAAATATCTATACTAGCAATCTGAATTATTAATTAACACTGGTACAATTTTTAACACTGGGTAGCAAATTTTTCACCCTAATTTTCCTACATTATTTCTGGTTTCAGTGTAAGGATGACCTCTTTATATATAGTACTATGTCAAACAGACAGCAAAAACTACTTCATATTCTTAAGGCTAATTTCAATTGCAAACTTTTATACCAAACACTGTATTTCACCTTTAGGAAAAGAATACCATGTCTTGCTGCCTTTTTTTTTTTTTTTAAGAATTACTTATTTTATTTGAAAGGTAGAATTACAGAGGCAAAGGCAGAGAGAGAGAGAGAGACGGACAGACAGAGAGGTCTTCCATTCACTGGTTCACTCCCCAAATGGCTACAATGGCTGGAGATAAGCGGATCCAAAGCCAGGAGCCAGGAGCTTCTTCAGGGTCTCCCATGCAGGTGCAGGGGCCAAAGTACTTGGGCCATCTTCCACCGCTTTCCCAGGCCATAGCAGAGAGCTGGATTGGAAGTGGAGCCGGGATACGAACTGGCACATATATGGGATGCCAGCCCTACAGGCAGCAGCTTTACCATTATACCACAGCACTGGCCCCCGGGTGACTTGCTTCTTAAGCAAAAGCCAGTATGAAAATGACTACTCTAAGGGCCGGTGCTGTGGCGCAGCAGGTTAAAGCCCTGGCCTGAAGTGCCGGCATCCCATATGGACGCCGATTCTACTGCTCTGGTCCAGCTCTTTGCTATGACCTGAGAAAACAGTATAAGATGGCCCAAGTGCTTGGGTGGGCCCTTGCACCCACATCGGAGACCCAGAAGAAGCTCCTGGCTCCTGGCTTCAGGTCGGCTCAGCCCTGGCCATTGTAGTCAACTGGGGAGTGATCCAGTGGATGGAAAACCTCTCTCTCTGTCTCTACCTCTCTCTGTAACTGTCTTTCAAATAAATAAAATAAATCTTAAAAAGAAAAAATACTATAAAATTATCATGCAGTTGGTATGTCAAGTGGACAAATGCTGCGTCAAATGTTTTATCTTTTGATCCTAAGTACTAAAATTTTATTTATGATACCCACATTATTTCTTCCCCATGGGAGAATGAACCTATGTATGTAGCAAAACTACGGACTAATTGATAGAAACTAAGAAGAAAATATTCTACATATGATTTATAGATATATATTTAGAACCTCAATCTGTTATGTTGACAGAGACAAAATGATGCAGTACACAGATGTTTCTGAGCAGGTATTTCTCGATTGTGTTTACATGTTTAAGACAACTCAGACATCCTCTAAATACAACCTGTGACACCAATGATTAACTGCATCAAAACTGAGCAAAGTATTTAGTACACATTCAACCTAATAGTTCACATGCTGCCAAAGGCTAGGAACAGAGGTCTACCACATTCTCCCAGCACCTTCAAGAAATGTTGGTTTATAATCTATTCAGACTGAAGCTCCAACTGGCTTTTACCAGGTATCTCAGGACAACCGGTTAGGCATGGCTTACCAGTGAGGTATCCTGCTGTTTGTGACTCAGAAATGAACAAATCATGTTTTTGATCTTTGAAGGCACTCCAGACTGAAGAACGAGACAGGATTTCATTCACCTATGGAAGTAAAGCAAGTCCTGTAAGTATAAATTAAGGATTGGATATTGGAAAACTGAATTAGAGAACAGCTGACATCCAAAACACTAAGAAAAGCCAGTGAGGAAAGACCTGAAGACAGAGCAAGAATGAGCATCATCAAATACTATATTCTAGGCAATATGCCAGGAACGTCTCATTGAACCAGATCCAAGGAAATTCTCAAGTCAGTTAGCCCTCTAAAGCTGGACTCTATCTTTAAACCTACAATTTATGGATCTGTAGGTATTTTAAGCAGGAAGATTCCCAAAGAGTTTTCCTGTGACAGCAACAGATGGCTGATGATGCTGACAGGGCAAATGACCTATTCCTGAGGAAGGAGTTTAGGAAAAAGATGCTGTAAAACTTGGAGTCACAGCTTAAAGCAGTCTTTCACATTATATAGGTTGAAGAGGGTTTGTGAACACCATGCACACTTGAGAAAACAGGTTACTAGAGAAAGTATCAGAATAGTACATGTAGATACATATATGAATAATTAATATGCATGTGGATGCATACTGGACAAAGGTGAATGACATGGTTCTTTCTCTAGAACACAGATAGAAATACCTACTTAATAGAATAAGTTGTGCCTATCAGTGTTCACATCAAATATTCATTGAGCACCTCTTATGTGTGAGGCACAGTGGACACACGGTTTAAACAGTTTATATCTCTGAAGTCAGATTGACAGTTCAGTCTAGTGGGGGAAATAATTTCAGATAATTCAGTGGCAATCATTAAAGGAGAGATGTTCATGAGGACTATATGAGTACAAAGGAATGCACACCTGTCCAAACCTTAGAAAGAAACAACAGTGAAAGCTATTAATTGTGAAGAGGGTAGGGGAATTTCTGTTTTGGAAACTATTCTCTTTCCTCCCTTCCTTGGGAATGGAAATAAGTGTCAGAGTTATTTTATTATTTTTACCACCAGGAATCTCGAGGCAGGTAAAGGGATGGACACTAGTCTACAATGGTAGGCTGGATTGACTCTGTTAGGTGTTCAACACTCACAAGAAAAACTTGAAAAATATTTTTAGAAACACACCAATGACTGCAGCAATACAGTCTCCTCTTTAGTATCAGTGTAAAACATTTAAATGATGACATTGATAGAATGAACAATGGCAGTGAAAATATTTCTTTAACTCAAACAAATACACATAGTGGATTCACTAAAGGTTAGCTTAGCTGCAGTCAATTTAGACCTACAAAAGAACATTAGTAGGTGGAAACAACCCAATGTACATCAATAGGGGGAAGGATAAACAAACTGTGATGTGTGTGTATAATATACATAACATATAATGTATATGTCATATATGTGATATATGATATATTGTATATCATATATATTATATATACACATATATATTTACACATATTCAACAGAATCTCAGACACAAAAACAAATGAAGAACTGATACATACCACAACAAGGATAAACTGAAAACATGCTAAATGACATATGTCAGACAAGTACAATGATTCCATTTACAGGAAATATCCAGAGTAAGTCAGTCCATAGTCAGAAAATGGATTGGTAGTTGTCAGGGGTTGAGAAGAAGAGAAATGAAGAACTGGTTAAATGGTATAAGAATGATCAAAACAGTTTGGAACTAGATAAGGACACTGTTTTGTTTTTTAAGCTTATTTATTTTTATTTAATTGAAGACATACACAGAAAAAGAGAGAATCTACAACTTTTGGTTCACCCTCAAAAGCCCCCAACTACTAGTAAATAGTTACACAGTAATACTGAATGAGGAACTCCTCAGAAGCAGTATTACACCAAAGAGGAAAAGTAAATTACTGCAGGGAGGGAACAGTACTTGGCCTAGTGGTTAAGATGCTGGCTATGATGCCTGCATCCACTTATCAGAATATCTGGGTCCTATACCTGAAACTAGTCCTGACTTCATCTTCATACCAATACAGACCATGAGAGCAGCATATGATGGTGACCTACAAGACCTGGATTGAGTTCCGGACTCTCGGCTTTGGTCTGGCTCAAATCTGGCTGTTGTGGGCACTTGAGGAATGAGTCAGCAGTTAGGAGCTTTATCTTTCTGTCTCTCAAATAAGTAAAACTTAAAAATAAAAATGAACAAGCTAATAGCATATGCATACAGATGAAAACTTTAATGTACATCTGGGGCCAACGCCATGGCACACTAGGTTAATCCTCCACCTATGGCGCCGGCATCCCATATGGGCACTGGGTTCTAGTCCCGGCTGCTCCTCTTCTAGTCCAGCTCTCTGTTGTGGCCTGGGAAGGCAGTGGAGGACGGCCCAAGTGCTTGGGCCCCTGCACCCATGTGGGAGACCAGGAGGAGGCACCTAGCTCCTGGCTTTGGATCGGCATAGTTCCAGCCATTGCGGCCATTTGGGGAGTGAACCAATGGAAGGCAGACCTTTCTCTCTGTCTGTAACTCTGTCAAATAAATAAACAAAATCTTTAAAAAAAAATTTAATGTACATCTTTGTCACAACAACCACAAAAAAAGAAAACCATCACTTTATAAATACCAACAAAAGAGGAAGAGGAAAATTAAAATTACATTCTAGTTTTAAAAATTCATATGCAGGGGTTAATGAATGGGTTATCATTACAACTCAGTAATTCTTAGTAGTTAACTAGCACTAGAAGGCTCCTCCAACAGCAGACAGTCCACTTAACACAGACACAGTATAAAAAAAAAAAAAAAAAAAAAAAAAAACACCTCACAGTGAGGGAAGAAGAATTAACAATGCCAAGCTACAAACACAAAAATCGAGGGAACAAGATCAACGAAGACACTATGGCGCCTCCAAATAAACAAAACAGCTCAACCAAGATTATGAAGATGATGAGATAGAAGAAATGCAAGATACGGATTTCAAAAAATTTATGATAAGAACATTTAGAAGTTTTCAAAAGCAAATCCTTGAACTACAGAAATCCTTATTGGACAGGATTGAAAATCTCTCTCATGAAAATGAAATTTTAAGGAAGAATCAAAATGAAACGCAGAAACTAGTAGAACAGGAAAGTGTGAACAGGAAGAGAACAGGAAGAGAAATCAAAATGAAATGAAGGCATTCGGATCCGGCTGAAAAGCCCATGAGAGTATTTCAGGCATGGAAAGCCAAGACACTCTGGCAAAAAAAAAAAAAAGGGGGGGGGGGACCTAAATGAAAGATCTCTGTGAGTGAGATCCCAGTAGAAAGAACAGGTCTTCAAAGAAGGAGGTACCTTTCTCTGAAGGGAGGAAAGAACTTCCACTTTGACTATGACCTTGTCTAAATAAGATAAGAGTCGGTGAACTCAAAGGCTTCCATAGCCTTGGAAACTCATGACTGCAGCATAGGGAGATTACTGATGCCATAAACAGGAGTGTCAATTTGTAAAATCAACAACAGGAGTCACTGTGCACTTACTCCTCATGTAGGATCTCTGTCCTTAATGTGCTGTACATTGAGATTTAATGCTATAACGAGTACTCAAACAGTATATTTCACTTTGTGTTTCTATGTGGGTGCAAACTGTTGAAATCTTTACTTAATGTATGCTAAACTGATCTTCTGTATATAAAGAAAATTGAAAATGAATCTTGATAAGAATGGGAGAGAGAGCGGGAAAGGGGAGGGTTGCGGGTGGGAGGGAAGTCATTGGGGAGGGGGGGAAGCCAATGTAATCCATAAGCTGTATTTTGGAAATCTATATTCACTAAATAAAAGTTAAAAAAAAAAGAATATACACTAACAGATATATTGTAAAAAAAAGAAGAATATACACTAACAGATATATTGTGAGGACAGAAGTGCAGATGTTAGTATCGGGGCCTAGAAAAGCGAAATGACTTACCAATAAGTTTATGTAGTTTTTAATGAGCGAGCAAAAAAAAAAAAAAAAAAACCAGTAGTTAACTAGCACTAAATGATGAGTCTTCTTTTATGCTAAAGAGTTTCAGTATTTTTCTGTCTGAAATGTACATGTCATATGCAGAAGAATCCTCCTAAGTGATTACTAAGTGTATAGTTTGTATTTTTTATGCAGCAGATATGCCAAACCATTTTTGATCTTTGGATATGCTCCATTACATCCAAGTGAACCATACCTATAAGTGGAACCACAGCACAGGAGCCCTGAAGGTCCATGACCAAAACCTCTGAGAATACCTTGTGATGGTAATCAGTAAGTTAAAGCTGCCTATGTGAAGACTCACCTGTTCTCCATACTGTAGGCTTCGAGTCATTGCCTTGAGAGCTTTAACAATTTGAGCCTTGGTGGCTGCTGGGCTGTCCAGATTTTCAAGGCCAATCCCTTCAAGTAATTTTAAGAGGTATGGGACCAAATCTGCTTTTAGGGCCTAGAAAAAACATTAAGCATCTAAAAACACACTGAGAAAACACCACTTATTCACTGAAGAAATAATTTCCCTTCCAGGACCATAGCTGGAAGAAGAGTAATCAGTCTTCATAGTATTTTTAAAGCTAGATACAACGTGATAATTTCTTTTTTGGTAACTAATGATAATAACATTTAATAATAAATAAAAATAAATAAAATTTTATTCTGTGTCATCAACTGTTTTAAATATTATACATCAATTATTTTACCTTCCCAGCACCACACGATAGTCACTTTAGAGAAGGGTGCAAAAACCTGTTCATATCCAAAGCAGTAGACACTAATGGAATCTGTATCTGGAACCAGTAGAACTGAACTTTTAGCTACTATATGAGGTATCCCTACTCTAATCAATGCTATGCTAACAGGTTGGTAATAATGTCTGAAATTGTTAAACATTCTTTTCATAACTCAAAACGCCAATATATGCAGTCATCATATACATTTCATATCAGCCTAGTAAAAACTAAATAATATACTGGTATCACACAAATTTCGCCATCCATTCTGAAATTCAAAGAACCTCCTTTGTCATGTACAAAGCAACCCTGAGAGGTGTGATTTCATTTTACAGATAAGGACTCTCAGCACTGTAAGGTTAAATATCATGCCTGAGCTCACAGAGCCATCAAGTGGCAGTCCTGGCTCCTGTTCTTTGTTCAACAAACTCCTGGAGCTATGGTAAGTATGAATCTCAGAGAATCCAGTATTTCTTTGAGATGTTCCCCATACCTCTGTTTGCCTAAACGAGAGGCTGAGGGAGGAAAAAAGTGAGATAGGTATTGGGACTGGGAGATTAGGAGGCTTGTGATCAAGCTAAGGATGTCAGAGCTCACTTTGTCATTTGACAAGCTAATGGGAAACCAGGAAAGGGTTTTTAAGATGAAGAGTGACATAATTACATTATTATTTTGAAAATTTTATTCCATATATATCTGGGATACAGATTGATGTGATATACAAAACAATGTGGAATGATTATGTCAAACTAATTAGCATATCCATCACTTCAAATACTTTTTTTTTTTGTGGTGAGAATATCTGAAATTTACTCTTAGTAATTTTGAAACATACATTAACACCAGTCACTGTGCTGTATAAAATCTTATTACTCCTAAATGAAACTTTGCACCCCTTGACTAACATCACACTAACACCTCCACACTACTCAATTGTTTTAGATTCCATTTATCAGCAAAGACATGAGGTATCTGTCTTAATTCACATTTTTTTAAAATAGCACTTTTGTAATGCATTTTATGTTCACTGTGTTTATTGGTCCTCCAATGCCTGCTATTCTACATCAGGCACTGGATATAGCTCTATTTTCATTAGGTAGACAGTCCCTTCAAAAACGACAATGAAAATCTTGGCATGTTTCTTAAATATAATTTGAGAAACAAAGGAATAAACAAACGAATGAATCTTTCCAAAAAGGCTGATATTTCTGATATTTTACAAAGCAAGCAAAGCATAAGATTTAAAATTTAAACAATATTAAAACTAAAGTTGGTAAGACTTTTGGCAGCTTGTCCTTCCTTCCTTCCTCCCTCCCTCCCTCCCTCCCTCCCTCCCTCCCTCCCTCCCTTCCTTCCTTCCTTCCTTCCTTTCTCTCTCCCTCCCTCTCTCTCTCTCTCTCTCTCTCTCTATATATATATATATATATGCTGAAGGTGTGCAAAGTAGAGAGACCTTGAATTTGCCTCGAGAGAGAGGAAATTCCACTGAGAGGAAAGTGGTCTTAAAGTATAAGCAAAATTTTTCTAGACACAAGAAAGGGAAAGTACGTATTTGAATGAGAAAATATTACATATATGTAACATATTACATACATGTATATGGTATGTGTGTCTATATAGAATATAGAATTCTGCACATATAGGCTCATTAAGTACTTCTCACCAAATCTAAGTCAGAGAAACAAATCAGTGCTAAGTAAACATCTGGTGATTTGGTATGGTTGCTTTTTGAAAATAGTGCTGAATGAAGTGAATGTAGGAAGTCACTTACTTGTGCAACTAACTCACTCTGCTCCTTTTGAAACATTCGATTAATTGCTTCACAGGCCAGACCAACAGTATCTGCTCGTCTTTTCATTCCATTCATCAGTGGGCCAATGGTCTCCAGAGATGCCATAGCTCGAACACACAACTAAGGGCCCAGAAGAGGAGGAGCTTACTTATACAGTAGCAATATTTTATACAGCATAGTAAATACCATAATGATAAAATTTAGTAATGAATCGAGTAGTTCTTAAGCCTTATTAATTTTATCATTTAAACTAGTTTAAGAAATGATAAAATACCATGCAGTTCATACGCAAAAAGAGAGAATTATACTGGCATGTAGGTTAGTCAGCATGAAAGGGCACAGACTACTACTGGAGGTGTGAGCTGCGGAATGGAGTAATCAATACCTCATTTTCAGACAAGGAATGGATAACACGGATAGCACTCTTAGGAACAGCATTGTTCCTGTGATTCATTGCCTGGATCACTTTGGGAAGATGGCCCAGTGGTGGGACCTGATCTGCCAGCTGAGGCTGTGCACTGAAAAGGCAAACTGTCGCCATGGTCACAGTTTCCAGCGTTTCCCCCTGGAATATATAAAACAAACACACTATAAGATACCGCCAAATCCCTAAATATTTTTGAAATTACACTGTACTTTGTGTTCAAAACTAGAGATCCAAAAGTTCTGAGAAGTGATACTTGAAAATGGACTTACGGCCGGCGCCACAGCTCAATAGGCTAATCCTCCACCTAGCAGCGCCGGCACACCGGGTTCTAGTCCCGGTCAGGGCGCCGGATTCTTTCCCGGTTGCCCCTCTTCCGGGCCAGCTCTCTGCTGTGGCCCGGGAAGGCAGTGGAGGATGGCCCAAGTGCTTGGGCCCTGCACCCCATGGGACACCAGGAGAAGCACCTGGCTCCTGCCATCGGATCAGCGCGGTGCACCGGACGCAGCGCGCCAGCCGTGGCGGCCATTGGAGGGTGAACCAACGGCAAAAGGAAGACCTTACTCTCTGTCTCTCTTTCTCACTATCCACTCTGCCTGTCAAAAAAAAAATGAATTTACGTATCACAGGAGAACAAACTTCCTATTTTCTTTAATGAAAAATCATGAATCCAAAGGACTTAAGGATGTGCTATTTTAATCTAGGTAGCTTTTCAGTGGACCAAGAATATCTTATTTCTATTTCAGGTAAGAGGTTATTTCCCAAAAGATACTACTAGAAAATTTTTGAAAATGTTACAGATATGTCAACATTTGAGAACATCTAAAATCCACAAGAACAGAGCCAGTAAAATGTTTCTCTCCGTTCTTTAATAAAATCCTATTATAACATATTTGAATACCATAATACACTTTCTTTGTGGAGAATGGGTTACAGAAACTTATATAAGCTTATACCATACATGCATATACAATCAAGTACATCCATAACAAAATGTGATTTTCATTTTTTAGTCAAAAGGCAGAGAGGCAGAAAGAGGTAACAAGAGAGAAAGAAACTCACTCCCTCTTTCATTCCCCCAAATACCCAGAAGAAACGGAGGGGTCAGGGCCAGGCTGAAGCCAGGAGCTCAGAAATCAATCGTCCTTCATATGAGTAGCAGGGACCCAATTTCTGCTGCTTCCCAGGGTGTGCATTAGCAGCAAGCTGTAATCTGAACAAAGTCAGTACTTGAACCCCAGCACTCCAATATGGGAAGCAGAAGTCTTAGGAAGTGTCTTAAGTGTTACACCAAACAAAATGCATCTTAAATGAACATGGAAACTAGGAAGTGTCCTAAACAAAGGAGTAAACTTACTTTGTTTTCCAAGTTCCACTTTTGAGGATTTCATTTTCTTTTTAAAATTTTTATTCAACATTTGATACGGGGGGGCGGGGGGCAAAAGAACAAGCTCCCTAATCCACTAGTTCACCCCACAAATGCCCCCAACAGCCCAGGGTAGGCTGGGCCAAAGTCAGGTGCTAAATCTAGGTCTCCTATGTGGGATGTAGCCATCTAGATGTCTCCAAGGTCTGCATTAGCAGGAAGCTAGAGTCAGGAAGAAAAGCCAGCTAAACTCCGACCTTCCAATATGGGATGAACGGTGTCTTAATCACTAGGCACCTCCTTCCACGAACTTTGAGGTCTTTTGGTATATTACCAGGGTTTCAAGACTTGCCAAAATAACACCAATAATCTACTGTTTTAAGCACAGGTACAAGAATCACCCATGCAGTTATTCTTCTGTCAATTTCTTTGACTGGTGTCATCCTTGCCATATGCATAAGTGTAGTGAAAAAAATGCCTGAGCAGGAAAACTTTCAGAGGAACACTGAAGGTTTTTCCTTAAAACTATGTAACCATTGGATATGACGTGGCAAAAGAATTCTTTCAGAGGTTCTAAAATTATTAGAAATAACATCTTCTTGGGGCCAGCATTGTGGCATAATAGGATAAGCCTCTGCCTACAGCACTGGCATCCCACAAGCACACTGGCTCCACTTCTTATCCAGCTTCCTGCTAATGCACCTGGGAAAGCAGCAGAAGATGGCCCAACTATTTGGGCCACTGTACCCACATTGGAGAGACCCAGAAGAAGCTCCTGACTCCTGGCCTCGAATCAGCCTGGCTCCGGCCACTGCAGACATTTGGGGAGTGAACCAGCAGGTGAAAGATCTCTCTCTGTCTCTCCCTCTGTAACCCTGCCTCTGAGATAAATAAATAAACCTTTTAAAAAAAAAGAAAAAAAGAAATGACATCTCAAATATAGATATTTCACCTGGGTTTATAAATAACCATTGTACTAAAGAGCTTTACTTTTAAACATGGAAAAAAAAAAAAAAAAAAAGACTGATAGGTATATTTGAATTCAAACACAGCTGCTATGTTGAAAGACATGGCTGGGGCCAGCGCTGTGGAATAATGGGTAAAGCTGCCACCTGCAGTGCCAGCATCCCATATGGGCACTGCTTTTGATTCCCAGCTGCTCCACTTCCAATCCAGCTCTCTGCTATGGCCTGGAAAGCAGTAGAAGATGTCCCAAGTCCTTGGGCCCCTGCACCCACGTGGGAGACCCAGAGGAGGCTCCTAGCTCTTGGCTTCAGATCGGTGCAGTTCCGGCCGTTGTGTCATTTGGTGAGTGAACCAGCGGATGAAGACCTCTCTCTCTGCCTCTCCTTCTCTCTCTGTGTAACTCTTTCAGTTAAATAAATAAATCTTTAAAAAAAAAAAAAAAAAAGAAAGAAAGAAAGACATTGCCAATTGCTAATGCATGGTCACTGAAGATGAAATTTTTTTAAGACAAAGATCATGCGTATATATATTTAGCCAACAAGGAAATGTTTTGTTGATGAATAAAACTTACATGAGGACTGTTCTTCTCCAAGAGCTCAGTTAATTTTTCTAGTAGTGCAGTAAGAAATTCCCTAGGCTTCCTTAGAACCCAAGCCGGTTGTGCAATAAAGATTCTCAAGAAAACTCCTCCAACAGCAAGTTCACCCTCTGCTTCTCCAAACACCACAGCAAAATCTTCAGGCAACTTTATAGAAAAAACCACAGTCAAGTCATTTAGTAATTGTTAGTTGTACATGAAGGCAAGAAACACAAACTCTATTAAACATTCACAAAACTAACTAGCACAAAAGCATCCTGTTAATTTAATCAAATTGTAAAAGCAATACATTTTATATTCCTCTTAATAAAGTTCAGAAAGGGCACTTTGGTTAGTTATTTGCTTCAAAAGTGAACACTCCTACTTTTATGTTTGAAGTCTTTTTTTCCAGGATATTCAACTGTTTTAATGACAGAGTGGCTACATTTTGGCTTAAATCTATTCTGTAGGAATTAAACAAAAATCAACAAAAAATAAAATGTAAAACAAAAGTACATTTTACCTTCCAGTTTACATCAGGGTTTTCCTGCTGATTTTTAAAGTGCCTTGGGAGGAAAAAAGAAAGTTGAATGACACAATTCAGTTACAAAACAAGGCTTTCACTAACTTTTAGAATGTGTCTTAGAGATATGATTAGATATGATTTGCCCTTCCTAGTGACTTTATCTGAAAGTGTTAAGTTATCACTTTTGTCTTTACTTACTCTAACATCATTTCTCTAACTGTTGTAGACACTTTATCTCTGGAACTATCATTCCAAATTAACTCAGGATTTTCATGAGTTCCTTCAAAAATATGTACAGCAGCTTCAGGGTTGTCTCTCATTGCATCCATGAAAACACTTGGTAAAAATTTCATTAATGTTATTCGAACCTAGATGAGGAGAAAGAAAAAAAAGACCTCTTGGAAACAACTCAATATTTGGTTTGCTTTACATTTCTCTAGGGTAGAATATCAGTATAATTTATATTATGGCTGTTATGGGCCCTAACTGTTACCTAGACATTCTGGAGTGGGAGAAAAAAACTTCGGTTCATTCAAAGTTAACTTTAATAAGAATCACTACAACTTGGTCCCACTTGCTCATCAAGTTTCATTTTTACTTCCATTTTTACAATCCAGCATCACTGCTGTGCAAAGGTCCCAGAACACTTATTGGTCATGCCTCACATATACTGCTCCATCTTCCTAGAATGCCTTGTGTGGCCTATCCCTCCAGATCTCCTTCACTGTCCCCTATTCCAAACTAATCTTTTTCATACTACCTGTATCGTACAAGTATTTTTAATACATTCAATTTGCTCTACTATGTTTTATGCTACATGATGCCTTTTAACAAAAAGTACCTTTAAAAAATATATTCAGCATTCACATATATACAAATTGAAAATTAGTGTGAGGCATAAAGACAAAGGGAAAATGAGGCCTGGGAAGGTAAGGATTTTCCTTCTGGTCATCAAATCTTAACTCAGGGAAATCTTCCCTAACCCAACCTGTCCTACTCACTGATTGTGCTCTCAGTCACCTGGCATGCAGCAGATACTTATTCACTTAACTGAGAACTAATACGGACAGAACACATAAAGAAATATCCAAAGTTGTGCATAATTGCTAGTGATATATTACAAATTTAGCTCTGAACTTCACGGCAATCAATGAGCTGAAGTAAACAACATGGTTACATGACGGCATCCACAAAGTGTAACCATGCAGCTGCCTCAGACACCCAAAGAGTTTTGGAGGGCATTTGTTCTACATCAAATAATACCATCAGGGTGAATGAAATCAGCAAGGAGTTTCACAGGCTTATTTCCTTCTGTACTCCCTAAGCCTGTGGAGAACATCCTGCCAAAACACAAAGCTACTCCACAGAGGACTAAAGTAGGTAGGGGCAAAGAGGAAGTTCAGCACTGCGTTCCATCATGAGCTCCCTAAGAACCAGGTTTCCCTTGCTCCCTGTGTGCAGTCCATCCATCCCTAGGAGTACATTTCAACAAAGCTCAGAGAAACACATGATCAAAAAAGCACCAAGAGTTAAAGCAGGATTTAGATAAGGTCATTCATTTTAATTTTCTCACCAGGGGGCTAAAGAAACTTGGGTTTAGAGACCCAGTATCATTACACAGTGAGTAACTCCGGGTCTGCGACTCACAAAGCAAGCTGCTTACGGTTTCATGTACCCATCTTGCTATACCTGGCCGTATTACTTGACACTTAACACAAATCTCCTGTTTTTAAATATTTCATAGCTTACAATAGAAACTGGAACTGCTTTCATACCAAGTATATTAAATTTGAAGGAATAACTTTTCTAGAAAGGAGCTATTTATACATTTGTGTTAGGCTGCATTTATAAACAATATTGTAGAAGTCATCTATTGATTGGTTAGATGAATTTCAAATGCCTTAGGTTTAACAGCTTTATTTATAAATATTATTAAACTGATAAAAAAAAACTTTATTTAGGTTAACTGTCAATCTACAGAGACTTCTCATTTCTAAATTAATTTAATTACATCTACTATGGTCTGATACTTAAAAAAAATAATACGTAATGACCAGCTGTATAAAACCAAGTCTTTTCCTCTTTGATTTCTGAGAGTGCATGCTTGGTCATCAATTTAATGAATGATCCAAGTCTATTCTTTTGTAAAAAGTGGCATTCAAGCAAAGCTTAGCCAGGATGTTTAAAGCATTTCAACTGCTAAGAAGTACTAAGCATTATCACACACTGATGTATATGCTATTATACATTTTAGTAAAAACTTTACATAAGTTTTGTCATTAAGCCTTCAGTGTTATGTTCTGGTTACTCAGCTATTCTGAAACAGGAGTTTGCAAATGAGGGGCCAAATCTGGCCTGTCAGCTATATTTGTGCATTAAGTCTTATTGGAACAGAGCCATATCTATTTGAATACTGT
Source organism: Oryctolagus cuniculus (assembly GCF_964237555.1). NCBI lineage: Eukaryota > Metazoa > Chordata > Mammalia > Lagomorpha > Leporidae > Oryctolagus > Oryctolagus cuniculus. The sequence goes on from NC_091435.1 coordinate 148,415,827, forward strand.
CTGCAATGGCTGCTTTCCTGTTAAAACAAGCCAAACACTTGTGATAGAGATCATATGGTCCATAAATGGCAAAATATTTACTATATAGCCTTTCACAGGAAAACTTTTCTGGACCCACCCCTGTCTCATACCATGTATAAAAAATTAACTCAAAATGAATCAAAGGTAAAGTAAAAGAGCTAAAATATTAAAACCCTTATTAAGGCATAAACATGGGCATAAATCTTTGTAACCTTGGATTAAGCAACAGTTTCTTATCTATGACATCAAATTTAAAACTTGGGTTCAAAGGACACACAAGAAAACGGAAAAGCCATCAATGGAATGGGAGAAAATATCTGCAAATAACATTTGATAAAAGGTTAATAGCCCAAATACATATGGAACAATTACAGTTCAGTAACAAAAATACAACCTAATTTTAAAAGAATATAAAGGCCTACATTGTGACACAGTGGGTTAAGTCACCAATTGCAATGCTGGTAACCAACATCAAGATGCCAGTTCCAAGTTTTAGCTGCTCTGCTTCCAAACCAGCTCCCTGCTAATGTACCTGGGAAAACATAAGATGGTCCTAATTCATGGGCTCCTGCCACCGCATGGGTGATCCAGACAGGCTTCAGCCAGGCTCCAACCCTAACTTTTGTGGCCATTTGGGAAGTGAACCAGTAGATAAAAAAGATTTAAAAATTTTTTTATTTAATTTTCTGAAAAGCAGAATTACAGATACACAGAGAGGGAGAGACAGAGACAGGGAAAGAGATCAGTCTTCTATCTGCTGGTTTATCCCGTAAATGGCTACAACAGAAGGAGCTGGGCTGATCTGAAGCCAGGAGCCAGGAGCTTCCTCCAGGTCTCCCACCATGAGTGCAGGGACCCAAGCACTTGAACTGTTTTCCACTGCTTTCCCAGGCACACCAGCAGGGATGCTGGCATTGCAGGTGGCAGTTCTACCTGCTATGCCACAGAGCCGGCTGGATAAAAAAGATCTCTTTGTCTCCATCTTTCCTTCTTTGTCATTCTGCCTTTCAAATAAATAAGTCTTTTTAAAAAATGAAAGAATACATAGGGAGATTACTGATGCCATAAACAGGAGTGTCAATTTGTAAAGTCAACAACAGGAGTCACTGTGCACTTACTCCTCATGTAGGATTTCTGTCCTTAATGTGCTGTACACTGAGGCTTAATGCTATAACGAGTACTCAAACAGTATATTTCACTTTGTGTTTCTATGGGGGTGCAAACGATTGAAATCTTTACTTAATGTACACTAAACTGATCTTCTGTAAAAAAAAAAAAAAAAAAAAAAGAAAAAGAAATTATCAATTCCCAACTTGACTCTCACTGGGATTAAACATGACAATAGGTCTGATCTGATTTCATCATCATTTAAAAAAAATCATCTATTATTTTTCACTTTATGTTTCTGTGTGGGAGCAAACTGTTGAAATCCTTACTTAAGGTATACTAAGCTGATCTTCTGTATAGTAAGATAATCGAAAATGAATCTTGATGTGAATGGAAGGGGAGAGGGAGTGGGAAAGGGGAGGGTTGTGGGTGGGAGGGACGGTATGTGGGGGAAGCCATTGTAACCCATGAGTCGTACTTTGGAAATTTATATTCATTAAATAAAAGATAAAAAAAAAAAAAGAAAGAAAGAATACAAATAACCATTTTTCTGCACAGATTGTACAAATGGCTAATTAGCACTTGAAAAGATATTTAACATAACTAGTCATCAGAGAAATGCACATCAAAACCAGGACATATCTATTACTTCACACCTAGTGGGATGGTTATACTAATAAAAGACATAATAGCAAACAAGAGAAATCAGACCTCCCACACACTGCTGGCAGGAAGCTAAAATGGTACATTACTTTGGAAAACAGTCTATTTCTCAAAAGGTTAAATATAGTGTTACTGTATGTCCCAGAAATTCCACTCCTAATGAAATTAAAAACCTATGCCCACACAAAAACATTCAATGTAGTAACATTTGGATAGCCGAAGGGTAGAAACAATCCACATGTTCATCAAGATAAATGGACAAAATATGGATTATTTAGCAATTAAAAAGAATGAAGCACTAATATTTGCTACAAAATAGATGAATCTATTTTGAAAAGTGACAAAAGTCAGCCACAAAACAACACATCTTCTAAGATTCTATTTATATGAAATAGGCAAATCTATAGACATACAGTGGATTAGTGGTAGCCAGGTACAAGGAAGAAGAGGGTGTAAAGAAAAGCTGCTGAAGGCTATAGGGTTTCTTTGTGGGTTAATGAAAATGTTCTAAAATAAATTAATATCGCCCAGTCTGTGAATATACTAAAAATAGAATTGCATGGCATGTCAACTATATCTCAATAAAACTATTACTGAAAAGGAAAAAAATGTTTACTGATCCCAGTTCTAGGATTTCTTGCTCCAAACCAGTTAGTTAATTATCTGATATCTGTATCTTTCCTACACAGAAAATTCAAGTGTAAAAACACTCACCTTGATAAAATCTGCCCCTCACAGATTTCAAAGGTCAAAAATACAAATGAAGAGCTCAAAGACAATTCCAATACATATTTACTTAAAACACCTAAAACGTTTAAGATATTAGTTACATACCACCCAATTCTTGCTTCAAGAAAACTCAGTATGATGGGGGGAGGTGATAGTGAATCCCCTATTGGAGGTAGGCCTGGGTTCGAATCCTTGTTCCACTCCTAATTCCAGCTTCCTGCTAATATGCACACTGGGAGGCAGCAGTGAGGGCTCCTGTAGTTAAGTCCCTGACAGCCAACAAAGGGGACCCAGATTGAGTTCCAGTTTTGGACTGTCCCAGCGTTGGCCATTGTTATTTTGAGAGGTGAACCGGTAGATGAGAGATACTTGTGTACCTCTGTCTTTTGAATACAATAAAAAAGATTTTGGAAAGGACTCATTTAAATATCAATATTCACGGTTTTATGGTCTCTTCTGCATATATGCAAATAATCCGCTTTACCCCACTGATCTTGCTCAAGACAAGCTATTATTTACTCCCAGTTTTACATCCTATGACGGTCTCAACTTGTCTTACTGATGTAAAAATGTTTAACAGCCATTAGCATTTTCAAACTGAACTTCACGTGTAGGTACAACATGAACAAGGCAAGTCACCCTGCCTTTAGATTAGAGGTGGGGACCTAGAACCTCTCCCTACCCAAGGTACCTTTGTAGACACATGAGCAATCATTTCTAAATATGAGTTCAGGCAGGATCCAAAAGAATCATGTGGGGAGTATGTTAAAAAAGCAAATTCCAGGGGTGTAGCTGTTGCAGCTGAGGCACCATCATCTCATAGTGGAGCACTGACTGTTTCACATCCTGAGTATCTTGCTACCAGTCAAGCTCCCTGATAATTAATCTGGGAAGGGAGTGGAGGATAACCCAAGGGCTTTGGCCCCTGCCACCGAGGTGGGAGACCTGGACGGAGTTCCTCACTCTTGGCTTCAATCTGGCCCAGGCCCAGCTGTTGTGACCATTTTGGGAGTGAAACAGTAGGGATAAGATGATCCTTATCTGTCTCTCCCTCTCTCTGCTTTCCCATTAAATAAACCTTTATTAAAAAGAAAAGAAAGAGGCCGGCGCCATGGCTCAATAGGTTAATCCTCCGCCTAGCGGCGCCGGCACACCAGGTTCTAGTCCCAGTCAGGGCACCAGATTCTGTCCTGGTTGCCCCTCTTCCAGGCCAGCTCTCTGCTGTGGCCCGGGAGTGCAGTGGAGGATGGCCCAAGTCCTTGGGCCCTGCACCCCATGGGACACCAGGAGAAGTACCTGGCTCCTGCCTTCGGATCAGCGCAATGTGCCGGCCGCAGTGTGCCGGCCGCGGCGGCCATTGGAGGGTGAACCAACGGCAAAAGGAAGACCTTTCTCTCTGTCTCTCTCTCTCACTATCTACTCTGCCTGTCAAAAATAAAAAAAATAAAAAGAAAAGAAAGAAAGAAAAAATAAACAATACAGATTCCAGGTCCTACTCTGGACATCCTATATAGAACTCTGGAAGCAAGGATCATGAACCATTTCATGGTTCACCTCATGTATGTGAGGTGCTGCTTGGTGGACCAGCACAGATATGCTTCCGTGAGCACTATTTATTGTAAAACTGCTTTAATAACAATACAAGAATTCTGTCCGCACCTGCATATGAGTGAAACCTATTTAAAATATTCTCTAAACAGGTTCCTGTACTACAAACTGAAGAATGGCTCCAAAGGTCACCTACTTATCTCTAGATTTGGAATAAAAGATTTCCTGGAAGAAAGGGGAGACAGGGGTGCTGTAACACTCATGTCATCCTTCCTGTGGAGACACATCCTAAACCAGATGTCACCAACTCCTTCACCAGCTGCATCTACAGGCCAGTCCTTGGGCATGCACATCTAACCTGTCTTCTGCCATAACCTAAATACACCTTTTTCTCTCTTCAAGAAGATGAACAGTTTTATCACCACAGTCCAAACACTCTCTCAGGAACTCTCAATTCTGGTGCAGGTTTCTGTGATTACTTTTCTCAAATAGTAATACTAGGCATCTTCAAAAGGTTCATGAAAGGGCAGGCATTGAGCCTTGTGGTTAGGCCACTGGTTACAATGCCCATGTCTCACACCACAGTGCCTGGGTTTCATGTCCAGTTTTGCACGTGGTTCCAGCTTCATGGTAATGAAGACAGCAGGAGCCAACAGTGATGGTGCCAGTAACTGAATCATTTACACCCCTGTGGGAGACCTGAATTGAGTTCCTGCCTTCCAGCTTCAGCCCCACCTGAGTGTCTTTGTGCATATTTGGGGAGTGAGCCAGTAGATGTGAGATCTTGGTCCCTCTGTATTTCTGTCTCTCTACCTAACAAAACAAAGACTGAGAGCAAAGCCACCATAAAAAAAAAAAAAAAAAAAAAAAAAAAGTTAACAGAAAACGTGCTCTCTCTTCTAATTCCATTTTCCAAATTTACCTTGCATACATACAAACAATTTTAGGTATAAAAATCTTTCAATTTTTCATATCAAATCATTATCTTATCCTCATTATCACAGTTTTTGATATATGTCATGAAATCAGTATCAAACTACAGAACTTTAACCATTAATTTCCTTCCAGGAACTTACTGTGTGCTTACCTTTGGACCTATTAGTTTATCTGCTGTCATTTTAGCAAAAAGTTCTGCTGTTTGTGCTCGAACCTGTGGATGTGTTGAATTGCAGAACATATCCAATAAATAAATCAAAGCTCCTATGAAGAAAAGAAAGAATTAGTGTTAATATAATAAAGAATACACATTTTTCTAATCAGAATTTAGTTTCAACCTTATTTCAATTCAATGCAGTTTGATTTTCATTATTTTATTTTTTAAAAGATTTTATTTATTTGAAAGTAGAGTTACAGTGAGAAAGAGAGTGAAAGTTGGAGAGGGAGGGACAGAGGTAAGGAGGGAGGAAGGGAGAAAGAGAGAGGAAAAAGAGAGAGAGAAAGAAGAAGAGACAGAGAGAGCAAGATCTTCCATCTGCTGGTACACTTCCCAGATGGCTGCAATGGCCAGGGCTGGGCCAGCCAGGAGATTCCTCTGGGTCTCCCGAGTGGATGCAGGGGCCCAAGGACTTGAGGCTGTTCTCCACTGCTTTCCCAGGCACATCAGCAGATAGCTGGATCAGGAGTGGAGCAGCTGGAACTCAAACCGGCACCCACATGGGATGCTGGCATTGCAACTTTACCCATTATGCCATAATAATGGCTCCGCAATTTGATTTTTTAAAACTAACTTTCTAAAGCATTTTTCTTGTTTATTAGACTTTACAAAGCCTTATCCCACTGAGTACACAAATGAGAAAGCCTTCTATACATTACCTTTTGCCATTGCTTCTTTTATTATTTTTGTACTTGATGCCAAAGCATAAAGAGTTTCTAGAACAAGCTGACGACCTGTGGAGTAACAGACATTGCGAAGACTGTATCATCACATTAGCTTACATTACTAGTTTTCAACTCTCTGCCAGACATTTAACTAGTTCTACACAGGGCATCACAATTAATCTTCAAAATAACCAGCAAGACAACTATAACCATGGCCATGTAAGGAATGAGAAAGCTGAGGATCACTTTAAGCAGCCCAAGGTTTCACTGCTAGTGAATAGTATAGTTGGATTTTGTGTCTAAATCTGACAACAAAGTCATAATCATGATATTCACTGCATACCCAAAATCTTAATTCAGTACACCCAGAGGACACCCTAAGCAGGCAAGACTTTTACTTGGTACTACTGATGCAGAAACAAGGAAGAAGTAGCAATTTCCATACAGTGCTCCCCTATAAGTCAGAACAGCCTGCTTCTGGACTGCCAAAAGATACACGAACATGCTGGGCTACTGGACTTTACTCTTAGCATCAAATGGGGAATATCGACAGGTGGGCATTAATAAGGAGCAGGCAACATCGTAAGCTAAGACTGAAAAGACACTAACAGTGTCCCTGAGCAAACAGTCTACAAGAATTTAAAATATCAATGACAACAGAGTGGGCTGAAATACCTAGATGTCAGCACTTTTCTTCTAAGACTAAATTATTGACAGGACTATATGAAATTAGGTATAAAGTGACTCTTTCAAACTATGACTTCTCTAATAATGTTTCTTTTATCAGCCAGTTCATTTATTTCACAGGGTGACAGAGATCTTCCTTCCGTTGGTTCACTCTAAATGGCTGCAAGGGTTGGGGCTGGTCCACAGGAGTGGCAGGGACCCACATACTTGGGCCATCCTTTACTCAATTCCTAGGCACAATAGCAGGGAGCTGGATTGGAAGGGGAGTGACCAAGGCTCAAACTAGAGCTCCAATATGGGATTCTGGCATTCCAGGTTGCAGCTTAACTACTGCACCACAATACTGGCCCAGTTTAGTTTTACACTGAAGTCTCATGAAGCTAATGAAAACCAAAACAAATGAAAAAAGGCCTACAAGGGTTGTAGTTATGATAAAAAGAATCTGCAAGTGACCTATGAAGCTTATCATTTTAAAAAGCTATTTCAAGTATGTCACCCACTCAAGAAAAAAATTAATCAAGGAAAATTCAACTCTACTTAATTCACTGAACCTACAGAAACACTGTCCTTGGAAAATGGATAGGACAAGTTCCTACTTTCAAGGAAATTAACAGACATAAAGTTTACCACAACATCCAAGGGTTTAGCAAAATCAACTAAGCAATGCATTCTTTTGATATAAGTGGTGACACTGGTTAAATACTGCAATTGCCTGGCAAACTAAAGGACATTCCCTTTGGAGTTCTCTCACCCTCAACCTTCAACTTTTGATACAGAAAATACAAGGTAATTTTATTAGTTTATGTAAAAAATAGGAAGACTCATCTAGTGCAAAGAATACCACTTTAAATACTCCAAAAACCAAACATGGTTGACATCTGAGTTTTTGTGTCAACTATGTAACTGAGTCCCTCTATGGGTTGGTTCTGCCTTGGTTTCCAAAATTCTACTTGTGAATATACGTACTTGATGGCAATGAATGTAGAAGAGCCAATAAATTGGACAAAACCATTGACTCTGCAATATTGTTGACACAATCTTGATTAGATGTCACTATATTCACGACCTGAAAAGTAATCAATAGAATACTTAGAAGTTTTGCAAATAATTTTGAACCTTAATCAATTGGATCACACAAGTCTTTAAAAAAGGACAAAGTATTCATTTTTACAGGAGAGTTTAATTTTATTATCTCTTTATTATTCGGATTTTTAAAGACTGATCTTTTGAAAAATAATATCTTGAGGAGTTTTTGAAACTTTTAATACTATACCAGCACATGCCCTAGAACTACGGTATATACTGTAATGCTTTCTTCTTAAATTTATTTGAATAGCAGACAGACAGAAAGCAAGCTCCCATTTTTGGTCCACTCTCTCAATGCCTGCAAAAGCCACCTGGTGAGGCCAAATCAAGAAGCCAGGAACTCAACTGAGGTCTCCCACATGAACAGCAGCAATCTACCTATTTAGGCCATAACTGCTGCCTCCCAATGCCCCCTACATTGGCAGGAAGCTGGAATGGGAAGTAAGGCCGAGATTTGAACCCAGATACTCCAATATAGGATATGGATGTACTAAGCTATGTCTTAACCACTAGGACAAATGCCTACACCTCTGCTGTGTTTTTTAATGACAGATTTGGGATGACAAGTCGTTAGGATGATACTAACCCTCACTACTGTGACTCTTGCTTTCACAGGGAGAAAAGCAAATGTTTTCAGTACTCACCAAAACAGATATTTCCATTATAAAGAAACAGGTATGTTCTTCTTTCAAAGAGGATAACTTTTGTGGTTATTTGCATCTCAGAGCAACATATCCTAGATTTAATATTTATTTTAAAATTTATAAGATGGGATGGGTGTTTGGCCTTGCAATTAAGACATTAGTTAGGTTGTCCACATTCTATAAAACAAAGCACCTGGGTTTGACTTCCAACTCAGACTCCTGACTCCAGATTTTTGCTAATTCAGACACTGGGAGGCAATAGGTGATGATAGTTTGACTGGGTTCTTGTTATATAGGTGGGAGACCTAGATTGAGTTTCCTGCTCCTGGCTTTACCTAGCCTAGCCCCCAGCTGTTGTACGGATTTGGGGAATGAACCAGCAAATGGCAGCCCTCTCTTTCTCTCTGAAATACAAAAACAAACACTCCCCCTCAAAAAAAAAAAAAAAAACTACAAGACTTGAATTAAGTAAGGAAACATATTTTTCAATTAAATGAATATACTTAAGTTTTTTAACCAATTTAACTTCTATTATTCCATGATAAATCTGTCTTAAGTCTAAATGTAATCCAAAAATATGGTTTTTAATTTAGTTATTTTCATTTAATTTTTAAGAGACAGACCTGCTGGTTCACTCCCCCAAATGGTTTCAACAGCCAGGGCTGGGCCAGGCAGAAGTGAAGAGCCTGGAACTCAATAAGGATCTCACTAGGGTGGCAGGGGACCCAAGGACTTTAACCTTCATCTGCTGCCTACCAGGATGTACTTAAACAGGAAGCTGAATTGGAAGTGGAGCAGCATAGATTTGAACCTGGCACTCTTGATATAGGAGGCAGGCACCCCAACTGGCATCTTAACTGCTGTGCCAAATGCCAACCCTCTACAAATACATTTTATAAATTATTCTTTTCCCTGTTACTGTGAGGCTGAATTTTGTGTTCTCTGTCAGAAATTGTGCTACAGCAGGCAGGATCATCAATGATCCTGGAAACTCATTCATGGTTGCCTCAATAATGAACCACCCATGACCAGAGACTTCCTGTTTCTGTGGAAAAAGCTGTAGCTCAATACTGTCCCATGAGACCAGTGATTTCATTCTCCTAAAGGAGCCTCTAACTTCTGTTGAACTCTTAAGACCCATAAGTCCTGGGCAGCTGGTTTTCCTAGACAACTCCTATAAACAGTAGGACAGCCAGGTGTCTGTCTGTATCCCTGTAAGAAGGGGCAGCAACTGAGGAGGAGGGGTAAGGTCAGTCCAGTGGAATGCACCTCACAGTGTGTAGCCAGCACAGCACTGGGGCCTCAATACAAGTAAATCTGTTCATGGGAACTCTGATATCGGAGAAACCATGCCGTCTCTTCTTGCTGACCTGTGGCCTCTAGATTTCCCAAGTAAAGGCTATTCTTGTCCTGATACATGACAATGGGTACAAAGAAAACCACCTTGAATGACATCCTGCAACACTGTCTTCAAAATGACTCAAAGTTTAAAAATACATTTGGTTTAATAGGCAAGATGATAAAACCATAAGCATACTTCTATTCAACTTTAGATGGTGATTAATCAGGGCTTAAACCAGACACACAGTAAGTGGTGGTAAAGATGATGTGCTTTATCACAAATCACTTTTACCTCTAAAGCCAACTGCTGCACTTGACCAGCTCCATGGACTCGGAGAAGAGAAAATATTAACTTAAAATGCCCGATACATTCACTTTCAGAGCCTAGAGATAAGAACAAAATGGTTATTTTTAATGTGTAAAAAAGATGTCCTAAGTTATGGATCTTCAAAAAACTGATTATTTACTATCAATTTAATATCAATTATTATCTGATAACCCTATTTGTGACATGAAGTGTCTCTAAGCAGCAAGGATACTGGAATTTCCTATGTTCATTTTGTTTTCATTTCTATCCTCACCTCTAGCCTTCATGCTAAAAACGGAATTTTATCAAATAAACAATATAAACACAGCTTGAAAATAACAAATTAAAGTGATACTTTTACTCTTAATATCTAGGCATTAGGGCTATCTCCCTCTAATTATATTCTGGGAAACTATGACATCATTTGGCTTTTAAGTAAGATTGGGTTAGAACTGTTGTCAACTAAAAACAATATTATAAACTGATATGTGTATACCAAGGACTCCTTGTGAAAAACATGTAAAATGGAATAGTTTTTCCAATCTCACCCTCTTCAAACTCTTTTATATTAACTACCATTTTATTGTTAATAAAACAAAACATTAAACAGTAAGGTTTTGCTCAATGCATATTTCCTTTTGCTAGATGGTAGTAAAATACAGTCTAATCTTTTGAAGTCATGTAACTTGCAAAGTGAAAATATTCTGTAAATATGTTGCTTCAAATTCATTTCAAACTACTACTTATTTGGTGAGAAATGTTAGAAACACATCAATGACATACAAACCAAGTTTTTAAACTACAAAACAGCCTGAAATCCTGATACATGAACTTCAGAGACACTATCAAAATAAAATTTCTGAGCAGCCCCTTCCTCAATTTAAAAAAATTATTTGAGGCAGCGAGAAAGAGCAAAAGAGAGCATATACAAGAGAGAAGAGAGTGAGAAAGCTCCCATCTGCTAGCTCACTCCCCAGATTTCCACTATGGCCAGCCCTGGGCACTCCAATCCAGGTCTCGCACATGGATGGCAGGAATTCAATTATCTGAGCCGTCACTGCTGCCTCTCAGGGTCTGCATTAGCAGTAAGCTGCAGCCAGGAGTCAGAACTGAATATGGAACCCAACTGCTCTAATGTGGGACACAGACACATCCTACTAGGCTAAACACCCAAGCTCCTAACTCAAGTTATACAAATTCCAAATCAACAACCTACTCTGTTTCAATTTCTTTGTACCTCCTATACTTCCAAGTAACTTTCCACTAAGCCAACCTCAAAAAATAAAATGACTCTGTAACACTGTCTTTAATAATAATTTTTTCTAATAACATTTTTTTTAAGATTTATTTATTTATTTGAAAGTCAGAGTTACACAGACAGAGGAGAGGCAGAGAGAGAGATGGTTCAGAGTTACACAGAGAAAGAGAGAATGAACCATCCAATGGTTCACTCCCCAACTGGCCGCAATGGCCAGAGCTGCGCCGATCCGAAGCAAGGAGCCAAGGGCTTCTTCCAGGTCACCCACAAGGGAACAGGGGCCCAAGGACTTGGGCCACCTTCTACTGCTTTTCCAGGCCATAGAAGAGAGCTGGATCGGAAGTAGAACAGCCGGGTCTCGAACTGGTGCCCAAATGGGATGCCGGCGCTTCAGGCCAGGGCGTTAACCTGCTGTGCCACAACACTGGCCCCTCTGATAACATTTAATCACTGTTATTTTATTTTATTGCTTTTTAAAAGTACAAAATCAAAATTTTAATAGGACTTTAATGTGTGCTTAACAGAGCAAAAAGGTATCTGAAAGAGAATGTTCAATATCTAGGTTTTTAAGTAATTCAGGTTGAACTTACATTGTTTGAGATTTTATATTCCATATTTATAAGGAAATCAAAGTTAGAATTGGAATAAGCTTTTAGATTTTCCATGAATTCAGACTATAGTGATGATGTTTTTGGAAATGTCTTAAGGCAGTTGGACGGATCTCCCATCGCTGGCTAACTCCCCAAATGACCCCAACAGGCGGTGTTAGACCAGGGGCCTAGAACTCAATTGAATCTCCCACATGGATGGCATGGACCGAACTACATGAGTCATCATCTGCTGCTCCCACAGTGTGCATTATTCAGACAGTTGGACTGGAGAGTGGAGTTGGGATTTAAACCTAGCCACTATAATATGGTATGTGGGCATCCTAAGTGGCATCATAACCATAACAAATGCCCAAACCAATTTCAATTTTTATAAAGCAAAAACTTCAGGCAGTCTCAAAAATGTGAATGCTGAAATGAAATGCACACGGCATTGGGTTAGGAGTCAAAGAGGCAAAAATTAGATAACCTAATAAATAAATCTACTTTAAAGTACTTATACTTGGTACATCAGCTTAGTTCATCAATGTGAAATTTTATAGTCAAACTCTTCTGCTTGTTGATTCATTTAGATTCATTTTTAAGAAAGATATGATGTCTTTTAAACATGGCACCTTGACATCTTTCCCCAGCCTGCTGTTCCTAGGTAAAAATATTGTGATATAAATTCCCCTTTATATCATACTAACAATATAACCAAGTATAATTATCCTGATTGAGAATCAGAATTTTAAGGGCTTCTCTATTATATGGATTTTACTGAACAAGGGCACAATCACACACCTGGGTTATATTTTATGACATTTCTCAGAGCCTCCAAAGCCATTTCCACTCTTGGTAATCGGTCTCCATGTTGCTCTGACTCCACTTTCGCAGCATGTGTGATAGCCATGAATGTGTGGAGGTACTGGGCCTGGGAACCTACAAAATCCAACAGGCTTGCAGCAAATGCTTTTGGAACCTAAGTCAAGCAGAAAATATTTTAGAACATATAAGCACTCAGAAAAAACCTGTAACAAAGACTCCATAGGAAAAACAAAAATAAACACAGAAAAATCAAAACTTCAAGCTGTGCAAGTAAATAAACATGATTAAGTTATACAAACACACAAATATGCCTATGCACTGTGGAGAGGGACAGAAACAAAACCTAGCTGCATCAGAAAGTAATTCTCAATTTTTAGAGATCTGATTTACATTATTACTACATTGGAATAATTCTGGGACTAGAGTATCTCTTTCTCATTACCAATCAAAGAAGCTGACAGTATGATATGTAACTTCTATAATTTGGTTATATTTTTAAGTAAAAATTATGTGTATATAAATATATTAACAATATAAATTTAAGGATAGCATTGATAGTGTTCAAGAGGACTTTACAAATCACTTAACTTGTTCTGCTTAAGTTATCTGCATGTGTTATTCTGTGATAAGGAACATATTATTACAGATCAGTAAACACCTTCCTTTTTTCCTGGAGCAAACTCTAAGGTTTAACCTCACTTCCCCTTACTTAGAAACCAGTCACCAAATCTTTGCCACTCCTTCCAAAAAACAAAGAATTCCTACATGATTTCCCCAGCATGAGAAAAGAAACTCTTCTTTCTCTTCTGGATGTAATTAGGAACCCTCACAATTCCAGTCATATTCTAAAGAGAAAAAAAAATCTGTCCTCAACCTGTATTTTCTTATAATAAGCAGAGAGACAATGCTTTCTGTGTGGTGGTCTGAATTCTACATAATGGAGTATGTTATACTTCAACCAGGGAGCTAGAGGCACATGTGCTATATATTTGTGCAGGATATAGTTGGGTAGCATTATGCCTAAGGTATGAGGAACAGTTTAGCAAGGAATAACTTCTGATTCATGACTTAACACAGAACTCGGGTCTTAAAGAAACCAAAATAAAGAGGCTCATAAACCATAAATGATTACCCTTTCTCTTACCTAAATTTGGAAAGCACTTTACAAAGAATAGGTATTACGTCAATGTATCCAGTGTGAAAAAATTTGATGCATTTGCTAACAAATATCAAAGATATCAGATAAAATTTAAAGTAGGGAGCTTACCTCTAGTTGGAAAGTAGGGACTTCATTGTACACTCTAACAAAAATCTCCCCCACAATAAGTTCTTTGGCATGATCACTGTATACAAATTCTGATCCATATGTTTTATCGCAATCACCCTTTTTAAAAAATGAAAATAGACTGTTAGATATGTCATTAATGTATGTTTTATAAATTTATTCATATTCAGTTTAAAAATTTACTTGATAAATAACTTAAGACCTCGACCCATTGTCCAGAGAAGAAGAATATACTATAGCACTCAATGCCATGTTGATATCTATAACCAGTAATACAACTCTGAAATAAGCAGAATTATGTCAAAATTTTCTAGTCCAAAGATTACTATGATAACCCATTTTAAAATTTCAAAAGATTAGAGGCCAACCAACAAAGCATCCCAGAAAGAGTTCATAAATCAAATATCACACTAGCTGTTTTCACACCATGCAAGTTATCTGGCTTACTATGATATAAGGCAATAGAGTTACAAAATGAACACATTTGGATTGTGTTTTTAAAAAGAAACTGAATGGAAGTACTAGAAAATAGAACTTCTAATAAAAAAGAGACAGGATAATATATCATAGTTTGAAATACCAAGTAAATTTGTATTTGAGGAAAAGAAAAAAAAAGGAGTAGGAGAAAAATAGTCCCAATGAAGATCCAGGTTGCAATCACAAGGAATTACCTTTTTTTTTTTTTTAAGATTTATTTATTTGAAAATCAGAGTTACACAGAGAGAGGAGAGGCAGAGAGAGAGAGAGGTCTTCCATCCAATGTTTCACTCCCCAGATGGCCGCAACGGCCGGAGCTGTGCCAATCTGGAGCCAGGAGCCAGGAGCCAGGAGCCAGGAGCTTCTTCCTGGTTTCCCACAGGGTTGCAGAGGCCCAGGGACTTGGGCCATCTTCTACTGCTTTCCCAGGCCGTAGCTGGATGGGAAGTGGAGCAGTCGGGTCTCCAACCATTGCCCAAATGGGATGCCAGCGCTTCAGGCCAGGGCATTAACCCACTGCACCACAGCGCTGGCCTCAATCACAAGGAATTTAAGTTGAACTAAAATAACTTGTTAAAGTACCTAAAGTGCTAAACAATGAGATATTATTATGAGTCACTCAAGAAATTATAAAATAACATACTTTTTTAATCATGTTTTCTTGTTGGTACTCAAGAAATTCAAGCAGTTCTGCTCTTGTAGAATTGTTCCATATCAAGTAGGGGCTCTCTGTGTTGCTGTTAAGCATCTTCAAAATCTAGGAGACAGAATATTATTGTTCTGTAACATTTTGAAAAAAACTTGAAGTTGTCATTTATTAAAAATGTCTAATATATGCAATGTGCTGTAAGAGGTATCTTAAGTATAATGAATCTCAGTAACAAGAAGCTCAATAATTTCAGCAAGTTTATTGATACTAGTCATTTTGAGGATGAGAAAAACCAAGAGTACAAAAGATCAACTGATTTGTCACCAGTCTCACAACAAATAAGTAGTGAAACTGGGACTCAAATTTGAGTCTGACTTCAACAATTTCAACATTTCTGTTCAACTATTTAATAAACGTTTACTCAGTAAATTAGAAGCTTAAAAACAGTCACAGGGGTTGGCATGGTGGCGTAGCGTTAAAACCTTCACCTGAGGAGCTGGCATCCCATATGGGTACCAGTTCGAATCCCAACCACTCCACTTCAGTACAGCTCCCTGTTAATATGCCTGGGAAAGCACTGGAAGATGGCCCAAGTGCTTGGTCCCTTACATCCATTTGGCTTCAAACTGGCCCAGCTCTGGCCACTGCGGCCATTTGGGGAGTGAACCAGCAGATGGAAGCCCTCTCTCTCTCTCTCTCTCTCTCTGAAACTCTGCCTTTCAAATATTCAAATATATAAATTACTCTAAAACAAAAAAAAACAATAGCCTAGTTCTTTAAAAAATAAAAAAAAAATCACAGATACTGCCTACATATATATGAGAATAAAATCCAAGCTTTTATAAAGCATACCTCTATGAAAAGAATTTCTTTTTTTACTTATTTGAAAGGCAGACAAACAGAGAGAAACAGAGAATCTTAAAAATGCCTGCATCAGCCTGGGCTGGGTCAATTCCCAGAGCCAGGAACTCCATTTAAGTCTCCCACATGGGTGGCAGGAACTGAAGAACATGGACCATCGTTTGCTGCCTTCCAGGCACATTAGCAATAAGCTGAATTGGAAGCAGAGGTGAAACTCGACCCCAGACACTGCATTATGGGATGCAGGTGTCCCAAAAGCAGCAGTTTAACACAATGCACCACACGCCTATACCAAAGGGAAATCATTTATGGTGACAAAAGTGGTTCAGATTTTCTTGGCTGCCCTGATTCAAGGTTGATGATATGGAGTTGTGTCACACAGATTATGACAGCTGAGCTATCCAGTGTGCTTGCCCTTTACTCAGCTCTCCTCCATTTCAACAGTAAATGTAGACATTTTACACTTCCTTAAACACCTGATTGTTTATGTTTTTGCATTTTACACTTACAGAACTCTATGATAGGAGGAGATGACCTCTATCTTACATAACATCAATCACTGTTTTCAAAAAAGTTAACTAGTAGATTAAGTAAATGACTGAAAAAAATACATGGTTAGGGAAATCATCAAACTCTGAGACTTAGAAGTTTAAAATAAAAAATTTTTTAAAATCCACACCAAACTCATGTCAAAATTTAATTTTGAAGTGTTACAAAAAAACTCTTTTTTTTTTTTTTTAAATCAAGGGCTGTCACCAACTTGTTGGTATTTCTGGAGGATGTTTTATTCAGCAGAATGTATCACACAGATGAGAACAAAGTACAGGAAAAAAACATGAAGCTGATTTTTACTCTTGCAAAGAATGAACTTACACAGCTGATATTTAGAATCAATGCACGATAAACTATAGTTCTTAGCTGAGAGAAAAAGCCTGTGAATATTTTTAGTGTTTCAGTTTTCTACAGTAACCTATGTTATTGTGTTCTTTTTCTATTAAAAGGAACTTGTGCTCTTCATTAAAACCTAGGTTACCTCTGAAGCACATACCTCAATAGAACTAACCACTGCAAGTTTTCTCGCAATATAGGGTGTCAGCATGCCAGCTAAACTTTTCCGTATGGTTGGATTTTCTGGGGTTGCTTGCTCGTCAGGCAAATACCCTCCAAGGCGACTTAAAGCATGGACACTTAGTTTGGCAAGACTGTTGGCTACTTCCTGTTATAAAAAAAAATTAAGAACTTAACAGCGATCACTTTTCAGTTAAGTTTCAGCACTTAAGAATAACTGTGTATTGATTACAGTATTCAACCAAAAGTATTAAGTAGAACAAACAAAAAAAATACTAAGAGGGATAACATATTAAGTTGTTCATCAACAGTCAGGGCGAGGGCTAATCAAGTCACCAGAATAAGAGAGGGAAGAGATGTGCAATTCGGGACATGCTCAAGCTGACTTACCTCAAACGGTAGAGTTAGAAACATACCAGGGGATTCCAATTCAATCCTATCAAGGTGGCATGTACCAATGCCATCTCACTAGTCCCAGTGATCAATTTCTGTTCACAATTGATCATAATGATACGACTAAGAACCAAAGGGATCACATAAACAAGACTAGTGTCTGCAAATACTAGCTGATAGAATCAAAAAGGGAGAGAACAAGCCAACATGGGAAGTGAGATACACAGCAGACCCATAGAATGGCAGATGTCCTAAACAGCACTCTGGCCTCAGAATCAGCCCTTAAGGCACGCGGATCTGGCTGAAAAGCCCATGAGAGTATTTCAGGCATGGAAAGCCAAGACACTCTGGGGGATAAAAAAAACACCTAAATGAAAGATCTCCACGAATGAGATCCCAGTGGAAAGAACGGGTCATCAAAGAAGGAGGTACCTTTCTCTGAAGGGAGGAGAGAACTTCCACTTTGACCATGGCCTTGTCTAAATATGATCAGAGTCGGTGAACTCAGGGGGCTTCCATAGCCTTGGCAGCTCATGACAAGAGCCTAGGGTGATTACTGATGCCATAAACAAGAGTGTCAATTTGTTAAGTCAACAACAGGAGTCACTGTGCACTTACTCCTCATGTAGGATCTCTGTCCTTAGTGTGCTGTACATTGAGATGTAATGCTATAACTAGTACTCAAACAGTATTTTTCACTTTATGTTTCTGTGTGGGAGCAAACTGTTGAAATCTTTACTTAATGTATGCTAAACTGATCTTCTGTAGATAAAGAGAATCGAAAATGAATCTTGATGTGAATGGAAGGGGAGAGGGAGTGGGAAAGGGGAGGGTTGCAGGTAGGAGGGACGTTATGGGGGGAAGCCATTGTAATCCATAAGCTGTACTTTGGAAATTTATATTCATTAAATAAAAGTTAAAAAAAAATAAAATAAAATAAAAATAAATAAAAACAAACAAAAAATGTATAACTTTTACATGTCTTTTAAAATTTTTAATCAAAAAGTTTCAAGATTAAAAATAAAAATAAAAATGTTATCTCAAAAATGAATGAATGAATGAGAGGGAGGGAGGAATTATCATTATATTCTTAGAATTATATTTTAAATTATATTGAATGTGTTAAAAACTGAATACCTCTCTCTGTAACTCTTTCAAATAAATAAAATAAATCTTTAAAAAATTTAAAAAAAAAATTAAGACCTTATCTTACATTGGTAATACAGAGTTATAATTGAATCAATACAGACTAGAACATGTTTCAGTTGCAAAAAGCAAATCAAAAAAGAGGGCACAAGTCCCCAGAACTGATGTCAGAAAGTTTATACATTTGAGCTTATCCTTCTGATGGAAATACCATTATAATCTATGTTCTCATTTATGCTCAATGTGACATTTTGTAAATAACTGGAATCTGCACATTTGGTAGGTAGACTTTGCTAGAAGCAACACTGACAGGATCAACAATAAGAATAAATGAAAATGACACAGGAAAAATGTCTAAAAAACCAAACAAGTACACAAGTGTTGGGGGAAGCTAGCTCCAATGGCCTGGTGGTGTCATCATATTTCCCTGTTATACAATAATTTTGCAATTACAAAGCTGACACAGAGTAATTAAAAACTACTAAATTATATCTAATGTACATTATTGAAAATTCCTTTGTCCTGAATATTTTAAGCACAGCAGTTCAGATAAAACCTTACAATACTTAAAGAGAAATAAGCTTTGTTATCTTGAAAGACATATTTTATCCCTTGGGGGTTCTGAACAGCTGAAGTTTTGCTTTGCACTAATTTAGCAACAAATTATGTCTATGGTTCAAATTAAAACAATGTTAAAGTTACCTGCTGATTTGTTTCTTCACTTTTCTGAATGCCACTCTCTTCTAGTGTGTAATCATAATTAAACAGATAACCAAGCAGATGCCACAAAATTCCAGCCTGAAACAGGTGTGTCTGTAGCCAGAAATCCATAGCAAAAGAACTGACACATTCTACCCCAAGAGCAGCCACTCGTGGAATACTCTTAAGAGAATAATAATATTAGAGTTAATATTCACAGCTAAAATAACATAAAAGTCTCAAAAGAATACTGGTTGTGAATGCAGTCTTATTTTTACAAGGTATTTAATCCTTCTACTTGCACTCTCAATTTAAGTCTGACTGCCAGATCCTTTAAAGTCAAAAATAAAAAGTGCCATCTGGTGGGAGACCACAACTACTAACTTTGAAACTAGCGTTAAAAGACTTGTAATAAGGTTTTCCCTATATCATTTCTTGCATCTTTATTTATTTATTTATTTATTTTTTTGACAGGCAGAGTGGACAGTGAGAGAGAGAGACAGAGAGAAAGGTCTTCCTTTGCCGTTGGTTCACCCTCCAATGGCCGCTGCGGCTGGCGCGCTGCAGCTGGCGCACCGCGCTGATCCGATGGCAGGAGCCAGGAGCCAGGTGCTTTTCCTGGTCTCCCATGGGGTGCAGGGCCCAAGCACCTGGGCCATGCTCCACTGCACTCCCTGGCCACAGCAGAGAGCTGGCCTGGAAGAGGGGCAACCGGGACAGAATCCGGCGCCCCAACCGGGACTAGAACCCGGTGTGCCGGCGCCGCTAGGCGGAGGATTAGCCTAGTGAGCCGCGGCGCCGGCCGCATCTTTAATTTTTAAAAATAGATTGTAAGGCCTCAACAGCAATTCGCATGTTAGTTTTCTTAAATATTCAATGATATTTTTTCATGCAGGTATAATGATTTACTTCTTTATACCAGAATTTGTATTCCTACTATTTGCTTTTAAGGACATGAAGTAGATATATAGTTGAGGAAATATTTTCATTAGATTCTCCTTCTTCTAGGTATTTTACTACAGCATTAGCACCTCCAAACTGTTTAACGTAACTCTCACTCTGCCCAGTTTTCTAGGAAGAAAGTCTTTTTTCTCTCCAAAATCTAACCACAGTGAACTTCCCTCAGCAGTTTTAGACTGGGAAGAGACAGTAAGCTCTCAGATTCTGGAAGCCTTTCCTACCAAGCATGAGTGAATTCTATTGAGTTTCAGGTTTTAACATGATCCTTTACTTTTATTAAATTTATTGAGTTCAGCCTTCCCTTTCCTCAATGCCTCACTTGTAATGTTTAGACCTGTCACTCTTAGACTTACTCTGTGACAAGCCTAGGAACAAAGCTGTAATTTACAGCAGTTTCCATGAAAAATGCTTTCAGAAACTCAAATAATTTACTAACAAATAATTTAGAGAAAACAACCTCCTTATAAATTGGGGAATGGTTTTCTGATAGGAAAATCCATTGCAAACTGTAACCAGAAAACATTAAAGATGAATTCTACCTTGCCAAAATATAGCACCCGACAGAGATCCTTGATGATGCTGGGCATTTCTGTGATCTTCTCACGACATTCTTCAAACTGCGCAGCCACACTATAGCATTTACTTATGTGTCCACACACCTACAGGCAGCACAGAGCAGAGAAAAAAGGGGAGTCATGCGTGCATTCCTTAACTGAGACATAACAAATCAAATCAGCAGAGCTTTGTAAATAATGCTTGATGATACACATGGTACTCCAAAATCAAGCACAGTATTTCTATTGAATCACCGGTCCTTCTCATTAAAATTACGTATAGATGAAGGGGTTATCAAATCACAGCCACTGTTGGCCAATGGGCCAAAATGACAATGGCTTGCTTTTGTACTGCTAGGGAGCTAAAATTGGTTTTTACAGGACTATACAAAATAAATATGTAAAATGGGGTCTGAAGAAGCCCAAAGCCTCAAATGTTAACTCTCTGATGTTTTCCAAAAAAGTTTGCTTGCCTCTGAATCAAAATATTTTTGGGAACCAAAGAAAATGGCGAAAGCCGCGGATAAGACCGGCAGTGGGGGGAAGAAAAATCTGAAAAGGAAAGCCGTTACCGAAGAACCGCAGGAGGCTACAGTCGCTGGGGATGAGGCGACAGAAAGTGGGGTTCAGCCCCTGAAAGCGGCTGCATTTCCCCCAGGTTTCAGCATTTCCGAGATTAAGAACAAACAGCGGCGACACTTAATGTTCACGCGGTGGAAGCAGCAGCAGTGCAAGGAAAAGTTGGCAGCTAAGAAAAAACTTAAAAAACTGAGAGAGGCTCTTGGAGATAAGGTTCCAACAAAGCCTGTACCTAAGACCATTGACAACCAGCACATGTATGATGAAACCATAGTAGACCCTAATGATGAAGAGGTTGCTTATGATGAAGCTACAGATGAATTTGCTTCTTACTTCAACAGACAAACTTCTCCCAAGATTCTCATCACAACATCAGATAGACCTCATGGGAGAACAGTAAAACTTTGTGAACAGCTCTCCACAGTTATACCAAACTGGCTCTAAAAAATTATTCCACAGTGCATTTCAAGAGATTTCACAGATCTGATTGTTATTAATGAAGATCGTAAAACACCAAATGGACTGATTTTGAGTCATTTGCCAAATGGTCCAACTGTTCATTTTTAAATGAGCAGTGTTAGTCTTCGTAAAGAAATTAAGAGAAGAGGCAAGGACCCCACAGAACACAGATCTGAAATGATTCTGAATAATTTTACAACACGGCTAGGTCATTCTATTGGTCGTATGTTTGCTTCTCTCTTTCCCCATAATTCTCAGTTTATTGGAAGGCAAGCTGCTACATTCCATAATCAGCGGGATTATATCTTCTTCAGATTTCAGAGAGATATTCAAGAGTGAAAAGAAAGCAGGAATTCAGGAACTTTGACCACGTTTTACCTAAAAATTAAGATCTCTTCAGAAAGGAACCTTTGATTCTAAATATGGAGAATATGAATGGGTCCATAAGCCCCAGGAAATGGACACAAGTAGAAGAAAATTTCATTTGTAAAGTACTGAGGGGATAACTTGGATTTTGCTGAACAGGCCTATCTTGAACTTGGTAAATTATTTCTGATGGAATACCCTTTTCAAAATGGCATTTACTGATTTCAAAAACTCCCTTTCATGTCTGGACAAAAATGACCAAGTACCCTGGACTGCCATTGTTTATATAGTAAATGTAAGTCATTTAGGTTTAATAAACCTTTTGTTTCATAATAAAAAAAATATTTTTGTCCAGCTTGTTAACACAGCAAGGCAACGTACTTCAAAACACAGGATGAAACTCAAAAGCAAGGAGACAACTGATCTGATTCCTAGATTTGCTAGCATAAGCAAAAGACTGCACAAAAAAGATATACTCTACAATGATCTTAATGAATTCCTGATGAATTTTCTATCAAGACTTCAACTATTATAACCTTAACAAAACTTGGGAGGAAGATAGAGAAGGAAATTAGGGAAAACAATGGAAGACAAATGAAACAAGGATGGCAAAATGACAAATGTCTGAGCTAGCTGACAAAGACTAAGGGCTCAGTATGGGAGCCAGTATTGTGGCATAGAGGGTAAAGCCACCTGCAACACTGACATCCATATGGGTGGCCAGTTTTAGTCCCAGCAGCTCCACTTCTCATCCAGCTCCCTGCTAGTGTGCCTAGGAAATCAGCAGAGGATGACCCAAGAGCTCGAGCCCCTGCAATCAATGTGGAAGATCTGCAAGAAGTTACTGATTCCTGGTTTCAGCCTGGCCCAGGCCCAACTATTGTGGCCATCTGGGGAGTGAACCAGCAGATGGAAGATCTCTCTGTGTAACTCTGACTTTCAAATAAATAAATTTTTTTAAAAAGGGGGAAAAAAGAGCTCAGTATATTATTTTAAAGACCAAAAAAAAAAAAAAAAAAAAAAAAAGCCAATCTCACAACTGATTCTTAATGTGAGACAGACAAACAGCATCAATATCACTGGAGATTTGACAGAAAGTATATTCTTAGGCCCCTGAAAGAGTCACTGAGTCAGAAACTCAGGTTAGGGTAGAGCTCAGCGATCCTTGTTTTAACCAACTTCTAGTGAAAGTCTTATATGTTAAAGTCTTGTGTAACTTTGGCTTTAGCCATACCTGTACAGACATGTCACTCGGTTTACTAGAACGATTCAAGACAGACACACAGCGACTAAATGCCTCTTGTAACACCTGCAGAGACAGAGTCAGACATTAAAGATTTTTCATGTTAGATATTTGGCACCAAATGTTTGCTCAATTAACATTTGTTTAAAAAAAAAAAAAAGATGCCTAAAGGTTTCTCTTTAAAGAGTTTGCAGTAAACTACTGGTAAACAATATTATCTTTACCAATTTTAAACCCAATAGAATCCAACTCACATTATGAGATAAAGCTCAATTTCCACATTTAATTTTGGTGCTACAATACATATTGTGTTATCTGCTGGAATAATTTATAGGCAAAAATTTCATTAACTGCATTTGTAGTGCCTGGTGAATTATTTATTCCCAAGTGTCTTATATTGTCCTAAACTAGCTTAAAGATAACCAGAACATCACCTCTATGCCATTCTCCCTTCTGAGCTCTTCAGCGTTGAGGGCCGAACAGTTGACAGTATGGAAAGCCAGTTCAGCAGCCGCAGGCAACAATGGTGATTCTTTTGAGAAAAGCAGGTCATCTGAAGTTTCCATTGTTATAGTTCGAATTAGCATGGGATATCCTGCATATTTATATGGCTGTAAGTCTGAAATAACCAAAGGTTAGTGTTGGGAAAATAAAAACCACAAACTTTGGTTTTAAGTTAATTTTGACACCATATTCAACTACACTGTCTTAAAAAAGCAAAAATGGTAAAATATTCAACATCATAAACAAACTCTAATTCTAGCTTATAAAAAAGTTAAATCTATTTTTAAGAAAATCCCTTGGATTCTTCCTTTCAGCAAAGGTTTTCATTGATTTCTCTAAAATGTTTCCACTAGAGAACAAATATTTCCTGGGAAACTGACTGCACTTGATATGTAATTACTTTGATCCTTTGTAGGACATCTACTTTCTACATTGTCTATGTGATCTTTCACCTGATCCCAGAGAGCAAGATATGGCAAATACATCAGAAATAGTATTAACACTCATGATACTTACCTCCTTATAAAGAAAAAAGAATTTTTTAATTTTTTTTTAATTTATTTTTATTTGAAAGGCACAGAGAGCAAGAGACAGAGACAGATCAGGCTGAAGCCAAAAGCCCAGAAACCAATCCCAGTCTCCCACATGGGTAGAAAGAACCCAAACTATTGGAACTATCACTGTTGCCTCCCAGGGTAGACAGCAGCAGGAAGGTGGATGGGAAGCACAGCTGGGGCTTAAACCTAGGCATGCCTATATAGCGTGTGAGTATCCCAAGTGGCCTATTAACTGCTGTGCCAAAGATGCACACCAATAAAAATTCTGAAAAAAAAAGAGTGAATATTTTATATTCATTGTTCTGGATAACAAGTGTACTTTGCAATTTTAAGGTAACTTAAAATAAACATCTGAAAATAACTGAATATAATCTGATACCAGAAATACAAAATGGGCCGGCGCCACAGCTCAATAGGCTAATCCTCCGCCTGTGGCGCTGGCACACCGGGTTCTAGTCCTGGTCGGGGCGCCGGATTCTGTCCCGGTTGCCCCTCTTCCAGGCCAGCTCTCTGCTGTGGCCCAGGAAGGCAGTGGAGGATGGCCCAAGTCCTTGGGCCCTGCACCCCATAGGAGACCAGGAGAAGCACCTGGCTCCTGCATTCGGATCAGCGTGGTGTGCTGGCCGCGGTGGCCATTGGAGGGTGAACCAACGGCAAAAGGAAAACCTTTCTCTCTGTCTCTCTCTCTCTCACTTTCCACTCTGCAAGTCAAAAAAAAAAAAAAATACAAAATGAAAGTTAATATTATTAAGTCTATTTAGCTCATTCTATGGATTGATAAATCTAAAACTGAAAGCTGGCATATACAGGGTACCCAATTACTCTGTTCATCTTTAAAAAAAAAAAAACTGGTCTGTTAGGCAGGAGTATGCAAACTAACTGACTTGGACTCCATAAATACCTTCGTAATTCCATTTGGTATCAGTGTAAAGCTTTTTGCCTTTCAAGGCTAATAACCTGCCTTAAAATAAGATGACAAAAAAAAAGAAGAAATCCTGGCATTTACAGATCCTGATTTTCCTAACTGACATGTACAAAAATATGTGGCTAAGAAAGTAATTTAAGATCCTGTTGAACCAGGCCTCCTGCTCTGAAACTCACTGGGTATAAATCCCTGTGGGAAAAGTGTAATATGACCCTATAACACAAACCAATGGTGAGTCACAACTTTATCTTGTGACTAATATAGTTACCAGCCACTGACCAATAACCAAAAGTTCTAAAAAAAGATTTCTAAACTCATTCTGATGAGTGCTAAATGTCATATAACCAAAATATTTACAAATGTGTTATGTCCAATTCATATGCAGAAGTGAATCAGTTAATCACTGTTCTCCCTAATGATACAACTGTTAAATCCTTAGGCTGTCCCCTACACTTTAACTCTAACATCACCACTTTTTTCAATCTCAACACCCCTCAAACTTACCTTAAATCCCCCACCACCTGTCCTCTTTTCCTTCTCACACAGCACCATCCTACGGCAAATGAATCTCATACTTTGCGCTGTGAGTCAAGTTCAGTCCTCAAGCCAACAAATGCCTGCCACACAGAAACCTCTTCTCCCTTACCCTCCCCCAGTAAAGCTTTTTAACTTACTCCTTTCTGAGATGCTACTGTTATGACCCCAAAAAAGGTACAAAAGGCCTGGCCAAACATGCTGCAGAATGCTGCACACTGAATCGCACCTATTTTATCTATTCTTGTGTTTTTCAAACTGCTAACCACATAATTTCATAAAATGGAAATGTCATTCAAAAAGTAATAATAATATCTATTGGAAATGCAAAATAATAAACACAGTTAAGAAGGGAAAGTATAAAACAAACAACATTTCGGACTTTCCTCTAGAATATTCCTGTATTCAAAATACAGTTCCAAGAGTCTTTTGCAATAAAAATTCTAATTCTACTAAAATACACTATTGAAACAAGTAATATAGTAGGATTACCTGGAAAATAAATGAGAATTTGAAAATAACAGTTGTCTTACCTTCTTTATGACGGTTGAAAAGTATGCTCTGTGTTTTCAGAATTAAAATTATATTCTCCGGATCTGGTCCATCCACTATTTTTGCTGACTTGGTACATAAGAACTCATATGCTTTATTTACTTTTTCAAACATGTCCTGTATGTAACCAAAGATAATTATATCTGTATTTTACCAATATCTTTAGTCATTATTTTATTTTTTACATTAAGGAATTCATCACAACAGTAATCTAGTTGGCACATTATTAAAGTGAAACTATTTTTTTTCCAAATAGCTATTGAATGATCTCAGCAATGTTTACTAAAAAAAACTCTTCAAATAAGTATTTAAGATCAATCTTGAAACATATAAATTCACACAGACTAGAGAGTTTTTCAGTTAATATAAAAAATTGTAAGAACTGCTGTTTACTGAGGCACTGCTGGCAAACACTATGCTGAATGCCATTATCTCATTTAATCCTCTGAACAGTCACATGAAGTGTGCAACACTTTATCCTGACTTTTTACATGGGGATATTACAAACTATATGACGTAAGTAACTTCTGTAATAATAAAAAATCAATTTGGTAGTGGAGCTACAACATCCAGGTGTGACTCTTAAATACACGCCTTTAAAGTATTTCACTGTATTCTGTTCCATTGATCTAGATGTTCATTCTTGTCTAAGTATCATATTGTTTTACTACTATAGCTTTATGGAATGTTTTCGTATCTGATAGGTGATGTCTAGCAATTTAAAACTGACTGCAAGATTTCTTCCTATCTTGATCCTTTTTTCTCCCAGATGAATTTGAATTGCTACAAGATTCTCAAAAAAAACAAACAAACAAACAAACAAACAAAATAAAACATCAAACCAAATGCAGCCTTTTGATGAAAAAAGTTTTCAACACACCAAAATGGCATCCTTTGAATGTCCAGTCTTCCCATTCAGGAATCCTTGTGTGTTTCCAACGAAAACAACTTACAAATTTCTAGTAACAAGACTATCAGTCCTAGTCTTAGCCGTTCTGGTGTGATTTCATCTTTTGTGACTCTTTACCAGCTGAGGCATGAAAGAAATGCTGGCAGCAGATGATTTAAAATCCAAATTTTCTACTTCTTCAGTTATAGTGAAATATGGTTGGATATGATTATGAAAACATATAGACATTGCCCATAGCAATCCATATATCAGTGGCATCACTTGCAAATGAATTAAATTCACCAATATGCCTAACTTTCAATTGTTCTTATGACTGCCCATTAGAGTTCATTCTTAAAGAGACATGGTAAGGACAGAGAATAAATTTACCTGTATGTTACTAGTCACAGGGGAGCTGTTCTGGTAAATTGAGGGAGGACCACTGACACAGAAAACCAGGGCATGTGACTAAAATTTTATTAAACAGACACTCAGCATAGGTTATGAGGCAGGGCAGACACTGATTCACAAGGTGCTCTCTGTTCTCCTTCTAAGGAAAACTAGACCAAAAGAAATTTAATCTAAAAGTCCCAAATCCAAAGGCAGTACATACCCTCCCTTCTGGATTCTTATCAGGATGGTACTTTTGTGCAAGCCTGAAGTAAGCTTTTCTAATCTGGCTCTCATCATGCCTGTGAAATAGGAAAATTTTTCATGAACATAATAAGGACCAAGTAAAAATTATTTACAAGATCATCTAAAATGATGTTTCAAGAACCTTACTTCTTCACAGGAATTTTATGTGATCACACATTAAGCATCAAATTAAACCTAGTAAGACACAATAAAATATTTTTAAAATATTACCTCTTTTAGGTAAAGGAAAAAATTTAATACTTCCCTATTCTAGACTGACATTCGATAGAAATTATAAAACCATATTTGGGGCCAGCGCCGTGGCTCACTAGGCTAATCCTCCGCCTAGCGGCGCCGGCACACCGGGTTCTAGTCCCGGTCGGGGCGCCGGATTCTGTCCCGGTTGCCCCTCTTCCAGGCCAGCCCTCTGCTGTGGCCAGGGAGTGCAGTGGAGGATGGCCCAGGTGCTTGGGCCCTGCACCCCATGGGAGACCAGGAAAAGCACCTGGCTCCTGGCTCCTGCCATCGGATCAGCGCGGTGCGCCGGCCGCAGCGCGCCGACCGCGGCGGCCATTGGAGGGTGAACCAACGGCAAAGGAAGACCTTTCTCTCTGTCTCTCTCTCTCACTGTCCACTCTGCCTGTCCAAAAAAAAAAAAAAAAAAAAAAAAAAAAAAAAAAAAAACAAAACCATATTTGGGACCAAGAAATATTTTTTTAAAAACCCAGTACTTTATCAATATGCTTAAAATACCAATTCTAAATCTATAAAATAGTTTGCCAATTCAAACGTCAACATAAGTTACTAAAGAAGTCTTATGAAAAGTGTACAATTTTAGTCTATATTTAAGAGAATGTTTTTAAACCATTTTTCTCTAACACATGTATCCTACTATAAAACTTCTCTGATAATTAATAAAGTAAATCTGCAAGAAGGGAAAAAGGAAGATGTGAGTGACTAGCAAGTGTCAGATACTTTGCCTACGTTATTTCAATTAATAGAAAACAATACTTATATCAGTAAGAACCGAAATTTACCATAAGTGAAAGTTACATGGACAGAGTGCCATAGTTATTCCCATATGTGTGTACAAGGGTACCCCAAAAACTATGTGGAAAGATGAAATCAAAAAAAAAAATCTGAGTACAAAATAAATTTGAAATCACATTTTTTTTCATAATACCCACATTTTCCACAAACTTTATCAACATCCTTGTTATGCTAGGATTTCAAAAATGCCTGTTAACCCAAATATACATATTTCAATTTCATTTTCCATGAACTTTTTGATGTGTCCTTGTATATCAAAGAATAAGCAATATTTTGAAAATGGTTGATTTAAATATAATTTAGTCTTTGATTTTAATACTTTAAGGTAGATATTTATTTCTCTATTATGAAAATAACTCACAGCCCCTGTCCTTGAGGCAGATTAAGCACTTCATAAGCATCATCTATTGACATTGTAGGTGGCTTCTTTTCTACTTCCTTCTTCCAGGCTTCAAGGGTATCCTTTAGAAGTTTAACCTTAAGGCAGAGGATTAAAATTTATATTAAAGTAAAGCTTATTTAAAAATATAATTAAGTAGAATTTTGTGCTATATATAAACCGACATTTCTAGGTTGTCCAATTAACATCTAATAATATAAGTAATCAAAATCATAGCACTGTTGAGTAGTTAAGTAACCAGGTATTATTTATCACCAGACTGTATTTCTTTATTTTCTTTTGAGTGACAGTTTTTAGTCTCTGCCAGTTTGTGTCTCCACCCTTAATTTTTAAAGAAAAATACAGAAAATATCTTTGAAATTATTAAATGATACCCCTTGCAATAAGAACAAAAGCTGTAGACTGCATGCTTCTCCAGATGAGCTAATGTAATTACTGATATGTCAGTACTCAAACACATGCGAAGGTAGTGAATACAGAGAAGTCAAGGTAGTGAGAAGACAGTAATGTTTACTGCATGCCAGGCAACTGTGTACTTTATCATTTAAATTTTTTTTTTTTCAAAAATTTGTTTTTATCTACTTGAAAGAAATAGAGAGAGAGACACTGGTTCACTCCTCGAACACTCACAGCAGCCAGGAATCAGGCCAGGCTGAAGCTAGGAAGCAGGAACTCAATCTAGAGAATCCCACATGGATCGTAGGAACCCAATTATTTGAGCTATCACTGTTGTCTCCCAGAGAACACATCAGCGAGAGGCTGGAATTTGAAGTGAAGCTGGGACTCAAACCCAGGTGCTCCAATGTGGGACACATGCATCCCAAGTGGCATCTTTTTTTTTGTTTGTTTGTTTGTTTTTAAACTTTTATTTAATGAATATAAATTTCCAAAGTACGGCTTATGGATTACATTGGCTTCCCCCCCATAACGACCCTCCCACCCGCAACCCTCCCCTTTCCCATTCCCTCTCCCCTTCCATTCACATGAGGATTCATTTTCAATTCTCTTTATATACAGAAGATCAGTTTAGCATACATTAAGTAAAGATTTCAACAGTTTGCTCCCACACAGAAACATAAAGTGAAAAATAATAGATGATTTTTTAAATGATGATGAAATCAGATCAGACCTATTGTCATGTTTAATCCCAGCGAGAGTCAAGTTGGGAATTGATAATTTCTTCTTTTTTTTTTTTTAACAGAAGATCAGTTTAGTATACATTAAGTAAAGATTTCAACAGTTTGCACCCACATAGAAACACAAAGTGAAATATACTGTTTGAGTACTCGTTATAGCATTAAGCCTCAATGTACAGCACATTAAGGACAGAGATCCTACATACCTGAGGAGTAAGTGCACAGTGAC
This sequence comes from Oryctolagus cuniculus, assembly GCF_964237555.1. Classification (NCBI taxonomy): domain Eukaryota; kingdom Metazoa; phylum Chordata; class Mammalia; order Lagomorpha; family Leporidae; genus Oryctolagus; species Oryctolagus cuniculus. The sequence continues at coordinate 148,446,602 of NC_091435.1, forward strand.
TCCTGTTGTTGACTTTACAAATTGACACTCCTGTTTATGGCATCAGTAATCACCCTATGCACCAGTCATGAGTTTCCAAGGCTATGGAAGCCCCTTGAGTTCTCCAACTCTTATCTTGTTTAGACAAGGTCATAGTCAAAGTGGAGGTTCTCTCCTCCCTTCAGAGAAAGGTACCTCCTTCTTTGAAGACCTGTTTTTTCCCCAAGTGGCATCTTAACTGCTCCACCAAAAACCCCTAAATAGATTTAATTCTCATATAAAATTTCAATAACCCATAAAAACACTGAGATTCTGAGATATGGCTATATGTTTCCCGGTTATTTTGTGGTGGAACTGAATTCAAACTCAGGTTTGACTTAAAAGCCTATATTTTTTATATTTCACATTGAATCTTGAATAAGTATCACAGACTCCCTACAATTTATTTGATCACAGCAGTGACTCATAGTACAAGTGGCTACTGTTCTAAAATCTGTTAGACGTCAATGATAATGGTATAATTTCCATAGCATAACAGACATGGGCACCCAGGCCTACTTTACTCTTGGCTCCCCAAAGGTATCCAAGGACTCCAGGCTGGTGGAGTCCCAGGGACACTGTGGATAAGCAGACAGTACACAATGCTAAACAAATGAGGAGATCACAGCTACTGCCTGTGTTACTGTGTACCAGGAATTATGATTATGTGAATGAACACATAATCTTCACAAGAAGTCAGAGATAGCTGTTAATTATTACAACAACTACCATCACTTTAGAGATGAAAACTGAAGGTTACAGAAATAGATCTAACAATGGCCAAATTGAAACTCAATTTCAAACTGCCTAATTCCAACATATGTGAGCTTTATCTGATATAATGGCAAGCTTCTACCAAGCTACTATGCTTTTATATAAAGTTTTTCTTTCTCGCAGAAGATTATAAAGTTCTTAACACTAGCTCAAAAGCTAATCTTTCACTCTGAAATTCACTCAAATATAATGAGCTACATTCAGAGTTACATAGCACTGAAAAAGAGAATAATTTAAGAAAGCTATTCTGCTTATCACAAGAGAAAAACATAACTGAAGTGATTAGAGGTTGTTTTTATGTTGAAGAAGGCACAAATTAAATTGCCTACTCACCGGGTCTTTAATTGGCCAATCTGGAAACCGGAGTGTATCACAAAGTTGTTTGAGGTAATAAATATTACAAAATAGTTCATTTTCTAGTTGTGGATAGCTGATAACTGGGATGGGACAATACTGATAAAGTGCCCTGGTATTACTCTGAAGGCGAGGTGTGAAATCAGCAAGATGGGCAGCAATTTTCTCTATCATGAGGCGCCTGCAATTCAAGCATGATGAAAACAGGTAATCATGAAATCTAATTACATGCATCTCATTGAGGTAACTCCATTTATTGACTTAAACCAAGAGCTTGTAAGTATATCACACAGGGTATTCTAATACTATAGTATAAAAAACAGTCAACAGAAATGAACTTATCTATCATACTTACTGTAAAGATCATAGAGAAAAAGGCTAATATTATTGGTCCTTCCTATTATTTTTTTAAAGATTATTGGGGCCAGCACTGTGACTTAGTAGGCTAAGCCTCTGCCTGCATTGCTGGCATGCCATATGGGCACCAGTTCAAATCTTGGCTGCTCCACTTCCAATCCAGCTCTCTGCTAATGACCTGGGAAAGCAGTGGAAGATGGCCCAAGTGCTTGGGACCCTGAAACCGTGTGGAAGACCCAAAAGAAGCTTCTGGCTCCTAGCTTCAGATCAGCTCAGCTCTGGCCATTGTGGCCATTTGGGGAGTAAACCAGCAGCAGATGGAGGGCCCCTCTCTCTAACTCTGCTTCTCAAAGTCAGAATTATAGAGAGGGAGGGAGAGATAAAGAAAGAGAGCGATCTTCCATCCACTGTCCATATGGCCTAAATAACCAAGGCTAGGCTAGGCCAGGCCGAAGCCAGAAGCCAGGGACCAAGAGATTCATCTGAGTCTCCCACTTAGTTGCAGGAGTACCAAGCACTTGAGCCATCCTCCACTGCTTCCCCAGGCACATTAGCAGGGAACTGGATTCAAAGTGGAACAGCTGGGACTTGAATCTACTCCCATATGGAATACGGGCACTGCAGATGGCAGCCTAACCCCCTTCGCCAGTCCCAATCCTTCCTATTGAAAAACGAGCCATTTGAAGGTCAAATGGAATGACGTGTGCGTGCATGAGGGTGTAGCCAAAAACACATTTATTATTACCCCCAAAACAGCATACTATACAGTGTTGTTTTAATTAACTTTCTTTTCTTTTCTTTTCTTTTTTTTTTTTTTGACAGGCAGAGTGGATAGTTAGAGAGAGAGACAGAGAGAAAGGTCTTCCTCTGCCGTTGGTTCACCCTCCAATGGCTGCCACAGCCGGCGCGCTGCGGCCGGCGCACCGTGCTGATCCGAAGGCAGGAGCCAGGTGCTTCTCCTGGTGTCCCATGGGGTGCAGGGCCCAAGCACTTGGGCCATCCTCCACTGCACTCCCTGGCCACAGCAGAGAGCTGGACTGGAAGAGGGGAAACCAGGACAGAATCCGGTGCCCCGACCGGGACTAGAACCCGGTGTGCCGGCGCCGCAAGGCGGAGGATTAGTCTATTGAGTCGCGGGGCCGGCCTTAATTAACTTTCTACAACATAATATCTAGCCTCAGCTAAGCAGAAATTTGATTAGGTCTGTATACAAAGAAATATATCTTTTAGAAAGGAATCACATTAGCCAATGTCAGGATAAAAACATTACCAAGAACAATTGTATTGCTAACTTTTTATTCCTAAGTATTTTTTCCTCTGTGGAAAATAAGACTGCCAGAGAAGACTCAAATCAGCAACTAGTACATGACAAAAATGATAACCAGTAGGTGGCATGCAGAATGTGAAATTGGTCTGAAGAGAGTGAATAACTGGGAAGGCCAAACACCAGCCATCTAAGTGAACCAATGGTGTTGTCCACCAACAGTCAGCCTTGATACTGGAACTGTGCAGGATTCAGTCTTAGAAGCAAGCTGGATACTGCCATGTACTTCTGGGTTTCCACAGGCTTCTCTGATAGCATTTCTCTGCTAATAAGGATGTTTCTTAAAATGCTAACCACGAAGGTGAAGGTCAAAATGTGCTGGCTAAGGAAGCCTGACTTTAAAATGATGCTGGATATCTCTGATCTGGTCCATTCTTTGCAAGCACTTTTTGTTGCTGTTGTTTTTGTTTTGTTTTGTTTAAAGATTCATTTTGTTTATTTGAAAAGCAAAGGTAGTGTTACACAGAGAAGGAGAGACAGAGACAGTCTTCCATTTGCTGTTTCAATTCCCAAAAAGCCACTAAGCCTGGGCTGGGACAGGCTGACGCCAGGAGCTTCTTCCAGGTATCCTATATAAGTACAGAGGCCCAAGCACTTGGGGCATCTTCTGCTGCTTTCCCAGGTGCATTAGCAGGGAGCTGGATTAGAAGTGGAGCAGCTGGTACTTGAACCAGAGCCCGTATAGGATGCTGGTGTTCCAGGAAGCAGCTTTACCCACTATGTCAACTATGCCACAATTCCAGGCCCATGTAGGTGGCTTAAGATTTATTTATTTGAAAGGCAGTGTTAGGGAGAAACAGAGACAGAAAGAGATAGAGAAAGTGAGATCTTCCATCTGCTGGTTCACTCCCCAAATGGCCACAATGGCTGGAGCTGGGCCAATCTGAAGCCAGAAGTCAGGAGCTTCTTCCAGGTTTCCCACATGGGTGCAAGGGCCCAAGCACTTGGGCCATCTTCTGTTGCTTTTCCAGGCATATAACAGGGAGCTGGATTGGAAGTAGAGCAGTCCAGACTCAAACTGCCATGCATGGCAATTTTTAATTAGTGTAATACAGTCCTACTTCCTAATGCCTAGGAGCATCTAGATTTTATCCTTATATAATTTCCTTCAGACATATAATTAATTCATTGCCTAAAAAATAACCAACTCTATAAACTGATTTAAGAAGCACCAGTCACAGTAGGCCCTAGTCCAATTAAAGCTCTATTAAGGTAATAATAATTTGTTAAATCAGGTCAGAAGACAAAAATGCTTAAGGCTTTGTACCTATCACTTGAATTAGCACCAGTGACTATTCTGCTTAGACTGACACTAGTGAAAACATTTAACAGAGTCAAATAAGATGGCAAGGAGCAAGGATTATGAGTTTAAAATATAAACAATAAACGGTTATTTACCTCATTTCACTGCTCCAGATTGCTTCTGGAGTATCAAATTCTCCTAGAAAAATCTCAGAAAACTTTTCAGGTTCATAATTTTCTAAGTAACAAACCATTGCTTCAGGTAGGATGTGCCCAAGTATACTTCTCTGAAAAATATCTTGTCCCTTTGTCTTTAAAACAAAACAAAATAGAGACACTAAAGTTACTTTTCAATTTTCTGATTAGTGAATTATGGTTAGAAAACATTTGAAGAAAGAGCACCACTGGTAATTTAGATGATAATACAGCAAAACTAAAGTCAAAAGTTCTGGTACAAAGCACCCCAGAATGAGCTCCAAGGCAGAACAAACAGCCTTCAGCCCTACAGCAGTCTTAGGCTTCTCAAGCATTAAGTGCTGCTGGTGTTATTTAGGACAGCCTTCATCATGTGTAACAGTAACAGACATCACAAGGAAGAACCTGTGAAAATTTACTACATTACATTGTTGTTTACAGTTCCTATCCATATCTCCTATTCTCAAAAGCAAATCTTGGAGATCTTTGTCTTAAGAAGGAACTGTGGCTAGGATTTGGATGGAGAATTCTACACAAGGAAATGATAATCAATATAATCAGCTACATTAGAAGTCCATATCCTTTGGCTGGTATAATGGAGTCAGCCAAATGTCATACTTTATCACTGTAAGTTTTTTAACTCATTTATTTACCTGATGGAAATAAAATCCTAAAAACTATAAATACTTTTCTTACTTCCTTCCAGGCAAATTTAAGATGTTTTACTTCCCTAGGAAAGGACAAAGAGACAGGAGGGTAAAAACTCAAATATGGCTTTACCACTTGATGCAAAGACAAAGCAGAAGATGAATATTTTTAGGTTTTTGCCAACAAAAGCATAAATTCATGATTGGTTAAACTTTTGGGTAAAGAATTGATTGTTCTGTCTTTAGAATTCTATTATTTGGTAATTCCTGCATCTAGAATTCGGCTATAAACACTGCTTTGTTGTAATTATCCAAAACATTGTTAGGTGATGTAATTTCTAAAAATTTGAATATAAACTACATATGTATAATTGCACAGCAATAAAGCAAGAAAACTAAATACCCAAAATGATTAATTCCACATTAAGAGAGTATCAATAGAGATTTTTTATAATTTCTTGTATACTCTCATTTCCATTTATATAATGCTGTGGGAATTATGCTATAGCAGACCTCATCTTTAATATTATCAAATAGATTTTCCAGGGCCTAACTGATGGCTCTATCAAACATGTGATTTGATCTAGTGTCTACTGCCAAAGACAGTAACATTCCTTAATTAGTTTCTTGATCAGTATTTCATTTTACTGTTCTACTCTTGAAAAAATGTCCCCCAAAAAATCACTGCTCCATGAAAAGTCCAACAAATTTTGAAATACCCTTCATTTATATTTTGACAATATCTCTTTGTAGAATGTAGGCATAAAGGTTTAGATCATCAAAGCCACCTGGAAAAGTCTCACCTTTCTTTTGAATGCCTAATTTTCCTCCTTGGTAAAATGTCAAGAACATTAGAGAGAATATAAAAAATTGAGTAGCTTCAAAAGAGAAGTGTGGCACTTCTGCCACCTTTGGATCTGAATAAAAAGGTAGCTAAAGTCTTTTTAAATCTTAGCTGACTATATGACACTCAGATATCTAATGAATGAATTACAAAAATATCTAATTAAAAAAAATTTTTTTTATTTGAAAAGCAGAGATACAAAGAGAAAGACAGACAAAGAATGAGCTCCAATTCGCTAGTCCACTCCCCAAATGCTGCAATGGCCAGGACTGGACCAAGTCAAAGCTGAGAACTCAGTCTGAGTATCCCACATAGGTGGCAGGGACTCAACTGCTTGAGTCATCAACACTGTCTTCTTGGGTCTGGAGGTGGGAACAGAATCCAGGCATTCGGAAGTGGGACACAGGCATCTTAAACACTAAGCTAAATACCTCTTCCATTTATTTAAATCTAATACAAAGAGAACAATTTACATTCACAGAGGTAACAAATAATAATTTATAGCTATGATTTCAATATACATCTAATGGGCAACATTTGTTTTCATTTTAAAAATTTAGCTTAGATTTTCTAAGTATATGGTACTAAGAACACAAAAAAAATAAATAAAACAAAACCTACTTCAAGTAATTATAAATTAGCAAACATATACAGCTCAGAAGACCTTACAGGGCCAAATCAGCTTACCTAGTGTTAAATATTCAGAGGATTGAGCTGACTTACCTCTTCTGACTTGAAAGCCTGTTTGGTGTGTGTGTATTTTAAAAACCTGCCAAGAAAAATAAATTGTCTGTCAGATATGGGGACTGATTTAGTTTTAGCAAAACCATTATTCTAAACACCAGATCTAATATAAATAAAAGCAACAAGGCAACTTGTAAATCCATATTCCAAAATTATTTTATTTCCAATTATGGAAAAAAGTTATATGAACTATAATGATTTTTGAGTATGACTATATTAAGGTTATGTAATAAAATGAAAATTATTCAATTTTAAGGAAAAGCAAAAGGCAAAATTGCATGTACAATATGAATATATTTTTATTAAATATGTTACAATACTAACTACATGGTTATAAAAGTTTTATGTCAGATATGATAAAGTGATCAATTCTGAGTAATTTCTTCCCCATTCTTATACTTTCCAAATTTTTACACACAAAAACAGCTTTTATAATGAAACATTTAAAAAGCAATGATGCAGTCACAAAAAATTCAAATAACCCTTCCTAAGTACAATTCAATTAATAATTGCAAAGAGATTACCCTTAAAATTCTCACCGAGCAACAGGAAGCACATTGGAACCTGTGTACATCATGATGAAGAAAAATACTCCACTCAAATAGAGACGAGGTAACTGTGGGTTATCCTGCATGATATGGTATAACAAAATAGCCACTTTCTCAACAAGGATAGGGTCAAAGGTCAGTAGTAGCTGAGAAAAGAAAATCTCTTTTTAGGTTTATGTATATTTCATATTCTGAAGTTACAGTTTCTTCTTTAAATTATAAAATAAAAATCTGTGGATTCAGTAAAAGCTAGTCTGTCTGCTCACAGTGTTCAATACAAAGATAGTAAAATATCAATTGAGAATTGACCAAAACTTATTCAGAAAAAAACCCAAATATGCCTGATGCTAGTTTCATGATGCATTAGGTAAAATTACTTTAGAGAATCTAAGTAGATTTCTCTGTTAATGACAAAAGAAAAACAACTGGGGTTGGCACTATGACACAGTGGGTTACACTGCTGCTTGCAATGGCTGGAAACCTGCAACAGACTGCCAGTTCAAGTGCTGGCTGCTGTGCCTCCAATCCAGCTCCCCACTAACATGCCTGGGAAAGCAGTGGATGACAGCCAAAGTATCTGAGCACCTGCCATCCACAGGGGAGACATGCATGGACTTCCTGGCTTGGCTTTGGCCTGGTACACCCTCATCCGCTATGGCCACTTTGGGAGTGACCCAGTGGATGGAAGATGTCTATTTCTCTTTCCTTCTCCCTCTCCCTGTTACTCTGCCTTTCAGAAAAATAAGTAAATAAATAAATCATTAAAAAGAAAAAGATCTAGGTATGTTTTGTGTTAATTTCCATTCAGTTGACATGAAGAATCTCCTGAAAACTACATGGGGAAGGAGGGTAGAAAGAGGGGTTTTCAAGTTTCCTAAAGTTCTAATTATGAAAGATATAGTTTGTATTCCTTAAATAAAACGTATCTTGGGGGGGGCATAGCAGGGCAGAGAACAGCTATCAGTGAGACTACACTAACAAGTAAATCTAGAACTGCAGGTCAAAGGGAAAGCGCATAAGTATCAGCTGCCAGGTAGTAATTCTACTACCAGAAAATACCAAAAGATGTGATTTCTAGATAAAAGCAGCAGAAATACTGGATGGAAAATCTGGACCACGGTAATGAATCTGAACTAATAAAATCATAAAAAATTGCTATGAATAAGTATCTGATAAATCAATTTATTAAATGTTATCCATGAAACAATTTACTACAAATACTTCCAAATATTTCCCAATTTGGGGTTAAAAGCCACCAATAAAAGCATAAACTCATATTATCAAAGGTCTAGACTCAGATGGAAGAATAGACAGCTATCACACATGTCTTTCAAGTAAATAATTTACATTTGTCTGTGTTTTTGGTTTCTGTTCAACAAAGTCCCTAGATTAAGAATTTCATACTATGTTTGTTACAAAGGAAAAACAGAAAATTGCACAAGGGTTTCCCCTACTGTTAATAGCAACTAAAATTAAAGACTTTTCACTAAGAGAATAAACAGTCCAAAAAACTAACCACACACAGTATTTTAAGTTGTTAGTGTACAAGGAATCTCACAATATCTTAGGCTATCTACATCTACAATATATTTCTTCTAAATCATTTTGTTTATTTAGAAAACATTAAAAAAAAAATCTGGTTAATTAGTACCCAACCCTCTCTGAAGCTTCATGTTACACTGAATACATCTCTTAAAAGTTTTTCAATTACCCTTTCCTAGTCTGAAGTTTAATACCACTTTAAATTATTCTTTTCCTTTCACTTTCATATGGCTTGGAAAAACATTTGGGAGCAGCTGATTTTCTGGACAAAATATTTTATCTAGATGCTGAGAGGGTCCAACATAGCAAACAGTCCCTCTGCACTGCCTCACATTTGCAGTCACATGGTCACATTTGCAGCAAATGGTGGTAGTAGCTTAGAAGAAACAGTAACTGCAGTGCTCTTTCATTTAAAAGCCTGAACAGAAATGTCCACAACACAAAAGCACACAGATTTTAAAATGCTGTATGCTTAAGTAAGTTAGGAAAACAAATGATACTGTATTATCATACTCAGAAGGTTTTTTCATTATTAGCAACTTACATAAGCACTTAAGTAGTGAGTGTAAAATATATAAACTGAGTAACTTTCCTTTCCCTGTCCACATAAATATATAAATGAAGGTATAATAAAGGTACAACTTCCTTATAAACATCACAGAGTTAAGCCATCTATAATTAATGCAAAAAAAAATTATATCTGACAACAAATCAACAGACAGGAGGAAAACATTTATATGAAATCTCAGTACAGGGCTTATTTGGGCTTAACGCTAATCTGGAGTTTAAATACCTTAATTCCTTGTAAAACAGACTGATGCAAAGAAAGAAAAACTATTTTGGTATAGCCTACATAATTCCAACTAGATGCTTTCAATCGGTTACTATGTATAAAAACATGTGACTAAGAGCAGTTAAAATCTGAGACATAAACTAGTGAGATAGCAGTGATCATCTGTTAAGACACATAAACCATCTCCACAAGGTGGCCCACTTCTATGCCTCCCAGTCACCTGACCAACATCAGCCTATACCACAAAGTACAGTACACCACCTTTTAATGCTAAATGGTGTGCCTTTAAGAATGGATAGTGGGACCAGCACAGTGGTGTAGTGGGTAAAGCCGCTGCCTGCAGTGCCAGCATCCCATATGGACACCGGATTGAGTCCTGGCTGCTCCACTTCCAATTCAGCTCTCTGCTATGGCCTGGTAAAGTATCAGAGAATGGCCCAAGTCTTTGGGCCCCTGTACCCACATGGGAAACACAGAGGCGGCTCCTGGCTGCTGGCTTCAGATCAGCACAGCTCTGGCCGTTGTGGCCACCTGGGGAGTGAATCAGCGGATGGAAGACCTCTCTCTTTCGGTAACTCTTTCAAATAAATAAATCTTAAAAAAAAAAAAAAAAAAATCCAGCTCTCTGCTATGGCCTGGGAAAGTAGTGGAGGATGGCCCAAGTCCTTGGGCCCCTGCACCCACATGGGAGACCTGGAAGGGGATCCTGGCTCCTGGCTTTGGATCGGCACAGCTCCGGCTGCTGCAGCCAACTTGGGAGTGAACCAGCAGATGGAAGACCTCTCTCTCTCTCTGCCTCTCCTTCTGTCTAACTCTGAATTTCAAATAAATAAATAAATCTTTAAAAAAGAATGGATAGTACTACAAAATGCTTTTAGAACAGATTTGCAATCCGCAGACTCCCTGTTTACAATTCTGGATATACGGACTTCCACAGGATATCCAAAACATCTACTAATTATGAGTGAAAAAAATATAATTCAGGGTTCAAGCTTTTAGGAAATGGAACAGACTAAAACCATAACTGGAATTCATAAAAAAATTATTAAGAGAATATGATTCTTGAAATACTGGCACTAGTTTGATAACATGATAGTAACTCACCTGAATAATATGGGGAAGGCAAGTGCTGTCTGACAGCAATCTTTTCACTCTGGGTAAAGGCCGAATGATGGCATTGTCCTGATCCCTAGAAAACATTTTCGAAGGTCAATACTTAATGTACTTATAAAAATTTGTATCTTTAGAGCATATGGCATTCTACTAGGCATGAAGCAGGTTACCTTACTTTTTTGTTAATGAAGACTAAGCTCTCATACAGCTGGGAACATGATTAGGTATTTTGGTTTAAATCTATATGGCTGTTTAATATGACTTCATTTCCTTCCAAAAGATTTCCTTGAAAAACAGTGCCCTAGAAGAGCCAAAGACTCTTATTTATTATTTAATTGATTAAACTTGGTGTTGTCCAACACACTGTTAGTGGAATTTCCCCCCAAAGGGCATAACAAACTATATCACATAAACCTTAATTTAACTCTGCTCAGTATTTTCCTAGTCTTAATTTCTGTCACTTCTAAATACTAAGTGTGTGGATTTTAGTTAGTTTCTATTTTAAAGAGAACTGGAATCATGAAAACCTTTCATAAAATATGCGAGTTTCTAGTAGTTTCCACTACAAGATAACTTAATAACCAGAAAAAATGTTGTCTATGAAAATATATTATAAAAAATTGTAAAGTTCCACGCAAGGTCAGCAGAAAACAAATTCCCACCTTCACCAGTGGGGTGAGATGCGAACCCAGATTCACCTTCTGTCTATGGGTCGCTACTCTGACAGAATCAGTTAGCACTCCCCCCTCTCTGCAGGTTGCCTTATGCTTACTTCAGAACACTCAACCTGATTCACAAGAATGCTCTAACTGCTACTGTTGTTACAGTGCAGTTAGTAAGCCTCAATTTTGAAATATTACTTGAAATTGTTCCAGAGAATATTGCTTTTCAGCCACTTTATCAATATAATTTGCAAATTTTTTGTTTCAAAGAGTTCTGTTTCTAAAGCCAAAGCAGAACTTCCCCAAGATCAGAGACAGGACACCTTTGTTTTAAATCATCAGAGTAATCCCATGTTACTGAGGAAGCATTCATACCAATGAGGAGATGAAGATATTTTAGAGTCCCCTGTTAGCCATGGGAATATTAAATTACATCTTACCTGCTTGGAAAATATCCACACATGGTGATCAACATGTTCAATATAAGGGTAGCAAGGTCACTCTCATTCAGCACAGCTTGCCCACTGGCTAACAGATACCACTTAAGCTGGGGTATTGCCTGAAGTGGTCGCCATCCATCCATGCCTTGAGCCCAGCATCTGGTTTTTGCATTTAACATTCCTTTGGTCCACAATTCTTGCATCTTAATGGATGGATGACATCATTATTACAAATAGGCAAATAAAAATTTTACCCATGTTTTTTATTTTATAGTAAATACATACTAAACTATGACACAAGCATGCAAGTTCATTATTAAAAAAACAAAAGTTTTGTTAACAGGCCTTCCAGAAAACAAATTTGGATAATACAGAGCATAAATAATATTCATAGAGTAAAAATGAAGGGTAGAGTGTAACATCACCAAATTAAATAAGAGCAGAAGGCTCTTCAAAGCTGTAAAAAAGCCGGCGCCATGGCTCACTAGGCTGATTCTCTGCCTGCGGCACCGGTACTCTGGGTTCTAGTCCCGGTTCGGGCACTGGTTCTGTCCCTGTTGCTCCTCTTCCAGTCCAGCTCTCTGCTGTGGCGGAAGGCAGTGGAGAATGGCCCAAGTGCTTGGGCCCTGTACTGGCGTGGAAGACCAGGAGGAAGCACTTGGCTTCTGGCTTCAGATCGGCACAGCACGCCGGCTGTAGCAGCCAGTTGGGGGAGTGAACCAGGGGAAGGAAGACTTTTCTCTCTGTCTCTCTCTCTCACTGTCTAACTCTGCCTGTCAAAAAAAAAAAAAAAAAAAAAAGAAAAAAAGAAAGAAAACCTATATTTTGGCCAAATTTTGACTGAGCCTGGGAGGCAAAGGATGGGGTCGGATGAAGCAGGGAGACAGGGTCAGGATTGTATATTTAAAGATGAAGATAGAAACTAAATAGGTAATTTACAAAAAAATTCAGACAACAAATTAAAGCTTACTTGATCATACCACATGGAAGTATTATAGTTTGACATAATAATTAATATAGCAATTGTTATTAAATAAAATGTTACAATCCTGAATGCTACCTCCATTAACAATAAATTGCTTTTTAAAGCTAGAAGACATGATCTGCTACATATGGGTGGTTCGTTAATAGTGCAAGTTGTCTAATCCCTAGTGCAGAAATGGAGTTGCAGGGCCCTCAGAGTTGATGCAAGTAATTAAAATCAGTTTTAAAATATTCTACATCTCTCTGTGAGGCCATAGAAAAAGTGCAGGCCTTTGCAAAAAGCTTCTCCAAGACACATACCTCATGAAAACCATATGGGCCACTCCGTTCTTTGTCTGCATTGCCAAAATACCATTCCTTTTCACTCTCTCTCTTCATATCTGGAGCAGCTTCAATTACATTGCTCTAAGTTTGAAGAAGATTTTAGTTATTTTCCATGGAGGAAGTTTACGAGAGAGGGTGTTATAAAACAAAGATATACAGCACTAATTTGGGAGCTTATATTCCTTTTGCCCCTTTAGGAATTCCTTAAGAGTTAAGGATTAGATGCCTAACCCAATAGTCAAAAGTTATTTTCTTTTAAATATGTATTTGAAGTAAATAGTATCCTAAATTCACTGAGCAATGTTAGCTAAATTAGAAGTCATTTATATTCCTTATGGTCATCAGTAAGTTCTCAGGACACTAAAATTTCAGTAGCAAAAAATATGCAAATGGTTACATAACTAAACATTTATCAATAACTTTGAACCACAATGCTAAGAACTATAAAAGTGTTTTGAGGAAGAATTAACTTACTACAACTTAAGAGTTTCAATAAGTATTTGAGATCAAACAGTTAAAATGTTATTAGGAAAGACTTTAGGATTTCAAACATGTTAATATGAATTAAGTCTGGCCCAAAGCTGCTTCCACACATAGTGAACTGTGACCCAACTTATGTGAATAGACTGTATCTTGCTTTTCTAACTAGTAGCCCAGTCTCAGGCAATCCTAGCAGCCAACCTTCAGTCAACCACAGCCAGCCTGACAAGTGTTCAAACCATATTCAGATAAGACAGATGCAAGCTGCCATCAATTATGCTGTTTCTATACTTCCCTTTTATTTTATGTTTATCACTTCCTTTTCTCTGGCTGTAAATATATAACTTGCTCATGTGTTGAGTTGCTGCATTCTAAAGAAAAGATTGTGGCCCTATTCTAGAATTTCAATTAAAGCCAATGAAGATCTGCAATATTATATTTTTTGTAATTTTTTCTTTTATACTATAGATAATTCTTTAAATTTTCCTATTAATGTTTGATGAGAAACCCAGGGTAGAATTTTTATATAGTGAGTATATTTTATTACAGCTTTTTTTTTTGTGAGAGTCACAGACAAAGCAAGCTGCATCTGCTGGTTCACTCACCATATCATCAAATGCAGGTACTCTAATGTGGGATGCACACATCTTAACTGGCATCTGAATCACCAGAATATATGCCTGCCCCATAAACTCTTGACTCTTAGACTCACATGTAATGAATAGCAAAATGGTTATGAATGTAAACTACTGGTTCCAACTCTAGCTCTGATACTTCTGGGAGCACATAGGCAATGCATTTAAGTAGCCTCTCTGTTCCAGTTTCCTCATGAGGAAAACAAGAATAATGATAATAACCATCTCATAGGACTATTGGGGAATTTAAAGTTTTTAATATATGTACCAGAACAGGACATGGCACAGTGCAGTGGTGGATTACTATCATTCATACCTGATAATAGAAAACGTCATGTTCTAAATAGTTAAATAGTACTGTTGGTTCCAATTCACATAAAATCTACCATGACAACTTTCCTTGCACCAGGACATCAAACAAAAACAAAGCTAACACCCCAAAATTCAAATGAGCTACATAGAAATCCTTTTTACAAACTGGGCATCACAAAAGTCATTCAGAAGACTTGTGGCTTTGTGCCCTTAGTGGTTCCAATAACACCCGCAGAGTTCTCAAAACAAAGCATATTTTCAGAGCCTGTCAACACTAGAAGTTCTAGTTATATGTTGGATGAATTCAGTTTATGTCCCAAAGGTCATATTACCTCAGAATAAACTTCGCTAGAGATATAGCTATTTTAAAAGACAAAAGAGATACAGCAGAAGTAAAGCTGGATCATTACTATCCATTTCAGATTATTCTTATGGTGCTTTCACTTTTTTTGTGTGAATTAAACTCCCATGGATTAGTACTATTCTAATTACTACAGAAATAATTTCTCGGGGCCGGTGCCATGGCTCACTTGGATAATCCTCTGCCTGTGGCGCCTGCATCCCATATGGGTGCCCAGTTCTAGTCCCGGCTGTTCCTCTTCTAGTCCTGCTCTCTGCTGTGGCCCGGGAGGGCAGTGGAGGATGACCCAAGTGCTTGGGCCCCTGCACCCATGTGGGAGACCAGGAGGAAGCACCTGGCTCCTGGCTTCGGATCAGTGCAGCACCAGCCGAGGCGGCCATTTGGGGAGTGAACCAACGGAAGGAAGACCTTTCTCTCTGTCTTTCTCTCTCACTGTCTGTAACTGTCAAGCAAGTTTTAAAAAAAAAAAAAAAAAAAAAAAAAAAAGAAATAATTTCTTGACCATAGAAAAATCCAGATTTCTAGGATTCTTTTCATCCTAAAACTGCAGTGAAAGAACATTAGTTTGTAAAATCCAGACAAGCATACATACTTGCAGTGGTACTGTAGCTCGGCTTACGTGGAGATGTGCAAGAGTTAGCAAGTCCACAAGGATTCTAATTCCATTTGAATCCATGAGATCCTTCACATTTTTCTGGAAAAAGAAATTTTTACAGAATCTGAAATCTTTTTTCCCTATATGTACTACTATCAAAAGATTCTCTAAGAGAATATTTGGACTCTCTTTGGAAATAATTGACTCAACAGGTATTACTTGGTGTGTTCAAGATTTCCTGTACAAGGAACATAAATTTATACAGATCAATAAGCAGGAATGAATTACAGATTACGGAAGAATTTTTATCAAGGGGCAGGCACTGTGGTGCAGAGGGAGCTATTAAGCTGTTTCTTGGGATGTTATACCCTCTATTAGAGTGCCAGGGAGTAAGTCCCACTTCTGCTTCTGACTCAGTTTCCTGATAATGCACACCCTGGAAAGCAGCCATTAATAGCTCAAGTATCTGAATCCCTGCCACACATATGGGAGACCTGGGAGACCTGGATGAGGTTCCAGGCTCCTGGTTTCAATCATGTCCATCTTTGGCTGTCATGGGCACTGGGGGAATCAATCAACAGATAGTTTTTTCCTTGCCTTTCAAATAAATAAAAATAAGTAAACTTAAATTGATTTCTTATTTAAATGCATTTTTAATTCATTATTTAATTTACTTTGAAAGACAGAGGAAGGGAGGGAGGAAGGGAAAGAGAAAGAGAGAGAAACAGGGAGGAGGGGGAGAGGGAGAGGTGAGAGTTACTTTTCTCATCCACTAGATCACTCCTCAAATGCCTGCAATAACTGGGGCTGGGAAAGACTGAAAGCAGGATTTAAGCTATCACCTGCTGCCTTCCAGGTGTGCATTAGCAGGAAGCTAGAATTGGGAGTGGAGCCAGAACCTGAACCCAGGCATCCACTAAAATGGAATGCAGGATTCACAAGCAGTATCCTAACTGTTAAGCCAATGCTCACTCCTACTTATATACATTCTGAGCAAAACAACAAAATAAAAGACACCAACCAATAACACGAATGAAAATAAAAATAAACTAAAGAATGCAATGATGAACCCTGTGCTTTCACAATTATTCTTCCAATGCCATTCTGTTAGTAAGGATTATTCTAAATATATAATATTCCAGTGTACAATTTATAAATACATATAAAGTTCTACGTGTATAATTTAAACTACAATTTCCTAAGATTCACAAATTATACTTTTAAAACTTTTTTTAAAGCATCTTTAGTAGTTACTAAAAGTGAGAATAAAAGTAGGCCAGTGGGTATTAGCATTAAAAAAAATTTTTTAAAGATTGATTTATTTGAAAGGCAAACAACAGAGAGATCTTTCATCTCCTGTTCAGTCCCTGGCTATAATGATAAGGTCTGGACCAGGACAAAGCTGGGAGCCAGAACCACCATCCTGGTCGCTTAACCCACTGTACCACAGGCTGGCCCTGAAAAATGTTAAGAAATTTCAACATCCTTCAAAAGCAAATTAATGTTACATATTATAATTCTGAATTCTTATTAGAAACCAGCAAAAAACTATTTAAAAATGTCTTAAAAAACAACATACAAAGAGTAAGTGGTTCTTGATTTTATTTTGGATTTATTTCCATCATCAAAATACATCTGGTAAGTTAAAAACCTTCCATTTCATTTTAAACACTCATTTTCCTTAAAATTTGTTCCTAAGCATTCATTCCTCAAGAGAAATCGATTAATGAAGTCATCCCTCATTATTCATTACAAATCTACTATTAGCATATTTAACACCTATAAGATTAAGGCAGAGGATACAGGGAAATTTAAAGCACACACAGTTTTTTTATCTAAAAAGAAAAGAACCGGGGCCAGTGCTGTGGCTCAGTGGGCTAGGCCTCTGCCTGTGGCGCCAGAATCCCATATGGGCGCCAGTTCAATTCTTGGCTATTCCTCTTCCTATTCAGCTCTCTGCTACGGCTTGAGAAAGCAGTTGAAGATGGCCTGAGCACTTGGGGCCCTGGCTCCTGGCTTCAGATCGGCTCAGTTTCAGTCATGGCCATCTGGGGAGTGAACCAGCGGATGGAAGACCATTCTCTCTGTCTCTCCCTCTCTCTGTAACTCTATCTCTCAAATAAGTAAATAAAATCTTTAAAAAAAAAAAAAAAAGAAAAAGAACCATCTCTAGATATTAACTCAAACTGACAGTTTATATTTACATACTCATTTGATTTGGAAATAGCATGTTTATACAAAAATACTGTACCTTATTAAGAATCAACTTGTTAAGGAAGAGGATCAACCTATCTCTTTCAAGTTTATCTGTGCACTATAGAAATAAATAAGAATTAAGTCAAAAGTAAATAGAA
Organism: Oryctolagus cuniculus; assembly: GCF_964237555.1. NCBI lineage: Eukaryota > Metazoa > Chordata > Mammalia > Lagomorpha > Leporidae > Oryctolagus > Oryctolagus cuniculus. Next base: position 148,464,244 of record NC_091435.1, read on the forward strand.
ACACAACTTACTACCATCACTTCACAAAATCAACAGCCCACAAGAAATGTCATCTCGATTATCACAACTTCTCAATGTCTTATTCTAATTTATGTAATTTATCTAATATCCCTAGAAAGTTAGATAGTTTAAGCCTATTGCATATATTAACATATAGCTCTAAGAAGATACGTAAAAATTGAAACAAATGAAAGAACTGGTCCAAGTGTACCTTGAATTAAGTAAAAATTCTAAATAAATAATACCTCACACAAATTATATTACAATGAACACGACAAAGGAAAACATGTATCTGCTTACAATACAAATGGTATAGCACAAGTACTGTAGGTTCAATGGAATAATAGTGGATTAGAATTCAACAATACCATCTGGTTTAACAGCAAACAATAGGGATTTTTGTGCTAGTTGTATTATTAGCTACCTTTTGTGACCTTATTCAAAATTAATTTTTTAATCCACAAGGCATGAGTCACAAGCATAAAATAACACTTCAATGAGCTACAGAAAGTGCTAATTCAAAGTTCCTTTTTTTGGTTATTGCTTTAGTTCTAAAAAGTTTTGCTACCTTTCCACTTTTAAATTTAGTATGTTATAGCATCATTTTAGACTTTTCCACAATTGAAAACCAAAGGAACATAGAACTCTAGAAGCCACTATTTCATTTAAACACCTGTCCAGTTCACCCATAAAGATTGGCAAACAGGTTATTGTTATTGTTCAAAAGCAGCAACTTAAAAAATAAATTGACATGGAAAAATACAAACTCAATAGTCATTTTCCTATTCAACTTAGATTTTTAAGAGAATATAAATCACAGGAAAAATTCATGCAGTAAAGTTACAGTAATAATATGATCAAACAGAATTTAAATTTAGTTGTGAAACTTTAACATATAACCTATTGTCATTATCAAAGAACAGCTTCCTTAAGTCATAACCTTACCCTCTCTAGCATTCCAATGATATATCTTGTGTCTGTAAAAGGTCCTATTTCTTCATGACATCTGCCGTAAACAATAGCAAGGGCTTGCAAACACAAACACTTCATGTTTACTTTTGGAGTGAGTAGAAAGCGATGATAGAGCTCATTAAAAAATTCATACCTAAATTTAAAAAAAAGAGTTAACAATAGAAAAAACATGAAACAACAGTGAAAAGTAAATATAAAAGGATATGAAAAATAGCTCACGATTTCTTAATTGATCCACTTTCTTCATTTTCATCTTCCTCTAATAGTAATCTCAGGTAATAGTCTCCTATTTTGATTTCCTCTGCCAGGCACTCGTATTTAACCTTATTAATAAAAACAAATCACATTATTTTAGCTTAAAACAGACTTTTGGTAATTTCTGCATAATCATTTATTACTATTCTTTCTGCTCAGGGTTTATCATTTCATAAAATACCTGGTAATTTGTTATCTTTTTTAAAGATAAATTCATTTATTTGAAAGGCAGAGTTACAGAGAGGCAGAGGAAGAGAAAGGTCTTCCATCCACTGGTTCACTCCCCAAATGGCCACAATAGCTGGAGCTGAACCCATCAGAATCCAGAAGCCAAGAGGTTCTTCCAGGTCTCCCACATGGGCGCAGGGGCCCAAGCTCTTGGGGCATCTTCCACTGCTTTCCCAGGCCATCAGCAGAGAGCTGGATCGGAAGTGGAACAGCCGGGTTTTGAATCTGTGCAAGCCCACATGGGATGCCAGCACTGCAGGCAGCGACTTTACCTGCTACTCCACAGTGACAGCTTCTGATAATCTGTTATTATGTACCTGACTTACTCTTCCAATTATTTCAGCTAGGGAGCCGGTGTTGTAGCCTAGCAGGTTAGGCCATTCTATGACGCTGGCATCCCATAGGGACAATGGTTCAAGTCCCAGATGTTTCATTTCCAATCCAGCTCCCTGCTAATATGTCTGGGAAAGCAGCGGAAGATGGCCCAAGTGCTTGAGCCCCAGCAGATGAAGCTCCTGGCTCCTGGCTTCAGCCTGGTACAGCCCCAGCCATTCTGGCCATTTGAGGAATGGACCAGTGGATGGAAGATCTCTCTCTTTCTGTCTCTCCCTCTCTCTGTAACTCTGCCTTTCAAATAAAATAATTTTTTAAAAAAAAGTTCAGCTGAAATTATACACCAATTTTATGAATGTGAAACTTGCTGATAAAAACTTAACTGCACTATTGTCAATGAAGGCTCAGGGGGAAGAGAAAGTTAATCTGCTTCATTCCCTTGTGGGTTTGCCATGACCAACCTCAGAGTAGCTGGTTCTGCAGCATATTTTGCCCTAAAGGATGCTTCAGGTATTTGCTCATCCCAGCTTTATACTCCTTGCCGAGGTGCTAAGACTTAAAACCAACACTTCATCTATAGTTTATATGTTGTACAGTACTCTGAATATCAAATTATGGTAGGCTAATAAATAGAGGTAAAACACACGTGCAAAGTTCCAGTATTTGGAGCAAAACCATGACCCTTGTACCCAGATTTCTTGTTTCAAGGAAACACTTCAGCAACTATGAAAAGGAATTCCCTAGTCTGACTATCAAATCCTTTTTCTAAAGCCTAAAATAACTGATTCATAAAAATATAATCAATGTAAAATCAAATATATATGTATAACTTTAATTTCACTTCCCTTCTATAAATTCTACATATTTAATTGATCCAATTTTATTAAGTGTATGCCTGTGTGTCATGCATTGTGTCAGGCAGCCTGTGTGTCATTCATTGTTCTAGGGACTGGAGATAATATAGTGAACTAACATAAAAATTTCAGCCCTCACTGGCAGAGCAGATGACAAGAGAAACGTATGATGGTTAGGTGATAGTGTGAATAAGTACAACAAAGCAGGAAAAAGGAATAGGGAGGGAGAATGAGCATACATTTAATGTGTCTAGATAGAGGGGGCTGCATTTTTAAATGGGGTAGCAAGGGAAGTCCCACTTAATTGATGATAACCAAGGAAAGATCTGAAGATGAGAAATCAAATTAGGAGGCAGTATGGGGAAAAGACTAACCTAGGCAAAGGAAATAGCAAGTAGAAAAACAATGAGGCAAGAACATGAATTTGGTGTTTTCAGGGAATCCAACGTGGTTAGAAGAGGGTCAGAGAGAGAGACAGTAGATGAGTAGAAGATGATGTTTAGGGTACGGAAATATACAGACTCTGCCTTCCACAATATTTCAAGAACTCAGACTTCCACCTTAAGTGAAACGGGAAGCCAAAGGAGTGCCAACGTTTTAGTGAAGGAATGATAACACTGTGCTCACATTCTAACAAGATAACCCCATTGCTATGCCGCTAATAGAGTATAGGCGGAAAGGGTAGAAGCAGTGATACTACAACAATACAAAAAGAGGCAAGAATGCTCAGATTCCAGATATACTTTGAAGGAGCACTTAACAGGATTTGCAGACAAACTGGATTTGGGGTATAAGAGAAAAAATGATTTCAAGGATTTTGACTAGAAAAGAATATCTAGGATCAGAAAGACAGCAAGAGAAGTAGATTTAGGGGAAGAACAAGATCACAACTTTGGAGAAAAGGTCTAGATGCTTATTAGATATCCAATTATAGGATGCAAATGAAGTCTTCTTGGAAAGGAAGTCTAAGCAAGAGAAAAATCTGGAAGGCATCAGCAAATAAAAACAAACCCATGAGATAAGATGAGAATATTAAGGCAATGAGGATAAATGAAAGGGGTCTAAGGACTGACACTTTGTGACTAGTCGAAACTTGGTGGCCAGGGAGGCAGGAAGAAATGAGTAAAAAAGATTGAACGCTGGACAACAGAGAAGCAGCAAGACATGCAGAAGAATACAGATTCCCAAAACCAAAGGAAAGAAAATTTCTCTCGAAGGGAATGAACACATAAATTAAACATGTTTTAGAAATGCAGCCTGGTTAAAGATAAAGCCTACAGAGTCATTGGCATGTTCAAATTTACAGCTGTTGTAATAGCTTAAATTATATACAATCACGCATCATATAATGGGGTAATGTTCTGAGAAATGTATCCCTAAGCAATTTTGTCATTGTGTGAACACGCACTTAACCAAACTAAGATGGCTATGATGTTAGTTTGTGATATAATCTTATGGGATCACTATCATCTAATTGGTCTATCACTGACAGAAACATTCTGCAACACAAGACTGTATGTATATATGATATGTGTATGTACCTATGACATATAAAAATATATACTTAGATCATATATACATATATTACATACAAAAATAAAAGATTTTTCTACCACATTTGTTGTTCTTGTTTCCTTTGTTCCTCACTTACATCAATATTTTAAAAGACTGACAAAATATGGCCACATTTAGAGTCAATTTACCTTAAAAAAATTAAATTTTATGGAACTAGGAAAGGTTGTTTCAATGGAGAAAGAATCTAAAGCTTCCAGAAATGAAAAGAACAGATTTGGAATGCCTAAGATCGAATTTACTAAAACTCCATTGAATCTCAGGTACAAAGGCAAGTTAAATAGTGAATTAATTTTTAATTTTTGTCTCAAGCAAAGATTAAATATTTTCAGTATTTTCTCTATACCATTAAGCGGTAATGACACAAGTTATAAAGGTAAAGACACAAGTTATAAATTTATGTAAGACTCATAAAAATATACTTAACGTAAGACTCAACATAAAAATTATTCTGGAAATAGTAATTGCATTTTAAGATTAATATATTATAAAAATTAAACTTTACCTCAAATTCATGGTGGTTCCAAGAGATCACATTAGCACTACCAAGCTCTCTATCAATATTAAATGTTCTCATTTCAGATTCCAAAGTATCTTTCAGTTCTTCTCGTGTCTTGAAATTCCAAATAAGGTTTGACCTAGCATGGTCTTGACCAAATCTAGATAGGATCAGAAAACAGTAGGAAACAATAAATATTCTTTTTAAAAAAAACCTACAAATATCCCTTACTACATCTTAAAATGAGAACAGAATTAACAAACTTTATCAAGAATAAAGATAGTAAAATCAGTGTAAATCAAGTATAGTAAAATGTTAATGGTAGAATCTTGGGGCTAAATATACAGATATTCACTGTAAAATTCTTTCATTTTTCTGTATGTTTGAAAGCTTTCATAATAAAATACTGGGAAAAATGAACCTAAACTATGAAACCAATCTGGGTGAATTACAAAAAAAAAGAACTGATTTTTTTAATTTCTGTATTTCCTGCTAATACAATTTCCAGTTAGAAAATAATTCTATTGTCAGATATCAAATTTACTGTTGAATATAAGAATACCTGGACTTGTGAGTGTGAAGTACAAGAACCTTTACAGACTACCTAAGAAAGTATACTACCAAACTGCCAAAGCTATCACTGAGCATTTTCAATATATCTTCCTGGTACTCCTGGAATAACTTAACTATTGTAACAAATGCAGGCAAAAGTCTGAACTGGGATAACTGCTTACTTTCAGTCTGCAATCCTCCTACAAAGTCATTTCAGAGTTAGAAGGAAGTTCTAGGGGGAACAACACAATTGAGGGATTCCTGAGGAAGAAACCCAAGGCATATACTTAAGGATATACTATATACACACTATATACTTTATAAGTAGTGGGGAAGTTCTCAAAGAATATACAAGGGTACTTCAAAAAGTCCATGGAAAATGACATTAAAAAGATAAGCATATTTTTATGCAAAAAATTAAAATCCATAGTTTTTTGCTTTTATAATATGCATATCCGTGTACTTTTTAAAGACTTTTCTTTATTAGCCAAATAATAATCAATATGTCGGCTTCCAGACTGAGTATTGTGAGATATCTTAAAGAAAATTTGCAAACACCCCAAATGTTTAATTTCCTGTATGGTAAGGCACAGGAGAAAAGGAATTGGAGATAGGGAGAGGAAGGAGATTATCGTACTTGAAAGACTGAAAACTGACTTAGATACTCACCACAAGTGTCCTTATGATTTCATCATTCACCCCTTTAGGACTATTTCCAAAAAGGCTTAATGAAAGTATGCAATTATTTCTAAGCTGTAATAAAGTGTTTTGAAGTAGTAATCTCTAAGCCTTAATAAAATTCTTAGGGTAATTTTAGTTCCTCAGACTATCAGCATTCTATGAAAATCATTGATTTTATGGAAGTATCTCCAATCATATCAATCTTAAACAGTTAATAGCTCTTGAACTGTAGGCACAATTCCAGGGATGAGAAACTGTTATAAACTCCTCTAGAAGCAATACAAAATTTAATCTGCTGAAAAGAGGCCTAATGTTTACCTATAATAGAAGAGATCCCAATTTGCTTCTATTTTTATTCTTTGTCTTCTTTTACGAAGAACTACTGGTTTTTGATTTATATTCTGGAAAAGAAAAAAAACTTCATGTGATTGAGGCTACCAAATAGGCTCAGTCAGAACATCACGACTTTATGAGAATGATTTCTTTCTTAAAATTGTGAGAGAAACAAAATTAAGGAAACAAAATCTTTAAAATATTAACATGACATTAAATTATATCAGATAATTTGCCAGCATGTAGTTCTACAGTATAGCTCAAATATTTGCTATATATAGCCTAACATTATTGTTTCAACATCAAATTTTCTTAAAGTTCAGTGATGATGAATAAAATGTTCAACAATCAGGAACAAGTGATTTGTTTCAAACATTTACATGCATGCAGTTAATACAAAAATGGGAATATAATAAATGTAAAACATTACAGGTTATTAAACTGCTACCAAAGCCAACAGTAGCAAGTACAAATTGAAATAGCTACAGAATTAAGTAACTACAATCAGATACATGTGAAGTGAGCCTTTTATTAAAAAAGAGAACTCTTTAAAAAAAAAAAAAGAACAAAAATGACTGCTCATGCCAGGAAATTAACCATATTTCATATTTCACACATGTGGCAGACTTAAATTAACCATACTGTTTCTGTCCTGAATTTAATTTTAAAAGGGAAAAAATTAAAAATTAAAAAGAAATACAAACCTAGATCTGCTATGCTGTATCTATTATTTAATCCCATGAAGATGTCACCAATATAAATTACCTTCACTCTAGGACAGCAAAGTCCTACCTGCTTCTCTAATTCCATGACCAAAATTTTAGGTAGTCTTAAACCATTTCAGAATTTAAATCAATCAATTGCTCCTGCTCAAGGAATAGGCATATATGTCAAGTTTGCTACTGGAAGAGATTTTAAGGAATCTCTGAAGTATGGAAATGGAATGCAGGTTGAGAATCTCTGCTCCAAGAGAAGCCTGTAGTTATTTCAGATATGAAAATGTTAGTCATCAATTTGATAGAATTGGAAATATAAAGTGGTATAAACATAAGGCCTGAAACTTCATTAAGGAAGTGTCAAATGAAATAAAGCAAGAAAATAATAGATGACAAGAAAAAATTAATGTTAATTGAGTAATAAATTTTAAAAGTCAATGCTATTTGAAATACAAAACTAACTGGTCGTATAAAAAAATGACTTCCACAGTTTTTAATTCTGTGTACCATCACATAAAATAATACAAGGTGGATGGAGTATACAGATATTCAATATTTAGTTATAATTAGAAAGCTTTCCTTACCACTTCTAATTAAGAATTCTGTTAAGGCCCCACCCCCTCAGGAAAGAAGACTGCCAATCTACAGTAATGAAAATGTGAATCCTATATAAAGAACAACTCCATAGACTGAATTAAAGCATTAGGTAAAGAGCCCTCCCTAATTAGCTAGATAAATCCCTAAAGTGAAAGCAACATAAATTTTTTAAAAGACGTTTTATATATTAACCAAAGGTTTTCAGAAATTCAACAAAGATTGAGCTAAAAATGGAACCAACTTCATAAACATTCTGATTATTTAAGAACTGCAGCTCATTTCAAGACAACCAGCTAATCCTAACAATGTTGTTGGTTTCCAGAATTTAACTAAAAAACAAGTCATTCTATAGTTTGGTGTTAGTGTTCCTATAAATAGAATAGTCACAGAGAGTATTCAGTTCCCTAGAGAAGTTAATATGAAAAATACTACCCAGGCAGAAATGATGATCAGCTGACACTACCAAGATACTTTCCTGACCAGCATTCTTATCGAGCATCATTATCTGCTCAAAACATTAGATAATAATACATGTAAATGATACCAACAAACCAGTACAACATTTCTGGTACTAAGAATCCATTTTTTCCCTTTGAATTGTTGTCTTTAAATGTTATCTATATTTCCAGAAAATATACTTATTGTTCAACCTTATGCTAGACAAATGTTACATATGAAATATGATGCCAAAACATATTTGAGTATGATAATTATAGTCAACAGCTTGAAACAATGATTATTTTAGAAACAGTTTTAGTTATAATGCCAGAAGCTTATTAATTCTTAGTAACTATTAAAATTATACGTAATAGGCCGGCGCCATGGCTCAATAGGCTAATCCTCCGCCTTGCGGCGCCGGCACACCAGGTTCTAGTCCCGGTCGGGGCACCGGATTCTATCCCGGATGCCCCTCTTCCAGGCCAGCTCTCTGCTGTGGCCAGGGAGTGCAGTGGAGGATGGGCCAAGTGCTTGGGCCCTGCACCCCATGGGAGACCAGGAGAAGCACCTGGCTCCTGCCATCGGGTCAGCGCGGTGCGCCGGCCGCGACGGCCATTGGAGGGTGAACCAACAGCAAAAAGGAAAACCTTTCTCTCTGTCTCTCTCTCTCTCACTGTCCACTCTGCTTGTCAAAAAAAAAAAAAAAAAAATTATATGTAGTAAATTTTTCAACTGCTCAAATGCTACAGCAATATTATCATGACCAGATATGTATATAATACTTCTATTACTATCTTGCTTACACATCAAAGAAACTCTGCAAGTTAGAGAACATTGGTATTATTCCAATTTTAAGACAGAGGAAAGTAGAGTAATGAGAACCCATAATTTAAGTTAATTAGTGATGGAACCAGGCTCAGAAGCAGATTTAACCAATTCAAAGTTCAATGTTCTCTTGATTATCCCATACAATCACCTAAAAGTCTATCTTACAATTCTTTATACTACATTTATCATTTACACAAATTGGCATTCATCTGTCTGTCAGTTCTAAAGAACTGAAGACTGATCCCAATTTCAGACATACACACAGACATTGATATTCATTTTTGTTTGATATTCTGGTATTCCATAAAAAAACCCATTTGTTTTAGCAAGATTTAAAATTATTTTGGTTGAATAAAGAAACAGCTACCATAAACAAAAAGATGGCTAAGAAGATAAAATAAAAGTATAGTCAACAAGGGGCCGGCGCTGTGGCACAGTGGGTTCAAGTCCTGGCCTAAAGCACTGGCATCCCACTGCTCTATGCTATGACCTGGGAAAGCGGATGGAAGACCTCTCTCTCTGTCTCTATCTCTCTTTCTAACTCTTTCAAAAAAATATTTCAAATAAATAATACATTTTTTATTTATTTATTATTTATTTGAAAGTCAAAGTGACACACAGAGAAGAGAAGCAGAGAGAGGGAGGTCTTCCATCCAATGGTTCACTCTCCAATTGGCCGCCAACGACCAGAGCTGCGCCAATCAGAAGCCAGGAGCCAGGAGCTTCTTCCTGGTCTCCCACGTGGGTGCAGGGGCCCAAGGACTTGGGCCATCTTCCACTGCTTTCCCAGGCCATAGCAGAGAGCTGGATAGGAAGTGGAGCAGCTGGGACTTGAACCAGCGCCATATGGGATGCCAGTGCCTAAGGCCAAGACGTTAGCCCACTGAGCCACAGCGCAGGCCCCAAATAAAAATAGATCTTAAAAAAAAAAAGTATAGTCAACAAGAACCGTGAGATCAAGTAAGCCTCTCAAGGCCACCTCACTCCATTCTTAACAACTGCATAATCCATCATGGAAAAGTGTTCATCACTGAATTACGTTCTATAGTACACACTACATGATGAAGAATGGGAAAAAAAACAGTTCTACATCTGACCTTGATTTGAGGAACTAATGTCATAAAATTTAAGTACACACAGTAGCTTTAATTTTAAAATGTGAGTCTTAATCCAAAACATTGATGTGACTAGCTCTGAATAGAAACACTGAACAAGATGAGTGTCTTTACTTCTACAGGTACAAAACAAAGTCCAGAGAAGGTAAAGAAAAAGATATATAGGAATAAAAAGTATGAAAACTGGGACATATGCAAGAGAAATTAAAAGTGGAATTCTATACTAAAATACCTAACTAAAACTCCTATTAATTCACAAAACTATAAATTAAGGAAATGTATATGAAATAGAAATCAGAATTAATTTGTAAGCCCAAATAGTCAGTCAGAAATTTCTAAATACCACTTCTGAGAACAGAATTTACCACAGCAGACCTAGAACCTGGAGGTACTGGAAGTCTGAAGGCAGGTCATATTGTTTACCTCTTTCTGAGCAATACCCATCCGATCCCTCCAGTGCATCAATACAAGGTCCACTTTGTCTTTGGCAAATTTTTCAACTTCTTTAGCAGCTTTTCCAGCTAGTCTTTGCCACTCTGGAACTTTATTAAATTTTCCATACTGATCCTATAAAATAACAATAAAGTCCATTACATAGCTGTTGGCAAGCTTATTTAGAAATTCTATATTAAACTGAGACACACTATTTTACATTCTACAATATTGGATGTTAGGGTTTGGTGTATATTTTTTCATGAAACTTATTTTTGTACTTAGGTTTCAAGATGATTCTTTTCGCGAGATGGCAAGATCCAAATGGGAGACAAGCACAGAAGGAGAGGAGGAATGAGGACAGAAAAAGAATGCACCTACTCAATTATTACAAGTGCAGAACATGAAAGATGTTTTATGTAATTTTCTCAGGGATACCTCAACTCTAATAATAAACTCTAATAACTAATAAAATTTTGTAAGGAAAAAGTTCTAAGTAGTCTTCAGTGTTTGTTTCCTCATCAATTTATTAATTTCATATTATGTGTAAAATACTACTATACATTTGAAATTGCTTTAGGAATCCTGAATGCTTCAGCAAGTTGAGTTAGAGAAACAAAATATACAACCAAATTAGCACTATTCATAAAATTAGATCGTGATAAAATATATTAAAAATTAATGTATTAAACACTAAAAACAGGTGAATTAATGATATGTAAATTTTATCTCAAGAAAGTTATTAACAATAAAAAGAGTATTACTACTCAATGCGTGTATTCTTAGTTTATTTCTAAAATTATTAGTGTGTTTCAGAGAAGAGTCAAGTAGCAGCACTCTGAATCCTGAAAAAATTACATAGGACAACCATATTTACCATTGCTATTTTCACATTATCTCTAACATGCATTCGATCAGCATCCTTCTCAGGAACTTGATCTGAGCTGTCCAAATACGCCAGCAAGCCTGGTGGCTAAAAACAGCAAACAAAAACAAAACACAAAATCCATTTCAAACACAACTGCACAAAAAAAAAATTCAGCCTTAAAAACCAAAATAAACTAATGCTATGCTTTTTCTACTTAGGGTAACTCTTACTATACGATAATTCCTATGATAAACATATTTTCAATTTAAACCAGCAAAAACAAATTTAACAGCATAAATTAACAGATTCAATGAAATGCTACTGGGCAAGAATATACAAATCTTTCCAGTTTCTCCACTAACTTACCAAAATGCGTTTCAACAAGTTTGTTGCAGTTGTGTTATCAGCAGTCCAGAGTCCAACTAAATGTCTACTTAGCTGTCTGAAAAAAGGAGACGTTGAGAAAGGTTTGCTGCTTTATCTCAGCTAGAACAGAAAGGAATTTTTAAGAACAAAATATCATATAATTATAAGAAATAAACAGCTGTAATAAAAATAATCATTCTGATTTTAAAAATAATTATTAAAATTAGTATTTAAATATGGAAAGGGGTTTGAGGTAGTAATCCAAATATTGATAACATTTTGGAATTTTCTCCAAGTTAAAATGCTTCCATGATTCAAATACTAATTTCCAAAGAACCTGAACATGAAGAAGTTCTTACCCCACTTAAAGAAAGGGAAAAAAATTCTTTTGACTTGATGATACAATTAGTTTGTATAACAAGTCCTGACACAGTGACAACATTCTCTGGGATGCTGAACACAACCAAAAGTCAATTACTATTTTCTATAATATAACCTTTTTGCCATAGTCAGAGACAGATAATATTTTCAGTTTGGGGGTTTGGATAAAGACCTAAAGTACTTAGCGCAAATTATTCTACTCACCCCCCACCTAAAAGCTAAAAAGCATATTTTTGCAGGAAGGAGACAGACATTTGGTACAGCAGTTACAATGCAACAGCATCCCACTTCAGAGTGTTCTAGGTTTCAGTCACAGTTCTGTACCAGATTCCAGCTTTCTGCCAATATGCACTCTGGAAGGCAGCAGGAATGACTTAAGTACTTGGTTCCATGCTACCCACATGGGTGACCCAGGCTGAATTCCTGGATCCTGGCGACAGGCTGGCCCAGTCTCAGCTGCTGAAGGCATTTGTTGAGTCAATCAGCAGATGGGAGACTCATCTGCCTGTCTGTGTATCTTTCAAATAAACAAGTTTAAAAAAATTCTTTAAAAGCACATTTTGGTTCAAAGTGAAAAACCAAGAAGAATGTTGAATCCATGTTTAATTATTTATTAATCTTAATGCCCATAACATCTGTCTTCTAACCTGGATGTGCCCCATGGGCAGGAATCCTATTTTATTCATCTACTATGCTTTGGTAGGGATTCAATTACCATTTACCATAAGACTGGACATGAAACCGTATGAGGAAAATGACCAAATAACTCCCCAGGGAGACACACACACACACACACACACACACACACACACATATATATAAAATACATATGAATGTGTGTATGTATATATATATATACACACACACATACACACACACACTTATACATGTTATATTCCCAGAAAAACAGTTAAATAACAAAATTCAAATTGTACTTTGTCTTCAGAAAGTGAACACTACTATAACTGTTCATCCCTGTGAGATATTAAAGTAATTGCGCTTGTAATTTTTCACTGATATTTGGCAAGCATCATACCAGTAGTTCACAAAAAGCCTACAGTCAGGGATAAGAGATAATATTTTATAATGTAATTCATAAAAGAAGTGCAAATGAACTTGTGTTTCTATTAACAAATTGATAGCATTTTAATACTGTAATTTGAATACTACTAACATTTTGCAATTTTCTCCAAAATAAAATGTTTCCTGGATAAATATGCTCATTGATCACAGTAGGGAATTTTAACTGATTAATTTTAATTTGCTTGTCTTATAAGCATATATCTAACATGCATGATTTATAGAATAAGACCTAAGATAGTTTCTATTTTAATGAAAGCATCCAGCAATGGTAATGAGACAGTAATACGAGAAATAACTTCTTTTACATGAAACTATTCTCATGCAACACTACTTTTCTGGTTAACGTTTACAAGTAAGGGATGCAGACAGCTTCTTACATAGTAGAAACTTAATAGCAAGGTAGCATACTGCAACATATAATCACTGGACAAAAATGACGAAGAAAGGAAATTTACAGTATTATAACAAAGTAAGCATAAGTCAGCAGTATATCCAATTATTTAGGAAGTCAAAATTATAATTAAGCACATTTATATGATACACATGGATTTTATTAATGTCATAATATAGTATGCTTAGGATAGCTGAAAGGGTTACATGCTAGAAACCATAAAGAAAAACTGAAAGGGCTAGAATTCATGTATCCTGCAATAAATGACTAGATTTATGTGTTTTTCTATCGGAATGATTATTAGAAGAAGGAAGAAGATTCATCAAATAGGCAATTGTTTAACCTCAAGAGATTTAAGATAAGCTGAGGTTAGGCCAGATATATGTTTAAGGTTTTCTTTTCTTTTTAAGCAGAGTACCCAACTGACTGAAGATATCTGAAAATCAAATATGCCAAGTTTTTATATGGGATCATGTGCACGTCTAATGGTCACAGGAAACAGAGAAAAACTTGGCATATGGCTGCAGCTCCACAAGTTTCCAGTTACTATACTCCATTTTGTAGTCCACAACTGTGGTTTCAAAGTCTGATCAAAAGATAACAGGAAAAAAAAGCAAGCAGTTTTTTTCCCTTCAAGCTATCCATGGGCGAAGACAATGATCACTTGGGCACCATTTTCTACAAGGACAGGAAAAGAACTGCATGGATCATAATAAAATGAAACATTTATGTAATCCAAACATTTATTCAGTTTGTTTTATCTGAATTCATTCTCTAATCAGCAAGTTAATTTATAGCAAATTAAATGACCTACCTATTTGTAAGCATCCTTTGATCTGAGCTTATTGTAAACATCGCAGTATGCAAGTGTCGAGGTAAGGCACCTTCACTTAGGGCAAGCTCCTGCATTTTTGCAGCAATTTCTTTGTCACCTTCCTTTGGAAAAAGGGTAAGATGATCCCTAAAGCAGCAATCTAGAACAAGCTAACTCAATTTTAAAAAACTAATTTTACATCTTTAAATAATTAGAATAAAAAATTAAAAACATAACTTCCAATTATCCAAATTATCATAGATGAGAAATAGTACAGTTAAATTTTAGGATATTAGTTGTCTTTGGCATGAAGTTTAAATATTTCCAGATAAATTTACCATACAAATTATGTTTTGCTAGATTTAATATGAAAAATTAGATGTGTATGTCAGCCAGCAAAGGGGACAGGTGTCTCAAGAGACCTAGCAACTCCTCCCAAAGGCACCTGAAAACCTGGTTGCTCTTATTAATGAGACATTCATTTTGAAAGTGAACATAGTTCTTTATTTTTTAAAGGATGATGTGATATAAGTGTGTTTTTTTTATTCTGATTTTACTTTATTTATATGAACTCATTTTGGCAATGGGCAAGATATAAACAGGCCTAGTAATCAAAGATTACAGAACTACAAATTATAAGTAGTGTAATTTTTAATAATCTTATCAAAAAGTAAAAATCCTCACAATATTAATGAAAAAAGTATATAGTACAATTATAACATGAATATCTAATGTGTATACAAATATAAACACAGTACATATACATACATATCATTTTGAATGGTGTACAGTCTGTATGGTAAATAATTAAAATGCTAATATAAGTTATTTATGGATGACATTTGTTTTTAATTGTTTTTTTCCTGTATATCTCAATATTTCTTCAAAGACCATAAATTGTTTTTACAATCTCAAAAGAATAACTCAAGCAAGATACTTGCCACGATTTAAATGTAAATAAATAGATGGCAGTTCTAGTAACTGGCTATGCATCTGATATGCATGGCTTGTACCTGAAGCTAAAAGTTAGCATTTTGGTTTTATCTGGCACTCAAGGACCATTTCTGTATATAACATATAAGTGATATATATTACATAAACAATAAAATATTGGTGGATCAAGGTCAAATGTATACTTTTATATGGCCTCATGGTCCTCCTTGGTTATTGCAAACTATGTAAAAGTCAAAGATGTTGTGCTTGCTTTGGAAGCTAAAATTGAGTATAGAACCCCTTAGGCAAAGTGTGGGGAAATCAGCCTTTGGTTACATATACATAGTAAAAATGCAAATATTGGTGTTCCTATCAGTTCGACGGAGATATATATAAAATTAAAAAGTTAGCTAAAAGTATACTAACTTTGTGCTTATTACTTAGTTGTATGCTCTACTGATGTGCCACAATAAATAAGGATGTTTGTTTTTGGTAAAAGGAATACTCTTAAGTTTCATCTAAACCATTTCTGTGACAACAGAATACAAGACTTCAAAAAACATTTCAGTATGATGTCACTGGAACATCACAGAATGTGGCTGACATTCACAGCCATGATCTTTGAAAAAACATGGAAGGAGGCCAGGTGTCATGGTGCTGGATGTGAAGTCACAGTCACTGCTTGGGATGCCCACATCCCACACTGGAGCGCTTGGCTACTTCCAATCCAGTTTCCTACTGCTGTACCTGGGAGGCATCAGATGATGGCCTGAGAATCTAAGCTCCTACCACCACCTGTGAAAGAAACCCAACTGGAGTTCCTGGCTCTTGGCTTAAGCCAGGAATGCTACTGGGTGCATTTGAGGAGTGAACCAGTGGATCAAAGTCCTCCCTCTGCCTTTTAAATAAATAAATCTTTAAAAAGAAAACAGCCGGCGCCGCAGCTCACTAGGCTAATCCTCCGCCTTGCGGCGCCGGCACACCAGGTTCTAGTCCCGGTCGGGGCGCCGGATTCTGTCCCGGTTGCCCCCTTCCAGGCCAGCTCTCTGCTGTGGCCAGGGAGTGCAGTGGAGGATGGCCCAAGTGGTTGGGCCCTGCACCCCATGGGAGACCAGAAGTACCTGGCTCCTGCCATCGGATCAGCGCGGTGCGACGGTCGCAGCGCACTGGCTGCGGCGGCCATTGGAGGGTGAACCAACGGCAAAAGGAAGACCTTTTTCTCTGTCTCTCTCTCTCACTGTCCACTCTGCCTGTCAAAAAAATAAATAAATAAAAAATAAAATAAAATAAAATAAAAAGAATACAAACACAAAAGGCTAAAGCATCTACCTTGGAGAACCAGTATCTTCCAACTACGACAAGATGCTCTTACCTCTACAACTCAATTACAAATATAGCTTAACATAAGAAATGCTCTATAACTCCAATAGGTTTTGGTGTAATCACAGTCTTTCAAGATCTCAATACTATCACCATCATCCCCCAAAGAAAGAAAGAATGCTTTTAATTCGTGTAGGTAAATAATAATGCAGAAAAAGATCTGTTCAATAATTTCACTTATTCAAAAACTTCAAACTCCTGTTTTACTGTGGATGATTATTTCTGCAGTAAGTTTAAAACTAATTCCCAATTAAAGATTAAAAATTATTTTTCTTAACCAGTTAATTCCATTTTTCCCATAAAAAACTGAAAGGTAATTTCTTAGATTCAAGTAAACAGCCAATCAACATTCAAGTAAGTTTCAAAATTTCAAAATTGTTCTCTCACCTCTATTATTGCCTTCATAACCAATCCAGCTCCCTTTACAATTGCCATGGAAGGATGCTTTAAAATGGCGGGGGATAGAGAATGGGGGAGAGAAAATATCACTGAATAAAAAAGAATTTTGTTCCAACACATTTAGCTGTTGCTCTTAAAGAAAATACACAGTTCATGCAAGGTATAAGCCATAAAATAACTAAAGGAAATATCTTAAAGTCAATCACAATTTGGTTAGTTATTTTATGTATTCTTACAATACAGCTTTATAGATACAGATGTGCAAACATGAAGAGTTTATATTAGTAGGAAACAGCTGGTATTTAAATAAATGAGCATAATACATATAACAATTAAAATAATACATATCAAACAAGGACATTAAGTAAAAATATAAATATATATGAGCGTTTTAAGAAATTCACAGAAAATGTACATTATCTTTAAATCTCATTTTTCTTTTTTTTATTTTTTTTATTTATTTTTTTTTTTTTTGGACAGGCAGAGTGGACAGTGAGAGAGAGAGACAGACAGAGAAAAAGGTCTTCCTTTTGTCGTTGGTTCACCCTCCAATGGCACGCTGCGGCCGGCACACTGCGCTGATCCAAAGCCAGGAGCCAGGTGCTTCTCCTGGTCTCCCATGGGGTGCAGGGCCCAAGCACTTGGGCCATCCTCCACTGCCTTCCTGGGCCACAGCAGAGAGCTGGCCTGGAAGAGGGACCACCAGGACAGAATCCGGCGCCCCGACCAGGACTAGAACCCGGTGTGCTGGCGCCGCAGGCGGAGGATTAGCCTATTGAGCCGCGGTGCCGGCCTAAATTTCATTTTTCTATGAACTTTTAGAATCTCCTTTGTATAAACACATATGTATATAAATGTTTTCCAGTATTTATTAACAGTCCGCTAAAGCCCATCTTATTTGGGAATCTAGAAAAGGTCCTACCTCAGAAAAAAACTGGGTTTTTCACTACTTCTGAGATGGAAAAGCATTCATTCAAAACAGTGGCCATTAGCCATCAATACAGCTCTAGATGAAACACCAAGATGGGTAGGCATTTGGCCTAATGGTTAAGACACTACATCAGAGTGCCTTGGTTTGAGTCCTAGCTGTGTTCTGAGTTCCAGCTTCCTGATAATAATGCACACCCCGGAAGGCAGCAGGTGATGGCTCAAGCACTTGGGTCCCTGCTACCCATGTGGAAACCCAGAATGAGCTCCTGGCTCCTAGCATTGATCTTCCCTAGCCTTGGCTGTTGTGGGCATTTGAGGAATGAAGCAGTAAATGAAAG
Organism: Oryctolagus cuniculus; assembly: GCF_964237555.1. Lineage (NCBI taxonomy): Eukaryota > Metazoa > Chordata > Mammalia > Lagomorpha > Leporidae > Oryctolagus > Oryctolagus cuniculus. Next base: position 148,482,532 of record NC_091435.1, read on the forward strand.
CTCTCTTTCTACCTTTCAAATAAATGAGAGTAAACACACACAGACACACACACACACACACACAGACGGAATATGTGGGCTAAAATGTTCTAAGATAAGGTATTAGGCCACAGTTGTCATTAATATAGAAGCATGCATATAATATTTTTTAAAAACACTGTGTTTCAAAAAGCAGTTATTTTAAATTAATTCTTCTCTGATAAAAATACGAGCTCTCACCTGAAAGAGTTTAAAGAGGGTTCTTCCATTGGATGCTACCATCTCTAAGAGCATATCAAATTGTTGCCCTTCACTTGTCTCACTATATGGAGCACACAGGGCAAACGTAAGGAAGTCCAAGAGTGAACTAATAACTAGGGCACCAGTTCCATGATCCTAAAACAAAGCAATAAATTGCCTTAAAGACACAGAGATAAGATTCTTCAGTAAAATTTAGCAGTGGTCCTTTCTCCTATTCTGTATGCCAGACACAAAAACTGACTTTAATTTCTCAACATGAAGTTCAAAGTTTGATGACTCATAAATAGTACTTGCTTTGCTAATATAAACCGTCCATCATCCTTAAAAGGAATATAATCAAAATTCAGTCAAATATTAGGACAGTAACTAAAACTCTCCAAATGTGTATAACTAAGGTTAATAGGTATCTGTACAAATAACTTTTGACAATCTATGCAAAACTGGCAATTTGTTCATGCTCCTTCTAGATGTTATAATAATGACCATCTCCAAAATGGTTACCAGTGACTGAAGACTACTAAGCCTTAATTTTTTTAGAGCAGTGTCTCACATAAAAAATTTGTTAAAGAATGAGAAAAAACAAAAATCTGGAATATCACTGATTAAATATAAAGGCTTTTCAATGTATTCTTCTTGGATAAATAGATGTAGTTCAAAGATTATTTTACTATTAGTGATCAAACTAAACTGCAACCAACAATACTGACCAAATGTGGAGCCTGCAATTGAACAACCCATGTTGTACTTCAAGAATTTCTTCCAATAATGGTACAGTACTTCTCACAAAGGCAAGTCAATTATAACTTACCACATGGGAATTAAATTTCTCCAGTAAGTTTTCCAGAAACTTCTTTGAAGAGAGAAGAGAAGCTTTGTTTAGCTGTTCTTGTCTTAAGTCATAGTCATCATGCATGGGCTATTGATTAAAAACAGTAATAATTCAAAAGTAGTCCCTTGTGCTAGCATCACACACAAGTCATTTATAGAATATCTGTTACACACTGGAAACATTAAAACCATAGCCTCTGAAGCACAAGGCAGAAAGAAAACTCAAGGCAAGTAGGCAGAAATGGCATTTTCCTTCAGTTTGATCAGACTTCACAGATAATTTGCTCAACAAAAAGCTGAATATTCTAATAAATGAGATACTCTCTCAAAAGTCACAGACCTCCTTATTAAAAAACAATTCACCACTTAATTTTATATGTCAGATTTGCAATGAGAAAACTGAACATTTAGAAGCAAGCACTAAAATTAGCAACAAATCCCTCCTAGTTTAAAAGTAATTCTCTTGACCGTTGGAGTAACTGTGTATTACTATGATTGGGAGGTCTTAGGCAAGGTAAATTACTTTACCTTTCTAGGCCACATTTTCCTCAGCTATAACATATGATTAACAGTACTTATAGGATTATTATGAAGTTTAAATGAGATAGCTCATATAAAATACACAGTATATCAAAAATGTAATAAAGACTCAATATGCTTGTTCACACTATTATTTTATGTTCTAGCTATTTAAATCTTTTCACTGAATTATTTGAGACAATAAAGATAATAAAATAGGTAAACTGTAATGCACTTTCTGGGAATAAATGCAAAGTTTTATATGAGTACAAGTGGTTACCTCTATTTGTTCTATTGCACTAAGCTCGCTTAAAATACTTTAAGGCAGAGTCCCAAGACAGTACGCACACAAACTGAGAGAAATCAGAACCTTCAAGCTTATAATAAACAATAGTCTCTCACTCTATAAAAGCTGTCATCAAATTAGATTTTTTCCCACTCAAGACAACTTTCAAATCTGCCTCTTCTTCAGTCTCTGTATGGGCCAAGCTCAGCATCTCATATGTTACATTATTTGCTTTATCTGCCTCTAACCTTACCTCTCAACTATTCTCCACATACCACCAGAGAAGATCTTCTAAAATCAAACTTAATCAATTGTTTCTTGGTCTTCTGGCTAAGATCAAGTGTAATATCAAACCTAATCATGTGACTGCTCCCTTAATGAAAAAAACTCCAATTATTCCTTACAAAAGGTTAAAAATCTACTCCTCTGTCTGATACAGGAAGTTTTTTGTGACTATAGCTCCAACTTCTAATTACCACCCCCCCCCCAAATGTATAATTTGCACTTCAACCATACTTTACTTATTTGTTGCTTCCTAAACATGCTTTTGTATGTTGTTTCCTCTTCCTGGAAAGTCTTCCCAAAGCTGAGAAGATACCTACCTCATCCGATATAACATCTTCCAGAAAGACTAGCTCAGAATTTTTGACCTTCCTCACTTCCCACCAAACAAAAAGAAAGTGCTTCTTTTCAGGTATCCCATGGCCCCTACTACTTTATACTGCATTCATATGTCTTACTTTACTGTCAGAAATTTGAAGGAAAGAAAACTTTGCTTTAAATCATTTTTATTTCTACCACACAGAACACTGCCTGGTATGTAGCCTGTGCTAAGTAAATGGTATCTGAATAAATAAATGTCTACGAGAACAACTTAGGACACACAGAAATAGGGACTTAACTGGTAAAAGGAAGAGTGGGGTTTGTGGAAAATAAAATAACCAGACAAATTAAGTAAAATAAGTTTTCTTCAGAAAAATTTTACTTACACACATCAGGGCACAAAGCATATCAACTGCTGCATGGACTACTCCATTGTTGCTCCTCTTGAGTGCTTTCACTACCTTCACTCCAAGACGCTCCCGGAATCTTTTGGAACAAAAAACAAACACATAAAAAAAGCATCAGAACTTCTTAAATATTTTACTATTAAAATGTAACATAATCAGTAATCCTAAGTTTCTACTGCATATTACTGTAGCAATTATGTTATTCTGAATTCTACCTCTGAAGCTTACTAGTTTTCTTAAGTGTCTTTTGAGAAGGGAAGATTTTTTAAGGCTAACTCAAACCAAAAGGCATATAATTTCCCATTCAAACTCAGTGAAACAAAAGCCAGCAATATGACTGGAGTGTGGGGCCAACATATTCCCTCACTTCCACATATCTCCTTTTCCTACTTTTTGTAACAAAATCAAAAACTTTCATCACCATATGAAAAGTACTAGGGTTGGTCAAAGAGGAAAACTGCTCTTTAAAACTTGGAATTGCTCAGAATCTCTAAGTGAAGTTTCAAAAGACAACTTACTTGGGAAGCTGAGTGAAGGCTAGAAAACCAGCTTTGGAAGCTACAAGCCTCCTCACTGCCTGGAACTGACTCTCCAGTTCTGCATTTGAAGCAACAACATCCCCTTCTTGGGACAACAACGCTGTAATGGCATTATTAATCAGTTTTTCTTTGTTTTCTGAGAAGAGACCCTAGGTGAAGAAAGAACACTTCAAAAAAGTTCTCATACCCAAAGTTAACAACAATAAACAAATTGTGACACTATTTATCTTACATCCTGTGTTACTGCATGTAGAACTCCACTGTATGAAATGTTAGCATTGAATCTGAATACAGCATCTGCAAAGTTGCCATCTGTAAGAAAATAAAAAGGTGCAAAAAGAAGATTCAGAAGTTTGCATTCCTAATTTATAATTATCGATAAGTAGATGGGCTGACATGCAATAATGAAATACTTACTTGGAGGTGTGGCTAGGAACCTGAGATGAAGGCTCTCTACTTCCTCATCAACAGGCATGCTGAACAATCCCCACCGCTGACCTTTATGAGTAGGTGTCATTTTTACACAAACATCTCGGTTACCAGATGCTCGTACTCCATCCAGCAAACTTGCTAATAAGGAATCTCTACACAAGGTTAAAAGAAAGAAGGTTTTGGGATTGACAATTAAAGGGGATTTTGATTCAGAAGTAACACAGGCCTATAGCTTGCACAGGGACACAATGTGGATATAATGGGATCACAGAGAGAGAGAGAGAGAGTCTACAGCTCTAATGCTTGTCCCAGCTCTTCACCTTGGGGATAGAAAAGCATTGTAACTATGTTTATTTTGCTTTTTCAAAGACTATTTTTAACAGCCTTATCCAGGTCTAATTTTCAAATCATTAAATTCACACAATTGAAACGTACAGTATGCTAATTTTTAGTAAATTTATACAGCTGTTCAATCACTATCACAATCCAGTTCTGATACAATTCCATAACCACCAAGAGTTTCCTTTTGCCCAATTGCAAAAAGTTCCCCAACCCTCAGCAACCACTGATCTGCTGTCTCAATAGTATTAAATTCTGTAAAAACCTAATTATATAATAGGTATCTTATGTGTCCTGTTTTAACTGGTCATATGCTCTGAAGTTCGAGTTGATGCAGTGATTAGTTCAGCTCTTTCTGTTGCTTAATGGTACTACAATGATTTCCAACATTGTGTCCATCTACTGATATCCCCATATATATGGATACATCATTTTGTTCCCTTTAATTAGTGACAGAAAAAGAAAATACTCTTTTGTTTAAAATTTCAGTCTTGTTGATCTTAGAAAACTTTCCAAAGTAAGAAAACAGTTATGCGTCATACTATGGGATGTCAAAAAAAAATTCAATAAAGTTGTATTGTATACAGTGGCAAAATATACCAGAACTGTTTGGAGTAATTTAAAAAGCAGATTCAATCTTAATCTATTTATAACAGCATGAAAGAACTACCTGGAATGTAACAAATACCAATCTCATCAGAAAAGCTTAGTACATAAAGAGAAATCCAGTCATTCACAGCCGAACAGCATTACAACCAAGTCTATTTTACAGCAACATATGAGTTGTGGCAGCTCATAAGAAAAGCCAGGTGACAGGAATATAAAAATGTGCCAGCATATGCCACTAGAAAACTGGTAACTAGCTTACAATATTACTATATAAATATCTAACTCCAAGTGTAGTTATAGAAAAGTAGCTTGCTGCTATTATCTGAAACAACAGCAGTAACAGGTACTATTTTGAAATATTATAAAATAGTAGTGGATATCTGGCACGGTGGTGAAGACAAACATTACATCCATGTCTCATACTTGAGTGCCCGAATTCAATACCTAGATTCCAAGTTCCTGCTAATGCAGACCCTGGGATGTAATGATGACAATGCAAGTAACTGGGTCTCTTCTGCCCACAGAGGAGTTTCCAGCTCCCAGCATGGACCCAAATCAGGGGCCAGTGTGGGCAACTAGGAGTAAATCAATGGGTGGTTTATGTGTCTCTCACATAAATTAAAAAAAAAAGTTACATAAATACTTTATTTTCATAATTTCATTTTAAATGAAATCAACATTTTCATTGTCTTCAGAAATGTGAAAAATAATGAAGTCATTTTAAATGTACAATGAAATCTTTTCTCAAGTTAAATAATTTGAAGATCTAAATTTAAAATCTTTGTTTATCCTCTATGATCAAGCACCTCACCTTCCACAGGCTAGGATCTCAAAAGGTTGGAAAATTTTTTAAAAATACCTTTCTGTTGAAGAGTATTTCCGAACTTGCCCTTTTATGAACTCAATGGTAAAAAGCTGTGGATTTTCTGAGTCACAAACCAATGCAAATACCTAATAAAAACAAGAAGTTTACTTTCATGGTGTTTCACTATAAAAACTGTACATACTTTATTTTTTGAAGTCAGTTTTTAAAAATGTAACTTGCTTATAACATCAGTTAAGAGGTGTCTTAAAGCCTCAAATTTTACAATTACTTATAAAAAGTTCCTTTTTTTACATACTCAAAAAATAAACTTTGTCATTCTTTAATACCAATAAATACAAATATTAAAAATTTAATAAACATTTTCCCTGCGCCCCATTCTTTAGGCATAAGTAAATATTAGTACAGAAAATTACATCAATTCATCAATAGGAAGAAATTTTATTTAAACTAATAATGCTGAAACTTACTTCTCCTAAAGGCTTCAACGTTGCAATATTGTAGGTAGCTGGATCTCGTTCTACTAAACATGTTTCTGTAAGTGCTAGAACTCTTTTTACAGGTTCCTTCAAACAACAAAATTGAGACATTATCAAAAAATTACTAAACGAAAACAAGTCAGGTGAAGATTTTCATTGGAACATATGGCTCTTACCGAATGTCTAGGTGATATTTTTTGGACCACAAACTCTGCCAAAGATGTGATGGATTCATCAGTACTGTATTTTCCAAAGCGAAGATTCAAAAATTGCTCAAATTCTAAAGGTTCTTTCCTAATCCGCAATGAAATACCTATGTAGTTGCCAGCATGGTCTATTGCACTTTTGATTATCTCTTCTCTTTGCTCTGATGCAAATAAATGCTGCACAAATTTTGAAATTAAAAAAGTCAGGGTTGAAACAATTAAAATACAACCATATTAAATCAATTCATAGGAAAGAGATTAAAGTAGCAATTCTAGAAAAAAAGAGGAAAGAGAATTTACCAAAGGTAAATAAGCAGTAATGCTGTAGTTGAAAAACTATTACTAAATTAAAATCACAAAGTCTGGGACACAGAGCCTTGCAACTAATTCAGTTAATGGAACCTACCTTATTAATTTTGAACCCCACAGAACCTCAGACAAGGCACAGAGGGGTGGGTACTGCATGAGCAAAATTATCCCAACTCAATCAAGGCAGCTTTGATTTAATCTATTTTACCTTGTGGGTTTCCTTGCAAGATTGTATTAAAGAATGTTTAAATGTTTACCAGCGGTTGAACTACTGATGTTATAAACCAACTTCCATGGCTGTATTTAGAAAGGTAAGGATAAGGCAGGTGTTGCTATTTGCCTTTAGTGCCCACAGACCAGAAATGCTAATATCTTGGGAAGTGTAGTACACAAGTGTCCCACACAAAAAGATGTGTCCTGGCCAGAATGTCCATAGCTCCTGCTGAGAAACACTGGATCAGACCATGTTAAAAACCTGATTTTGGGGCCAATGGTTGTGGCGCAGTGAGTTAAACTGCAGTTAAGTGCAGCCTGTGACACCAACATCCTCTATGGCTGCTTCCAGTCACACAGCTAGCTGCTCCAGTTCCAATCCAGTTTTCTGCTAAGGTGCCTGGGAAAAGCAGTGGAAGCTGGCCCAAGTGGGAGATCCAAACAAAGCTCCTGGCTTCAGCTGGGCCAGCCCTGGTTACTGCAGCCATTTGAAGAGTGGACCACTGTACGGAAGATTTCTTTTCATCTCTCCCTCCTTCTGTAACTCGGCCTTTCAAAAAAATAATCTAAAAAAAAAAAAATTCTGGAAAATTAAGTCACCATATATCAGGAGGTATGAGATAAAGTCTGGCTGAATAAATCTGTTGTGGTTCTTATTTGTAGTAAACTGATTTATTTTAACTACTGAGTTTTTTTTTTCTCTCTCTAAATTTAATTAACCTATTTTTTAAGTGCCTCTTTTTTAAAATTTTATTTACTTTTTTTTAAAAAAGATTTTATTTATTTATGTGAGAAGTAGAGTTATAGACAGTGAAACGGAGAGAAAGAAAAAGGTCTTCCATCCACTGGTTCACTCTCTAAATGCCTGCAACAGCCTATACCAGACTCAAGTCATGAGCCTGGACTCAATCTGTGTCTTCCACAAGGGAGGCATGGACCCAGTCAAATGAGTCATCAGGCCACCTCCCAGGGTACACATTAGCAGAAAGCTGGAATCAGAAGCACAGCCAGAACACAAATGCAGAAACTCCGAATGTGTATGTCCCAAGCACTATCTTAACCACTGTATCAAAGACCAGCCCCTAACCATTGTCTTTTAAAAGGCAAAGACTATACAGTTGTCCCCCAGTATCTGTGCGGAATTTGTTCCAGAATCCTCTGCAAGTATCAACATTTGTTCAAATCTCTCATATAAACCTTCTTGCTGCCTTCAAGCAGTAAGAAATGCTGGCAATAAGGGCATCAAACAATTCTCCTCTAATATTCACCTTACTGTTCCATTGTATTGCTTAGTTGAACTAAAAGGCCATGTTCCTGTAACTGACCATGTTTTCCATCAAGGAGTTAAAAATTCAAACTTCCATTGCCTAGAAGACAGTTGGCCTTTGGGCAGCACTGCAACAGCAGACTATAGGCTGCAGTACGGTGGGATAGAAAACACAATTTTTCCTTTGGGCCAGACCTTCATTATTTACAAACACTCATAGCCAAAAAAGTATCTCATTGTGTGTTCCCAGGTGAGACTAACAATGGTATCCCTAAATGGGGAAATAGTGAAATCTAGGATGGAAAAAGGCCTTAAAACTCTTAAAAGTAACTTATTTTGTAACTCACATTACCCAGTTTCCCATTATTCTGTTTATCTGCTACCATCTCTCAAAGTTCCAGGATTGCCTTGGCTCTGCTATTCAAGGAAGGATACCTCAACCACAAAACACGAAACCTTGTATTAGTATTCTCAGGTCACTACAGTAGCTACAGACATTAAACTCAAGAGAAAACAATCTTAATTATGGAGGTTCAACTGTGCCTCTCCATCTGGAGACCGTTCGTAGCTCACCTTTGAGATCTACAGGTTAAATTTTATTAAGGAAGGCAGGATTATTTTTAAAGATTAAAAAGGTCACCATGTATAGTTCAGCTTTTATTAATGATTAACATGCCCCAGAAACTTAAGTCACTACTTCTAGCTCCCATAACTTACTTATAAATAATTTAGAATTTTAAAACAAAAACATGGGCTGGTGCCGCGGCTCACTAGGCTAATCCTTCACCTGTGGCGCCAGCACCCCGGGTTCTAGTCCCAGTTGGGGGGCCGGATTATGTCCCGGTTGCTCCTCTTCCAGTCCAGCTCTCTGCTGTGGCCTGGGAGTGCAGTGGAGGATGGCCCAGGTCTTTGAGCCCTGCACCTGCATGGGAGACTAGGAGGAAGCACCTGTCTCCCGGCTTCAGATCAGCGCAGCGTGGCGGCCGCAACGCACTGGCCGTAGCGGCCACTTGGAGGGTAAACCAAAGGAAAAAGGAAGACCTTTCTCTCTGTCTCTCTCTCTCTCTCACTGTCTAACTCTGCCTGTCAAAAAAAAAAAAAAAACACCATGAAGTGGATTCTAAATTTGAAGTTGCAATGAATACTCAGATTTCAGATTATGAAAAGCTAGGACTATCAGATTTCAAATTAATTTTTAAAAGAAAACTTAGAAACTTTCATGTATTCCATTAATAACAATGAAAATAACCAGGGTGGGCATTTGGCTTAGTGGTTAAGATGCAGCTTGGGATGTGTGCATCCCATATCATATTGTCTGTGTTTAAGTCCTGTATTTGTTCCAATTACAGCTTCCTACTAACGCAGACCCTGGAAGGCAGGTGATGGCTCAAGTACTTGGATCCCTGCAGGCCCAGTCCATAGCCATTGAAGGCATTTGAGGAATAAACTACTACAGGGGAGCACACTGTGTGTTTGCCTCTCTAATGAGTAAGTATGTATTTTTTAAGAGGAAAAAAACCAACTGTAATCAACTTTATTGAACACTAACTCATCTACCATACAAAGCATTTTACAAAAAACATCCAATTCTCATTTAAAAAAAAACTATGTTATTACATATTATTTGAGAGAGTAGCAAATTGGGATTAAACCTCATGTGCTTCTGAAACCAAAGTCTTCACTCTTAATACATCTTTTCAGATGACTCACATTACATTTTAAAATGAAAATGAAGTATAAAAAGCACACTTTGCCTCAAATGGTCAATGTCTTTAAAAATGGTACTTACCAATCTACTAAATCCACCATAAAGAATGCAAAATCCTCCTTGATAATCAGATAGATCTACAAAGCCTTCAATATTTCTGTAGTCATAGGAACAGAGTACTCTGTTGGTTGCAGGATTAATTTGGTCAAAGCCTCCAGAAGTTACTTCCAAAATTACAGGTTTTCTTGTGTCACTCCAGTGATGTTTATAGCAGTTATATCTCTAGAGAAACAAACAGTATTACTTTTACATTCATTAAGTTTACCATTAAATAAAGTACATTTAATGTATCAGTAAGTACTGAAACAACCAAAACTCTAAACATTATAAATATTTAAAGCTACTACCCAAACTGTTAAAAATATTACTTTTAGTTATTGGAGGGTATGCACTTATTTAAGAATGTTCATTCTAACAGAAGAAAGTTCTTTTCTTTAAGATTTGTTTTTATTTATTCAAAAAGCAGAGTTACAGAAGGAGGGACAGAGATAACAAGAGAGATCTTCCACCTGCTGGTTCACTCCCCAAATGGTCACAATGGCTACTAGGTCTGTGCCAGGCCAAAGCCAGGAGCCTAGAGCTTCTTCTGGGCCTCCCACAGAGGTGCAGGGGCCAAGAATTGGGGCCATCTTCCGCTGCTTTCCCAGGTGCATTAGCAGGGAGCTGGATCAGAAGTAAAGCAGCAGTCTTGAACCAGCGCCCATATAGGATGCCACAGTTGAACGAGGTGGCTTAACTCACTGTGCCACATGATGACACAAGTTCTTTCTTAATTAACAAAGATTTAGTTATTATACTTTGTGAAACAATTTTAAGCCACTCTTATGTAAATTTACAAGGAAATCCTAAATAGAAATGTATTCTGAAAGAGTTCTTTTTAGGGAAAAAGATTTCAATTTTGTGTTGATGGACTGTTAATTCAAGTTAAATACATATACCAAAAAGAACTAAGTCACATTTCAGGAAACATAATATTCAATTTAAATAACCCAGCTTGGTATATTAATGTACATTTTATTTATGTATAAACAAAAAATGCCGAAGTTTATATCTGACATTAGGTGTTTCTAACTACACTATTGGAAAGTTATCTTTTAGAGTTTTGATTTCATTAGCAAGTGAAATTCCACTTAGACAACAGCATTCCTTTGCAGATTAAGGCACCTGACAATCAGAAATTATTACAATGGTCAACATCCACTTATTATCTAAGTTTATTCTTTAAAAAAACAATCTAGGCTGATGAGCAAAATGGAGTGATATAGAAGAAACTGAATTTAAAATAAATAAAAATGAGGCAGAGAAAATAAGAACAAATGTGAAACAATATCCCCTCCCTCACTCAAATGCCACAATGCCTTCAGCCATCAATATGAAGAATACATGATCAATAACACAATTCTTCCTGTAAAAATAAACCAGCTGCTCAAGAGTACTACAAGGAAAAAAAAAATTTCTCATGTAGTGTTCAGAAGAGAGTAAGGCAATAAGTAACGAACAGCTCCACTAACATCCCAACGCTAAACTCAGCAATGATGTTCATCAGATCACATCACATCAAGTCCCCTCAGCATTACTGATGTGTCCTGCACAGTAGAGTTCCATAAAAAATATTCTGCAGAAAAGAAAAAAAGGGCCTAGATAAACCTAAGAATATAGTTAAAGCCTTGATTCTGAAGTGAAGGATGGATCAATGCCATGCCTCTCCTTCATGAACAGGGTGGCAGGGAGGCCACCAAAAAAAATGTTGTTGCTTTCCCAACTATGCCTATTTACATATCTCAAACTCACTCTACTGGATAGTCTCCATTCCTCTCAGCTGATATTCAACCACCATCAATGGGCAGTGCTAACGGGAACAAATCATCATTTCTTAGGATGGCAGGGGTCAGGCAAGGACTTCAGGAGACCCCAACTTAGATTATATTTAAGGCAACTGAAGGGCTTAGGTTAGGGCCAAATTCAACTTATCCAAGAGTACTGTTTAGCTAGCACAGCATTTGGAATAGAATCTAAACTTTTCTTAGGGAGGCCAGGGTGTCACTTTGAGTCCCTTACTCACAATATTAGATGAATTATATTTCAAGCCATCTCCTAGAGATACTGCTTTTATCACAGAAGGTTTGAAAAGTCAGCTGATGTAAAAGGGAGTTTATAAACAAAATACCTAGATATACTTTTGGAAGCAGTTATTTTCCAAACTAATAAGATAGAGGGAAATTTTGCCTGCTAACATCTAAGTAAAATAAGTACATCAAGTAGTGACTCCTAGAAATCTGCAGCTCATCAGGAACAAGAAACAAGCAAGTCGCCAATTGCCATTAAACTATTTCATATGGATTCTGGGTAAGCAGTAAATTACCAGCACTAAGATCAAAGAGGCCTCTGGATGATCAAATAAGCAGTAGGATATCCATAGAAAGGATGAGGACTTAAAAAATGGAGGGGAGAGCTGATGCCAGAATTCAGTTCCTGCCTTTTGTCAAAAGACACTGTTTTGCCCATGGAAAGAAATACAGTACTTTATGAGAGTGAAAAAAGCACAAACTCCCACTCTCTCCAGAAATTTCTGATTTAGTGTGAATGCTGCTGTAGCATAACAAGAGGGCCTGGGGATGTCAAGATTTTAATAAGATGACTTTCCCCAAAGCTGTCAGTGTACCACACTACACCAAGATTCAGCCAAGACAGTTTCCATATGTCCTAAGCTTTTTAAAACTTTAATACTTCAGAAACAAGAAACTCCTCCACTCGCCAAGTATTGTGTGTTCCCACAAACATTATTATCAATATGATGCTTACTACGTTATTATTTAGAATACTCAATACTATCTGAGTGGCTACAGAATTGTTTTGAATGATAAAAACAGTTGTCTTTGTTTTTTTTCCCTGATGACTTTTTTCCCATCTACCAGTATTAAAAGTCTTAAATCTAATTCTTCATATTTGAGTTTCCAGTTAAGGTATATTCATCCACCACACATATACACTCTGTCTTCCACAAAAGAATACACAGATATAGAATGATTTCTACAATAAAGAGCAACATTTGAACAAATAAAATACACTTTAATAAATGTTAAATATTTACCCTTCCTGTGATTTTCCCCTCTGAAAAATCAGTTCTAAATCTCTGAAAGAGAAAACAAAACCACAGTTTACGGCAACAGATTGTTAGGAAGACACATAGTTCAATCCTTCTACCTAAAACAAGTTAAAATCCCAACTTGGTAACTTTGAAACTAAAAAAACCATCATTTAAGTTACAGATTAAGGATAGTCAATAAGAAGACTGCAGAACTTTACTGAACAACAAGATAGATGAACTAACATGAAATGTTTTGTCCTCTATTTGCATTTTAAAGACTAATAAGCTCTCTATTACAGAAAAGTGAGTTTCCCATTGTCAAGTTAAAGGTTAATAAGAAAAAAATAGCCATAGTGAATACAGGGGCTGAGAACATTAATATCTACTTAAATCTAAACTTTCATTCTTAAAAGATACTTAGTTTATGAACATTGAATTTTTCTTACCAGTGCTTCTGTTAGAAGTTCTGTTCTGTGCTCTGTAGAAAATTTTAAAGTTTCTGACTTTTTCCCACTGCCTTTACGAAATGTGAGGTTGAACTCTGTTCCTTGCCCTTTTCCAACAGGGCTAATGCTGCAAATGTCTCCATAAGGCCACTAACAAACAGAAAAGAATTCAACTGACACTATAATACAGAAAAATGCCAAAATTTATTTTCATTGTTTTAATTTTATACCCACTGATTAAAACGGGCAAAATCTTACAAAATAGAGGTCTAGAAGAAGTTAGATGCTGTGGAAATTTAATAACACAAATTCTTTTAAAGGTTTTGAGGCACCAGAGAAAACAACAAAAATCCTATTGGTATTCCAATTTTAATGTTTAACGACATTGAAGCTACTATAATAATAAAAGTACAAAAAATTGGGGAATAAAATTTTGTGATTATTTATAAACATGCCTCATACCTCATGCAAGTCAAAAATAAGCTTTAAATGTGTGCCCTTTTCTATGGTCATGATATTCTTGCCTTTACAGACCTACTTCCCTGGCAAGTATTTTATATCAACTGCTTTGTGACTTAACATGTGTAAACCTGTGTTTCAGTAACTATATTTAAAACTATAAACAGCTGGGGCCGGCGCTGTGGCTCACTTGGCTAATCCTCCACCTATGGCGCCGGCTTCCCAAATAGGTGCCGGTTCTGGTCCTGGTCGCTCCTCTTCCAGTCCAGCTCTCTGCTGTGGTCTGGGAGGGCAGTGGAGGACGGCTCAAGTGCTTGGGCCCCTGAACCCGCATGGGAGACCAGGAAGAAGCCCCTGGCTCCTGGCTTCGGATTGGTGCAAGGCCGACCGTAACATCCATTTGGGAAGTGAACCAACAGAAGGAACACCTTTCTCTCTATCTCTCTCTCTCACTGTCTAACTCTATCTGTCAAATTAAAAAAAAAAAAAAACAAAAAAAACTATAAAGAGCTAATTACAAATATATATGAGAGATGGCTATAATCAATAGTAACATACAAAAAGTTATGCCCTTGAGAGCCTGAAAAGCAGAACATTCTCCTCCATTTCCTATTAGTTTTGGACCTGAGCACTAAGCAATTTATAAGCACATTACCTCTTATCAGATTTGACATTTCTATCCTAAAATACTGACATCAGGACAGGGGATAATGGGTCACATCCTGGCTTTTAATTAATTCAAACGTAGTTCATACAAATACCTAACAATTCAATTTCTCACGATTACCTGATTTGTTACTTCTAAGGTATTGGGATTATATGTAGTAATCGCATGGGTCCCAACTGAAAAGACACGCTTATACCTACAAAGGAAGACAGAGGGTTAAATTTAGTTTTTTTAAAAAAGGGACCGTTTTAAGAAAATGTATATGATGTCAACCAAAAAAAATTTTTGGTAAATAGAAGTATGTTAGTTGATTAATGTTTACTAAATATGGCTTAGTTTTATATTCTCCTGCTTTTAAACATTGTAAAATGCATTTAGTGTCAAAATCTACAAACATTTTACTGTGAACCATAGAGATTCCTAAGTAGAACAGTATGACTTACACAAGCAAGTTTGGGATGCTAGTTCAGTTTAAGCTGACAGAACACCATCTGAGGATGCTGAAAGATTCTAAAAAGTAAAACCTTACTTAAGAAAAAGATACTCCACACTAATTCTTTCAAAATCTTCTTTCAACAAAACCACAATAGAAAGGAAGGAAAAGCTATGGCCTGCAATTAGTCAGTCACAGCCATATCCTGAAATGTTAATAATCTCCATTTAAGCAAATACCTATTACATTTGAGTGTTGCAATTTTATAGAAATAGGAAGCCTACATCACAAATAAGCAATTTTCACTTCTCACTTTATTTCCTTTACTCAAAGTAACATGTGAAGAAATGAAAAAAAAAAAAAAACTTTAATATTAGTAATCTTTTGAGAGAGGAATTCATGATAAGAGTGGAAATTCAATTAGAAAAACGCTGAAAACTGAAGAATTAGGTCTTTGGATATAAAAATTAAAACAGATAAAATATTAGCTACTATAAGAAAACACAAAAACAAAATTGAGAACAAAAAGAATTCATAATCCTAGACACAAAATAAATAAAAAATGCTACATAAACCCTATGCTAATAAATTTGAAAATAAAGATTGCCAGCCCCTTTATATAAAAATTTAAGAAACTGGGAAGAATTACACTCTCCAAAAGCACTAATATCAAGCAGTTTCCAAGAAGAAACCTCAGAGAACCAAGTAACCCCCATGCTTCTTAAACTGTTCTAGACAACATAGATACACAATTTTTCTGATACTAAAATGTGATAATAGCTTAAAAAAAACCTTCCATTTAAAAGCTACTAAAAAGCAGATTAAAATAGTAACAGACCATTTTAAGAAAGTAGACTACAATGCCCCAAATGGTAGAGTTACAAACATACCAGGGGACTCCAATTTAATCCTATCAAGGTGGCATGTACCAATGCCATCTCACTAGTCCAAGTGATCAATTTCAGTTCACAATTGATCATAATGAAAGTTCTAAGAGTCAAAGGGAGCACATAAACAAGTCTAGTACCTGCTAATACTAACAGATAGAATAAATAAAGGGGAGAGTGATCCAACATGGGAAGCGAGATACTCAGCAGACTCATAGAATGGCGGATGTCCTAAACAGCACTCTGGCCTCAGAATCAGCCCTAAAGGCATTCCAATCTGGCTGAAAAGCCCATGAGAGTATTTCAGGCATGGAAAGTCAAGACACTCTGGCAAAAAAAAAAAAAAAAAAAAACACCACAAACAACAACAACAACAAACACCTAAATGAAAGAACTCTGTGAGTGAGATCCCAGTGGAAAGAACAGGTCTTCAAAGAAGGAGGTACCTTTCTCTGAAGGGAGGAGAGAACCTCCACTTTGACTATGACTTTGTCTGAACAAGATAAGAGTCAGAGAACTCAAGGGGCTTCCATAGCCTTGGAAACTCATGACTGGAGCATAGGGAGATTACTGATGCCATAAACAGGAGTGTCAATTTGTAAAGTCAACAACAGGAGTCACTGTGCACTTACTCCTCATGTAGGATCTCTGTCCTTAATGTGCTGTACATTGAGACTTAATGCTATAACGAGTACTCAAACAGTATATTTCACTTTGTGTTTCTATGGGGGTGCAAACTGTTGAAATCTTTACTTAATGTATATTAAACTGATCTTCTGTTAAAAAAAAAAAAGAAGAAGAAATTATCAATTCCCAACTTGACTCTCACTGGGATTAAACATGACAATAGGTCTGATCTGATTTCATCATCATTTAAAAAATCATCTATTATTTTTCACTTTATGTTTCTGTGTGGCAGCAAACTGTTGAAATCTTTACTTAATGTATGCTAAACTGATCTTCTGTAGATAAAGAGAATCGAAAATGAATCCTCATGTGAATGGAAGGGGAGAGGGAGTGGGAAAGGGGAGGGTTGCGGGTGGGAGGGACGTTGTGGGAGGGAAGCCATTGTAATCCATAAGCCGTACTTTGGAAATTTATATTCATTAAATAAAAGTTAAAAAAAAAAAGAAAGTAGACTACAATATTAGAAATTTATTAATATAATTGATTATAGTTACTGAAAAATATATAGTTGTATTTTAGTATGAGATTTCATTATCAAAAATAGTTGTTAAATTGAATCCACTGCCTTTTGCCATCAATGGAGAAGATCATGTTTTCCACTTTGAATCACTAAGACACTAAAAAGACAGGTATTACCATAAATAAATAGCCACTGGACTAAAGTTTAACACATTAAGATTAAAAAAGACCTTTCACATTTTCAGTTTTCTACTGTCCATTTTTTTCCAATCATACATTTTATAATAAAAGTGACAAAGTTATTTCTATTTGGGTAAAAATAAAATGATAAATTTTATTCATCTCTGAAGTACATGCATGAGGGAGATCCAAGATGGATCTCCCTAACTTAAGCTCACTAACTTAAGCGGCTCTGGAATATGAAAAGAACAGAGGAAGGACTATGTTTCCAGGGATCTGACTGATGGAAATTTTCAGCAAAGTGAGAAAACAAACAAGCCAAAATAAACTAAGTCTCTGTGGGACAAAAGGAGAGAAAACAGACACACCTCTGCAGTCTGTTGCATGGCACAGCCAGTTCCTAGCTGTGAGCTGCCATCTTACCACACCAAGGTAGGAAGAAATCTCCACACATGCCAGCACTCACATTTTTAGCTGAGAGGAAATTCCACAATCACCCACTGATTTTTACTTCAGTCTGGAGAGCTAACTGGGGTCTAATCAACTGCCAGGCTTGGAGCAGTGAAGCCACCTTGATTCCTTCCCCTCCCCCATTCCTGCAAAGCACCACTCTTCAGCAGCAAAAAGTCCTACAGTGCTCCTCTGTCCTCCTACCATCATCATAGAGTCAGGGCAACCTGTGGAGGACAGGATAGATCCCCTGCATCCTGCAACTAAGGGAGTTTTGGGGCATTAACCCCAGAGCTACATGAGCAAGGAAAGATTCACCTTAGCTTCCAGGAGCTACAAAAGCAGCCCATAAAAAACAAATTTGTCCCCACCCTGCAAGATCTTGGTAATGACCCCACTACATTCTGCAATGCAAGGACTTTAACAATTTGTTCTAATTTTTTTTGGTGCCACTGGAATCTACCTGGTGGACATAGGGAAGAACCTACTGCATTCCACCTTTCTGGAATCATATCCTCCAGAGTAAAATCTCCTGTATACCTTGTAGTCATCTAGTAGGACTAGAACAGTCCTAATTCTAGGACTAGGGCTACTGGTATAATAATCCACAGCACCCAGTCAGACTCTCCTAGCTTGACCTGAGGAAGGTTCATCTGTATCACACAGTCCTAGAGCCACAGCAATTGGTGCCACAAGCTCCAGCATCACTCAGGCTTACCAGCAGAATGAGGGGGGCAGCCACCCCTGTCTTGGTGAGCATCAACAACAAGGCTTTTGTTATCACATTAACCAGAGAGACTGACACTGAACTCTCTGTGGACCAAAGATACACCTCCAAGGAAACCCTTACTCTTCTCACAGCCAACTTCTTCTAGTCCTACAAACTGCAACAAACTAGACTACTGTGTCACTTACAGACAACAGCTGACAATGATTAACACAAAAGAAATTACTGATACTATACTCTTGGGTTCACCTAGAACCAAAGCCAAAGCAACAAGCCAAGTGATACCATGCATATCAGCTAAACCATAAACTCTTACATTAAAAAAAGCAAAACAGAATTTGAGATGATCAATCAGTGAAATAAAATGAAATTGAGAGCTTTACAGCAGAACCCTAGAGGAGGAAAGAATTTCTGACTTTGAGGACAAGAATTTTGAAATAACCCAATCAGACAAAAAGAAAACAAATGAGGAAAGGCTATAGGAAATACTGGATACCATTAAATGATGAAATATTCATATCATAGGTGTCTCGGAAAGAGAAGAAAAGGAAAAAGGCATTGAGAACCTGCGAAGTGAAACAACAGTTGAAGTCACCAGGTCTTGAACAAGACATGGACATCTTGATACAAGCGCAAAGAACCACAAGCAGACTCAATCAAAACAGGTCTTCTCCAAGGCATATGGTCATCAAATTGTCAAAAGTTAAAGACAAGGAGAGAATCCTACAGCTAATAACAGAAAACTTGCAAGTTATTATATATAAAGAAAAACCAATTAGATTAACATCAGACTTCTTAGAGGAAACCCTACAGGTCAGAAGAGAATGGGATGATATATTCAAGATCTTAAAAGAAAAAAACTTCCAACCAAGATTATATCTAGCAAAGCCATCCTTTAAAAGTGAAGGACAGCCGGCGCCGTGGCTCACTAGGCTAGTCCTCCGCCTTGCGGCGCCTGCACACTGGGTTCTAGTCCCGGTCGGGGCGCTGGATTCTGTCCCAGTTGCCCCTCTTCCAGGCCAGCTCTCTGCTGTGGCCAGGGAGTGCAGTGGAGGATGGCCTAAGTACTTGGGCCCTGCACCCCATGGGAGACCAGGAGAAGCACCTGGCTCCTGGCTTTGGATCAGCACGGTACACTGGCCACAGTGCGCTGGCCGCGGCAGCCATTGGAGGGTGAACCAACGGCAAAGGAAGACCCTTCTCTCTGTCTCTCTCACTGTCCACTCTGCCTGTCCAAAAAAAAAAGTGAAGGAGAAATAAATTATTTTCCAGACAAGTAAAAAGTAAAAACACCACCTCCAGATTAATCTTACAAGAAATTCTGAAGGGCATCTTGCATTAGAAGTAAACATCATGAAAACACATGATCCCTAAGTAGAATTATTATCCAAACAACATTTGCAATCCAAACAAAAATTGCAAGCCTTAATTCTTATCTATCAATACTAACCTTGAATGTAAATGGATTAAATTATTCAACCAGAAGACTAAAGTTAGTTTGCCTAAGGGGGAGAAAGAGTGGGGGGAAGGAGTATACAATCCTACTATATGCAGCCTTCAAGGAAATCACTTCACAAAGATACACAAAGACTGAGAAGTGAAGGGTTGGAAAAAGATACACCAGGCAAATGGAATCAAAAGCACACAGGCATAGCTATCCTGATATCAAATAAAACAGACTGAATCGAAAACTGTAAAAAGAGATAAAGGACACTGCATTTGCATAAAAGGTTCAGTGCAGCAAGAAAATATAAGAAACATATATATACATGCACCCAACACAAGACCATCCAGATACATACAGAAAATATTATTAGGCCTAAAGGGAGAAATAGACTCCAATACAAAAATAGTGGGTAACCTCAACACCCCACTCTCATTAATGGACAGGTCATCCAGAGAGAAAAGTCAATAAATATACATCAGAGTTAAAACATACCATCCAGCAAATGGACCTAACAGACATTTATAGGAAGCAAGAAATACTAAGGATCAGAGAGGAAATAAATGAAATTGAAACTAAAAAAAAAAATGGTTTTTTTTGAGAACATAAATCAAATCTAGTCAGACTAACAGAAAAGAGAAAAATTCAAATAACTAAAATTAGAGATGGAAATAGGAGACATTATAACCCACACCACTGAAATACGAAGGATCATAAGAAACTATTATGAAGAACTACAGGCTGAAAAACTGGAAAACCACAACAGAATGGATAAATTCCTCAATACATATTAAACTACCAAGAATAAATCAAGAAGATATAGACAATCTAAACAAACCCATAACTAGCAATGAGATTAAAGCAGTAATCAAAAGTCTTTCATCAACAAAAAGTCTGGAACTAGATGGCTTTACTACTGAATTCTACAAAACAGGAGGAAGTAACTCTAATACTCTTCAAACTATTCCAAAATATCAAATAGGATGGAATTCTGCCAAACTTTTTATGCAGCCAGCGTTACTTTGATACCAAAATCAAAGACATGACACAAAAAGAAAACTACAGGGCTGGCGCTGTGGCATAAGGGGTAAAAGCCGCTGCCTGCAGTGCCAGCATCCCATATGGGTGCCATGTTCGAGTCCTGGCTGCTCCATTTCCAATCCAGCTCTCTGGAAAAGCAGTAGAATATTACCCAAGTCCTTGGGCCCCTGCACCCATGTGGGAGACCCGGAGGAAGCTCCTGGCCCTTGGCTTTGAATCTGCGCAGCTCTTGCCATTGCAGCCTTCTGAAGAGTGAACCAGAGGATGGAAGCCGCCCTCCCCCTGCCCCGCCTCTCCTTTCTCTGTGCAACTCATTCAAATAAATAAATAAATAAATATTTTTTAAAAAATGAAAACTACAGACCTATATCCTTAATGAACATACAAAGGTTATCAACAAAATACTAGCAAATCAAATCCAAAACCATATAAAAAAGATCATACATCACAA
Source organism: Oryctolagus cuniculus (assembly GCF_964237555.1). Lineage (NCBI taxonomy): Eukaryota > Metazoa > Chordata > Mammalia > Lagomorpha > Leporidae > Oryctolagus > Oryctolagus cuniculus. The sequence goes on from NC_091435.1 coordinate 148,503,818, forward strand.
TCAAGTGGGATTTATCACAGAAATGCAAAAGTGGTTCAACATTCACAAATTAATAAATACCATAATTCATATCAATAGAATAAAGAACAAAAGCCATATAGCCATCTCAATACATGCAGAGAAAGCACTAGATAAGATTCAAAACCCTTTCATAATAAAAATCTTCCATAAATCAGGTACAGAAGAAATATTCCTCCCAATGATAAAGGCTATGTATCACAAACCAACATCCAATATCATATTGAATGGGGAAAAGCTGAAAGCATTTCCCCTCAGATCTGAAACAGGACAAGGATGTCCACTTTCACCACTCTTATTCAATACAGTACTGGAAGTTTTAGTGACAGCAATTAGGGAGGAGAAAGAAAAAAAGGGCATCAAAATTCAAAAAAAAAGGAAATCAAATTATCTAAGTTTGCAAATGATATGATGTTGTACATGGAAAAACCTAAACATTCCACCAAAAAGCTGTTAAGAATTGATAAACCTGGCCGGCGCCGCGGCTCACTAGGCTAATCCTCCGCCTTGCAGCACCTGCACACCGGGTTCTAGTCCCTGTCAGGGCGCCAAATTCTGTCCTGGTTGCCCCTCTTCCAGGCCAGCTCTCTGCTGTGGCCAGGGAGTGCAGTGGAGGATGGCCCAAGTCCTCGGGCCCCTGCATCCGTGTGGGAGAACTAGAAGAAGCTTCTGGCTCTTGGCTTCGGATTAGCACAGCTTTGGCCATTGCAGCCAACTGGGGAGTGAACCACCAAATGGAAGACCCCTCGGCCCTGCCTCTCCTTCTTTCTCTGTGTAACTCTGACTTTCAAATAAATAAACCTTTTTAAAAAATTGATGAAAGAAATCAAGGACACAAAAAACAGAAAGGTACTCCTTGCTGATGGATCGGAAGAATCAATGTCATTAACATGTTTATAGTACCTAAGGCAATTTTCAGAGTCAATTCATTCCCTATGAAAATACCAATGGCATTCTTCACAAAGTTAGGAAAAACAATCCTAAAATTCATGTGGAATCAACAAAATACCTCAACAGCCAAAGCAATCTTGAGCAAGAACAACCAAACTAGAGATACCACAATACCTAATCTCAAAGCACACTACAAAGCTACAGTAATTAAAACAGCTTGGTACTGGAATATACCAATACTTAGATCAATGGAACAGAATAGAGCCCAGAAATTAACTCATCTATACACAGTCAACTGATTTTTGATAAAAGTGCTAAGACTATACAGTAGAATAAAACTAATTTCTTCAACATATGGTACTGGCAAAACTGGATATATATTAATGAAATTAGATCCATACCTCTCACCATATTCTACAGTCAATTCAAGATGAACCAATGACTTAAATTTAAGACCTGAGACTATGAAGTTGCTAGAAGAAACACACCAAAATCCTTTTTATTTCAGTGGTGTGGGTTGTAATGTCTCCTTTTTCATCTAATTTTGTGTTTTTTCTCTTTTTTTCTTCATTTATCTGGCTAGAGATTTATTGTGTTTATATTCTCAAAAAGGGGAAGCACTCTAAGACACTGGTGTAGGGTACAACTTCTTGGACAAGACACCCAAAGCTCAGGCCACAAAAGCAAAACTATATCAAACTCAGAAGATTCTGCACAGGGAAGGAAATGATCAACAGAGTAAAGAGACATCCAACAGAATGGGAAAAAACACTCATAGACCACCTGACAAAGAATTAACATCCCAAATAGAAACAAAAAACTCAACAACAAAAAGCCAACAAATCCAGTTGAGAAATGGGCAAAGAACTTTAATAAACAGTTCTCAAAAGAAGAAACAAAAATGGCCAACAAATATGTGAAATATATGTGAGAAAATACTCAACATCATTTGCTTTTTAAAGACTTTATTTTATGAAAGGCAGAGTGACAGACAGATGGAAAGACATGGGTGGGAGATACAGGGATAGAGATCAAGATCTGCTGTTTCATTTCCCACAATGGCCAGGGTTGGGTCAGGCTGAAGCCAGGAGCCTCGAACTCCATCTGAGTCTTCAGAATGGGTGGCAGAGGCCCAAACACATGGGCCATCTTCTGCCACTTTCCCAGGTGCATTTAGCAGGGAGCTGGATAGAAAGTGGAGCAGCTGGGAATGGAACTGGCACTCGAATATGAGAGGCTGGCATCTCGGATGGCCATTGTTCCAAAACACAGATCCCTACTTTATTCTGAGAGGAAAAAGCATGAGTTTTAGGAGCAGGCATTGTGGGGCAGAGAGTTAAGTTGCCACTTGTGACACCTGCATCCCATACTAGACTGTCTAGGTTCAAGTCCCTTCTAATGCACCTGGGGAGCAGTAGATGATGGCTCAAAAGCTTGGATTAATCTTGTTTATGCTTTCATTGAAGAGGACTGATGCGTTACAGAAGAAACAATAGTCAACACCATAGATATCTCAACTGGTTCAGCTTACACAATTCTGAATGAAAAATTAAAGCGAGGCAAACTTCTTGCTCATGGGTGTAAAAATGGTTATGCTCCCAATGAGTTGCAGAAAGGAGCAGAGCTTAAAACAGCAACTTTAAACAAGTGAAATAAAGATCCTGAAGCATTTCTTCCAATAATTTTAAAAGGAGATAAAACATGATAAACCAATACTGAAGACAAAGCACAATCAAAACATCAGATACTAAGAGATGAAAGTGGTCAAAGCAAAAACGGGGTGGGTGTTTGGCCTAGCAGTTAAGACATCACTTGGAGGGGCCGGCATTGCAAGTAAAGCTGTCACCTGCGACGTGGCATCCCATATGGGTGCTGGCTCCACCTCCAATCCAGCTCCCTGCTAATGCACCTGGGAAGGCAGTAGGAGACAGTCCAAGTGCTTGGGCCCTTGCAATCAAGTGGAAGACCCAGAAGCAGCTCCCAGCTCCTGGCTTCAGTCTGGCCCAGCCATAGCTGTTGCAGCCATTTCAAAAGTCAATCAGTGGATGGAAAATCTCTCTGTCCTTATCTATGTCACTCTGCCTTTCAAAACAATAAAATCATCTGTTAAATAAAAATAAAAAGAATGCCAGAATGCCTGCATCCTGTACTGTAGTGCCTGAATTCAAGTCCTAGCTCCACACCCAATCCTAGCTTCCTGCTAAAAAGAGGCAGCAGTGAAAACTCAAGCAGTTGGATTCCACGTGGGAGGACTAACTTGAGTTTCTGGCTCCTGGCTTCAGCCTGGTCTGGTTCTGGTCACTGAAAGGCATTTGGGGAGTGAATCAATGGATGGGAGCACATCTCTATCTCTCTGCCTCCCAGATAAATAAATAAGCAAAAGTGGACAAGTCAAGAACAAAGGTCATGGCAATAATGCTTTGGGATGCTCAAGAAATTTTGCTTGTTTACTTTCAAGAGTGAAAGGCAGTGACAATAGCTTGCTCATCAGAAGAGGGTTTTGAGAAAGTCAGTCAAAGCTTTATTCAGGAAACACCCAGGAAAGCTTTACCAGAGACCTTCTCCATCACACCATGTTTCTGCTCATCCCCCTCATCAAACAAGGGCAATTTTCCCAGAGATTTGATCGGAAATCATTAGGCATCTGTCTTATAGTCCTAATTTGGCTTCTTCTAACTTTTGTTTCCTAATCTTAAAAAAATCTTTAAAGCGTACCCATTTTTCTTCAGTTACTAATATAAATAAAGACTGCAGTGACTTCCAGGACCCTAAGTTCTTTTCTTTTTTTCTTTTAAAGATTTATTTTATTTATTTGAAAGACAGAGTTACAGAGAGAGGTAGAGAGAGGTAGAGAGAGGTAGAGAGAGAGAGAGAGAGAGAGAGAGAGATCTTCCATCCAATGGTTCGCTCCCCAGATAGCCACAATGGCTAGAAGCCAGGAGACAGGGGCTTCTTCCGCGTCTCCTACATGGGTGCAGAGGCCCAACGACTTGGGCCATCTGCTACCACCTTCCCAGGCCATAGCAGAGAGCTGGATTGAAAGAGGAGCAGCCAGGACTAGAACCGGCGCCCATATGGGATGCCAGCGCTTCAGGCCAGGGCTTTAACCCGCTGCGCCACAGCGCCAGCCCCAAAGGACCCTAAGTTCTTTAGCAATGGATTAAATGGCTGGTTTTATCAATTATAAAGGTGTCTTGACCTAGCTGGACCTTATGTTGAAAAATAAAGTTAACACTTTTTGAATTTTATTTTTTAACTTTTCCACAAACATTCTGAAGTTGTAGTTCTAGGTCATTTACGACATAAGCAGCCCTAACCTGTCCAAGATTACCTACAAAGTTCTTTTGAATAACACATTTAGAGATAAAAATCAGAACTGTCTCACAAGTGAGGAATGTTAATCATAACACTTGCAACTAAAAGACTTTTTTTCATCTTTTAGTGACTCACCAGTGTCCTAAGTCATAAAGAATAGACAAAAATTATATGGATTCAGGGAGGCATGTCTTCTGTATCTTTGAAACTCTAAATTACCAGTTGCTAGCATTGTTAATAGAAAAACACAGCCAGTAAAATTAAATTACAAAAGAAAAACAAGAAAACACAGTATGTAAGAAATGTATGACAGATGATCCACATGAGAAAAGATGAAAAGTATCTTTCTCTTCCAATGAAGATTTTAATATTCAGTGTTAATTTTAACTACTGCACTTGCTTTTTATTCAGGAACTAAAAACATAACATTACAGGCAATCAGCATCCTAAACGTATGGTTAGCTGTCAATTTTACAAAAGGGGAGAAGGACAGCTGGGATTCTCATAGAGCTTGCATGAACTCTGTAAACCAGTTAGGGATTATGGCTGTTTTAATAAGATTATGTCTTTTAACTCACAAATTGGGGATATTTCCATTTATTGGGATCTTTTAAAATTCCTTTCAACAGTGTTTTGCTTTTCAGTATACATACCTCAAATCCTTTAACTTCCCCCTAAAAGTCTCTACATTTTCCAGGAAATGATAGTTATTACACTGTGTTTCATGTACTATCATGTGGCAAATAAACCTTTATTATTCTAATCTATTTTATATGGCCAATTCTAAGTGAGGTTTAAAGTACTCTTTAGCAGTATTAATAGAACAACAAAATGGCCAACATTAAAAATTTCCTATTGTTTCATACGAAAGAGACCAGGAATATCCAAAATAATTTTGAAAAAGAAACTTGGTGACTCAGGCTTTTCAGTTTATAAAGTACAGTCAATGAGACAGCATGGTCCTAGAATAATAAGTATAGGCAAATAGGATCAATGGAACAGAATTAATAAATCCTTACAATTATGGTCAACTGATTTTTTGACAATGCTATCCAAACAATTCAATGGGGGAAAGAAAAATCTTTTCAAGAAATGATTATGGGACAACTGCATATCCTCATACAAAGGAATGACTCTGGATCTCCATTTCATGTAATATAAAAAACTAAGGTTCTAAACTCTTGAAAGAAAACACAAGTAAATCTTTGTGACTCTGAGATTAGGTACTAGCTTCTTAGATATGACATCAAAAAAACAAGTAGCAAAAGAAAAAAAAGAGTGGTTTTCATAGAAATTAAAAATTTTGTGTTTCACTCTGCTTTCTTAAGGAGAGTGTTAATATTATAAAACAGAATTGTAGGCATCAGTAAAATTATATGAAGTGCAGTAAAGCGGCTCGTTAGTGTGGAGTCAGATTCACCCAGTTTATGATTGCTGTGTAATTAATTATTAAAGGGTAAGACATTTGTGGAAATTATAAAATGTATTCTGTTAAGGTCAAGGTGGTTATGATTTAAGTTTAAATAACTTCTGCCTCTTTCTTGATCTTAGGATGCTCTGTTCCATTAGGAAAGTGAAGTTAAGAAATATTTACTATATAGGATCTAGTGAAGATCTTTAAAAAGCTAGTATTTCAAACCCTGTTTGCTAATGATAATCCTACTGGCATGCATTGATTCTGACATGACCTCCCTTGAATGGCAGCTTCCTATCAAGATAGGAGCCCTGCCTCCAGGTCATAACTACTGTTCACCACCTCTGTAAGATGGAATTAGTCACTTGGCTTCTGCGACCTGTTCTTCCCAGCTGTCAAAAAGCAACATCCTATTACCCACTTCCTCTAAGGACTGAGAGCTAATGGCACAGGAAATTCTTGGCCCATACTGTGTGCGCAGTGCTTCTACATCAACAATCTATTTTTTATAAAAAAAAAAAAAAATTCTACAAGAGAACTTTTTGTGTACAAGCAAGGAGTCCTCGTGTTTACCAAAGGGGCAGATCTATGATTGTTGGCCCATCTCTGACTTGCCCTGCATCTGTGAGCCAGTGCTTGAGATGGGCTTGGACTTTGTGTGAGAGTTGCTTGTTGTTGTTGTTGTTTTTAAATGCTGGGCTCTTTTCCATGGTAGCAAATGGGACAATTCTCCTTTTGGGCACTAATTCCTTATTTGTCAAATAATCATACAAACTTGAGTGTGGTATGACTGTACTTTGAATTAATAAAGTTTAAATCCTTGTTCTTAAGCTAAAAAAAAAAAAAAAAACAAAAAAATTTTGTGTTTCAAAGAATACTATCAAAAAAATAAAAAGGACAACACTCAGAACTGGAGAAAATATCTGCAAATCATGTATTTGATAAAGAACTTGTATTCAGAACATATAAAGAAACTTAACAACTCAACAATAAAAAGGACAAGTAATTTAAAAGTGCTCGGGGCCGGCGTGATGCGCACTAGGTTAATCCTCCTCCTGCAGCACCGGCATCCCATATGGGCGCCGGTTCTAGTCCTGGTTGCTCCTTTTCCAGTGCAACTCTCTGCTGTGGCCCAGGAGGGCAGTGGAGGATGGCCCAAGTGCTTGGGCCCCTGCACCCACATGGGAGACCCGGAAAGAAGCTCCTGGCTCCTGGTTTCAGATCAGAGTAGCTCCAGCCGTGGCAGCCATTTGGGGAGTGAACCAATGGAAGGAAGACCTTTCTTTCTCTCTTTCTCTCTTTCTCTCTCCCTCTCTCTCTCTCTCTCTGTAACTCTACCTGTCAAATAAACAGAATTAAAGAAAAAAAAAAGTCTTTTTTTTTAAAAAGTGCTAAGATACCTGAAAAGCCATTTCATTAAAGAATATACACTAATGGCCAACAAACACATAGAAAAACATTCAACATCATTAGGGAACCAAAAATCAAAACCACAAAAGCATACCTAAAATACAGGGAAAAAAGAAAAAAGGACTGGTATTATTCATAATAAGAAAAGTGGAGGTACCATCGCTGTTGCACAGTGGGTTAACACCCTGACCTGAGCGTCGGCATCCCATATGGGTGCCAGTTCTAGTCCCGGCTGCTCCACTTCCAATCCAGCTCTCTGCTATGGCCTGAGAAAGCAGTACAAGGTGGCCCAAGTCGTTGGGCGCCCCTGCAACCATGTGGGAGACCCGGAAGAAGCCCCTATCTCCTGGCTTCAGATCAGTGCAGCTCCATCCATTGCGACCATCTGGGGAGTGAACCATCAGATGAAAGACCTCTCTCTCTCTCTCTCTGCCTCTCCTCTCTCTGTATAACTCTTTCAAATAAATAAATCTTTAAAAAAAAAAGTGGAAACAACACAAGTGTCTATCAGTTGATGAGGGGACTGACAAAATATAATACAGCCACACAATAAGTTATCTGATAACAAAAAGAAATGAAGTACTGATATGACACAACAAGGATACACCTTGATTGTATGTTAAGTAAAAGAAGTCAGCTGTCGCTCCCCCTCTCCGTGGAGGAACGACACAGGACCCTGCTTTGTTCTTTCGTCTGCTCGGCCCTTCCCGGGTTTGCTGCTGGTTCTTCCCGGGTTGGCTACCATCCCTTCCACCTCCGTGGAAGGGCGGTTCCCCCTGCCACTTTCCCCACTTCCGCGGGGGAGCAGCACACCGCCGGCCGGCTCTCTCGGGGGCTGCTCAGGTGTTCCTTCAGATAGATGTTCCTGGTGCATGTTGTCTCTCTCCTCCTATATAGTCCTCTTCCACCAATCCCAACTCTGCTACCCACACGCTGAGCACGCTGCTCTCCTCCAATCAGGAGCAGGTCCTGCTGTTTATTGGTTGAACTGGAGGCAGCTGTGTAGAAGCTGTTTCCTCCTCTCCCAGCGCCATATTGTGAGAGAGCAGATGCATAGAATAAATCTTAATTCGAGTAACAGTCTAGTCTGAGTTGCTCCCCACAGTCAGCCACAAAGACTGCATTTTCTAGCATTATATTTATCTCTGATATTCCAAATAGGCAAGTCCAAAAAACAGATTACTGCCTGCCAGATGCTAGGAAGAAGAGTTATCAAGTTGTTTTAACAGATTCTAGAGAAAGTATTTTAAGAGGAATCTTGAATGTGTTCTAACAATATTGCTGATGGCTCACATATCTATGAATATACCAAAAAAACAAACAAAAACACACTAAATTGTTTACCTTAGGGACCAGCGCTATGGCATAAAGGGTAAAGCCACCGGCCGGTGCCACACCTCACTAGGCTAATCCTCCGCCTTGCAGCGCCGGCACACCAGGTTCTAGTCCCGGTCGGGGCGCCGGATTCTGTCCCGGTCGGCCCTCTTCCAGGCCAGCTCTCTGCTGTGGCCAGGGAGTGCAGTGGAGGATGGCCCAAGTGCTTGGGCCCTGCACCCCATGGGAGACCAGGATAAGTCCCTGGCTCCTGCCATTGGATCAGCGCGGTGCGCCGGCCACGGCGGCCATTGGAGGGTGAACCAACGGCAAAAGGAAGACCTTTCTCTCTGTCTCTCTCTCTCACTGTCCACTCTGCCTGTCCAAAAAAAAACAAAAAAAAGGGGGGGGGGGTAAAGCCACCACCTGCAGTGCCAGCATCCCATTTGGACACTGGTTTGAGACCCAGCCGCTCCACTGCCAATCCAGCTCCCTGCTAATGGGAAAACAGCAGAAGATGGCCCAAGAACTTGGGCTCCTGCACCCACATGGGAGAAACCAGGAAGTAACTCCTGGCTTCGGCCTGCCTTAGCAGCCCTGGCTGCTGCAGCCATATGGGGAATAAACCAGCAGATGGAAGATAGATATTCTCTTTCTCTCTCTCCCTCCCTCCCTCCCTGCCTCTCTGTATCTCTACCCTTCAAATACACAAATAAATCTTAAACAAAAGTATATGCCTTATAGGATAAATTTTAGGATATGTAAATCATATCAAAATATATCAGCATATTTTAATATCATATGACATATATTTAATAAAATATATCTTAAAGCTACAATAAAAACAAAAAGGTTTTAAAATGTAAATGGAAGGTAAAAACTGTACTGAGAGCACAGGAACAGTTCTATTACAAACTTTTAAAAAAGAGAAGCCAGCGCCATGGCTCAATAGGCTAATCCTCCGCCTTGCGGCGCCGGCACACCAGGTTCTAGTCCCAGTCGGGGCGCCGGATTCTGTCCCGGTCGGCCCTCTTCCAGGCCAGCTCTCTGCTGTGGCCAGGGAAGGCAGTGAAGGATGGCCCAAGTCCTTGGGCCCTGCACCCCATGGGAGACCAGGAGAAGCACCTGGCTCCTGCCATTGGATCAGCGCGGTGCGCCGGCCGCAGCGCACTGGCCACTGCGGCCATTGGAGGGTGAACCAACGGCAAAGGAAGACCTTTCTATCTGTCTCTCTCTCTCACTGTCCACTCTGCCTGTCAAAAAAAAAAAAAAAAAAATTAGTCACCATTCTCTAAGAACATTAAAAAGTTTGCAGATGATCTCAATTATGGACAAGTTCACTAAGCAAAAAGTATTACAGTAAGTCTGTTCTTTAGAATTAATGCATGAGTATGCTATAACTGTATTAAAAACAGAAGTTAAATTATGATGACCAGAGCAATCTACCACTTGAGGGAAAAGTAAAATCATTTAAATATACAATTTTCTTTAAGGCTGATTCAAAGAACTAAAAAGAAAAAATAAAACCTTCAAACTACCCTGGAAATGCTAATTTTCCCTCTAACTTTGCTTAGTGAAGCTAAATAGGGAAAAAAAATTAGACACAAATATTCTACAAGAGGGATAATTATGCAAACTTAGGAGTTCATAAAATTCAGGTACTGAAAGACAACAGAGGGGTCAGCGCTGTGGCTCAGCGGGTTAACGCCCTGGCCTGAAGCACCGGCATCCCATATGGGAGCCGGTTCTAATCCAGGCTGCTCCTCTTCCTATCCAGCTCTCTGCTGTGGCCTGGGAAGGTGGTAGAGGATGGCCCAAGTCCTTGGGCCCCTATACCCACGTGGGAGACCCAGAAAAGCTCCTGGCTCCCAGCTTCGGATCAGCGGAGCTCCAGCCATTACAGCCAACTGGAGAGTGAACCACTGGATGCAAGACCTCTCTTTCTCTCCACCTCTCCTCTCTCTGTGTAACTCTTTCAAATAAATAAATAAATCTTAAAAAAAAAAAGACACAGAATCAAAGTCAAATGTTTCAAATTTATAGACAGCTTGTTAATGCAACCAGAAATGCTAAAAGTGCAAATGATGCAACATCCTAAGAAGTTACCACACTGTCTACTGACAAAAAATGAAAAAACACTGACTTTGAGCATGTGTCATGCTTTATATTGTGTACTCCTTTAGAATAATAATTTAGAAGAATATGAGGACCTATTTGTCAGTGTAGCATACTCATTTTACTCATTACTAATTAAAGAACCAAACTCCTTTTGTAATGGTCAGCAGGAGCCATTTACTGAATATCCGATGTATTCAAAGCATTAATTTTACAATCTTCATTTAATCATTACAACACACCTTCTTACCTAGAGGAAACAGAAGCACTTACACCTTGGACTGCTAGGGAAAGCTACCCAAAAACAGAAAAAATGACATCATCCTATCCCAAGGGAAGAAAAAAAAATCAAATCCAATTTTTAGATTTCATTACAGACCTAAAAAAAGGTCACAAACTTCACTAGAACTAATGGCATATTTCCTCTGACAAACAGATACGAAATGCACTGACTACACACAAAATAGACTCTAAATAAGAAAATTTAACACTACTACTGCATAATCCTCATACTGATAGCATCCAAGACAGTAACTGGTTTACTTTCCTTTTTTTTTTTTTTTCTTAAGTTTTACTTATTTATTTGAAAGGCAGAGTTACAGAGAGGTAGAGGCAGAGGCAGAGGCAGAGGCAGAGGCAGAGGCAGAGAGAGAGAGAGAGAGAAAGAGGTCTTCTATCCACTGGTTCACTCCCCAAATGGTCAAAACTGCCAGAGATGGGCGGATCTGAAGCCAGGAGCTGGGAGCTTCCTCCAAGTCTCCCACGTGGGCACAGGGGCTCATGCACTTAGGCCATCTCCCACTGCTTTCCTAGCACATCAGCAGGGAGTTGGATAGAACCTGGAACAACAGGGACTCGAACTGGCACCCATGTGGTATGCAAGCACTGCAGGCAGAAGCTTAATGACAATGCCACAGCACCAGCCCCTTTACTTTCCCTTTAACTGTTACTTTTATTTCTTACCAAACTTCTCCAGACAGATATAGAAAACCAGAAATGTCAAAAGAAAAAAGAACAATAATTTATTCTAAATGTAGCACTTCCATTTAAAACACTCACATATGTTTCAGACAAGGACTGAACAGCACTATGGAGTTGTTCTGTATTAGTCAAGATACTGAAACTGAGCAATGCTTACAATGATACTTTGTAGAGGCAGGATAGAAAAGTAAAACCACCAAGAATACTTACTTTCCCCTCCATGAATGCTTTGTTGTATAGAAGCACGCCAAATCCTTATTTTCCCTAATTATGTTCATTTTGTGCTGAAACCTGAAGATTATAAGAAAAAAAATAGGTACACTTAGTATAGTGTTATATAACTCTAGTACAGTGTTACATAGCCTGAATTTCTCACACCCAAAGTATGATCTCTCATTTTCATAATCTGCCATATGTCCTCTACAAGACCATAATTTTTTTAAAGATATATTTTATTTATTTAAAATGCAGAGTTACAGAAGGAGGGAGAAAGACAGTAGGATCAGGGGAGGGGAAGGGGAGTGAGGAGGAGAGAGAGAAAGACAAAACAGGGAGATATCTCTTCATCCACTAGCTCATTCCTCAATGGCCACAACAACTGGGGCTGGGAAAAGGCTGTAGCCAGGAGCCTGGAATTCCATCAGAATCTCCCATGAGGGTGACAGGGGCCCAAGCACTTGGGTCAGCTTCCACTAGCCCTTTTCTCCCAGGCCCATTAGCAAGGAGCTGGATGGGAAATTGAGCAGCTGGAACTCGAATCAGTGCTCACGGAATCCCAGAGTCTCAAGTGAATGCACCACAATGTTGGCCCCTATAATTTTTTTTTTTTTAGCACTCAATTCAGAATAGTTTAAATATTGCAGTTTCTAAGGAACAGTCTGCTCAGCTTTCTGCCATAGCTTTTAGTACCATGTTTTGACTGTCTGCTCAACTGTCTTTCTCTCCCCATTCTGGACAAGAGCCACTCTCTATCAATATCCTGAGTTTATGGAATAGAATTAAAAATAAATTTATATTTCATATTGCCAAACAATGCCCTGGCACATCATGGGCACCTAAAAATGTAAAGTGTCAAATCAATTCCAAAAAGCTTTTATTGAGTTAAGCACCAAGCACTATAACTTTAAAGGGGATCTTTTGTAAACAACAAGTTTCTCATTAAAAAATAATGCATGCCAATGGAAAGAAATCTAAAGTGTTCTAGTCTCCTTTTTCTTAAGATTTATTTGAAAGGCAGAGTGGACAAAGAGAAGAAGAGACAGAGTGAGAGATACATGTCCCCTCCCCAAATGGCTGCAACAGCCAGGTCTGGGCCAGGACAAAGCCATAGTCTGGAGCTCCATCTGGCAAAGATTGAAACACTTGGGCCATCTTCTGCTGCCTTCCTAGGTGCATCAGCAGGGAGCTGGGTGGGAAGCAGAGCAGTGAGGCTTCAAACCAGCACTTCAATATGGGATGTTGATGCCACAAGACACAGCTTAACCTGCTGCACAATGCCAGCCCCCAGCCTCCCTTCTTAGATTTAGAAAAGTGCTGTTTTTAAAACAAAGTTGAGGCTAGTGTTGTAACATAGAGGGTAAAGATGCCACCTGTGGCACCAGCATCCCATACAGGTACTAATGAAAGGCTGATGATAAATTTTGAAAATATAGCAGTTACTTCATTTGAATAAATTAAAACTGAACATAGTAATTTATTTCTTCTTTTGTGACTTGGTTATTTCTTCCCAGCCTTAATAATTAGATGCACATGGCCTGCTTTGTAGCATAATGGGTAAAGTCGTCACCTGCAATGGCAGACTACCATACTGGTTACTGGTTCAAATCCTGGCTGCTCCACTTCCTATCCAGCTCCCCGCTAATGGCCTAGGAAAAGAAGCAGAAGATGGCCCAAGTGCCTGGGCCCCTTCCACCTAAGTGGGAGGCCCAGATGAAGCTCCTAGTTTTGGCCAGGCTCAGACATGTCCATTACAGCCATTTGGAGAAGGAACCAGCAGAAGGAAGGCACTTTTCTCTCTCTGTAACTCTTTCAAATAAATAAATCTTTAAAAAATTAGAAATGCATTCTAAAAAGTCTTGTAGGATACAAATACCAATAATTCAAATGGAATGAATGAAACTATTATTCACTTCAGCAGCTATGTATAACTTTAAATATTAGTAATTTTTATCATCAAATATGCTTTTCACAATTAGAATACAGCCATATTCCATTCAAGAACATTTTTTAACAGTTTTTTGAGATATGATTCACACACCATAACTTCACTCTTTTAAATGTGTACAGGGCCAGTGTTGTGGTGCAGTGAGTTGAACCACCACTTGTACCACTTACACCATTATCCCTGGGCACCTTGATTCTGACCCAGCTCCCTGTTAAGGTACCTGGGAAGGCAGCAGATGATGACCTAAATACCCAAACCCCTATCACCCATATAGAGAACCAGGATGGAGTTCTTGCCTCTGGGCTTTGGCCTAGCCCAGACCTGGCTGTTGGTGGCATCTGGAGAATGAACCAGCAGGTGGAAGATCCTATCCCTCCCTCCCTGTTAATCTGCCTTTCAAATAAGTAAACAAATCTAAAAAAATAAATAAAATGATACAATTCAGTCATTTTCAGTATATTCACAAAGTACTGCAATCGTCACAAATACTTTTAGAACAATTTCATTATGCCAATAAAAAACCTTATACTCTCTTTCTCTCTTATCCTTCTTTGTCCCTCCCCTCCATCTGCTGCGTTTTCCCAATAAACCCTTTCCCTTACTCCAGTGTTTGGTGTGTTTTGTGACGGCCTAATAGAAATAGATAACCCTAATCTAAAAAGTTATGACATGTCCTGAAATTATGCAATAACTTTAATTGAATAGTCATCAGGTATCAGCTACTGGGCTAGACATTTGCCATGCATGGTATGTCATATTGTGCCCGTAACAACATTGTGGGACAGGTAAGATGACTCATGATACTGACAAGAAAAGTGAGTGGTCAGAGAAATTAAAACACTTGTCCAAGATCACAAGCTAGTTAAGTGGTTGGATTAGGCTTTGAACCAATCAGCTTAACTCCATATGCCTTGTATTTAACCTAATCTGTAACATCTTTAATACAGAGTCATCATTTGACAGCACATAAATTCAGAACTTCAGAACTTAGAAATAACTTATAAACTTGTAAACTCACGTTAGGCATGAAACAAATGACCACACTCAACATAGGACGTAAAAAATGGTCTCCACTCCAAAGTTGAACTACTATGCCGTTTATAAGTAAACTTATTAATATTTCCATCCATGGATAGGCTTTAATTTCTTTTAAACAAAGTGTTCAGAACAAACATAACATAAATTTGTTACCAATATATGATTTATGGATAGTCTTTAAAAAGAGTGATCATCACCAGAAAAACATTACTTTAACTTCTGAGTTTTAAAATAATAACATTAGTGAGATCTAAGGCTGAAACCTATTAACAGTAGTGTAATATTAACCTCACCAAAATTCTATAGTCTCAGGAAAACTTCTAATCTTTGACAGACTAACTTCACCCAATAAATGACAACTGATCTGGAAACTTCATTCTTTCAAACCATGAGGATATTCCTAGACACACAAAAAAACTCATTAAAGAGAGTAATGTCAGGAGTGTTGTGGTGTAGTTGGTTAAGCAGCCACCTGCAATGCTAGAATCCCATTTTGGGGCTCCAGTTCTAGTCCCAGCTGCTCTGCTTCTGATCCAGCTCCAACGGTGGAAGATGGCCCTCGTACTTGGGGCCCTGCTATCCATGTAGGAGAATGGATGGAGTTCCAGCTCCTGGCTTTGGCCTGGTCCAGCCCCAATTGTTGTGGCCATTTGGAGAGTGAGCCAGTGGATGAAAGAGTAATGTTGATTCACCTTAGAAAAATGCATAAAAATAGGGTAAGGAGTAGTGGGTGTTTGGCCACGTTAACACATGTTAAAAACATGTTAAAATGGGCCAGCACCGCAGCTCACTAGGTTAATCCTCCACCTGCGGCGCCCGTACTCCGGGTTCTAGTCCCAGTGGGGCACCAGTTCTTTCCCAATTGCTCCTCTTCCAGTCCAGCTCTCTGCTGTGGCCCAGGAAGGCAGTGGAGGATGGCCCAAATGCTTGGGCCCTGCACCCGCATGGGAGACCAGGAGGAGGCACCTGGCTCCTGGCTTTGGATCTGCGCAGTGCGCCGGCTCTGGCAGCCATTTGGGGGGTGAATCAACAGAAGGAAGACCTTTCTCTCTGTCTCTCTCTCTAACTCTGCCTGTGAAAAAAAAAAAAATGTTAAAATGACTGTGTCCCACAGTGGAGTGCCTATGTTTGAGTCCTGACTCTGATTCCAGCTTCCCACTACTGCAGAATCTAGGAGGCAGCAGATGACACCTCAAGTATTTGGGTTCCTACCACAGACATGAAGGATCTGGATTAAGCTCTTGGCTCACTCTTGGCTGTTGTGAATATCTGTGTAGCGAACCAGTGGATGACAGCTCGGGCACAAGCACTTAATAAATTAAGCAGGTAATAACTTTTATATTCACATGTCATAAAAAACTATTCAACTAAAAAAATGTGTAAATTTTCAATGGTGTCTTCATAGCAGCTGTATCATCAGCATTTGCCATTCTGCCAGTTACAAGGCTACTCAAATTAGCAATAACTTATCTGTTCAGTCATCGTTTGTACTTCATCTCCTTCATTCCTGCAGTAGTATCCCATTTCAAATTTTCAAAGACCAACACTCTTCATGATGATGAAAAATTCAAGTTTACATATTCTTTCCAAATAAGCTGCATTGAAAAGATCTCCAATTTTTCGAGTCTTCATTTGTTTTCATTCTGTATTATGATTTGCATTACCACCAAAGCTTTTTTGCAAATTCAGTTGGTTCTTTTGATAGAACTGTACCAAGGATTAAAATGTCAAATTCAGGACAGGCATTTTGGCTAGTTTCAGCTTTTTCAATAAATTCCACTGATCCATGCTTTCAAGTAACACAATGTTCTTGCATTCTCTAATTTATTACTGGCAGTAATGCTGGTAATTCATTTAAAGATCTTTTATGGACAAAGCAGGAACGATTTTTTTAAATATACATGATTTCAACACAAAATCACAGGATTTAGGAGTCCACAGCAGAAGCCCACATCAAAATGACAGTAAGAACAAAAGCAGGATGAAGGGACTGGATACCACAGGCACCCAAGCAGATTATAGCCAAGCTATAAGCAAAAGATTTTGTACACATGGCAAAATGAAGTACATATTCATGTCTTGTGTTTAGCAGAAACTCAGAGCACTCATTTAGCCAGGGATGAATGAGTACACTCTGAAAAATAATACACTTAGTGAATGAAGGAAGTAGTGTTAAGGCTATTTGCCTATTTAAAACATACACTACACAAAACCAACTGGAAGTAATTTTTACACAATATGACAACCTGAAGACAGTAGGTAAGATGCTAATTTATTCTGCTCTCCAGTAATGTATTAAAATCACAGAGTTTGTCTTGAATTGCATCAAAAAAGCAAGATGGATCAATGTTTGGACAACAAGATGGACAGACCTCTGATAAAGCCAACCCAGTAAAATGTTGCTGAAAAAAATGGAAGTGAATATGTGGGTATCTAAAGTAAAGTTCTTCCAACCTGGCTTTAAAGTTTTTATAATATGTTGGTGGAAATTTCCTAGTTTCCCTTGCCTTTCTGATCAAAATCTTCTACAATGAAAATACTGTTTACCTGCTACACTATAAAACCACACCTACATATGGTAGACATTCATGACATAAAAAACTAATTTATAAGAGTAATACATCCTTATACAGCTAGATCTGATTAAAAATGTAGGGGAAGGAGTATCATTACTAAGGTAAAGACTAACGTAAAGACAATCTCCCATATTGGCTTCTCAAACATCTAATTTTGCTCATAACTAGATTCAAACTCTGAGTAAATCACATCTCTAATATGGTTTCAAATAAAAGGTACAAAATGTAAATGGCTAACAGAACATTAATTTTTATCCATATTAAAAAGCCATTACTAGACCATCTTAGAATGTGCTGTGTATGGAGGAAACTGGTAAATGAACATTAACCTTTTTTTTTAATTTTAAATTATGACTCAAGCACAGGTGAAAGCATATCCTTCATCCAAATGAACAACAAATCAGTATGTGAAATGTGTATAATACCTACAGGAATCTTAAGACAGCCATAAATAGATCACAAAATTTCAGGTTTTAGAGTGCATGCCATCTTAGGCTCTTTAATTTATTGAAGAAGCCAATTTCTCCAGAAATAAATGCTGTTAGAGAACAAGAAAGCCAGTGGTATTAATAAACTTCAGCTGACAACCATATCACCAAATAATTGTCTAGAAGTTATAACACTGAAGCATCTGCATTGTCAGCCATCTCAAAATTAGCTTTCATTTAGTTATTTTTAAATATTTTTGTATTTGAAAGGCAGAGAGACAGGCAGGGGGAGGTTGTGGGGAGACAGATCTTCCATCTGCTGGTTCACTTTCCAAATGGCTTCAACAGCCAGGTCTGGACCAGGCCAAAACTAGGAGCTCCAGCTGGATTTCCCACATGGGGGCAGGAACTCAAGTACTACAGTCATCACCTGCTTGCTGCCTCCCAAGCACGTTAGCAGGGAGCTGGGTTGGAAGCAGAGTAGTTGGAACTTAAACCCACACTTCAATATGAGATTTGGGCAACCCAAGAAATGGCTTAACCCAGAGCACCACAAGTCTACCCCAAAATTCACTTTAAATGTTCCCACTATCTATCTCAAGGTAAGTGAAACAGTCTGAGCTCTCTTCTATTCTTTAAAAAATAAAAAGGAGGCCGGCACCGCGGCTCACTAAGCTAATCCCCCGCCTGTGGCACCGGCACACCGGGTTCTAGTCCCGGTCGGGGCGCCGGATTCTGTCCCGGTTGCCCCTCTTCCAGGCCAGCTCTCTGCTGTGGCCAGGGAGTGCAGTGGAGGATGGCCCAAGTGCTTGGGCCCTGCACCCCATGGGAGACCAGGAGAAGCACCTGGCTCCTGCCATCGGATCAGCGCGGTATGCCGGCCGCAGCACACCGGCCGTGACGGCCATTGGAGGGTGAACCAACAGCAAAAGGAAGACCTTTCTCTCTGTCTCTCTCTCTCACTGTCCACTCTGCCTGTCAAAAAAAAAAAAGAAAAAAAGGAAAGAAATTGATTCCTTTTCAATTAAAACCTGTCTGTATATGCATACTCAGGAAATAAAAATGTAAGAGAAATTCAAAAGTAACTCCTAAAATTAAAGAAACAATTTCAGTATTATCTTATTGGAAGGAGAGGGCAAGCTACAAACACTATAGCAGTTAACTTCACTGGCCTTTTCCATTCAGCAATATAAAAATACCAAAATAGGCCTACCTATTCATATGCACTTCATCTGAGGAACTAGTTTTACTCCTGGCAAAACAGATATATATCTGTTTAAAAAAAAAAAAGCATTTTTCCATAAAAGACATATTGTGATTCTTGCGACTCTTCCTTCACCAATACTTAAAAATTCCTTGAAATATTCACCTGAAAAGTTTTTTCACAAATGCACTCACTTAAGCAGCTTTTAAAAAAATCATTATCATTGGTCATTTATATATTCTATTTAGTTTGTACATCCTTAAAACTTTCTAAACCTAATTTCTATTTCATTTTGTCTTTCAAGTATAACTTACCTAGTAAGAACAAAGTGTACTAGTTGAATAAACTATTCTCCAGATTACAAACAGGTGGTTAACAATATCTCTATAATATAGTAAACATGGGCAAACATAGTAAAATATGGGCAAAAGAGATTTTCAGCAGCCTTGTCTTACCTTGGTGCTGTTTTCCACATAGGAAATGGATAATGGGGAGGTAACTTCCTAGAACTGTAACTAATACAACTTGAAGAAACTTATACATTAGGCGCTTGAACACCCAAACTTTTCTCTTTATATTAACAAACCACAAGTTGTTACAATTTCCCCTTTACCCAATACAATACAGATTTCTAGTTTGGTTCTTTCTGAACTATCCCTATTATTCCTACCACTCCCACAGTGCTATACAATTTACAAAACACTTCCAAATCACCTTAAAAAAAAAAAAAAAAATTCCAGGGCCAGCACCATGGCTAAATGGGTTACCCTATATGGGATATGGACAGTGAACCAGAGGATGGAAGATCTATCTCTCTGTCTCTCCCTCTGTAACTCTTTCAAATAAACAAATAAATCTTTAAAAAAAATCTATTTACAATTAAGTAATCTGATGGTCTAATTCTACTTCAAATATAAAACACAAAGTACAAAGTACATTTTGCAGAGCTTAATATATAGATTTTCCAGTGGTGCAACTATCATGCAATCTGAAAGATTATGCTTAATTTACCTTATTCATGAAAGAAAACAATGCTAATGATAACCTCACCTGTGTGATGAGTCACCAATATGACAAATCTAAGCCCCTTAACATTTCTGTTAAAATCAAACTGATTCTATGTACAAGAGCAAGTCTCTGACAATTTAACTGTGTATTTTAGCATAATCATACTCAAGTATACACATTACAATACAGTCAGTTCTATTATAATGCTATTTATGTGAATTTATCCCAACAAGACTGACATATTACTGAACAATCTGAGCATGAAGAAATTTTCATATTTTATTATGTGTGATTTCATCACCAAGAAACACTAAGATGAATGCAGAAAACTGTACCCTGCTGAACTAGGCCACACAGAAATTTGGGAATCTATAAAACACTCCCCCACCCACCCACCCACCCACACACACATATAAGGACACTATGGCAGAATGGGTAACGCCAGCACCTGCAGTGCCAGCATCCCAGCTGCTCCACTTCCAATCCAGCTCTCTGCTATGGCCTGAGAAACCAATGGAAGATGGTCCAAGTCCTTTGGCCCCAGCACCTGCATGAAAAACCCAGAGGAAGCTCCTTGCTTCTAGCTTCAGATTGGCACAGCTCCAGCTGTTGCAGCCAACTAGGGAGTGAACCAGTGGATGAAAGATACCTCTCTCTCTCTCTCCCTCTCTCTCTCTGCCTCTCCTTCTCTAATTCTTTCAAATAAATAAATATTTTTTTAAAAAAGGACAGTGAACCACACATTCACATATGTATACCATTATAATTTTCCATTAGATCTCACATAACTTTCCTCCTTCCTGTACCTACTCACAAACTGATTCCTTCCAATGTTCACTTCCACAAACGTTTTCAAGACTAAAAGTCAGAATTAAAGTATTAAACATTTAACATGAACAAAATAGTGCTAATTTTAGGTTCCTATATTTTTAAAATGTGTCAATGATTTAGTTTTTGTATTCTATGCTCCTAACCAATTTCTCCAGTAAGTCCTAGTTTTTAGTTTTTTCAATTTTGCATAGCACAGCAGTTTTTAAAAACGAGTGTCCCATGTTACAGCAGCATCAGATGTATTTTATCATAAATTTCTTTCAATTTTATTTGTAGGAAGAGGGGTATGGGTTTTGAAAATCTAGTGTATACAGTGACTACATCACTTATTTTGATTGCCAAATCAATCTTTTTTCTTTAGGTCCTATTTTTGGTATCATATTTAAAAACCAAAAGTCAGATTTTCTCCTATTGTCTAACAGTTTTATAGCTATATTATTTTATATATTTTTTGTTTTTATCTTAGAGTGACAATACCTACCTTATTTAACGAGTCTACTTCAAATAACATACCCTTTTATGTGTAAAGACCTAATAAAACAGTATATTACCACTATCTCCATCCTAGCCTTTGTATTAATGCCTTCTTTCTACCTTTACATGATACACAATTTACTGCTATTTTTCCATGGTCTTTTAGAGCAATTAAAACTAAGAAAATAACGAGCTCTATTTTGTTTTCATTTCCAGCACTCCTCATTTATTTGTGTATATCCAAGTTTCAGTCTGTATGAAGAACTAATATTTCTTGTAAAGTAGATTTGGCAGTAAGCTTGGCTTTTACTTTAGGGTGTCTATTTCACTTTCAATTTTGAAAGACTTTTGCAGTACATAAATTTCTGGGTTGACAGGTTTTTCCTTTCACTACTTTAAAGCTGTCACTCAATTTTCTTCTTGCACACTTGGGTTCTCTGCTACCTATCATCTTTATTCCCTCTTCTGTAACATTTCTCTTTTCTTTGGCTACCTTCAAGATCTTCTCCTTGTCTTGATTTAATTTATGATATGTTTTCTGCACAGTCAAGGGTGGGATATTTAATCTGCTTGATGTTCTCTTGGATCTATGGTTTGATATTGGGCAGTAATTTTGGAAAATTCTCTAGTACTTCCACAAATATTTCTTCTGCTCTATTCTCTCTTCTTCTAGGATTCTAGTTATGCATATATTTAAATGGTTAATACCTACCAAGCTCTTCTTTTAAAATATTACTTGTTGCAATTGCGTAATTCCTGACATACCTACAAGTTCACTGATGCTTTACTCAGCTGTGTCAAATATACTGAGAACAAAGCCATTCTACATCTCTTTACTGTTTTTCATTTCTTTAATTTCCTTTTGATTCTTAGCTTCTCTGTTGAAATTACCCATGTGATCGTCATACTATCATACTCCTATTACAGCATTCAACATATTATAGTCCTTCCAATGAATCTGAATGTAGTTCTGATAACCTCTTTCTCTTGAGAATTTTAGGGTTTTGGTTTCTGTTTGCTTCTGATCTTTTCATGAGTCTTGTAAATTTTCACTGAAACCTGGTCATGTTGTACAGGACATCAGAAACATGAATAAGTTTTATGACTGGAAATGAAAATACATTTACTTTGGTATTATTATTATTATTATTATATTTGAGAGGGAGAGAGAGAGAATCTTCCATCTGCTGGTTCAGTTCCCAAATAGCCACAACGGCAGGAGATGGCCGATCCGAAGCCAGGAACTTCCTCCGAGTCTCCCACGGGGGTGCAAGGGCCCAAGCACTTGGAACATCTTCCACTGCTTTCCCAGGCCATAAGCAGAGAACTGGATTGGAAGGGAAGCAGCCAGGAGACTAACTGACATCCATATGGGATGCCGGCGCCACAGGTGGAGGTTTTAGTCTAGCACCGGCCCCTGTAAGGGTTTTAGTGCAGTGTTTGTGCAAATCTAGTTATGGGTCAAGATGGCATTATGATGTTACTAGAGTATCCCATAGCCTTCACCTATTTTCAGAACAGTTGTTGCTGTAATTTACCAGACTATTTGATCATCTGTGCTGTGCCTCCTTGCATAATCTTATGTCTCTCTTAGTATTCTGCCATTGTAAGTTATTCAAAGCTTTTTCCCTTGCTGGCATGGGGTGGGGTTTGCAGTCTCTAACGTTCTCATTAAGGTACATGCTAAGTCACGCACTATGTCCCTGATCTCAGGGTTATG
Organism: Oryctolagus cuniculus; assembly: GCF_964237555.1. Lineage (NCBI taxonomy): Eukaryota > Metazoa > Chordata > Mammalia > Lagomorpha > Leporidae > Oryctolagus > Oryctolagus cuniculus. Next base: position 148,526,719 of record NC_091435.1, read on the forward strand.
GCCTCCTTGGTTCTCCCATCCTCCCCTGGCTGCAGTTTTGAGTTCAGTGCCTCTCCCTTATGCATAAGATTCTTCCTCTCTTCTTCCGACTCAATGAATGTTCATCAACAGGGCCAGCCAAGGTGCTCTTCTGACCAGATTAAAGCTTCTGTTCCACAGAGGAGAATAAGAGTGTCTTCATACTCCTCAAAGTTCTGTTGCTCTAGGTCTACAGAACAGACAACTCCACATGCTCTTTCCACTCTTTCTAGGAAAATTCCCAATGTGGTTTGTGGATAAAGAGCATCAAGATGGTGTACTTACAACCTTCATCAACTTGTCAGCTATTCTAGCTGAACTCTTTTACCCATGACCAGGAGAACGCGAATACATGAATACCCTCTCGGTAAGCATTTTATCTCCTTCAATTGTAGCCCAATAGTTGGCTCTGCAGCCTCAACTCTTTAATAAGCTTCCAAAAAGGCATAAATTTGAAGTTAGTCTAATTCTTTTTTTCTAGTAAAGGTGAGAAAGCCGTTTTTAGTACCAAGGCCAAAGCCAGGTGTTGGTACATTATTTGTAAACTAATTCAGGATAGTAAAGGAGGGGTTATAAGTTATTTGATATAAACAGGATCTTTTATTGGGTCTGACAAAGCTGAGAAACACTGATTCAGTCTCTCAAAAACAACTCACCTTTAACCACTGCCAAACATCACAGGGAACATTCAGGCCAAAATCTATTAGCAGCAATCAAATTTGTGCTGCAGTTTAACTGCATAGCCTTGTTTTCTACTTCACTAATTTTAAAGACTACTAAGTATCCTTAATCAGAGAAACAGGAGAAAGGTATGTGCAACAGAAACCTCAAATTTACCTGTATAAATAAAACTGATTGATGACTAGAACCAAAGTAATCAAAAGATACTTAATTGGGGTTGAAATTAAAAGGGTGTCTACTAAGAAGCAGACTCCACTATCAAGCTTTTTTACAAATTATTAGTAAAGCAAGAACTGTTACAGTAGACCTGGGCAACCAGCTTCAATTTGTCAATAAAGCTAAATTATTATAAATAAGCCATGCTTTCCCTGATTCCATAAATTCTTCCACTGTTGACATTCATAATTTTATTGAATTTTTAGCTTAGCTTGTTTGCAAGTAAGCTTGTTAACACTGCAAGACATTCACATATCTTACATTACTTATTCCAGCTACTTGAGAAAAAGATTGCCTCTCAGAGGAATACAAATGCTGCTGTTTTCCATGAACTGTACTCTGGCTTTCTGAGTAACCCTGACTCCTCTTTTCCTCCCTTAAAATGGTCTACTTCCTGTTTTCAAATGAATATAATGTAATATTTTCTGAACAAGGACTTATGTTTCCTGAAAGCACTGTAACACTAACAGCACAGTCCAAGTTTGAGATGTAGCCACTTAAGCAGTTTCACATTTACACTTAATGTTAACAAAGTTTTATGTTACATACCAAATTAAGTCAAATAATAAAGAGCTTTCTGGAAATCAAAGAACTGTGAAATCTATTCAGGATACTGTTATTTCTCACAAATAGTTTCTGTAAAACGTTTTTTATCTTTTTTGGCCTTTAAAGGCAAGTTCTGTTTTATAATCTTATAGACCAACTGGTTTACTACAAAACCTGACCACTTTGAGTAATTTCCCCAAATTCTGCATGCAGTACTTTCAAACCATATCAGCAAGAAAAAAATTACTAGGGATAGGCCCTGAAGAAAAATTCTGGAATATTACTTTTCTTCCAAAACACTAAAACTCCAAACGGCATAAAATAACTCTACAGCACAAGGCGCTCCACAGAGGATGCAACAGCATCAAGTGGAGGCCCTGCTCTTCGATGGGAAGCAAGAAATCAGTACTTTGGGAGATCACCGCTGTATTACGGGGCAGATGACTGCTCGTCCCCATCCCTAAGCAACGATAAAGGAAACAATCTCAAGACAAAGCGGTTAACGCCAACACTCTTAAAAAGGAGACAATTTAAAGGAAGGGGCTCTTCTTAAAGTGTAGTAGTCTCAAACATCCGTTAAAAAACACTTTTCCCAGGGACTAAGCCCTACTTTACCCACTCCGAGCCCATATTGAGAGGTAAAACATCACGGCGTAGCAAAGGAAAAGCTATTGTGAATAAGCTGCCTTGCAAAAAGTAAAGAACCTTGGGAGAAAACTCGATTTCTGGGAAAGGGAGGGACTGTAAGACGCCTGGTCTGCTCAATTCCTAACACAACAAAACGAAACTAGGCAAAACCCGAGTCAATGCGGGACACTTGATGGGCCACTGAGCAGAGAATCCCAAGAGTGTCCGGTGCCCAGCGTTAATGGTGCCAGGACGAGAAGGCCGAGAGGATCCCCAAGACGGAGCCCTCAGGGAAGAGGGGTATGGGGTAAAGATGTGCTAAAGGGCGTGGGAGGGGCGTGGGAGAGAAATCGAAAGAACTTGGCAAAAGGGGTGGGCTACACAGGGCAGTGCCCCAGGCAAGTATCACTCATAATAGGGGTAGAGATTCTGGCGGAAGAAACCAGACAGGCAGCTGAGAGGAGGGTAACCCGATTCCTTCAGCAGCTGCAAGTTCGAGGCCCAGTGCAAAGTACGCTCAGCGGAAGAATGCTTAGGGCAGAGCCCTAGTCCTGTACCAGGGTCAGCTTTACCTTCGCGGGAGGCTGGAGAGGCTCCGGCCCGAGCTCCACCCGCCGCCGGCTCTGCGTCCACAGTGCGACGAGGCACCCTCTGGCCTCCTCCTCTCACCACTTCCCCTTTCCCGCCGGGGCCCTGTGGCTCCGCTACCGCGGGTTCTCGGTGCCGCCGGGTGCGGCCTCCCCGCCCCTCCGCCTCCTCCCTCCGCCTCTCAGAGACTCACTCTGGAGGCAGCCATCTTCACTGGGCTTTGACCGACCTCAATCAACGCGCCTGCGTCGCCTCTGCTCATGAAGTCCCGAGACATGGTCAGCTGACCTACTCTTCCGCCTTCCGCCCCGCCCCTTTGCCTACGTCTCCTGCCCTCCCTGTCCCATTTGTCCCCGGTCCCTGAAATCCGGCGTTCCCCCACCCCGCCGGTTCCCGGTTCCCAGCAGGAACACGTGCGTAGAATGATAAGGCGGCGGAAGAATCGAGTTCACGCAGCGCGGCGGTGCTGAAAAGGGCACGCCCCCCCGCCCCTCCGGCAGTGTTGGGGGCGGACACACCCCCGGCACGCACGGGAAGGGCTACGCCCCTCAGCGCACATCCGGTGGCAGGAGTGTGGCCCGGATGTGCGATTTCTATGCCCGGAAGTCCTGTTATAAAGCATCTCCTGACCTAAACCCGGCCTTGTCTCTAGCTTAACTGCGTTGGGATCCTGCGGTTTCGCTTGCTATCGAGACTCCCGGGACGGCTGAGCGGTGGTGTGGGAAGTGGCGGGAACACCTCGGAGATGCCTCAGGCTTAGTTCGTGTGAGTTCTGGGAAGATGCTGCTGACAGCTCTTCTAGGAGTAACTTATCAACTCGGAGGGGGAATTACCCAGCTGCACAACCGGCAATGTGATTCCAGAACCTGTGCTCTCTGGATGGCGTCTCCGTGATCCTGTCGGGTCCCGGAGTCGTGCGAGGAGTGACAGGGTGGCGAAAAGGGAATGTTGGGACTTCGTAGTGTTATGCGGACGTTCAGATGTTATCTGGGGCCTCTGGTTTGTTTAAGGAGGGCCAGTGATCACTCCCAGACTGGAACTGTGGAGATACAACTTTAAATATTAGTGTTTTAAAAGTGATGATTCTGCTGCAAATGCCAAACAGGCCGTGTAGAGCAACTTGTGTGTATATATGTATTATTTTATGAGGGTTAAAGAGCTGTGATAAGAATTTCATAGTCAGTTGCGTAGCAGTCCCGAAATTGTGATTTTCTTGGTGTGGACGGGGGGGGGGGTCCCCTTCAGCAGCTGGTGCATTTTATAGCTAGTGATTGCTGGGTGAAAAATATGAAAGATGGGTCCAACAGACTGAATCTTTATTCCAGTGACCCTTTGTCCTACCTTGGGGCAGAAAAAAGGATATTTACCTTTATCCCTAGACTAACTTTTTGTACTGCACCTATAGGATAAGGCATGTAAAGGGGAGGTATCAGAAACAGCTGGGTATGTGACGACAAGACCTGAATAACAGTAGGAAGGAGGGAAAACAAAAAAGGAACAGGAAAGCAGAGTTAAGGGACCTTTTTAGTTTATCCCATAGAAACAGACACTTGTGATTATGTGACATTTTATTGGTTACAAAGCCTTCTAGTAATGCCACAAGTAGATGTGAGGCATGTTTCTGTTATTATACTTTTGTACAGAGGAAGTAGACCCAAAGAACCTCAGAGACTGTCTCAAGGTGACCTAACTCCTAAAGGTTGAGCCAAAATTTGGCCACCGGACTTCTAGCACGAAGGCCAAAGAGCTATATTACACCTCCATACTGCCTCTCTGTTCAATATTTGAGACTAGTAATATCAGTTCTCAGGGTTGGAAAGAGCATTAGGCTTCCTGAACTGCCCCTACAGAAGAGTCCCTGCCACCCAAGACATCTTTTTCCATTGCATTTTTGGAAATCACTTTCCTTGTATACAGCCAACTAGTCCTCTCCCATGAGACTGATTTTTTGCCCCTTTCCTCTTCTGTGTTACATTCTTATTTACTGATACAGTTAATCATCCTGTCCCTACTTTTCCCTCTGACTACGGAAGCCACAGATTCCCATTTTAGGAAGAGAGATTCCTGGTGTTTCAACTGCTATTCACAAGATGTGATTTCAAACCTGCCTGCCCTCCCCCCACCTCTCTCTCTCTTTTTCTTTCTTTTTTAACCACTTCCCTGGTTGGTCATAGTTGGATTTGAACAAGTTTGTCAGTATCCTTCTTAAAATGCTAGGAATCAGGGGGTAGGAAATCTGTTGAATTCTGTACATCCCCTTTGCAGTGGGGAACAGATTGGGCTGAAGTTCAGATACAGCCTAAGTGGGGATTTATAGCCAGTGAGCAAAGTGTGAGGTCAAGGAGTAGAAAATTGCTAAAAGAAACATCAGGGATAAGGGAGAGTCTGGCTAAACCCACCTCACAGGAATCTTACAAATAGCACCTTGTGGGGGTGAGGGGATGGTAGAGGATGAGTAATCTGATCAGATATCAGGATGATCAGATATCATCTGGCTAAACTGACTTTGCAGAGTTCTTTTGTTAAAACTGGATTTTGGAAGCAAGTATCAGGGCCTAAGAGAGGTTCAGAAGCATAAGGTTTAGTCAAGCAAAGAATCTCTGTCACATGTTGAAATAATAATGGATATATATTTGGTTAAATAAAATTTGACATTAAACTTAATTTCACTTGTTTCTATTTTTTTAATGTAACTACTAGAAAAGGTGAATTTACATATGTCGCTCCCATTATATTCCTCTTGGACAGTGCTGTTACTAGATCCAGGGTCAGAAAACACTTGGGTTGAGTTGATGAGTTTTAAACTCCCACAAAAACTGTTTCTTGTTTGCCACTAGTAGGTTTTCTCAAGGTTTAGCTCTCGAAATGGCTGACAAGTAAAGGCATGAAGATTTCTTGACATAAATCTATATGTCTTGCATATATAGTTTCTACTTTTTTTTTCCTTTTGGTAAATCATGGCCTGGTTTCCCCCGTTTAATCCTGCCTCAGGAACTATAATTTTACTATAACTGTGAAAGACAATATCTTTTCCAATAAAAGAATGATGCTCATATGTAAAGGATTTTGAACTTATAATATGTTGTATTAGCAAAAACAAGTTTTCATTCAATTGTAGGAAATTGGCTAGATCTAATCATATTTTCAGAGGTTGATCAAGAAGAAAAGTAAAATACCTGTTCTGTGTTTTGGCAGTTTTAAAACATTATTAAAGTTTTAACTGTTTAAGAAAAAGATCTATGTTATTTTCTCTTATTAAAATTAGCTCCAAATTCCCTTTTGCAGTATTCATTGCTGAGGATTTTCTAATTCTTACTAGTTAATTCAAACACTTAACAGTAATTACCAAATTGAAGACAAATCTAAGGCCTTATTTTTTTTTTTACATAAAGGGTTTTCAAGTGAACAGTTTCCAGGGTGCTATGTCATCAGCACTTGAAGGAAATGGAGAAGGTCTTCAGGAAGTTAGTGGAAAATGCACATTAATCTTGAATTTCATTTTTTGCAAACTTTTTGAAGCCATAATGTGCTAAAAACATCACAGGAAGTTTCCTTTTCTCTAAACTTGGGCTGTTGATACCTACCTTGAGAAACATTGGAAAGAGTTAAATAACTTGTAGAACACATGGTTACTAAGCACTCAATAACTTAATTTCCTCACATTAGTTATAACAGGGTACCCAGCTTATTTGCATCATCCTTGTGCTTGAGTTTTCTTTGTTGTGGTTCTTAACTGTGTTATTAACAAAAGGTATGGAGTTCACATATACATTCTTTGATAACCGTATCTAAATACTTGTGAAAAATAAAAAAAAGTTCCTCACCATCTCATCATTTTATTTCTGATTAGAGAACATGGAAAGTTGAATTGCTAAGTTCATTTATGAATAATACAATAAAGACCCAAAAATATAGTTCTGTCATAATATAATATTTGAGAAATGTTGAACCCAGACTTGACCATGAAGAAGTTCTTAGAGTGCCAGTGGCCCATTTACACCTAAATTAAGGTGAGTTAACTGGGTGCAGCAGAAACTTTTTCCTCATGTGTTTTGTTGAAGTTCATCACAGCTAGAGGGAAAGGATGTCTATATACTGATCTTGGATAAGAATAGTCATGTTCCTTCTGAGAACAAAACTTCATTATACAAATTCTTACTGGCTTTGAGCATATAGTGAGGGTATCAACATTTTACAAGGGTAAATCGAAATGTTTTTCTTTTGTGCATTAGTAAATGAGGTGAGAACTAAAAATCTACTGAAGAAAATAGTATTTCAAGGTCAGTTCATAGTTACTGGTTCTAAAATTCATACTGTGGATTTTGTGAAAAAAAGAAATAGTCAATATAAACCCAAATAAAGACCTCCAAAATCTTACTAATATAAAAGAAACATGTACTGTAATACTCATTGCTACTACCGAATTTTTTAAAATGTTATGGGTACTTTAGAACTATTACAGATCTACATATTAGACAACCTTTGAGAGTTAAAAACAGTATACTACAAAGAAAAGGTTTACTTATACCAGATAAAATAATATTTTTTCCTTTGTTGTAACTACTGACAATGCACTTACTTGGAGGCATATTTTTTTTCTGTAATCTTTATCTTGTAAATGTTCAAATTCCAATTCTACCTACTTAACCTTTAAACCTCAATTTCCTTATCAGTGAAATGAAGGTAGTAATATGAGGGGACTTCAAAAAGTTAATGGAATATGGAATTAAAGGATAAATTTGGGGCTGGTGCTATGGTGCAGCAGGTTAAGCTGCTGCGTGCAATACTGGCATCCCATATGAGGGCTCTTCAAATTCTGCCTGCTCCATTTCCAATCCAGTTCCCTGCTACTGCTCCTAGAAAAGCAGCAGAAGATGGCATAAGTACTTCAGCCTCTGCCACCCACATGTGAGACCAGAAGAACCCAGGAGAAGCTCCTGGCTCCTGGCTTTGGCCTGGCACAGCCTAAGCTGTTGCAACCATTTTGGTGTGAACCAGTAGATAAAAGATTCTCTCTCTCTTCCCCCCTTCTCTCTCTATAACTCTGCCTTTCAAGTAAATCCTTAAAAAAAAATAATAATAATTTTGTTGAAAAATTTTTTGAGATCCATGTGTAGTTTTTTCCATCAACTTTGAAGACTCCCTAGTACATATCAACTCAGTTACTTTGAGGATTAAATAATAAAGATAAATTGGTACTAATTAATGTTATTTAATATTATAAATATATAATACAATTAAACTCTCAAAAATAGAATAAGGGATAGGGAGATAATTTAAATGTGCCAAATCATCCTTCCCAATAGGGAGTAGATTAATACTTTCTAAATTTTAGGAACAATAAAGGAGAGAAGGAAAGTAGTACCACTCATTTTCCTTAAGTCTGAACTTTCTACCTTCCTGTATACCTTTTGTTCTCTATCTAAAAGCAGATGAGGCCGGCGCCGCGGCTCACTAGGCTAATCCTCCGCCTTGCGGCGCCGGCACACCGGGTTCTAGTCCCGGTCGGGGCGCCGGATTCTGTCCCGGTTGCCTCTCTTCCAGGCCAGCTCTCTGCTGTGGCCAGGGAGTGCAGTGGAGGATGGCCCAGGTGCTTGGGCCCTGCACCCCATGGGAGACCAGGAAAAGCACCTGGCTCCTGGCTCCTGCCATCGGATCAGCGCGGTGCGCCGGCCGCAGCGCGCCTACCGCGGCGGCCATTGGAGGGTGAACGAACGGCAAAGGAAGACCTTTCTCTCTGTCTCTCTCTTTCACTGTCCACTCTGCCTGTCAAAAATAAAAAAAAAAAAAAAAAAAAAAAAAAAAAAAAAAGCAGATGATGGGGGCAGTACTGTATTACACAATAGGGTTTTCTTTATTTATTTGAGAGACACAGAGAACACTCCTGTCCCCTGGTTCACTCCCCCAAAAGCCTACAATGGCCTCGACTGAACTGGAGCAGGAGCCAGGAGAAGGGACTTGATCTCTTTCTCAGGGGTGGCAGGAACTCAGTTACTTGAGCCTTCACACTCTCTCCCAGGGTTTATATTAGCAGGAAGCTGGAATCAGGAGCCAGAACTTGGAATCAAACCCAGGCACTCTGATGTGGGTAGTAGAGGCCTTAACCCAGTGTCTTAATTTCTAGGCTAAACACCTGCTCCACACAGTAGGTAGTTTAAGCAAATGCTTAGAACACCAAGAAAGCAAGGGCCCCCAAGATGAAGGAAACTTGAGAAGGATTTGCTAGTTAATGTCTTACTAAAAGAAGCATCAAAATAAAAATGATGGGAAAAATCAGAACTTTGTTGCACTTTCTTCACTTATTTCATGAGTCTATATTGAGGACCACTAGTGATCTAAATCTGGCTCTGAATTGGGGAGATTTTAAATATATCTGAATGTGTGTTCATGGAAGAGATTGCATTATGTAATTCTGCTGACAATGGGACTTGAAGACAGGCCTGAGATGAAAGGAGAGTTGTTAGTGGGTGTTACTATGTGTGCAGTCTACTGTGCATCCCACCCTGTTAGAACAACCTGCTGTCAGCTGGTACTAACCCATCTGTGCACATGGAGACATGTGCCAAGGCTCAGAGGACTCAGGATTTTCCCAATGCCTCCCAGTTAAATTTGAGAAAAGTTCATGGGAAATGGAATTAAAAGATAAATTTATGTTGATTGAAAACATTTTGAAATTTACACATAGTTTTTTCATAATACAGACTTTCTGAAGACTCCTTGTACATGACAGAGTGAGAATTTGAACTCAGATCTGCCTTGTTTCCATGCCCAGGATTCTCCAAGAGTAATCAGTTATTTTTTGTTGTAAGTGACGTGGTACTGTGAATAAATGGAATAAATGGACTTTGATATCCTTCTGGTCTTTCAACTGAAAACGGTGTGATTTTCTGCCATAAACTGTGTAGTGACCACTGTGACTATCAGTGGATGGAGGAAAAACAGATCTAGAGGTCATAGATGATCGTAGGGGAACTACAAATGATGGACAGAATTTCCATGAGTGAGAAAAGATGCATTTGAATAGCTACATGGAAGTTTTGTACTTACTTTTTCCCTGAAGGTCATTAGTATTTCCATTAGAAAGATTTTCCAATGTGTAGTTGTATTTCTTAAGGCTTGCTTAGTTGTATCAGCTTCCCATTAATGGCCTGATAACAGAATCTTTCAAAAATGTATGTGTAGCTTATATTAAGGAGCTCTAAAAATTTCACCAGATCACTAAATTTAATGGCCACTTTATCCTTTCTGTTATTTATAATCTTAGAAGATATGTATTTTCTTTCACAAGGGTTTATTTAGCTTGTGTGCCAGTGTATAAATATTGATTACTGGAAAAATATATCTCAGTCTACTTGGCTGCCATGACAACCTACCATAAACTTGAAGTAAAAAATGGTCTTTTGTTTTGAGTCTTAGCATCTCCTCTTCAGATCCAGTTTCCTACTGGTACATCCTGAGAGGAAGTGAATGGTGATTCAAGTGCTTGGGCCTCTGCCACCCATGTGGCTTTGGCCTGGCTCAGTCTAGCAGTTGCGCACGCGCAGGACCAGGGAGAGGGGCCAGCACCGTGGCTCACTTGGTTAATCCTTCGCCTGTGGCGCTGCCATCCCATATGGACACTGGTTCTAGTCCCGGTTGCTCCTTTTCCAGTCCAGGTCTCTGCTGTGGCCCGGGAGGGCAGTGGAGGAGGGCCCAAATGCTTGGGCCACTGCACCTGTATGGGAGACCAGGGAGAAGAATCTGGCTCCTGGCTTCGGATCAGTGTAGTTTCGGCTGTTGCGGCCATTTTGGGAGTGAACCAATGGAAGAAAGATTCTCTCTCTCTCTCACTGTCTATAACTCTACCTGTCAAAAAAAAAAAAAGAGAGAGCCTATGGGAAAGATCATTGCTTCTGTACTGTGTATGCTAAAACTAAAAGCCTAAAAGCTTCTGGATTGGTCATTGGAGATCAGAGTGGAAATTCAACATTACACCACCTACAGCCCAAGTGTTTGGAGTGCTTAAGATTCAGGTTCACTATTATGAAAATGGCAATGTTCTGTTGGTTGGTCATAAAGATATACAAGACTCGTAACTGTGTCAAATGAAGTACAAACTGAGGAGTTTATTAAAATCACAGAGAATGCAGAAAATGGTATCAGACAGCAATTAGTGAAAACTACCAAACCATGTCAGACACCACATTCAAGGCCTTGTGCTGGGAACTTCCAGTTACCAGCACCAAAATCAACTGAAACAAGATAACTCAGCTACAAGATTGGCAAAGAAATGCAGAATGGTTCAAGCCTGACTGTAGATTATTCAGTATGTGGAACGAAAAGGATTCAATATGTCATCATATGATAAATGAGTGGTTTATAAACAAGAGTGGTATTTTGCTAGGACTTTCAACGTTAACAGGTTTTGAAGTACTGTTGAACCTATAGCAGCTTAATTTCTTTTGTGTTCTCTGCCTTGTGATTTTCTGTTATCATTATATCTACTTGTAAATCTTTTGACCCTTACATTTAATATTGGAGAGGGAAATCTATCCTGAAGTGATTTTACTGTTTAGAAAATTTTCTTAGCTATGAAGCCTTGTTACCGACTTAGACAGATAATGTGTTCAGTACTTTTTACCCCTGTCCTTCAGATCACTTCTGGTACTTCAGTGGTTTTCACTGATCCACCACAGCTAAAGAGGCTATGCTACAAACTAGTTAAAGGGAAGACACATTCATTCCTCTCCTTCTGACTGCTTTGATCATTTATAGCATCTCATAATGGTAGCTTGCAAGTGTGAATTGGGACTTTTCAGATCCTTTTGGAGGGGCAAAGGAGGTTTTCTGGAAATTCCATTATAGTCAGCTTCTCTGGGAGACTTGTTTTTAAACCCCAAAACTTGAACCACATTCCCTGCACATGAACTTGTTTCTTCTTTTTTCCCTTCCCTCATTGTCTCATTTCCAGCTAGTCCTAGTCCCATTGTAGTTATAGACATCTGCATTTTAAAAACAGTTTTATCCATTTTTTTAATTCAAGAACTGCTTACCTACTGTGGATATAATAGAGTATAAAACTAGAAAAATGCAGATGTTGAAGACATAATAGTTATCTTGTGCTTTAATATTTTGTGGCAGAATTACACTATAAGCAAATGAATCAACTATGTAGTTCACAAATATGGAAAATGAACCAAAGTGAAAAGGATAACTTCCAGGGAATATCTTTCTATTGTACCTGTTATTTAAGGGAATAGTAGTGATTTCTTCTAAACAGGTTATAATGCTTGTTTCAAATTACTTTTCCTCAGTCCTGCTTGCCAAGAACACAAATGTTAACTATGATCTAGGAACCCTTCCCGGATATATTGGCAGGTATATGTGTGATTTCAGAATACACAGGTGACTTAGGTATGATATGACAAGAGAAAAATGGTTGATTCATTTACATTGTTTACATTTCTATGACCAGGCCTTAAGGAAAGATCAGTTTTTTAAGAAACCAAATAGTGTCTTCCTACCTGTCTCCAAATGAAAAAAAAAAAGGGGGGGGGGGGTTTGAGCTTCAGTGTTGTTTTTACTCAGTAATAGAGTCAAGCAAGAGTTTGTTTCCAAGTGGCCCACTTGGAAATGTAAGCATTTTGTTTAGTTCAAATAAAAAATATTTGTATTTTTTGTTATTCATACCATCAATCATACCACACTATCTTCTGTATCAAGTAGTCCAACAGGAATATACCTGTTTTGTTCTAAAAAAAAAAAATCAAGACTTATGCTCATTTTCAGTCTTCCTCAGTTCCTATCAATCTGCAGCCTAAATTAGTAAACAAATGAAAAGTAAATAATCTGTTACTATTGAAATCAAACATGCTAAGGGAGAAGTGAAACTGTAGAAAAATCTAATATCAACTGATATTAAAGTGCATAGGGTTGAAGATAGGGTTGAAGTTGATGGGTTGACACAGGAATTTTCTCTCTTTTTTTTTTTTTTTTTTTTTTTTTTTTGAAGGGGTTGTGTCTTATTGTTTGAGTTAATTTATTATGAGTCCACTTGAACTCAGAATCCAAGTCTATGTGGCATCAAATAGATTAAGAAATCAAGTCCTGGAAGCTTCTGACCCTCTTCTGTGTTTCCCTTAGCACCACCCTTCAACTCAATCACCTCTTTTTTCCATTTAGTTAAAGATGTCTTAAGGAGGGGCCAGCGCTGTAGCATACTAGGCTAAGCCTCTGCCTGCAGTGCCAGCGTACCATATGGTTGCTGGTTCATGTCCTGGCTGCTCCTCTTCTGATCCAGCTCTCTGCTATGGCCTGGGAAAGCAGTGGAAGTTGGTCCAAGTGCTTGGACCCTGTACCTGCATGGGAAACCTGGAAGAAGCTCCTGGCTCCTGGCTTCAGATCAGCTCAGCTCCAGCCATTGCAGCCATCTGGGGAGTGAACCTGTAGTTGGAAGAAATTTGTCTCTCCCTCTCTCTTTCTATAACTTTGCCTCACAAATAAACAAATAAAATCTTTAAAAAAAAAAAAGGAGATGTGTTAAGGAGGCCAGTATTATGGCACAGCAGGTAAAGACACTGCCTACAATTCCGGCATCCCATGTGGGCACCAGTTCAAGTTCCAGCTGCTCCACTTCCAATCCAGCTCCCTGCTAATGGCCTGGGAAAAACAGTGGAAGGTGGCCCAAGTGCTTGAAGCCCTACCACCCCTGTGGCATACCCAGATGAAGCTCCTGGTTCCTGGCTTTAGCCTAGCCTAGCTCTGGCTGTTGCGGCCATCTGGGGAGTGAACCAGCAGAGGGAAGATATCTTTCTGCCCATCCCCCTCTGTATTTTAAAAAAACTTTAAAAAATACTTTAAGGAAAGGGGGAAATCTAGTCCAATACTGGGAACAGTCTTCTAGTATTTTAAGAAGGGGATAGATGAATACATTACTACATGACAGTTAATAGTAGTGGTGACCTATACAAAATTTAGGCAAGAATTGCTAGTTTTATATAAAAAAAATGTGAAATTGATTTCTCTTTCCAGCTTTATACTTTTTTTGCCTTACTTTTATCCCCCTACCAACCTCACTAAGGGGTCTTATATAGAAAATGAGGAAAGGCTTTCAGCCATCACCAGAATTAGAGGTCTCATAGAGACACATGGGGTTACCTCATATCAGCATACTAGCTGGAGTCCTGGCTTCTCTGCACTTTTGATCCAGTTCCCAGATAACGTGCCTGGGAAGCAGCAGATGATGGCTCAATTACTTGAGTCCCTTCTATCCATGTGGGAGACCTGGATAGAGTTCCTGTCTCCTGGCTTGGGCCTAGCCCAGCCCCAGCTGTTGCAGTCATTTAGGGAGTGAACCAGTAGATAGAACATTTTTGATCTCTCTCTCTCTCTCTCTCATTCACTTTCTCTATCTCTCTCTAAGTGATTCCACTTTTCAAAAAATATGTAAATAAATCTTAAAAAGAGGCCTCCTAGATAGCCCATCACTCAGGTGGCATTTATTACAAAGTACCCTGATTGTTGTTGTTCTTAATATTCTGGCTTCAGTGGCGTTCTGATTACATGATTTCGTATGATTAGAATGGTCTTCACTGAGAAAGGCAAGCAGCCATTCCTGCTGCTCTGCTGCTGACCCTCTGAGATTATGCTCTTCAACATCTGTCCCACTGCAATTTTCCTGGAAGGTGGCGAACCCTTGCTACAAACCAGATGGGAGGTTTCACCTCTGGCCAGCTCAGGAGATGACACTCATATAAGATTTTCACTGCTTCAATCAAATCCTGGAATTCAGTCAAGTCTCAGCAACTTGGATCAAGAAGGCTAAACTTCAGTTCTGCCATTGGGAGTCAGAGGGAACCATTAGCACCTTAGACCCTACCAAGCCTCTAGAGTGCAATTAACACCTTTACCGGGGGCTGGTGCAGTGGCATAGCAGGTAAAGCTACCGCCTGCAGTGCTGACATCCCAAATGGGTGCTGGTTCAAGTTCCAGCTGCTCCACTTCTGATCTAGTTTTCTGCTGTGTCCTGGGAAAGCAGTAGAAGAAGGCCCAAGTCCTTGGGCCCCTGCACCCATGTGGGAGACCAGAAGAAGCTCCTGAATCCTGGCTCCGGATCTACCCAGCTCTGGCTGTTGCAGCCATTTAGAGAGTGAACCAGCGGATGGAAGGTCTATTTCTCTCTCTCATTCTTTCTCTCTGCCTCTGCCTCTCTGTAACTCTGACTTTCAAATAAATAAATAAATAAATCTTAAAAAAAAAAAAAAAAAAAAAACCTTTACAGCACTGGTCAGGTGAGGGCACCAGTTTTAAGAATTAGTAAGTCAAAATTTGCAGAGAACTTATGAAGATTACAGAAGGATTTGTTGAGAATAGTTGAATGCACTCTGCTGAATGAGAAGGGTGGAGATTTTACAAAACATTATTTTTTTTTACTATAGCATATGAAACAACTACAGAGCATATAGAATAAGAAGTTCCATTTCTGCCTCCTTGAACTGATCAAGATCAGCCCATTTACCCTCCAAAGCACTGATGGAGCTTCAGTCTCTTCCTGCCTTGTTTTCTCTCCTCATCGTGACCCAGCACACCCGAAGGGAAACTGCCCAGCATCTTTACAGCAGCTGTTGCAGAAGCGGGGCTGTCGAGTCAGCGTTTGGCAGGAGAACAGAACACTGTTCAGCGGAGGCCTTCACTTCACTTTGGTTAGGCCAGCAAACAACAGCAGTCTCCTGGCATGTGCACACACACACACACACACGTACGTTTTGCTGACATTTCTGTTTCCAATCAGGAAAAGGAGGCATTTTCTCTCTCTTCAACCCTTTTCTAGCAACAGGGAGTCTTGAGCAACTGCATTGAGAACTGTTCCTATCTAATAGCAAAGGTGGAACACCAAAGTCCTTAAAAATAAACAAATAGGTAAGTCTTTCCCACAGACCGCCACTTCCCGCCCAGTTCTCCAGGCTCCTCTTTTCCCACTCTGCTCCACATTGGTATCTGCTAAGTACAATTATTCTTTTTGTAACTGGTCTGTGTAGGGAGGAGAAAGATTGAGCCCTCTGTAACCTCTGCTCTGCCATAGCAAGGTTGGGGTTTGCAATGCAGAGCCTCTCATGAGCATATCCCATGGACCTCTCACAACACAGCCTACTGTTTTCTTGCTTGTGCTTTGGTAAAGTATTACTGCTACATGTTCTGTAGGCCCAGGTGTTTTTAGGAAAGAGTTAGTCGCCAAAATCAAAGGACAGAGGTCCTTTGGACACAAAGGACCTTTGTGTTACCAGGTACAGGCAAGAGATTGGCTCTAGTGAATAAGGAGCTGCCAATTTGCTCTCTTGGGGTTTAAAGGTTTTGACAATCTTCCAAAAAAGACACCAGATCTCTGTTACCAGTTTTATCATTTTCAGAATTGTGCCTTTTCTGAACCAACTTTGACTAAATTTAAAGAGCAATATAAAACAGTTTGGTTGGGAGAGATTATTTTTCCCCATTGCCTGTGAGTGGAGTTATCATGCCTTTTGCCATCTTTTTCTGTGTCTTCAGCTGCTCCTGTTATTGCTGTTGTCTGCAGGTCCTCTATTTGGAACCTCTGCTGCCCTTTTGGAAGTTTCCTTAGACTTAATTGAAAAGGGAAATTAGGAAGTTTTTCAAAATTCATGAGATCCAAAGAGAAAAGGCACTTAATCTTGTTACCAGTTAGGTAAATGGTAATACAAGGGTACTTCAAACAGTTCAAGGAAGGGCAGGCATTTGGTTAAGACACCACTTGGGAAACCCACATCCCATGTCAGAATGTCTGGGTTTGAGTCCCAGTTCTGCTCCCCATTCTAGCTTCTTGATAATGTGCACCCTGGGATGCAGCAGTGACACTCCAACAATTATGTCCCTGCCACCCACGTGGGAGACCTAGACAGAGTTCCTGGCCTCACCCCTGCTATTGCGGGCTGTCGGGAAGTGAACCAGATGATGGGAGATATCTCTTCCAAAAAAAGTTTATGGAAAAATAGAATTAAAACATGTTTATTTTTGTACAAAAAAATTTAAAATCCATGCATGGTTTTCCATAATACACATTTCCACAGACTTTTTGAAAGCCTCTCATGTAGCATGTGTCTTATTCTAGAATCATAGAATCATAGACTGCATTATAATTCTATTATGTAATTCATATTGTTAATGATGAATATTAGTTACTACCTAAGAGTATTTGCCATGTGCCAAGCACTGTGATGGGGGCTTTTTCATGCATTAACTCATTGAATCTTGAAAAAATTCTATGTAATAGATAATACTCTCATCCCCATTTTATAGATGACAGAACTGGGATTAGAGATTGTCCAAGCTTTGACAACTAGTAAATAACTCTTATTAACTACACCAAGAACAGTGAGAAAGCTTTAAGGATGAGGTTCTTGGTCAGCAAATCAGAAAAATTCATACTTTCTACTTGTTTAAGCACATAATTGCATGTTGGTGATTAAGTTAAATCACTATGGACAGCTGAATCAGATAAAGCAAGACCCCAGTCTGGGTGCTTCTATTTTTTTTAAAGATTTTTTTTTTTTATTTGAAAGAGTTACAGAGAGAGGTAGAGACAGAGAGAGAGGTCTTCCTTCCGCTGGTTCACTCCCCAGATGGCCGCAATGGCCGGAGCTGAGCCGATCTGAAGCCAGGAGCCAGGAGCTTCTTCCTGGTCTCCCATGCGGGTGCAGGGGCCCAAGGACTTGGGCCATCTTCTACTGCCTTCCCAGGCCATAGCAGAGAGCTGGATTGGAAGAGGAGCAGCTGGGACTAGAACTGGCTCCCATATGGGATGCCGGTGCTTCAGGCCAGGTCATTAACCCGCTGCGCCAGAGCACTGGCCCGTGGGTGTTTCTATTAATAAAATAACCTAGGTATCAGACACATCTCAGTAGGAACCTGAATGTCTCCATTTAAAGTGCCTTGTTTGTTTGTTTTTTCCCCCATTAGTTTAGTGGCGTAATCTGAGCACAGAGGATGGTAGAAAGTCTTTGTGGCTAAAAGCCTAAGTAAATATAATCAGCATAATTCTTACCTTGTTAACAAGCAGCAAATTCATAAAGTCACATTAAGGAAGCCTGGACTTTTCTGAAGAGGCACATCAGTATCTTCTGGAAATATGCCTGTTTGCACACACATACACTGAATGAGAAAATTTGTAAAAGAATTTGAGTCTGGCACATGCAGCTTTGGGCCAGCTCACTCTGATCTCCAGTGAGTCTTTTTAAGCACGATCTCCTGAGAATTTTTTTTTAAGATTTATTTATTTATTTGAAAGTCGGAGTTACACAGAGAGAGGAGAGGCAGAAGGAGAGAGAGGTCTTCCATCCAGTGGTTCACTCCCCAATTGGCTGCAAATGCCAGAGCTGTGCTGATCCGAAGCCAGGAGCCAGGAGCTTCTTCCGGGTCTCCCACGCAGGTGTAGGGGTCCAAGGAGTTGGGCCATCTTCCACTGCTTCCCCAGGCCATAGCAGAGAGCTGGATCGGAAGTGGAGCATCCAGGTCTCCAACTGGCGCCCATATGGGATGCTGGCGCTTCAGGCCAGGGCATTAACCCGCTGCACCACAGCGCCAGCCCCTCCTGAGAACTTTAATAGTCCGAGTCATGAATGGAAAATGACTAGAAGGAAGTACTTTAGAAATCTTTACCATTCGGTTAATATTTGGTGGTGGTAGTATTACAAGAAATTTTTTCTTAATTTCATTAAGATTTTCTATATTTTCAAACGTTTTGATCTTGATAAAATAAAACAGCAAGAAATAGTTTTCAGAAATGTCACTTTCTAGTGTTTTTGCTCAGTTAATTTTCTAGTGTTTCTAGTTATTTCTTGATAGCACTTGCCACCAACTGGAATTATCTCATTCATTTGTGCATGTGTTTATCATCTCCCTTCTTTGTCCCCTCATCCACTAAAGATAAGGTCCCTTTTCTTGCTCACTTTCTAGTGTTTCTGCTCCGTTAATTTTGCTCAGGCAAAATTAGAGGGTGGAAGAAATAAATGGAAAGTTCTGAGTCATCAGCTGACAGTACCATTTCGGTTGGGGGTAAGGACAAGAATCTAAGCATGACTTTGTTATCATTGAAAAGTGGAAAACATTTTGTAGGATTTAAGAGTAGGGAGAAGGAATGCTGAATTCTGATTTCATTTACCACCAGCCCACCGGCTCTCACATCTCAAAGTTTGCAGCAGAAGTTTGCCCAACAACCAGTCAGGATCAGGAGCCTCCCTGTTCTGCCAGTACAGAAGAGCGATGACCACAGGTGCAATGTGTTTCATTTCAAACATATGTTCACACCTCAGACAAAAGCCATCAGCATCACCTGGAAGCCTCCTGGAGCTCCGGACCTTACCCCAAGCTGGTTTCTGTGGTGGGGCCCAGCCATGTGCTTTTAGCAAGCTTCTCGGGCAATTCCAATGTACTTGGCTTGAGAAGCACTGGGGCACAACACAGTAGCAGCTCAGAGAGCAAAGTCTGGAATCAGACTTCAAAGATTTGCATCTCATTTCTGTTTGATTTACTAGTTTTTTTAAAAAGGCTGGATTTAGGCAGTGATTAAAACTCTGTGTCTTAGTTTCCTCATTGGAAAAATAAAGCTGTTTTTTTTTTCATGTTTGTTAAGACTAAGCCAGTTAATATTTGTCAAGCACTTAGCTCAGTATCTGACAGAGGGTGAGTGCTCTGAAAGTCTTTCCTGTTATCCTCCAATGGACTGGAGCATCGCCTACTTAATGTTTCCAGAGTATACAAATCCTAGGAGAGTAAACCTATATTTCATATCAAACAAGTATCACGTCATTCATCAATGCATGCATCCATCAAATATCTGTTGAACATCTACCAAGTTTAAGGGATGGTGTTGTGCTCTTCACATTTTAAGGTGGTATTTTGTAATCTTAAAAGACATTTTAAAGAGTGAGTTAATCAGGGGCTTTATTGAGGTTCAACTGACATATAAAAACTATATATAATCTATATAACTGTAAATTTCGGGACAATTCTTATTTTAAAATTTGTTTTCAAATAAGTTACATTAATTCTGTGATTGATTTAGATTGATGCAACTCCAGAGCAAGTGTTTAGCCTAGTGGTAAGACTCCTACATCCCACATCAGAGTGCCAGGTTCAATTCCTGCTTCTAGTTTCTGATTCCAGCTTCCTAATAATGTGGACCCTGGGAGGAAATGGTGATGGCTCCAGTAGCTGTGTTCCTGCCACCCACGTGGGAAACCTGGACTGAGATCTGACTCCCAGCATTTGGAGAGTGGAGCAGCAGAGGGGAACTCTTTGTCTCTCTCTATCTATCTCTTTCTGGCCCTCAAATAAATTAGTTAAAAAAAGATTGGTACTACTTCAGATTCTGGTGTTCTTCTCCAATCTGTTTGCTATTATTTACTTTTCAGGGTCTTGCCATGGCTGTTCTTGCATTCTGCCCAGGATTTGTGGGTGTGCTCAGTGGAGAGAAAGTATGCAGTGTGCTTATCCTGTCTTACCTGCAGCTGGAACTCTGGGCATAATTATTGCTAGAGCTCCCCTTATGTCTGGGGATCAGAGTCCTCATTTCTATCACATCAATGTTCTTATCAGATCACAGAGTCTCAAATTCGTTGTTAATCCAACACACTTACATAAGTATTTTCCTTAAGCAATGAAACAAAGTCCCTTACCTATTCGCTTTCCCAAGAAACCTTTTTAAAGTGTTTTTTTTTGTGTGAATATGGACCTGCTGTAGGTACTCCGGGTGAATCAGTGAGCAAGAAAAGGGCCCTTATCTTTAGTGGATGAGGGGACAAAGAAGGGAGATGATAAACACATGCACAAATGAATGAGATAGTTCCAGTTAATGGCAAGTGCTACCAATAAACAAAAACAGGGCAGGTAAAGCCACACCATCCTGTATCAGAAGATTGGGGGTGACATATGGTCCGAGTACTTGGGTCCCTATCACCCACATGGGAGACCCTGATGGAGTTCCTGGCTCCTGGCTTCAGCCTGGCCTATGCTTTGTTGTTGTGTACATTTTGGGAGGATGGGAGATCTCTCTCTCTCCCTCACTTGCTTTGCCCCCTCTATATCCCTCCTTTCACCCATCCTTCCTTCTTCCTGCCTCTCTTTCACTCTGCCTATCAGATAAATAAACATAAAAATCTTCTAAAAAGAAAGAAAATAAAACAGGATAATGGTAGGGTAAGGGTTTGGCCTAGCAGTTAAATCACAAGTGAAGATTCCTTCGTGCCTTATCAGATCTGGCTCCAGTTCCTGACTCCCAACTTCCTGCTGATGCAGACTTTAGGAGATAGTGGTGATGGCCTATGGGCACTGGGCTCACTGCCACCCATGTGGGAGACCTGGATAATGTTCTCTGTTGCTCTTGTGAACATCTGGGGGAGTGACCCAGAGGATGGGAGTTCTCTGTCAGTCTCTTGAGAAAGTAAACATGCAGGGTAATGGGCTATAAAGTGAAGGGCAGAATGGTTACTTTACCCAGGTGGTTGGGAAAAGCCTCTCTCAGAGGTGACATTTACACTGATACATGAATATTGATGAGAGAATTCTGGGATGGTGGGGGAAAGGACGGCAGGCAGAAGTTTCTAGGAAAGCAGAAATAAAAATGCAAAGGCTTGGTTTACTCTCTTCCTACCATCCCTTCTGAATTCTGACCACAGAGTTTAAATCGAGGTGAGGAAAATTTCTCCCTGCAGCAGTTGGGGACCTTAATCGAAGTTCAAACTGTACATAGGTAGTAAGCTCCCTTGAGTTAGTCTGACATAACCCATTTCTCTTGAGTTAGTCTGACATAACCCATTTTTTTTTTTTCCTGTGGATCAGCACAAGTCCACATTCTGGCTCAGGATTCAGTGAATGTTAACCAGATATAATGTTTAGAAGGTGTTGATCATGGGACTGGGATAAAGAAACCCAGATTTGCTGTCCTACCGAGTCATAAGAAACGGGGCATATTTACATTCTGAATCATGTTTTTAAACCGGCAGAGAGCTTGCATGCAAAGACTATTTGTGGACAACAGATGGCAGACCACACCCACAACTAGTGGGCAACCTCTCTGTAAAACCTCATGAATTTGGGGAAAAGAAATGGGCTCCAAGTTCTTGCACCACAGTGATTAGACCTGCTGAAGAGCACCACAAAGGTATTTGCAATTTTTGGAACAGTTGGAAGTTTGGATATGCAGTCAGACCCTGATTGCCAGGTATTAGTCAGCCATGGATGGAAAATGTTCAGGAGGAAATAACTGGGGCCTCATGAAACAGACTTTTCCCTCTAGTCATTACTCCTTAAACAATATCATTCATCAACTATTTACATATCATTTACATTGCTATTTAAAGTACAGGGGAAGGCTGTGTAGGTTATATGCAAAAACTATGCTACTTCATATAAGGGATTTGAGCATCCATGAGGTGAGGATACCAAGGAATGACTGAAGTCACCGCCTCTCAAAAACAGGTCATTGAAGTTCTGGGTCCTGTGAAATATTATTTTAGTGACTAAAATACCCCAGACTCAGTCTCATTTGATGAAAATTACCCTATGTGGTTCTTATAGCCATTGACACTTGTCTGTGATTAAGACTTTTGAAGGGCCAGTGCTGTAGCCTAGCAGATAAGGCCACTTCCTGCAATGCTAGTATCCCATATGAGTGCCAGTTCGAGTCCTGGTTGCTCTACTTCCAATCCAGATTCCTGCTAATGTGCCTGGGAAATCAGCAGAAGATGGCCCAAGTGCTTGGTCCCCTGCACCCACCTGGATAAATCTCCTGGCTCCTGGCTTTGGCCTGGCCCAGCCCTGGCCATTGCAGCCATTAGGGGAGTGAACCAGTGGATGGAAGGTTTTCCACATGGGTACAGGGGTCCAAGGACTTGGGCCATCTTCTACTGCCTTCCCAGGCCTTAGCAGAGAGCTGGATTAGAAGTGGATCAGCCAGGACTCAAACAGGTGCACATATGGGATGCCGGCACTGCAGGCGGCAGCTTTACCTGTTATGCCACAGCACCAGCCCTGGAAATCTTTCAGAAGTACAGAGAGATGAGAGAGATCCACTGGATCACTCCTCAAATGGCTGCAATGGCCAGGGCTGGACCAAGCCGAAGCCAGGAGCCAAGGAGTCTCCCATGTGGGTGCAGGGGCCCAAGCACATGGACCATCCTCTGCTGTTCTCCCAGGGGCATCTGCAGAGAGCTGGATTGGAAGTAGAGCATCTGGGACCTGAACCAGTACCCACATGGAATGCTGGCATTGCAGGTGGAGGCCTAACCCTCTAACCACAGTGCCAGCCCCACTGCACACTTTCTTGATTACTGTATCTTTATATTGGGTCTTAAAATCAGATAGTGTGATTTATTAAAATATAATTTTCCAAAAAAGATAATTTGATGTCATTCTAAGGAAACTAGCCTGAATCTTTAGGCTGGTAGATGACTGATGTCACCAAGTCATGCCATTTATAAAAATATATATAAAGTTTTATTTATTTGTATTTATTTGAAAGGCAAAGAGATAAAAAAAAGAGAGAAGGAGAGAGATCTTCCATCTGCTGATTCACTCCCCAAATATCCATAATAGCCAGGCCTGGGCCAGGTTGAAGCCAAGAGCTAGAAACCCCACCCATGTCACTCATGTGGGTGGCAGAGACCCAGGTACTTGGGCCATCACCTGCCACCTACCAGTAAATGCATTAGCAGAAAGCTGGGTGGAAATTGAGGCAGGACCCAAACCCAGACACTGCAATGTGGATTGCAGGCATCCCAAGCAGTAGCTTAACCACTACACCACCACAACCACCCCAAAAATGGAGGGTACTTTTTGAGGATTTTTTACCACACCCCCTCTTTTTTTTTTTTTTTGAAGATTTTACTGCCTATTCTTACTACAGAGGTAAATGCACCAGTTCCTTCACTCCAGAAAGTACTCTAGACTTAAAGGAACACCCCTCTCCCCCGCCACATGTACCCACTTTCAAAAATCGTCCTGAATTTTTAAGATTTATTTTATATTTATTTGAAAGTCAGAGTTACAGTGGGGGAGAGAGAGAGAAAATACAGTATCTTCCATCTGCTGGTTGTTTTTGTTTTTTTTTTTTTTTTTTTTTTTTTTTTTTTAAATAAAGGACCATTAACTTTCACTCAGCTCTCTGCCTTATTCCAACGAAAAGATAGCCATCAAGTGAATCTCAAAGAAAAAAAAAAAAAAAAGGCTTCCGGAACTAGCACTGTGGTGCAATGGGGAAAGCTGCTGCCTGCAGTGCAGGCATCTCCTATGGGTGCCGGCTGTTCCACTTCTGATCTTGCTCCCTGCTAATGTGTCTTGGAAAGCAGTGGAATGTGGCCCACGTCGTTAGGCCTCTGAACCACCGTGGGAGATCCGGAAGAATTTGCTGGCTTCTTCAGATCAGCACAGCTCTGGTAGTTGCAGTCATCTGGGGAGTGAACCAGTAGATGAAAGACCTCTCTCTCTGTAATTCTGCCTTTCAAACAAATTAAATAAATCTTTTTAAAAAATCTTCCACAGGCATATAATTAGGCAATACAGCATCATACCTTAAAAAATAAAGGACGGTTGTTGAACAATGAGTTGGTATTCATTTCTGTCATATACAATTGGTTCTCAAAACTAGGTTTGTCTCATGAAAATGAAAGAATGTAATTTTAATTAATCTAAAATAAGTAGCTATTTAATAATGACAGTTTAATTAATGAACATACAGTAATGAGTAAATAGAGTGTATTTTACTAGCCCATTTATCTATTCTGTAACCAAATTTCACTGAAATACATTAAAATTCAAAAGGCATCCTCTTTTTAAACTTCCACCAGTTTTGTGTGTGTGTGTGTGTGTGTGTGTCAAAATGATAAAATCAACCAGTATAATAATTTTGAGTTGTATCTTCCTGTCTTATAGTAGTACACTATATTCCTACAAAATTACTCGAGGACTCACTTTTTTTTTTTTAATTTTTTTTTGACAGGCAGAGTGGACAGTGAGAGAGAGAGACAGAGAGAAAGGTCCTCCTTTTCCATTGGTTCACCCTCCAATGGCCGCTGCGGCAGGCGCACCGCGCTGATCCGAAGCCAGGAGCCAGGTGCTTCTCCTGGTCTCCCATGGGGTGCAGGGCCCAAGCACTTGGGGCATCCTCCACTGCACTCCCGGGCCACAGCAGAGAGCTGGACTGGAAGATGAGCAACCCGGACAGAATCCGGCACCGCGACCGGGACTAGAACCCTGTGTGCCGGCGCTGCAGGTGGAGGATTAGCCTATTGAGCCGCGGCGCCAGCCTCAAGGACTCACTTTGTTTTATTCATTGTATTTGGGAATATGAGATTTTCTGTTGCCCACATATGTCTGAAAGCAGATTCCTATTTGTTATTATGTATTTAGGGAGATTCTTTTTCCTTTTAAAATGCAATCTGTATTGTTCAAAATGAAAAATAAATTCAGTGTTGGAAAATAAGGAACCAGTTTTAGACTCCAGACCTCCTAACACTGAATGGTGGACGACCCAGCAGATTCCTTCTTCACGTTCCCTAAAAGGCAGTGTGGACTGTGATTAATTGCATTTATTTCCTCTCTGCTCCAGGAGAATTATACTAGTTATAATACTAGGTACCTCTGCACTAGGTTTGTATATGTCATCTCACTGAATTGACACAACAATCTTATGAATTAACCGTCACGAGTAGATCTGTTGACTACTACCAGAAACTTGGAATTCTGCAGTTCAGCTCCAGCTTGGACATCCTGGCCAGCACATTGCACAGCCCAAGGTCCTCACCCTTGCTTTGCTTCCAGGAAGCCTGACTTGCTGACAACTGCTTTCCTGCATCATCTGTTGGCCTCTCTGATAACAGCAGTGATGTTTTCGGTCTCCTATGCTGCCCAGTTTCTGCCATTATCCTGTAAATGTTTAATGATCTTGTAGAGAATCCATCCAATGACTAAATTTTCACCCCTATCCAGTTACCCATTGACTAGGACACACTTTACCGCTGGAAGTTTGACGTATCTTGGAAATCAAAGTCTAAACTTCCAGTTACAGATCCAACATTCCATTCTTCTAGCTCATTCATGCCCCAATCCCATTTAATCTCGCACAATTTCTGATTGCCTCTGCGTTTCCATTTTTTCCATTTGTGTCAACTTCACAGTGCTCCCATCTCTTTTTACCCTGGCTGGCTTGACATTCACAGTTCATCACCTGATCTTCTGAGTAACAGCCTTGCCTTGCTCTATCTTGGAGTCTTTCTTGAGTTAGCTGCTTATTCTCCAAACCCAGTGAATCTAGTCCTGTCCAGTCCCCTCCCTTTCTTTCTCTGAAATTATTTTTACACTCTTAGGCTCCATTAGCTTGTCATTACACTGATTCTTTCTCTTTTTTTAAGATTTATTTGTTTATTTATTTGAAAGTCAGAGTTACACAAAGAGAGAAGGAGAGGCAGAGAGAGAAAGAGGTCTTCCATCCGCTGGTTCACTCCCCAATTGGGTGCAATGGCTGGAACTGCACCGATCCGAAGCCAGGAACCAGGAGCTTCTTCCAGGTCTCCCACACAGGTGCAGGGGTCCAAGGACTTAGGCCATCTTCCACTGCTTTCCCAGGCCATAGCAGAGAGTTGGATCGGAAGTGGAGAGGCCGGACTTGAACTGGCACCCATATGGGATGGCGACACTGCAGGTGGCAGCTTTACCCGCTACGCCACAGCGCTGGCCCCTACACTGATTCTTGCTTAATCCTTCCAAATCATTCAAAGTGCTTTGTGGAGGGTTGCTGATGTTGGTCCAACTCCCAAACCTAAATCACACAAAAGTCCTTCATTTCTTGGATGGCTCTGCTGCATTTCAGAACTTTCAGTAAGGGTTCCATCTTATATTTTCTTTGCTGTGGAGTATCCTTTCCAGGCTTCCTATTGGATGGCTGACCTTTTTCTAATTAATTTACAGTAGCTCCTTATCTGTGAATGAAAGCAAAAAAGCCCTTTCCTTTATGTTGCCATTTTTTCTTTGTCATTTGTCTTATCTATTTTCTTGGTATAATATATAAAAAATTATTTTGTGGTAGAGATAGAGATAATCTTTCTAAATCACTGGCTAGTTCCTTAACCTGGTCTTTTCTTCACTGAAATACTACCTTTATTACATACTATATTCACTACTATATGTCTTATAAACGCATTTAAGTATATTTCTGAAATTTATATTCTTCTCCCTTCATTGGTTTGTTTATTCCTGGACCTGAAAAAAAACTCATATAATTCCCATGGACTTACAAAAATCACCAGTGTAATATACATACTGTTTTTAGACCATTATGCCTTTGGTAGACACATAATTATTTTCAGAAATAAAAACATAAATCTCTTATTTTCTTGATCCATCGTAGCACATCTTTTGTATTCTTTTAAGTTTCCATAAATGACACAACATGTCATAAAAACTTAGTTACTTCCCTTGCCTCAGTTTCTCCATTTTGGGGAAAGAGATGAATTAATTCATTTTCAACCCTTAGAATAAGTTCCTGGTAAGTATTCAGTGTTAGTTATTTTTATTATTTTTTTTGACAGGCAGAGTGGACCGTGAGAGAGAGACACAGAAAGAAAGGTCTTCCTTTGCCTTTGGTTCACCCTCCAATGGCCACCGCAGCCGGAGCGCTGCGGCCGGCGCACCGCGCTGGTCCGATGGCAGGAGCCAGGGACTTATCCTGGTCTTCCATGGGGTGCAGGGCCCAAGTATTTGGGCCATCCTCCACTGCACTCCCTGGCCACAGCAGAGAGCTGGCCTGGAAGAGGGGCAACCAGGACAGAATCCGGCGCCCCGACCAGGACTAGAACCCGGTGTGCCGGCGCCACAAGGCAGAGGATTAGCCTAGTGAGCCGCAGCGCCGGCCCGGTGTTAGTTATTATTAAAAAGATAATTAAATTAGAGCTCCTTTCATCTTCATCCACTTTGTCTTCCTTTGACAGACTACCTGACACTGAGTAGCATACAAAGAGAAGATTGTTTTGACTTACGATTCTGGTGGCTGGAAAGTGCAAACACATGATGCTGGCATCTGTTGAGAGCCCATGGGCTGCGTCACAATGTGGCAAAGAAGCAGCAGGAACCAAGGCAGGTGGTCTGGTTTATAACAATCCTCTCTCACAAGAATGAAACTGGTTCTTTTTTTTTTTTTTTTTTTTTTTTTTTTTTTTTTTTTTTTGACAGGCAGAGTGGACAGTGAGAGAGAGAGACAGAGAGAAAGGTCTTCCTTTGCCGCTGGTTCACCCTCCAATGGCCGCCGCTGCAGCCGGCGCACCGCGCTGATCCTGGCAGGAGCCAGGAGCCAGGTGCTTTTCCTGGTCTCCCATGGGGTGCAGGGCCCAAGCACCTGGGCCATCCTCCACTGCACTCCCTGGCCATAGCAGAGAGCTGGCCTGGAAGAGGGGCAACCGGGACAGAATCCGGCGCCCCAACCGGGACTAGAACCCGGTGTGCCGGCGCCGCACGGTGGAGGATTAGCCTATTGAGCCACGGCGCCGGCCGAAACTGGTTCTGAATTAACTATCTCACTCCTTTCCAAAGGTGGTGCCCCTGAGCTAATTACCTTCTGCTAGGCTCCACCTCTTAAGGATGCACCAACTCTCAGCGCGGCCACACTCGGGACAAAGCTTCCAGCACATGAACCTTCTGGGCTCTCTCAAACCCAACCCAAGCCCAGCACTTGTCTTCCCTCTACCTCTTTTCTATCTGCACTGTCTCCCCAGCTCACAGCCTTTGGTCAGCTTTTATCATCTCTATAACTACAATTAATCCCCTTATACTTTGGACATTATTTGAATTTAGAATTGAGGATATGGGGGCAGGCATTTAACCTGCTGGTTAAGACGCCAGTTAAGATACCCTCATCCTATATCAGAGTGTCTGGACCCAACATATGGCTCTGGCTTCTGGTTGTAGTGTCCCTGCTAATGTGGACTCTGAGAGGCAGCAGTGATGGCTCAAGTAACTGGGTAGGTAGTTGTGGCACTCATGTGGGAGACCTGGATTTAGTCCCAGCTTTTTGGGCATTTGGGGAGTGATCCAGTGAATGGGCACTCCCTCCCTCTCTCTCTTTCTCTCTGATACACAAAATAAAATAAAATAATAAAATATATCAACACATAATATTTCCATTATTGTAATTGTGCTAACATTGCTCACTATTCCATGATTTTGTATTTTTTTGTCATATGCCCTCATTAACTCATTATCTTCTTTAAATATATCCCATCTGTGGTAAGGATGTGGTTATGAAAGATGTATTTCTCAGAAACGTCTTTCCAACTGCAACCTGGACCAGCTGCTCTCCGGGCTGGGTGCCAGCTTGTCATTCTGGGTTCCTCTCAACCTGGTCCTGGCTGTTTTGGATTTTAATCTTATTTTGACTGGGGAACATATTCAAGTAATTTTCTTGAAAGAGTGAATGAGAAATAAGCTTTCTGAATTTTCACGTGTCTGAAAGTGGCTGTAGTTTCCTTCTCTGTTGATTGACACTTTTTTATTGAGTATAGAATGTTAGGTTAATGACTGTCTCAGAAAGCTGAAGTTAGGGCATCCAGGGATTCTAACAAGAAATTACATCCTTTCTCCTTTGTGGGACATAGTTTCCCTGCTCTGGAATCTTTTAGGATGGTATTCGCACCCAAACAGTTCTGAAGTTTGTTGAGAATTTTTCACTATTTTGGTCTATATTTTTTCATATTTTCTCTTTTGGTAATGGTTACATGAGTGTATACAACTATCAAAAGTCATAAAAAGTGTAGCATGTTGAGGGTCTGGCATTGTGGCACCCAGCAGGTTAAGCCACCACAGGCATCCCATAGGAGTTCCCATTCAAGTCTTGGCTATTCCACTTCCCCTCCAGCTCCCTGCTAATACATCTGGGAAAGTTGTGGAAGATGGGCTGAGTACTTGGACCCCTGCCAACCATGTGAGAAACTCAGATGGAATTCTAGGTTCCTGGTTTAGCTTGGCCCAGCCCAAGACACTGTGGCCATTTGGGGAGTGAACCAGCTGATGGAAGACCTCTCTCTCTCTCTCTCTCTCTCTGCTTGTCAAGTAAATAAATATTTTTAAAAAATATGGCATGTGAATTGAATTGTACATTTAGGAAGCAATTCTGTAGGGCTTAACACCTGTGGTCTAGCACTCAGAATTGGATTACACCGTTATGTACAGTTTCCTAGTTGTTTTATGAGTTTGTATGTTTAATGTTTTCATCTTCATCCAAAGCAAGAATTCTTTTGGGCCATGGAACCCTCTGGGCTTTCTGATGCAGCGTATAGACCTCTTTCCACAATAATGTTTAAAAATGTTGAAAATAAAATCTATAGGATTATAAAAAGTCAATTAAATTGAAATAGTCCCCAATTTTTTAAAAAGTACCAAAATTGTGATGGAGTAATATGTTGCTTCTTTATTATCATTTTATTTAACAAGATCCAGTGGAGGGTTGATAGCCTCTCTGCTTTCAAAGCTGTGATGAGTGTATCTCAAGTTACAGATAGCAGCACAATGTGCTGTGACAGTATCTGTTATTTGTGAGTAGCACAGTCACTAGTGTTGCTAAAACTCCTATAGTTTTCATCTACATTTATATCAGACATGCTAAAGTTCAGTTAGAGATTAGGGAAAATGAAAATAGTTTTTTTCCTTCTGAGTTCTTACATCTCCTGAATTTACCCGTATCCCTGACATGGGGTGGGAGCAATTTAAGGGGTGGCAGATTGTGGCTTCTGAAGACGGAGGCATCATCCCCACATGCACTTTCACTTCAAGGCCCTGACACTCCAGCCTAGAGAGGGGAAGTCTGTCTCTCCACCCCTTGAGTTAGCCGGGCTGTGACCAGCAAAATGTGCTGGATGTGTTACTGCCCTGGTTCTGAGGATGGCCCTTGCCTCATCTGTCAGCCTCTGCTTCTTTCCTCATAGAAACAAGACAGCACATACAAAAGACAATTACCCTGATGCCATGGCTCTGTGAAAAGAACAAGCCATGTGAAGGGCCCTGGACTGTGAAACACCATGTGGAAAGTAAAGGCAGCCAAGGAGCATCCAGGTGCCAGACACTTGGCCAAACAGGAATACTGTTTACCTGAATAAAGTACAGAAAAAGGATTCACTTTCAATAAGAAACATCACTCCTGATATCATCAAAATACAATGATATTATACTTGGATTGCACTCACTCATCTTAGAAGTCATTTTTTTTCAAGGCACTAACATTGCAAAAGTGCGAAAAAATTACGACAAAAGAAAATAAAGGGGCCCCAAGTCAACCTGCAACTTCTGATACTGGCATCCCACAACAGAGTACTGATTAGAGTGCTGGCTCGAGCCCTGGCTGCTCTGTTTCTGATCCAGGTCCCTGAGAATGCACCCAGGAAAACAAAGGAATATGGCCCGAGTACACGGGCCCCTGCCACTCAAGGGGGACCTAGGTGGAGCTCTAGGATCCTGGCCGCAACCTGGCCCAGCCCTGGTTATTGTAGCCATTTGGGGAGTGAACCAGAGAATGGAAGATCTCTATCTCTCCCTCTGTCTTTCATTCTCACTCTGTCACTCTGTGTTTCAAACAGATAAATAAATTTTTTAAAAAATGAAATAAGAATGAGGTATAATTTTCTGTGAGAATCTTATCAGGCTCTTCCTCAAAAGAAGGCAGAGTGGTTCATTGGTTTAAAAGTACAACCTCTTTCTCTCTGCCTCTCCTCTCTCTATGTAACTCTTCCAAATAAATAAATAAATCTTTAATAAAAGAAAACTACAACCTCTAGAAGCTTGAGTTGGATCCCATACTTCTACCTTCCAGCTCTGAGACAACAGGTAAATTATGTTAGCCTCAGTCCTGGCATCTGTAAAACCAGCAGATGTTACTCTAAGTTCCTGGCTCACAGGATTAGTACTATTCAGTGCTATATAAAGGCCTGTAAATGAGCAAAAGAAGCCAAGTTTACTTGTGGGTCACAGGATGTTTTCTGAAATACGGGTATTCCAAGTTCACAAATTACCACCCCTGTGGGTACTTTTTCAGATTTTAATGGAGAATGACTTAGGTATTATCTATAGGCAACATTTATATTATGAAAGTAATAAGGGCCAATGCTTTGGTATAGTGAGTTAAAGTCCCGGCCTACAGCACTGGCATCCCATATGGGCATCAGTTCAAGTCCTGGCTGTTCCACTTTCAATCCAGCTCTCTGCTAGTGTGCCTGAGAAAGCAGTGGGAGATGGCCCAAGTCCTTGGGCCCCTGCACCCATGTGAGCAATCTGGAAGAAACTCTTGGCTCCTGGCTTTGGATCTGCCTAGCTCCACCCATAGCAGCCATTTGGGGAGTGAACCAGTGGGTGAAAGACCTCTCTCTCTCTCTCTCTCTCTCTGCCCATGCCACTGTAACTCTGCCTTTAAAATAAATAAATAAATCTTTAAAAAAGAAACTAATAGTTTTTAAAGTAGTTTTTAATACTTCTTTGCTTTGAAACTGCACTGCATCAGAAGCATTGTAAACTCCTTTCTTATCTCAATCTCTGTCTTTCAGAAGACAAAGGGAGATAATTGTGTGCAAGATGAATGACCTGGACCAAATGTCATCCTCCAGAGATCAGGAAGAGAATCTGCATAGGAAGCAGAAAGGAGGTGAACAAAGTGACTGTTTTACAGACTTAGAAAATTGTCTAACCTACTGTACCAAGGATTTGTGTGCTTTTAGAAAGATCTCTTAATGCTTTTCTGTTGGCTTCTGGGAGGGAAAACACATGTTTCCTACTCTGGAAAGCCTGCTTCACAGCTGGACTTCACGGGGATGGCCAGACCCTGCTTGAAATCACCCAGTTACTGAAGGACACTTGATGATTTGCCGACAGTTCAGTTCTGGAACCATTGCCATGTCAGCCTCAATTTTCAAAGGATTCTTTTATTTATGTGAGAGGCAGAGTGACAGAGAGAGGGAGAAACAAAAAGAGAGATCACCCATCTTCTGGTTCTGTCCCAAATGGCTGTGATGGTTGGGGCTGGGCTAGGCTGAAGCCAGGAGCCAAGAACTCCATCTGGATCTCCCTTGTGAGTGGCAAGGACCCAAGAACCTAGGGCATCTGCTGCTTTTCCAGGTGGGCCCCTGGGTTAGACTCAGTGAGATCAATGAGTCAGGGACAAAGGAGTGGTATTTTACTTCTCTAATTATAGGAAAGAAATGGGGCTATAGCAAGATACTAAATAAAGTTGGAGATATCTACCTCCCACACTCAATATTATACTACTTGAAATTATTCTATTTTATCACTTACAAAACAAAAAACTTTTGTAAGATTAACACTTGGCCTGTTTCTTTTTCTTTCTGCAACACTTAACTTCTTATTAAATTGGTACTAAATTAAGTTGGCTCCACTGTAGAATTTATCTTCAAATTTTAATGTTTATTTTGTAAGCATCCTATTACAGTTGACCTTGGTCTGAAATCAAGTTGCTGTTTCTTCTGGGTTATATTGAGAATGTTGGGTTCTCAGAAAGAAATCCTTGATCAAAGCAAGTTTTAATAAGGTCTCAAGTTCTCCGGTTCTTCCACCAAATTAAACTTCCATCATTTTAATAAGAGTTGTCATCTCAAGATGTGGCATAAGAAGATTGGATTACAACCACATTTCCAAAACTATGCAGAGAGCTAATGAAAAATGACATCTCGTGTTTGTTTCTTTTAACTTCAGTACATTCAGAATAGTAGTGTTTTTGGCTTAAGTGATAAAATCCAGTCTTTTTTATCATTCAACATTTTATTTAACAAACATATACACTATTTAATATGGCACTTTATTAGCTTATTTATTCCTTAGAACAATCCACCAAAGTAGGTACTACTATCCATATTTTCCAAGTGAGGAAACTGAGGCATAGAGAAGTTAAATAACTTGCCGTAAGATCGCAGGCTAGTAAGCAGCAGAGTTGGGAACTGAACCCAAGCATGTTTGTTCCATTACCTATTCACTTCTCCATGTATCATAATGGTTAACAACCCAAACATAAGGGTAATGATGTTGAGTAAAATTCCCCATTGCTCACTTCACTAATAGTCACTTTTTTAGATATTTATTTATTTATTTATTCATTCATTCATTCATTCATTCACTCATTTGGAAGTCAGAGTTGAGAGAGAGAGAGAGATCAATCTTCCATCCACTGGTTCATTCCCCAAATGGCTGCAACAGCTGGGACTGGGCCAGGCTGAACCCAGGAGCCAGGAGATTCATTTGGGTCTCCCACATCGGTGCAGGGGCCTGAGTACTTGGGCCATCTTTCACTGCTTTTCCAAGTGCATTAGCAGGGAGTTGGATTGGAAGTGGAGCAGCTGGGACTCAAATCAGGTTAACCCTCTATGCCAAAACACCAGGCCCACAAGTTTTATTCCCGCCCCCACCCATTTTGTTGATTTCAAACATGATCTACTTGTAGACTATTCTAGGAAGGAAGAGGTGGCCATGCCAATTAGAGCTGTAACAACAAAGGGTGGCATGCTCCTGTTTGATTTTAAACTGTGGATACCAGAATTTACAGTTTGTCCTAGAATGTTTAGGGCAGTTATTGTTTCAAATATTTTATTGCACAATAAGTTCATTCTTTTTGTTATTTGGGCTTGGAAAAATAGGACAGCAGTGACTGTCCTTCCATTCATTTCATAATGAAGTGAGTGAGTGAGGATCCAGACTCAATGGTGCTGAGACGCCCTCACTTTTCTCCCAGCCACCGGTAGTCCTTGCAGTGCCTCTGTGCCTCTGGTCAAGCATTCAATTTTAAAATCTGAGCTCCACTCTCAACCTCTCCTATGATTCATTTAAGCAAAAAATCCTATTGCCTACATAATTTATATAGTTTCCAAAGCTTTTCATGTTATCAGTTTCTAGTTTTTATTGCTAATGCCACATAATTGAGATGGCTTTAGAACTTGTACTTGTTTTACAGACCCTTAAGGAAGTGTACAAAGCTGCATATTCTATTCACCAGAGGGGCTATTGCATCATTATAGGAGAGTTTCTCAAAGCAAAGTCAGGAAATGCCTGCAACAGGATCAAGAGGGGTTGTGTCTAAAAAGGCACATGTTGGACGGACATAGTGGTGCAACAAGCTAAGCCACCGCTTGCATCATGCTAATTGGAATCCCCGCTGCTCTGCTTCCAATCCAGCTCCTTGCTAATGCTCCTGGGATGTGAGTCAAGGATAGCCCAAGTACCTGGGTCCCTGCCATCCTGGGAGATCAGGATGGAGTTCCAGGCTCCTGGCTTTGGTCTGGCCCAGCCCTGGCTATTGTGGGGACTTGGGGAGTCAACCAGTAGATGGAAAATATCTGTCATTTGGCCTTTCAAATAAAAATAAATAGGGGCCAGCATTGTGGTGTAATGGGTAAAGCTGATGTGTGTCCCTGTTGTTCTGATTCTGATCCAGCTCCCTGCTAATGGCCTGGGAAAAGTAGCAGAAGATGATCGAAGTACTTGGGTCCTTGCCACCCATGTGCGAGATCTGGGAGAAGCTTCTGGCTCCTGGCTTATGCCTGGCAGAATCCCACCTATTGCAACCATTTGGGGAGTGAACCAGCAGATGGAAGATATCTCTCTCTCTGTTTAACTCTTTCAAATGTATCAATTAAATAAATTAAAATTTTTAAAGAAAGAAAATAAAGTTTAAAAAATATCCCTGGGCCTTGTTTAACGAATCGGGATATCTGGGCTTGAGACCCTGGAATCTGAAGCTTTTTGAAGTACCCCAGGCTATTCTTATGCATGTTCAAGTTTGAGGACTACTGCTTTAGTTTGATTTCTCACAGCATCTCTGTAACCCATGAGTTTAAAGTGGGGATTCATGAAGAAAACACTACAGCTTTAGAATGATGGAGCTGGTATGGTTAGCACCAGGGTGATATAATTTAGGTCAATCAACAGGTACCTGTGGAGAGCCTAATCTGACTCAGCCCAAGTGTATTCTTCAATAAAGACCATAGGCCTGCGCCATGGCTCAGTAGGCTAATCCTCCGCCTGCAGCGCTGGCACCCCGGGGTTCTAGTCCCGGTCAGGGCACCGGATTCTGTCCCGGTTGCCCCTCTTTCAGTCCAGCTCTCTGCTGTGGCCCGGGAGTGCAGTGGAGGATGGCCCAAGTGCTTGGGCCCTGCACTCACATGGGAGACCAGGAGAAGCACCTGGCTCCTGGCTTCGGATCAGCACGGTACGCCGGCCACAGTACGCCAGCCGCAGCGGCCATTGGAGGATGAACCAAAAGTAAAGGAAGACCTTTCTCTCTGTCTCTCTCTTTCACTGTCCACTCTGCCTATCAAAAAAAATAAATAAATAAAGACCATAAATGAGTCTTAATATTCAGCCAAATTAACTAGAAGGAGGGGAGATCACGTAGTTTAAAAACAGAAGTATACTGAGGAACAAAACGTGGTGGTAACTGTGGAGAGAAAGGGCCAAATTCTTGAAGCATCCTGACATAAAAATAATGTAAATTAGTGAAAAATGAAAACATTAGTTACATTATTTAGGGGCAAGTGCTGTGACACAGTTGATGAAGTTGCCACTTGCAACACAGGCAACCCATATCAGAGCTCTGCTTCTGATCCAGCTTCCTGCTAATGCGTTGGGAAGGCAGTGAAGATGGCCCAAGTGCTTGGAGACCCAGATAGAGTTCCAGGCTCCTGCCTTCAGTCTGGCCCAGCCCCAGCTGTTGAGCCATTTGGGGGAGTGAACCAGTGATCGAAAGATCTCTGTCTCTTCCTCTCTAATAAATAATTTTTAAAAGACATTATTTAGCTGTGATACTCATAAAGGCTGGGGCTAAGATAATTCAGTGCTACACTCCTTATGCCAAATATTAGCCCTTTTTGGATTTAAGATTCTCTTTGAAAAATATGATGGAAGGTGTGGTTTCTTTCTACTGAAGGCTAGAAGCAAGTACTTCCTGTTTGTGAGATTAAGTTGAATTGTTTACGTAGTGTTGTGTCTGTTTTTTCCCTTCATTGAGTGGCTTGGCTACTTTGTTTACCTTTTTTTCTTAAGATTTATTTTTTATTTACTTGAAAGGCAGAATTAGAGAGAGAGGAGAGACAGATCTTCCATCTGCTGGTTTATTCTCCCAAATGGCCACAATGGCCAGGGCTGGGCCAGATCAAAGCTAAGAGCCCAAAGCTTCATCAATGTCTCCCACCTGGGTGCCGGGGCCCAAGGAATTTGGCTATCTTCCACTGCTTTCCCAGGTGCATTAGCAGGGAGCTGGATCAGAAGTGGAGCAGCTGGGCCTCATACCGTTACATATATGGGATGCCAGCATCATAGGCAGAGGCTTAGCTTACTATACCAAAACGCCAGCCCCTACTTTCCTTACCTTTGACAGACATAATTATAGAACCCTTTGCTAGAAAAAGTGAACCTATTGGTTTCTTTTAAGAAATAAAGACCCATTGCACCTAATTTCCCTTCCTCCCAATATTTTACTGAAATAGAAAATATGTAAAAGATAACAATGAAATCCCAACAGTGCTAGAGAGAGTAGTGTCAGGAGGTCAGATGCTTGGAGAAATTCTTCAAAGAGAAGCAGAGATGACTGCACCAATGAAAAAGTCAAAACAGGAACTTTTGGCAAACCTACCAGAGATGAATGACGTTCTTCTTAGGGGAGCCCAAAGAAGTCATTGTCAGGGTAATTACAGCTGAGTTCCCTGTCCACTGGTCACTCAACTCCTGCCTACAGGACAAAATCTGGAGGCACACTCTCTGTGGAATGGGGGTGCTCTTTTGGGAGTGTGGCTGTGGCACCTTGTGGGAGAAACCAAGTAGATGTTGAGAGAAGAACATCATAAACATGAAAGAGGCATGCACAGAGAACCATCCAGCCCAATCACAAGTCAATTCCTTGACCATTTGGATGTGACCCAGATGACATACCACTTTTCTGCCCCTGGTCACTACTGGGCACCTGCTGCCACACCTCCCACCCTTATACAGAAGCTCCAGTCAGCCCTTCTCCTTTAAGTGTGAGTATCCTCTTCAGCTGATGAGTTTGTATCTCCTTTGGACTAGTACTTTCATGGGTAACAACCATAAATGTTTGGAAATATACAAAAATATCACTAATTAAAAGTGCTTGGAAGTAACTGAAAGCAGATATTAGATGTGGGGAGCAACCCGGACTGGACTGAGTTACTGGAATTAAGACTTATTCTATGCATCTGCTCTCCCACAATATGGCACTGCGAGAGGAGAAAACAGCTTCTACGCAGCTGCCTCTTGCCAACTTGAGTGATGACCTCCAGGAGCTGATCCTGCTCCTGATTGGAGGAGAGCAGTGTACTCGGTGTGTGGGCAGCCGAGTTAGGATTGGCGGAGGAGGACTATAAAGGAGGAGAGAGACGGCATGCACCAGGAACATCTAAGGGGAACATCTGAAGGAACACCTGTGCAGGCCCCGAGAGAGCCGGCCGGCGGTGTGCCGCTCCCCTGCGGAAGTGGGGAATGTGGCAGGGGGAACCGCCCTTCCACGGAGGTGGAAGGGATAGTAGCCAACCCGGGAAGAACCAGCAGCAAACCCGGGGAGGGCCGAGCAGATGAAAGAACAGCGCAGGGTCCTGTGTCGTTCCTCCACGAAGACGGGGAGCGACAATTAGAGGGATTCAATACTTGAAAAAAGGGAATAGATTTAAAAAAAAAAAAGATTTTCTTTATTTACTTGAGAGGTAGAGTTACAAACAGAGAGGAAGAGACAGAGAGAGAGGTCTTCCATCTGCTGATTCATTCCCCAATTGACCGCAATGGCTGGAGCTTGGCTGATCCGAAGCAAGGAGCCAAGAGCTTCTTCCAGGTCTCCCAAATGGGTGCAGAGGCCCAAGCACTTGGACCATCCTCCACTGCTTTCCCAGGCCATAAGCAGAGAGCTGGAACAGAAGTGGTGAGGTTGGGACTTGAACAGGCACCCATATGGGATGTTGGCACTGCAGGCAGAGGCCACAGAGCTGGCCCCATTTTTAAAAGATTTTTAAAAACCATTTACTGATGCTGGCACTGTGGTGTAGCAGGTAAAGCTACAGCCTACAGTGTCTGCATCCCATATGGACACCAGTATGAGTCTTGGCTGCTCCACTTCTAATCCAGCTCTCTGCTATGGCCTAGGAAAGCAGTGAAAGAGGGCTCAAGTCCTTGGACCCCTGCACCCACATGAG
The DNA here is from genome assembly GCF_964237555.1 of Oryctolagus cuniculus. Lineage (NCBI taxonomy): Eukaryota > Metazoa > Chordata > Mammalia > Lagomorpha > Leporidae > Oryctolagus > Oryctolagus cuniculus. The sequence goes on from NC_091435.1 coordinate 148,565,613, forward strand.
AAGACACAGAGGGGGCTCCTGGCTCCTGGCTTTGCATCAGCGCAGCTTTGGCCATTGCAGCCAATTGGGCAGTGAACCAGCTGTTGGAAGACCTTTCTCTTTGACTCTCCCTCTCTTGTGTTTGTAACTCTTTCAAGTAAATAAATAAATCTTTAAAAAATATTTTAAAAAGGTTTATTTATTTGAAAGCTAGGATGAAAGAGACAGAGAGAGAGAGAGAGAGAGAGAGAGAGAGAGAAAATCTTATTGGTTCATTCCCTAAATGTCAGCAAAGGCTCAGCTGAAGCCAAGAGCCCAGAACACCATCCAGATCTCCCACATAGATGGCAGGGGCCCACATACTTGGACCATCTTTCTCTCCTTTCCCAGGCACATTATTAGCAGGAAGATGAATTGGAAGCAGAGCATCTGGAACTCAAACTTTTGTTCTGATATAGAATGCTGGTGTTGCCAGCAATGGCTTAACTTGCTGCACCACAATTCTAGCCACGTTATGGCTTTTAGCATAAGGAGAGGCTCATGTCTGTGTGTGCAGGGGCAGAGGGAAGGTGTGGATACTACATCTCAGATTTTTAAAAAATCCATAGTCTTAATGCCTTGTAGTACAAATTACAATGTTTGAGGGCATCTGAGAAATGAAAAAGACCTCTACCCAATTTAAAGCCAGAGACAGGGAACTCCAAACTCTGTCTATAAACTCTGCCCAGACTCTGTGGCTGACCCCCCATACCTTGAATTAATTATTCACAGGCACCACAGGTAGGCTGAAAAAACTGAGCTGAAATTTGAGCTGTTCCCATGGCAGGGGAGACAACTTTCAGGTTTTTATCCAAATTAACTGACTGCTTAAAACAATCAAGCAAACAGACAAGTAAAACACTAGCTTTCTGGAGAAACATAATAGAATCCAGAGTTTCTAAAAGATATCATTCACAATATCCAAGATACAATCTAAACTTACTCCACAAAAAAAGAAAAAAAAAACAAGAAAATATAATCTATGTTCAGGAAAAAAGACAATTGATGAAGACTGGTCCTCAAATGACTAAGATGTTGCAATTAGCACACAAGATTTTTAAAGCATCTATTCAACAAGACATCTGTTGGGGAAACAGACATACAGACTAAAAGGGAAGCCAAAACCAACAATCTCTACTAATCCTCAAAGATCCTTGTGGATTACAACTCATAGAGATTTGAGAAAAAGCTAGAGCATAATAGAGAAGGTCCAAGGTTAATGAACTCAGATAAAACAGGGATGATATATGGAGCATGGAAAAACTTGAAAAATTCTTAGAGGGTTCAGCTGTGGTGAAGTGGGTCCAGTTGACACCTGTGATGTGGGCATCCCCTGTGATTGACAACTAGAGTTCCAGCTGCTCCATTTCTGATCCAACTTCCTGCTAATGCACCTGGGAAAGCAGCAGAAGATAGGTCGAATACTTGGGGCCCTGCTACCCACATGAGAGACCTGCATAGAGTTCCAGCCTCTTGGCTTTGGCCTGGCCTATCCCTGATTGTTGTGGCCATTTGGGGAGTGAACCAGTGGATGGAAGATATCTCTGTGTCTCTCCCTCTCTCTGTAACTCTGTGTTTTAAATAAGTAAAAATAAACCTTAAAAAAATTCTTAGAATCCTTCAGGATATTCATGAGAAGACTGTAATTATAAAATAATAATAGGTCATTATAAAAAGAAACTGTGAGTAAGAAAGAATTCTTGGAAATTAAAAAAAAATAATGAATTTGCTGGAGACCAAGTTGGCGAAATTTCCTAGCATGTAGTAAAATAAAAAAGTAGAAAACATGAGAGAAAAGTTGAGGCAGAATAATAGATGCTGGAAATTCAAGTTTCAGAATGCAATTTCTCTGAATTGAAAGAAAGACAAGTGTTTTTAGTTTGGAGAAAAAAAAATTGTTAAGCCATGCAGGATTAGACAGAAAAACAAAACAAAACAAATAAGTACCCATGCCTAAATATATCTTGGAAAAAATTTTGGAATGCCAAGTATAAACAAAATATCTTCAAAGATACAGGCAAAACCAAGCAAGAACAATTACTTACATCAATATCAAAATTTTCTCATCAGAAATTTTGTAGGTGTGAAGACAACATAATATTGCCTTCAAAGTTTTTGGGGAAAATTGTTTCCAACCTGAATTTACTCAAGAGAGATAAGTGGGATATCAAAGTATAGACACATTTTGATGTGTCAGAATCAGAAAGCTTACTATTCTCGTGCCCTCTGAAGAAATTAGTTGAAAAAATGAAAACAATATATAAGAAAGAGGATACTATGGGGGAGAGCAGAGAACAATGTGAAAAAATCATCAAATAAAAGCCTAAGTATGTCTCATAAAATTAATGCTGCTCACTTGAAGATTTAAAACCAGATATTGTCAACAAGATTATCTGAGGTGATTGAAAGTAGGTAGAAAAACCTTTTGATTTAAAGTTTACATTCTTTTTAAAAGTTTTTGGAAGATTTATTTATTTATTTGAAAAGCAGAATGACAGAAAAACAGAGATATTCCATCCTCTGGTTTATTCCCCAAATGATAGCAACAACCAGGGCTGGGCCAAATCAAAGCTATGAGCCAGAAACTCCATCCAGGTCTCCAATGCGGGTGGCAGAAATCTAAGCACTTGGGCCATTATCCACTAGTGCCTACTTTGCTTCAGATCAGCCCAGCCCCAGCCATTACAGCCTTTTGGGAAGTGAACCAGAGGATGGAAGATCTCTCTCTCTCTCTGCCTTTCAAAATAATAAATCTAAAAAAAAAAAAAAAAAGATGGTTTACAAGTAAAACATTTCAGGAAAATCTTGTATCAATTCAGCTACACAAAAAATAATAATATAGACATATAATAACAATGATTTTTATTTCTTCACAACAATCTGAAAGCAGACATTACAAATTATAATAAAAATACATTTTCTGTTTCAGAAAGGTTGCTAGGTCTATTGGTCTAAAGCCAAACTGTTGGACATTGTAGCCACTAGCTATATATGACTATGGAAACTGCAAATGTGTGGCTCACCGTGATTGAGATGTATTGTTAGGGTAAAAAGCCAATCAGATTTTAAATATTTAGTATTAAAAAGCCCATGATACACCCCACGAACAATTTTTAAATAAGAAATAAACATTGAAGCAATATTTTGGATGCATTAAGCTAGTTAATTTTCATTACAATTCATTTCATGTATTTACTTTTTAAAAATGTGACTGTTAGAATTTTAAAATCACATACAAAGGGATTTGAAAAGGCTCATGGAAAAATGAGTGAAAAGAGAAGTTTACTTTAGTTCAAAAAAACTTTGCAATGCACACACAGTATTTTCAACATGTATTTTCCATGACCACTTTGATGATTTCACATATGGCTTCCATCTGTCGTTCACGTTTTGTTTCTGTTAGACAGCCCTGTTTTAGAGCACCAAAACGCCATACTCTTCTGGCATTGTTCAAAGAGGGTTCACACTTGGCTTGTACTTACCCAGAACCTCCTTGGCTGTGCAGAAAGAATCACCTCAAAGCATTAGAGCAACACAGTAAGAATAGGAAGTTGGGAGGATAGGGAACAGCACTGAATTCAGGGAGCAGAAATGCCAGGTCCAACATTAAGAAATTGCTGGTTGAATGATTTCTAGTAAAATATTTTTTAGTGTTTGCGCTCTTCTAAAGCACGAACTATTTTTTGTACAGATTGTTTTAATACATTCTTTATACAATGTCATTTTGAGCAAGGTATATCCCACTGGCAACTCCTAGCTGGTTTTCCCTGAATAAATATTGCTGATTTGTTATATGAGGGAATGCCCCTCCACTGACGTGATAATTACTGCTTTATTCTAATCCCATTTAAGAGTCTCCATGATGGTTCACATGCAAGGAATACATTTCAGAGCAGAGGTGATTTCAGCTCTCCAAGTTATCTCTCAGATAATATTTATGATCACAGCAACCAGGCTGATCCTAACTGATCCATATGAAAAAGTCACTTTTATTAGCAGAGAGAAGTTACACATTCTCTTGTTGAAGTTGGGTGATTAGCTTATTCCCTGGGAAACATAGTACATTTGTGCTTTCTCCCTTATCACTAAAGATCATTTGTTGCTTGTGATTATTCATTCTGCCACAAAGTATGAAAAGCAATTATAGCATTTGTCAACAGAGTAGCTCTGTGGAAGGCAGAGGAAATAGCTAAGTTGGGACTGAAGACTCTCTTTATAATAATCAGAATAGATGACAGAAGGAAAAAGAATGGGAATGTAAAAAAATCCCTCAGAATCAGTAAAAAGTAGAGGTTCTTTTAGTCACTGAGAGTTTCAAAAGGTGGTATTGGGACAAGGTTGTGAAAGCTTCTACTTTTATATTTTACCAATGATTAAGGTGTTTGGCCATTGTTAGAGCCAAACACCTTAATCATCACATTAAGGACAGACAATTTAACATCTGGACCAGTAATTAGCTAGTAGTAAATCCTCTATCAATGTTTGTTGAATAAATGAGAAAATTCATGACCTATATTTCTATTTGAAAGCCACATCATTTATTAGCATAAGATGCTGTGGTGTAAGTGTTATGGCTATTTTATCAAGACAGCCCTTTGTCTTTTGTTCTTGCCACTATAGATCACTATGGGTGATCTTTCCTTTCCCAAGCCAAAAATGTGGCCACTGCTTGCAGGTTGTTTTTTTTGTTTGTTTGTTTGTTTTTCCTGTTTTGCTTTGTTTTTTGTTGCCTACATGGCTTTTGTGCTGCAGCAAGAAGCAGAAGTTACCAGACTGCAGAAAATAAGTCCTTTGTGACTTGTTTGCAATTGGTAAGGCTCAGTGAGAATTTTGCAGGAAGTAAGAGTAAAGGAGGTAAGAGCTTGGAGTTGAACAGGTGTTAGCTGTGACACTCAAAGGCAGAAGAAGATTCCTGAGACTGAGAGATGGGGTGGGGTTTGGATGGTAGGGAGATTTTGCTGGGCACAGATCCCAACACTGCATGTGAGCATCACCTCAGGCAGGGACTGAGGAATATGGCAGACATGGCCTCTGCCTATCTTCAAAAGACAACATGAGCATGGACAGTGAGCTCACTAGAGATCAGTGTGGACAAAGACCTGTAGGGCACTTGGCTGAATTCTCCCACCAAGTACCTTATGGGACCTTTAGTAAAACCTGAGGAAGCGGAGAACCTTACCAATAAGTGAGATGAATTTCTCACCAACTAGATGGTTTCACAGTTCAGAGCAGAATAAAATTTCTTCAGAGCAAACTTCATTGTAGTGCAATGGCATCATTCATGAAAGTACTTGCTTGGGCAATGACCCATCCATAGCATAAAATGAAAAAAATAAAAAAGTACAAGAACTAGATGTGACTTCCATGTTAATCTGGTTCAGACTCCTCTTTTTCAGCTTAGGACACCAAGGCTTAGGATAGAAAAAAACTTGTTCTGAGTGGTTGAATCACAGCCAGTGCGGAGCTGGGGCAGTGGGTTATCAGTTCACTTTTCTTTTTCTTTTCTTTTTTTTTTTTTTTTTAACTTTTATTTAATGCATATAATTTTCCAAAGTACGACTTATGGATTACAATGGCTTCCCCCCCATACCGTCCCTCCCACCCACAACCCTCCCCTTTCCCACTCCCTCTCCCCTTCCATTCACATCATGATTCATTTTCGATTATCTTAATATACAGAAGATCAGCTTAGTATACATTAAGTATGGATTTCAACAGTTTGCTCCCACACAGAAACATAAAGTGAAAAATAATAGATGATTTTTTTAAATGATGATGAAATCAGAGCAGACCTATTGTCATGTTTAATCCCAGTGAGAGTCAAGTTGGGAATTGATAATTTCTTTTTTTTTTTTCTTTTCTTTTTTTTTTTTTTTACAGAGGATCAGTTTAGTATGCATTAAGTAAGGATTTCAACAGTTTGCACCCCCATAGAAACACAAAGTGAAATATATTGTTTGAGTACTCGTTATAGCATTAAATCTCAATGTACAGCACATTAAGGATAGAGATCCTACATGAGGAGTAAGTGCACAGTGACTCCTGTTGTTGACTTTACCAATTGACACTCCTGTCTATGGCATCAGTAATCTCCCTATGCTCCAGTCATGAGTTTCCAAGGCTATGGAAGCCCTCTGAGTTCTCCGACTCTTATCTTGTTTAGACAAGGTCATAGTCAAAGTGGAGGTTCTCTCCTCCCTTCAGAGAAAGGTACCTCCTTCTTTGATGACCTGTTCTTTCCACTGGGATCTCACTCGCAGAGATCTTTTGCCAGAGTGTCTTGGCTTTCCATGCCTGAAATACTCTCATGAGCTTTTCAGCCAGCTCCGAATGCCTTTAGGGCTGATTCTGAGGCCAGAGTGCTATTTAGGACATCTGCCATTCTATGAGTCTGCTGAGTATCTCACTTCCCATGTTGGATCACTCTCCCCTTTATTTACTCCATCGGTTAGCGTTAGCAGGTACTAGACTTGTCTATGTGTTCCCTTTGACTCCCAGTCCCTTCACCATGACCAACTGTGAACTGAAACTGATCACCTGGAACAGTGAGATGGCATTGGTACATGCCACCTCGATGGGATTGAATTGGAATCCCCTGGTATGCTTCCAACTCCACCACTTGGGGCAAGTCAGCCTGAGCATGTCCCAAATTATACATCTCTTCCCTTTCCCATTCCCACCACCATGTTCAACAGGGATCACATTTCAGTTAATTTTCAACACTTAAGAATAACTGTGCATCAATTACAGATCTAAACCAGTCATATTAAGAAGAACAGATAAAAAAACTACTAAGAGGGATAATGTATTAAGTTGTTCATTAACAGTCAGGGCTATGCTGATCAAGCCACCATTTCCCATAGTGTCCACCTCACTCCAACAGGTTTCCCTCTTGGTGTTCAGTCAGTCGTCACCGATCAGGGAGAACATATGGTATTTGTCCCTTTGGGACTGGCTTATTTCACTCAGCATGATGTGTTCCAGATTCCTCCATTTTGTTGCAAATGACTGGATTTCGTTGTTTCTTACTGCGGTATAGTATTCTAAAGAGTACATATCCCATAATTTCTTTATCCAGTCTATCGTTGATGGGCATTTAGGTTGGTTCCAGGTCTTAGCTATTGTGAATTGAGCTGCAATAAACATTAGGGTGCAGACCGCTTTTTTGTTTGCCAATTTAAATTCCTTTGGGTAAATTCCAAGGAGTGGGATGGCTGGGTCGAACGGTAGGGTTATCTTCAGGTTTCTGAGGAATCTCCAGACTGACTTCCATAGTGGCTTGACCAGCTTGCATTCCCACCAACAGTGGGTTAGTGTCCCTTTTTCCCCACATCCTCGCCAGCATCTGTTGTTGGTAGATTTCTGCATGTGAGCCATTCTAACCGGGGTGAGGTGAAACCTCATTGTGGTTTTGATTTGCATTTCCCTGATTGCTAATGACCTTGAACATTTTTTCATGTGCCTGTTGGCCATTTGGATTTCCTCTTTTGAAAAATGTCTATTGAGGTCCTTGGCCCATCTCTTAAGTGGGTTGTTGGTTTTGTTTTTGTGGAGTTTCTTGATCTCTTTGTAGATTCTGGTTATTAACCCTTTATCTGTTGCATAGTTTGCAAATATTTTTTCCCATTCTGTCGGTTGTCTCTTCACTCTCCTGACTGTTTCTTTTGCAGCACAGAAACTTCTCAATTTGATGCAATCCCAATAGTTGATTTTGGCTTTGACTGCCTGTGCCTCCCGGGTCTTTTCCAGAAATTCTTTGCCTGTGCCAATATCTTGAAGGGTTTCTCCAATGTTCTCTAGTAACTTGATGGTGTCAGGTCGTAGATTTAGGTCTTTAATCCATGTTGAGTGGATTTTTGTGTAAGGTGTAAGGTAGGGGTCTTGCTTCATGCTTCTGCACGTGGAAATCCAATTTTCCCAGCACCATTTATTGAATAGACTGTCCTTGCTCCAGGAATTAGTTTTAGATCCTTGATCGAATATAAGTTGGCTGTAGATGTTTGGGTTGATTTCTGGTGTTTCAATTCTGTTCCATTGGTCTATCCATCTGTTTCTGTACCAGTACCATGCTGTTTTAATTACAACTGCCCTGTAGTATGTCCTGAAATCTGGTATTGTGATGCCTCCGGCTTTGTTTTTGTTGTACAAGATTGCTTTAGCTATTCGAGGTCTCTTGTGCCTCCATATAAATTTCAGCACCATTTTTTCCAGATCTGAGAAGAAGGTCTTTGGTATCTTGATTGGTATTGCATTGAATCTGTAAATTGCTTTTGGGAGAATGGACATTTTGATGATATTGATTCTTCCAATCCATGAGCATGGAAGATTTTTCCATTTCTTGGTATCCTCTTCTATTTCTTTCTTTAAGGTTTTGTAATTTTCATCGTAGAGATCTTTAACGTCTTTGGTTAAGTTTATTCCAAGGTATTTGATTGTTTTTGTAGCTATTGTGAATGGGATTGATCTTAGAAGTTCTTCCTCAGCCATGGCATTGTCTGTGTATACAAAGGCTGTTGATTTTTGTGCATTGATTTTATACCCTGCTACTTTGCCAAACTCTTCTATGAGTTCCAATAGTCTCTTAGTAGAGTTCTTTGGGTCCCCTAAATACAGAATCATGTCATCTGCAAAGAGGGATAGTTTGAGTTCTTCCTTCCCAATTTGTATCCCTTTAATTTCTTTTTCTTGCCTAATAGCTCTGGCTAGAACTTCCAGAACTATATTGAATAGCAGTGGTGAGAGTGGGCATCCCTGTCTGGTTCCAGATTTCAGTGGAAATGCTTCCAACTTTTCCCCATTCAATAGGATGTTGGCTGTGGGTTTTTCATAGATTGCTTTGATTGTATTGAGGAATGTTCCTTCCAAACCCAGTTTGCTTAGAGTTTTCATCATGAACGGGTGTTGTATTTTATCAAATGCTTTCTCGGCATCTATTGAGATAATCATATGGTTTTTCTTCTGCAGTCTGTTAATGTGGTGTATCACATTGATTGTCTTGCGCACATTAAACCATCCCTGCATACCAGGGATAAATCCCACTTGGTCTGGGTGGATGATCTTTCTGATGTGTTGTTGCATTCTATTGGCGAGAATTTTATTGAGGATTTTTGCATCTATGTTCATCAGGGATATTGGTCTGTAATTCTCTTTCAGTGCTGCATCTTTCTCTGGCTTAGGAATTAAGGTGATGCTGGCTTCATAGAAAGAATTTGGGAGGACTCCCTCTTCTTCGATTGTTCTGAATAGTTTGAGAAGAATTGGAGTTAGTTCTTCTTTAAACGTCTGGTAGAATTCAGCAGTGAATCCATCTGGTCCTGGGCTTTTCTTTGTTGGGAGGGCCTTTATTACTGTTTCAATTTCTGTCTCAGTTATGGGTCTGTTTAGGTTTTCGATGTCTTCCTGGTTCAATTTAGGCAGGTTGCATGTGTCCAGGAATCTATCCATTTCTGATAGGTTTCCCTGTTTGCTGGCATACAAGTCCTTGTAGTAATTTCTGATGATTCTTTTTATTTCTGTGGTGTCTGTTGTTACATTTCCTTTTTCATCTCTGATTTTATTGATTTGGGTCTTTTCTCTTCTTTTTTTAGTTAGTTGGGCCAATGGGGTGTCAATTTTGTTTATTTTTTCAAAAAACCAGCTCTTCGTTTGGCTGATTTTTTGTAATGTTTTTCTTGATTCAATCCTGTTGATTTCTTCTCTGATTTTAATGATTTCTCTTCTCCTACTAGATTTGGGTCTGATTTGCTGTAGGTTTTCTAGATCCTTGAGGTGAATTGAAAGCTCATCTATTTGGTGTCTTTCCAATTTCTTGATGTAGGCACCTATTGATATAAACTTTCCTCTTAACACTGCTTTTGCTGTGTCCCATAAGTTTTGGTATGTTGTGCTGTTATCCTCATTTACTTCCAGAAAGTTTTTGATTTCTCTTTTGATTTCTTCTATGACCCATTGTTCATTCAGGAGCATGTTGTTCAATCTCCATGTGTTTGCGTATGCTCTAGGGATTCCTGAGTTACTAATTTCCAACTTCATTCCTTTATGGTCTGAGAAGCTGCATGGTATGATTCTAATTCTTTTGAATTTGCTGAGACTTGCTTTATGGCCTAGTATGTGGTCAATCCTAGAGAAGCTTCCATGTACTGCTGAGAAGAATGTAAAATCTTTAGCTGTAGGATTGAAAGTTCTGTATATATCTGTTAGATCCATTTGGGCTATGGTGTCGTTTAAATCTACTGTATCCTTGTTGATCTTCTGACCGGATGATCTGTCTATTTCTGAGAGTGGAGTATTGAAGTCCCCCAGTACTACTGTATTGGGGTCTAAGTCTCCCTTTAAGTCCGTTAATAAATCTGTTAGATAAACTGGTGCCCTGTAGTTAGGTGCATATACATTGATAATTGTTATATCTTCCTGTTGAATTGATCCCTTAATCATGATATAGTGTCCCTCTTTGTCTCTCTTAACAGTTTTTGTGGTAAAGTTTATGTTGTCCGATATTAAGATGGCTACGCCCGCTCTTTTTTCATTTCTGTTGGCATGGTATATCTTTTTCCAGCCTTTCACTTTCAGTCTGTATGGATCTTTGTTGGAAAGATGTGTTTCTTGTAAGCAGCATATAGATGGGTTTTGTTCCTTAACCCAATCAGCCAATTGGTGTCTTTTAACTGGACAGTTCAGGCCATTCACGTTCAAAGTGACTAATGATAAGTGGTAACTTTGCCCTGCCATTTGCCAAAGATAAGTTCTAATATATGCTTTGAATTCCCTGTGATCTTTTGCTGTGAGGTTTCCTTCCTTGGTTTCCTTCCTTTACCTTCTTTCATATTGATGACCGTGTTTCTGTGTTTCTGTGTGTAACACATCTTTTTTGCAGGGCTGGACGAGTGGCAACAAATTCTTTCAATTTCTGTTTGCAATGAAAAGTCTTTATTTCACCTTCATTCACAAATGATAGCTTTGCAGGATATAATATTCTGGGCTGGCAGTTGTTCTCTCTTAGTACCTGGGCTATATCTCGCCATTCCCTCCTAGCTTTTAGAGTTTCTGATGAGAAGTCAGCTGTGAGTCTGATTGGAGATCCTCTGAGAGTAATCTGACGTTTCTCTCTTGCACATTTTAGGATCTTTTCTTTATGTTTCACTGTGGAGAGTTTAATTACAACGTGTCGCGGTGAGGATCTCTTTTGGTCGTGTTTATTAGGGGTTCTGTGGGCTTCCTGTACTAGGATTTCTCTGTCCTTCTCCAAACCTGGGAAATTTTCTGCTAATATCTCACTAAAAAGGCCTTCTAATCCTTTCTCCCTCTCCATGCCTTCAGGAACTCCTAGAACCCGAATGTTGGGTTTTTTAATAGTATCCTGAAGATTCCCGACAATATGTTTCAGATTTCTAATTTCCTCTTCTTTTCTTTGGTCTGACTGTATCCTTTCCTGTTCTCTGTCTTCTAAGTCCGATATTCTCTCTTCTGCTTCACCCATTCTGTTTGTAAGGCTCTCTATTGTGTTTTTCATTTGATCTATTGAATTCTTCACTTCAGTCACTATCACAGTTTCCTGTTGTACTAGTTGTTTCGTTTCATTTTGATTCCTCCTTAATATTTCATTTTCACGAGAGAGATTTTCTATCTTGTCCATTAAGGATTTGTGTAGTTCAAGAATTTGTTTTTGAGAACTTCTTAATGTTCTTATCAATTTTTTGAGATCTGCTTCTTGCATTTCTTCTATGTCATCATCTTCATAATCTTGAATTGGGGTGTCTTTTTCATTTGAGGGCGTCATGGTGACTTCCTTGTTTTTATTACCTCGGTTTTTGCGTTTGTTATTTGGCATATTGGAGATATTTGGTTTCTTCACTGTGGTGCTTTTTCTTGTTATACTATGACTCTAGATTAAGTGGACTATCTGTTTTTGATGGAGCCTTAGGGCTTGAGATGGGTGTGGCCTGAGAGCTCTGTTTGGTGTGCCAAAGGTGACACTCCCAGGTTAGGCGTGGTAAATCTCTCTCTCTCTCTTTCTTTTTTTTTTTTTTTTTTTGATTCAAAAGGGAAGTAATTCCGCACAGCTGAATGAAGTTGGAGGTAGTTAGCAGGCAAATGATATACCCACAGGAGCCAGAGATCGGAAGCTCTTTCCCAAGATCCCCACAGGGAATCTGTTCGGCCCTCAGAGTGGGCTCAAATTCTCCTTCAGCCTCCCACTGGGTTGCCAAAGTTACGGAATTGTAGCGTCTCTGGAGAGTGCTCACGTGAATTCCGTGAGTTCTCTCCCCCACCGTCTCTTTTTTCACAGTCTCAGTTCAGTAGCACCACAAATTTACTAGCTCCTAATCTCCTGTTAATTCGCCCCGCCCAGAGTCAGGTTTTTCTGCTAGGCTCAGGGCCGGTGCAGACCTGAGGTCGCTCTGCTTATGACGTATGTCCAAGATGGCGCCTGCTCTTTGTCTTGCTCGCCCTTGAGAGGTGAGCGGAGAGAGAGAAACCCGTGTCCGTACTAGTCACCCTTTTTTTTTTTTTTTTCTCTCTCTCTCTCTCTCTTCCAGTTAGCCTTGTGAACTTCCCCCCCCCGGGGGGTCGTTCCCTCTAGTCTCCTCTCTCCGCTTGCCTGCCGGTGTCTCGGGCTATTGAGGTTCGGCTCACCTCGCGTTCCAGCGCTGGTGTGTTGAGTCTGCCGCTGATGTCCCAAACTGTGGGCTCCCACGCTGTCCACGCAGGTCCGCTGTGAGTCACGCGTTCCGGAAGAGTTTCTTCTGCTGTTTCCTCCCCTACTCTTCCTTGAACCTGCAGTATCTCCACTTTTATTAAACTATCTCTCCCCAGACTATCAGTGTGCTCCCTTCCTATTCCGCCATCTTGCCGGGAGTCCTCCAGTTCACTTTTCTATCTCATCATTTACAAAACACAGATATATTTTTGGAAGTTAAAATACATTATTATTTCATCATGGCCATACATTTCACCTATCAGAATAAAATCTTATAATTTTAAAATGAAATAAAAAAGTTAAAAAAATAAAAAAACACTAGATTGTATAAAAATCCACCATCAAAAAGGAATCATGGCTCCATGGATTTCCAGTACTCTTCATTATAGAAACTGGGGGAAGATGACCTGAGCTGCACCTAAACCTGCTGACATTACAGTTACTGAGAATTCAAAGCTCTTTGAAGGCATCTTTTTTTAATTTTTTTTTTTATTTTTTGACAGGCAGAGTGGACAGTGAGAGAGAGAGACAGAGAGAAAGGTCTTCCTTTGCCATTGGTTCACCCTCCAATGGCCGCCGTGGCTGGCGTGCTGCAGTTGGCACACCACGCTGATTCAATGGCAGGAGCCAGGTGCTTATCCTGGTCTCCCATGGGGTGCAGGGCCCAAGCACTTGGGCCATCCTCCACTGCACTCCCTGGCCACAGCAGAGAGCTGGCCTGGAAGAGGGGCAACCGGGACAGAATCTGGCGCCCCAACTGGGACTAGAACCCGGTGTGCTGGCGCCACAAGGCGGAGGATTAGCCTAGTGAGCCGCGGCGCCGGCCTTTGAAGGCATCTTAAATATAGATATATGTATGTGTGAGTGTTAGGCACACCCATAGGAGTCTGTTAGTCATCAAAAACTGCATAGGTATTGCTTCTCAGGTGTGTGTGTGTGTGTGTGTGTGTGTGTGTGTGTGTGTATTAAACCTACCTAATAGCTAAAGATAAAGTTTATCATTTCTGATTGGGTCTCACTTCTTAATAAGAAATAAGTATAACACTACTTCTAGTCCAACTTTATCATTTATCCAGTCTTGTTTAATCTGTGTATTTTCCTACCTTCTTACCCTTTGCTCTTTGCAAGCAAAAGGATGATTGAAATTTGGCTTCTCATTTCTCTCCAGTCACCTGTGCCAGAGAATACAACTGTCCTTTGCAGAAGAGCTTCTTTCTGGCCAAATGAGAAGCCTGCACCACCACTCAGTGATGGGAGGACTCAAGTAACCTGTCAGTCCAGCAACTGTCCCAGGGTGGCTGATTTCAGACCTTGCTGTTGGAGGGTCCAAAAGGAAGGGTGTGAGCAGGGTGGTGCCCACATGGCAATAGACTGTCCTTTGAAAGTTGCATCACTGAGAAAGGCTGTATCACAGGGCACTGACCCGGTTTCCCTCTTGTTTGGCATTCTGTTCAGATGTTGCGATAGGAGTCTCTCTGCCAGCAGGGCCCATGGCGGATGAGGATAAACAGCAGCACCACTAGGATACCAGACACCACGCAAAAGGCAACAGCAAGGATGACCTTTAGAACTGTGGGAAAACAGAAAATGTATTAATGTAAAATGAATGCATTAGGAAAATATGAATTTCATATCATATCAGTGTTGACTTCTGCCTTCATTGTAAACATAAAAGGCATTTCTGAAGGAGCCTTGAAATCAGCACAGGGCTGTGAAAAGGACTCAGGATTAGGAGTGAGGAGATGATCTAGATTCCAGTTCCAAGTGCCTTTCAACCTTTTCCTCAGCTCCCACTATAAAGGGAAAATAACTGAGTGAAATATTTCTAAGGACCTCTTCTAGCCCTAACTTTATGCATTCTTCTATAGCTAAATTACCAATTGTCCATGCCCACAGGTCAAAGGAAATTCTGAATATTGAACTGTAATCAACCGGATGTAAAAGCAATGGAATCTTTGTACTTTTGAATTTGATTTTCAGCTGAATATGTTTCAGAGTGAAAATCTTGAACACATATATGTTTATTTACACATATCCTTGATGCTTGGTGAGATAAAAAGATGATACAAGGGCACTTCAAAAAATTTATAGAAAAATGGAATTAAAAGATGTTTATTGTGGCTGGTGCTGTGGTGTAGTAGGCTAAGCCTCCTCCTGAGGCACCAGCAACCCATATGGGCACTGGTTCATGCCCTGGCTGCTCCTCTTCTAATCCAGCTCTCTGCTAATAGCCTGGGAAGGCAGTAGAAAATGGCCCAAGTGCTTGGACCTCTATACCCACATGCGAGACCAGGAAGAAGCTCTTTCTTTTTTTTCTTTTTTCTTTTTTTTTTTTTTTTTTTTTGACAGGCAGAGTGGACAGTGAGAGAGACAGAGAGAAAGGTCTTCCTTTGCCGTTGGTTCACCCTCCAATGGCCACCGTGGCTGGCGCGCTGCGGCCAGCACACCGTGCTGATCCGATGGCAGGAGCCAGGTACTTATCCTGGTCTCCCAATGCGGGTGCAGGGCCCAAGCACTTGGGCCATCCTCCACTGCCTTCCCAGGCCACAGCAGAGAGCTGGCCTGGAAGAGGGGCAACCGGGACAGAATCTGGCACCCTGACCGGGACTAGAACCTGGTGTGCCGGCACCGCGGCTCAACAGGCTAATCCTCCGCCTAGCGGCGCCAGCACACAGGAGGAAGCTCTTGACTCCAGGCTTTGGATCTGCCCAGCTCCAGCTTTGGCAGCCATTTGGGGAATGAATCAGCAGAAGAAAGACCTCTCTCTCTGTCTCTCCCTCTTTCTGTCTGTAACTCTTCCTCTCAAATAAATAAAAAAAAGATCCTTAAAAAAAGATGTTTGTTTTGAAGCAGAAAAAAATTTTTGAAATCCATTCATAGTTTTATCATAGTACATATTTTCCATGAATTTTTGATGAATCCTAACTTGGTGGTCATTTAGTTTGAAACACTAATTCATTATTTCATTTGGAAAGTTACTCTCAACATGCACACACCCTAGACAACTTATAGTATACACAAAGTGAATACCAGTTTATACCATCTCTAAATATATGTCTCCTCATCATACAAATATGGGGTTACTTTTTGGCTTAAGAAATGAAAAAGCAAACAATTCTAATCCCATCAGGTCTTTCTATGGAAACTTAGTGCTCCACAGAACACAGCTGGAAATCACTGATGTAGTCTGATCTTATTGTAGACATGAGGAAAATAAGAAGCTAAGAGATTAGATAATGCAGTTAAGGAAAAGCAATAGTAATGGACTTGGATAGTTGGGATATTATGATTTTAAAAGCCATATTTTAACTAATGACTTCCAAATTTAATTTTTCAGCCCTTAACTCTCTCCTAAGCTTACAATTCTTATATCTGTCGCTCCCCCTCTTCATGGAGGAACGACACTGAACCCTGCCTAGGCTTCATATCCGAGTCACGGCACCATTATGTCGCTCCCCGTCTTCATGGGGGAGCAACACAGGACCCTGCGCTGTTCTTTCGTCTGCTCGGCCCTCCCCGGGTTTGCTGCTGGTTCTTCCCGGGTTGGCTACTATCCCTTCCACCTCCGTGGAAGGGCAGTTCCCCCTGGCCACATTCCCCACTTCCGCAGGGGAGCGGCACTCCGCCAGCCGGCTCTCTCGGGGGCTGCACAGGTGTTCCCTCAGATGTTCCCCATAGATGTTCCTGGTGCATGCCGTCTCTCTCCTCCTTTATAGTCCTCCTCTGCCAATCCCAACTCGGCTGCCCACATGCCGAGTACGCTGCTCTCCTCCAATCAGGAGCAAGTCCTACAGTTTATTGGCTGAACTGGAGGCAGCTGTGTGGAAGCTGTTTTCTTCTCTCCCAGCGCCATATTGTGGGAGAGCAGATGCATAGAATAAGTCTTAATTCGAGTAACTTAGTCTAGTCCGGGTTGCTCCCCACAGATCCCCCTTTCTTTTTATTTTTTGGCGTTGATACGCGCCTGTCTTCGGTGTCCCGCGGCACACACTCTGCTCTGCTTGCTAGAGTTGCCACAGGTTCTTACAAGTCCTATCAATCAGGCAAACCGAATCCGGGTCCTCTCTTCGCCATGTTGTGAGGAGGTTTTTAGGCGCTGATGCGTGCCTGTGTTCGGTGACCTGCGGCTCATACTCTGGTCGAGCCGCCTGCTGGTGCTTACCGCCTTACTAATCAGGCAGACCGAATCCAAGCCTTCTCATTGCCATATTGTGGGGAGGCCTATTGGTGTTGATTCGTGCCTATCTTCGGTGACCTGCAGCTCATACTCTGGTCGAGCTGCCTGCTGGTGCTTACCGCCTTACTAATCAGGCAGACCGAATCCAAGCTCTCTCATTGCTGTGTTGTGGGGAGGCCTTTCTATTTCTCTATTTCTCTATCTCGGGGCATTCCTATTTCTCCTGTTTTACTTCTATCTACCAGCATTCCTATCTCTCTCATTTTACTTCTAAACTTCTGTTTCTCTTATCCCTGCGGCTTCCCGGCGCCCGCCCCGAGGCTGCTTCTCGGCGGCTTCCCGGCTGAGCCGCTTCAGCCCGCGCCTCTCTCATCTGCGCGGCTCGGCTTTGTGCGCACACTTCGCGGTCTCGCACTTAGCCCAGCGTTCCCTATCTACTTGTGCCCCGCACGCTCTCTCTGTGCGCGGCAGCCTCCACGAGTCACACAGCGTAGCTTACGTCTCCGCCACTAGCATTCAATCTAAGTTCCCCGGGCTAACCTGGCGAATTCAACCCAGCTCACGTCTCCGCCCCACGATTTGGCTTCCCGTCCTTTGCTCCCCGGGCTAATCAGACGGATCCCAATCTGGCTTACGTTTCCGCTTCTGGTTTCAACTTTTCGCCCCCTTTTCCCGGGCTAACTTGAGAATCCCAAAGTGGCTTTCGTTTCCGCCTCGGCCTGCCCCCCGCGGCTTCAATTTCCCTAACATTTTTCTCTACCCGGTATGTTTCCCCAAGCTTTCCTCCAACAATGCTCCTCCCTCATTTCTCCGGGCTTCTCCCCACAGTCCGCATCCGAGTCTGTTTGTTCTAGCTTTCACTTTCGCTTTCGACCTTAGAGATTTCTCCCAGCTTCCCCCTGTAGTCCGTATCTGAGTCTATGCCTAGGCTTTCAATAGCTTCTTCCGGCACCTTTTTCGTCCGGCTTTTCCCTAGGCTGTTTGCTAGTCTCTCTCTCCGGCATTTTCCTGCTTCTTCCCGTTTCTTCCCTCCTAAGTTTCCTATCCGTCCTAGGTTTCCTATCCGAGTCACGGCACCATTATGTCGCTCCCCCTCTTCGTGGAGGAACGACACTAAGCCCTGCCTAGGCTTCATATCCGAGTCACGGCACCACTATGTCGCTCCCCCTCTTCGTGGAGGAGCAACACTGAACCCTGCCTAGGCTTCATATCCGAGTCACGGCACCATTATGTCGCTCCCCGTCTTCATGGGGGAGCAACACAGGACCCTGCGCTGTTCTTTCGTCTGCTCGGCCCTCCCCGGGTTTGCTGCTGGTTCTTCCCGGGTTGGCTACTATCCCTTCCACCTCCGTGGAAGGGCAGTTCCCCCTGGCCACATTCCCCACTTCCGCAGGGGAGCGGCACTCCGCCAGCCGGCTCTCTCGGGGGCTGCACAGGTGTTCCCTCAGATGTTCCCCATAGATGTTCCTGGTGCATGCCGTCTCTCTCCTCCTTTATAGTCCTCCTCTGCCAATCCCAACTCGGCTGCCCACATGCCGAGTACGCTGCTCTCCTCCAATCAGGAGCAAGTCCTACAGTTTATTGGCTGAACTGGAGGCAGCTGTGTGGAAGCTGTTTTCTTCTCTCCCAGCGCCATATTGTGGGAGAGCAGATGCATAGAATAAGTCTTAATTCGAGTAACTTAGTCTAGTCCGGGTTGCTCCCCACAATATCCATCTATGTACTTGACAGAAGGTGGTCCTCTCTTATCTCTGGTTTCATTTTCTATAGTTTTAGTTAGTTATTTGTGGTCAACTGTTGCCTGAAAGTATTAAATGGAAATTTCCAGTAATAATTCATAAGTTTTAAATTGCTCTGAATAGCATGGTAAAATCTTGAGCCATCCCATTCCCATCCCATCTGGGATATTAATTATCACTTCATTTAGCATATCCATGCTGTACATGCTACATGCCCATTATTCATTTAGTAATTATCTAGGTTATCAGATTGATTGCTGTGGTATATGTTTGTGCTCAAGGAATCTTTGTTTTATTTAATAATGGCTCCAAAGCATGAGAATAGTGACACTAGCAATTTGGATATGGCAAAGAGAATTCATAAATTGGTTCTTTTATGTAAAAATGATGAAAGCACAATAGGATTTTGAGACAGAGCAGGGGAGAGTCCATTCACATAATTTTTTATTTTATTTTATTATTGGTTATTGTTGTTTGTCTTTTACTGTACCCTTTTATAAATTAAACTTTATAATTGGTATGTATGCATTAGGAAAAACATAGTGTGTGTATAGACATATATGTGTATACACACACACACACACACACATATAGTTCAATACATGCATGATTTTAGGCATCCATCATATCCTCCATAGAAAAGGGGGGACTCCTGTATTCCCCTCGACACCTAATGAACATTTCCAACTCAACTAGTCCAAACCTGGTGTCTCTATCACTCCTTCCTCCTTCCCCACACCATATTTGCTTTTCCCACAGCCTTCCTCATCTCGGTTAATGAAAACTCCCTTTTTCTGCTAGCTCAAAACAAAACTTGTAGTCTTGCTTGACTCACTATTTCTTTGACATCCTATACCTGCTCTGTAAGGAATTCCTGCTTGTTCTACCAAAAATATATCCAGACAATAATGACTTCTTTTCTCTGCCACCACCCTTCTGTGAACCAGGATCATGACAATGGCCTTCTGCCTTCTTCAAGACAAATGTCTAGCCTTTCTACATTGCCATCTGTTTTCAACACAGCAACCAAATAATTTTAAGTCAAATTATGCCATCCCTTCACTTAAAGCAAAGTCTAGAATAGATACTCATCTCAATCAGAATAATCACTGGAGTCCTAATAATGACAGTTTATGAGACTCCATATAATCTGGCCTCCATTCACCACTTGGATTTCCTCTCTGGCTACTCTCTCTTCACCTACTCTCTGGCCTTAAGTCCTTTCTGCTGTTTTTCAAATGCACCAGCATACTTCCCTTTAGTGTTTTTGCTGTTATGGCTATTGCCATTTCATGAATAGTCTTCCCTTAGATCCCTGGATTAGGTCCCTTCCTTCCTGTCTTTGCTTAAACCTCATCTTTGCAGTGAATCCTCATCATTTAAAAACACAACTTGCATACCCCCTCCCTTCTACCCCAACCCAACCTTTGTGACTTCATCTTCCAAACCACGTATTTATTATCTGACTGCTAATAGAATGTAAGCTTCATAAAGGCAGGAACTCTTATTTCTTTTGTTCATAAATGTATTCCAGGCACTCAAAACAGTACCTGGCACATAGCAAGTACTAATAAATATTTGTAGAAAAAAATAATGACTCAGAAACCATAGGTTCCCAATTCTTTGTTTAATGTTTTATCTCATGATGCCAGAATGCTTCTTTGATTCACAAGAAGATGAATACTAATAAAGTTAGACCTTCCTGGATAGTGCCATTAGAATAGCAGATGGAGTTAATATCAATTAAATCAGAGTGAAGAAGGAAATCAAGGACTAAAAGGGAATCAGCAAGGAAGGCAGATACTAGTGATTATCCAACCCTTACTTTCATGGTTGGCTTTCTGCATTTATAAACATATTTTCAGTTGTTTATATTGGCTATGTTGTCTTCTAGTCCCATGGAATTTGCTTCCCACCTTTCCCTTCCTGCTTTCCTTCCTAGACATGCACTGGGCACATGTCAGTGCCAGGCAGGCTGTGCTAACTGCTGAGGTTCTGTGATCTCTGCTTTTGAGGAGCTCCAAGTATAGTATAGGAGAATCAGACAGAAAATTATGCAATGATATGATAAATACCTAAGGAAGGCATAAAAGAGATACTGTCAGAACAGAGTGAAAGTTTCAGTCAACAGAATGCATTCTATTTGGAATGGAATGAGTTCAGAAAATCTTCTGAGATTAGAGCTGGCCGTGAGGTGAGTAGGATTTTGCCATGAGACTGAAGGAGTCCACAAAGGCATGTTTGGGAAATAAGGAGAAATAATATGTTTCCTGGTGCATAGACTCAGGCAGGGGAGAACAGATGCTGAAACTGGGACATGGTTTTTAGGTTTCTGGATTTCTAGAAATTATCACAATTATTAAACACAGAAGTGACAATGCTTAATCTGAGTTTACAAAGACTAACTAGAAAAAATAGGATGGTGGCATAATAATAGGTCTGATAGAGAACTACTGAGATATCATGGATAATCTATGGAGGGATCAGAACTAGAATTATTGTCCTGGGAATGCAGGAGAGGGAATTCAAGAGACTCCTGCCATGATATGGAGAGGTTCTGTGACAGACTAAATATGCTGGCAAAGGAGAGCTACAGTCCAGGCAACCCTATCAGTTCTTGATTGAATGGCTGAGAAGACAATTGACACTCAGACACAAAGAAGACAAGTTTGGAGTAGAAGAGAGAACAAATTTTGTTTCAAATGTGAGGTTGAGATGAGTTTTTATCCTGATAGAGATGATCAGTAGGAAACTGGAGAAATCAAGTCTAGAATTCTACACTAAGAGGTGGAAAGAGAGATTGCAGAAGAAGACAGAGGCTTGGTATCCTGACTCCTGATGAGTGTGGAAGGAGGAAACCAAGGACAGGGCCCTGGGAATGATCATTTATGGGCTAGTAGAAGGGATTCATCCAAGAGAAACTGGCCAAGGAGACCTGGAACAAATAAGACTTAGAGCATATATGCTCTCTCTCCAATTTTAAATTATATGCTTCCTGGTACTACAAAAGATAGAATAGTGACCTAAAAGCTGAGCAAGAGTGGTCAATTCTATTTTACTGAGTTTAGGTCTACTGCAAGGAATGAGTACAAAGATGCTCCACTATGTGGGAACACAGAAGTTGCTACTTTTTTGAAAACCATGCTGGTGATAGGTACCAAAAGCCTATTCTTTTTGTCATTAACCCTCAAGTCCAAAGCTACCTTACTTTCTTTTACCTTTTGAACAAGTTTGCTTTCTCTTTCCCTCACCCTGATCCTTAGATTTTTGCCACAGCCTCCTATTTTCCCTATCTTCAGTCTCATTCCTCTCCATTCCATTCTCCCCATTGAAACTGAAGGACTGGGGCTGGTGCTGTGGCGCAGTGGGTTAACGTCCTGGCCTGAAGTGCCGGCATTCCATATGGGTGCAGGTTCAAGACCCGGCTGCTCCACTTCCAATCCAGCTCTCTGCTATGGCCTGGAGTGGAAGATGGCCCCAGGCATTGGATGGAAGACTTCTCTCTCTCTCTGCCTCTCCTCTCTCTGTGTAACTCTCACTTTCAAATAAATAAATAAATCTTAAAAAAAAAAAAAAGAAACTGAAAGAACTTCCTAAGACAACTAGCCAGTGACAGTGTCAATCCTCTGCCTAAATCTTTCAATGACTAGAACTACTCAACTTGGTCAACAGAAGATTCAATGCCTCCCCACAGGCTCAGCCCTCCATATGCTCACTGAACTTTCCCGTTTCTAAAATGCTCTAGGCTATTCCAGGCTATTTCTAGCCTCCTGGCCTTTATACTTACATTTATATATAAATATATATTTATATATTTATAATTATATTTATAAGTATATATTTATACTTATATTTTTCATCCATAACATTCTCCTCTCCATTCATCCCTATTCACCAAGCTCATTTTTTTTCTCTTTCAGGTTTTGTTTTTAACATTCCTCTTCTAAAAAGCCTTCTCTGATTCCTTCACTTAGGCTAATGCCTCTTATTATCTGTGTGTCCTTCAACATAGTACTCTGCATAGTTTACTGGCAGGGTTTAATTGTTTATCTCCTGTCTTCATTGGTTGTTCTGTCCTTCTTGTCCCAATGTCTACAAGATGCTGGGGACAATCTTGTCTGTTGCTGTTTCTTCAGCAGATTTGGCGGCTGCTACAGAGGCACACATTAAGTACACAACAGGCACTCAATAAATATTCAGTGTTTACTAAATATGCACAAACTTGGCGCCATCAATTGTACTTTTGGATTTGCCCTACTGGAATGGTTCACAAGTCAATGTGGGATGGAAAGGGTCTATGATATGGTAGAAACGTGTTATTGGAAGAGTTTGAATTCTGACCCTGTTACTTGTGGCACATTGTTCTCTGAGCTCTAGTTTTCTTTCCTGTAAAATGGGGAATGCTTCACAAGGAAAGGAAAAGAGGCCACTGAATTGATCATTTTCAAAAGGGAAGAGCAACAAAAGAAATGAGGGAAAAGTGGGTGTAATTTCATAGAATAGTTAGGGGATGAGAAGGAGATGAGGAAATAGAGTATAACTCATTAGTGGAAAATTAGGATTGAAGAGGGTGAGATGGAACAAGCATGTGCAAGTCTTTTGATGAGAGAATATTCAGGTATTTTCACAGGAAAGAAGGAGTTGATGCAGAGGAAGAAAGGGAAGCTAATGAGATCTACTGGGGTTCTGAGGCAGTAGTGGGGATGGGACCCCATGTGCAGTGAGAAGAATCAGTCTACTTAAGAGGGACATGATTTCCTGAGAAACAGCAGCAAAGGAAGGTTCAAGCTACTAGAATATTTTGAGGCAGTGTCTAAGAGCTATCAATGATTATTTTGCCTAAAAGAATAAAAAGACAAAATGGAAACAGCAGTTTGGGAAAAAATAAAATGGCCTTCCAAGGGAGAGTAGGAAAAGAGTTTAGTAGTGGTAAATACCTTTAACAAGCTGTGCTGAAAGCCATAGCTGGGGCTGGAATAGAAATTCTAACATTTGTAGTTCGAAATGAAGATGACAGGCTTGGACTTCTGTTATCTGCTGCTCTGCTTGGCAGATCAGAATGGAAAATGCAAATGACTGATTTGATTGAGGGTTGATTATTGGTGTGGTGGGCAGGGTAAGGGATAGGGCATCATTATGATGATCAGAAATGCCTAGGTTGAGGACAGGAATGGGAGTGAGAAGTGACATGGTACATTACAAAGCAAGTCCCCAGTGTCTTTAATGAATAAGGATTTAGCACTTAGGAAACTAAAGATAATGGCAATAGGATAAAAAAAAAGTTTATCAAACAGATGGCCTCATCTCTGAGGGAGAAGGGATAATGGAAGAGACACTATCAAACAGGCACTTCACAGCAAGAAGGAACAAGAGAATGTCCAGGTTACTACGCAGAAAACAGAGCCCAAACAACACAGGCATGCTTGATTTGCATGTGTACACAGCCAGTGACTGATCTTCACCATGTAGTCACTTTTCAGGCTCCTTTATTGCTTTTCTCTCCCATTTATGGACCAACTGATATTCAGGCTTCTGACATCTGGGCAAAGCCATGAGGAAGTCAGGCTAGATGTGGAGGGCTGAACATTTATTCAATTAGCAAGTACTAACTGAAAGCATCAGGTTCTTGGTACTGTCTACTGGCTGAAAAATTCAAAGACGAAAAAGGCATAAATCCTGCCTTTAAAGAACTCATAGTTGGATCTTGAATCACATGTATATGTACTATAGATTCTCAGCTTTACCAATATAATGTGGGAAGCTGGAGCTTTGCACAACTAAATTTGCTTCCTGTAAAATAACTGGAGGTGAACATTGAGGCAGAGTGGGAAGCACTAGTGAAGAAACTGATTATTAGTAAAGTGTTGGAATTAAAGAAACATTTAAAAAAATAGTTTTATTATTTTCAGGTAGTATAGCCTGGAATTTAGACTTACCATGAATTTTCTTGCAAAGGCTGTTTAATTTAATTGATTGGATCTGGCTTACTGGGTCTGCTAGACTCACTGAAAATATTGCTTATAGGTTTGGATAGAATTTCATGGGTGGAAATACCCTAACGAGTAGGGTTGCCAGGCATCCTGTACATATGGGGCATATCTTATATATAAAGATTCTTGGCTTTTCTGGAATGGCTTTCTCAGAACACCTGTAAATGTCTTCTAAACCACTTTTTCCGATAAATTATAGAAATTCAGCCGTAAGAGCTATTTGTAAAATTTATCTGGACATCCTTTCCTTTTGTTTGTGAAATTTGGTGGCCCCTATAAGGCACCAGCTCTGTCTGCTCTGCAGTCTCTCTGCTAAGGGAGGAAGCTGACCGGCCAAAGGGCGTTCTGTGTCTCAGCACGTTCTCAATGCTGAACAACAATCTGCATTCTGAAAACTTCACCGTTGCCCCTGGTATCACTCTTTAGGACAACACTGATCAACTCTAGAAGGTTTTCTTTTCCTTAAAGAAGTTCAAATATTGAACTCACCTTGTTGGAAGCTACCACGTGTTTTACCCTCCTAACAAACTTTGCATGAGCTAAAAGGGGCAGTGTGCTGGAAACCTGAATCAAAAAAGATCTGATCTGTAGCATTTGCTGATTTCCATAGTGAAAAGACTCCTGCCAATGTCACACTCCAAGGTGAAGTTGCTGAATTCCCACTATGAGATCTATGTGAATGGCTGCAGCGCATCAAGTCTACGTTTTCTTCTTACCTACATATTTTGGTGATTACAGAGACTTCCCTTGTACTTGGATATTGAGTTGTTGATAATAGAGTTTTGAGGACAAGAATTCTGCTAAGACACTACAGATAGATTTGACAAGAGGTGGTGTGGCTGATGGTGGGGAATGAAGGAGAGCTGGGGTGATACACAGAGTCTGGGTTAGTGGACTTTAGTGCTAATGAAGATAGAGCAGAATGTTCAGGGAGGAGAGGTAATTAATATGTGCAGTAATCGAGCAAATATTGATGGAGTACCAATGCCGGCCTGGCACAGGAAGCCCAGGAATTGAGGACAGGTAGTAGAGAGAACAAAACAGACATAATTCTTGCTTTTGTGGAGCTGACGTTTTATCCAATTAGAAATGGCCCCTTGAATGAAACTGTGGCAAAGTCTTTGGATCCTG
The DNA here is from genome assembly GCF_964237555.1 of Oryctolagus cuniculus. Lineage (NCBI taxonomy): Eukaryota > Metazoa > Chordata > Mammalia > Lagomorpha > Leporidae > Oryctolagus > Oryctolagus cuniculus. Next base: position 148,591,365 of record NC_091435.1, read on the forward strand.
AATTTTCTAATGAATGGCTTCAAGCTTCTGACAGATGCCATTCTAGTTCCTGTGGTATTAACTCAAGAGCTCCAATCAAATGGATTGTCAACCTGCAGAAAACCTCCCCTGATCTTCCTGATCTCCAATCAGAGTAACCTTTGCTCCCACAGCAAACCATGGCATGGTCAGACATAACCCCTGTCATTCTGTGCAATAGATATCATTTACTTCCCTAGTACACTGTGAGCTTCCAAGTTCTATCTTTAAATAGACCAGAGAGACACATCTGGTCTTTTAGCAGAAATAGTCAAGTCCAAACTGCATTTTCATGTAGGAATGTCTGTTGAAGCCAACCCAATTATTTTCCTTTGTATTACTATTTTAAAAGAAAAACAAAACAAAAACAGGGCCCCCGAAATCTGCCTGCAGGATTTTTATTCTAATTAAACACACACACACGCTTTTCAAAGTTTGTTGTGAAAAATAATGATTTTGGACTTCCTAGTAACGCTTTAATTCTCTATGTGACAGTTGAAGAAGGTTACACACATAGAAAAGGACCTTGAGGACAAACATTTACTTGGGAAAGAAAGGACACAAAGAGGCAAATCAGTTGATGTCTTGGGTCAGTCATGCTGCAAGCAACCCGAAGAGGCAATGGATTTGCTCTAGATTCTGGCAACCAGGAGACAGCATCTCTAGAAAACATCTCTTTTCCACGATGGTGAGTTAGCACAGTGTTCTCAGACGTGTTGCACCTGAAAACCTACAGGACTCTGAGGGGTATCATTTGAGCATGATTTCTGCTTGGACAGTGAGCACTGCAACAGGCCTGTGGGTTAGCTAGTGTTCTCAGAAGATGCCAGCATTGAAGCCTTCCCTAGATTCTCTTTATCCTCTGAACAGATTTTCACAACCACATTCCCAACATTTCAATGAGTCTTGAACTTGGAAGCACAGAAAATCTTCTTATATTTCTAATTTTTTTCTGGTTCAATATACAACATCGTACTTCCTCCTTGAAATCAACTTCAGGTTCAACATCTCCTACCAGCAGAGCTTTAAGAGAAATTCCAACATGCAGGACTCTCCTCTCTGCTGGGCTATGCCTGAACATATTGCTCTAATCAGATTACTTATTTGCCATGATGTGTAGTCTTCAAGGGTTACTGACCAAATCACACACATCAAAGCTTTCTAAAAGCTTGATTTTGGTGTCTTTAAGGGAATATGAATGTTGCAGGTCAAAGGATACAAAGAGGCTTTTCTCTTTCAGCTGTGATGCCCAATATTCATGTTTTAAAATAAACACAGTAACAGGTAGTACCAGGTTCCCAGCATAGAAAGCTTTTCCACAAATCTCCTTTGTACCTCAACCTTGAGAGAAGGCTGGAGATAATGAATGAGTTCGTCCTTTGTCCTTTAGCCTAGGCTTAAAGTTTTTCCCTTGCTCCTACCCTAGATTGTGGGTTTTGTTTGCAATCTGGTCCACTGCAGACCTTTAAAGAACAGCCTCATCTAATCTTGCTCAAGTAAAATAAGGAGATCCTTAAGCAAGAAGTCCTGTGGGACCAATCACAGCTCTTGATAGCCCCCATGAACTTTGACCTAAGTTTAATTTTGCATTATATTTTGGCACTGATGATCTTTTCCATGAACACTGAAAAAAAAATAACCTAAATCCCAAAATTGAGTAAGGTTTATGGCAAGTGGGAGGCAGGGTCAGGTGGAGAGGTAGTAGTTGCCTGAGGTTGGGGGTTCTTGAAACATACAATTGTCACCTAAAACCCATTTCCTTCTAAGCTGGAGGCAATGGCTAAAGTGCATTCCCGAGCATCTGCATGAGATGCTGTGCCCTTTCTCTAGAGCTCTGTGTGCAGACTAATCCGAAACGTCCTCAGTACCTTGGTGGCTGCTTGTGACCATACACTCCGCGGACCAGTCTTGAGGGATCACAGGGGCAACCAGCTCAGCAAATTTCTCCAGGGGGCAGCTTGTAGTACAGCCTGGCAGCGTGAGGGGATGAGGCTCGTGCTGTGTCTCGTTCCGATAGTACATCTCCACCAGGTACTCCCTGGCAGGGGAAAGCAGAGGAGAGGGCTCCATGAGTTCTGGGTTGTGGAACTCTGAAGGATCGCTTTTCACCTGAACAGCAATATGTCAGTTGAAGGACTAGTGGAAGAACATCTGGGGATGATGAGGTTTTAGCCAGTTTATGTGTGGGAATCAGAGGTGGGCAAGCAGGGCAGTCTGGAGGGTGGAAATGTTGATGAACTGGGCCATATGAGGTGGGGATCAGGATGTTAATCAGAGGAGGAGGCAAGAGGCAGGATGGGACTCTGGACATGACTCTGATAAACAAAGTGTAGGTTTCCTCAGCCTATTGTCTCCCTTCCATGTGCCTCATTGCCCTCTCCTTCCTTCTCTTCCATTCTCTTTCAGTCTTTCCCCTAATGTATCCCTCCCTCCTCAACTAGGGCATAACCATAGAATTAAAAAATGTATAGCATGTGTGCTTGAATATATGCAAGGCTTTATAAAAATTATCTCTTGGAAGGAAGGGGTGGCAACAATATTAAGGAGGGCTTTCCCAATACTTTATTTAAAAAAAAAAAAGTAATATTTGGAGAAGGTCCAACGGCTTAAACCAAACTCGGTAGTATGAGTGGCTTATGGATGTTAGTTGCAAATCAAATAGGCAAGAGAGAAATTTTGGGCCAGTATTGTAGCATAGTGGGTTAAGCTGCTGCCTGCAATGCTGGCATCCCATACGGGTACCGGTTTTCCTAGCAGCTCCCCTTGCAGTCCAGCTCTCTGCTAGTAGCCTGGGAGGTCAGTGGTAGATGGCTCAAGTGCTTGGGCCCCTGCTACCCATGTGGGAGACCTGTAGGAAGCTCCTGGCTCCTGACTTCAGACCAGCCCAGCTCTATACTTTGCAGCCATTGGGAAGTGAACTGGCAGATGGAGGATCTCTCTCTCTCTCTAACTCTGCCTTTCAAATAACTTTTTTTTTTTTAAGGAAGAGAAATTTGAGTAGGATTTAGTGATCCAGCTTAGGGTAGTAATCTCACAATTGCAACTTTTGGATATTATAAATACACCTTTAACTTTTTTTTCAATTTTATTTAAAAATTGTTTTAACAGGGCCAGCAAGTTAAGCGACTGCCTGTGAAGCTGGCATCACATATGAGCACTGGTTCAGTTTGAATCCTGGCCGCTCTGCTTCTGATCTTGCTGCCTGCTAATAAGCCTGGGAAAGCAGTGGAAGACAGCCCAAGTCCAGGGCCCCTACCACCCACAGAAGAGATCTGGATGGAGTTCTGGACCAGCCCTGGTTGTTGCAGCCATTTGGAGAGTGAACTAGCAGATGGAATATCTCTCTGACACCCTATACCCCACCCCTTCTCTCTAATTCTGTCTTCCGAGTAAATAAATAAATATTAAAAAAATCATTTTAACAAATAAAAATTGTACATAGTTATGGGGTACTATGCAATATTTCATTACATGTGTACATGTGTAATAGCCAATCATAGTAAATATTATTTACCTCCTCAAACATTTAACATTTATGTATGTTGAAAACATCTAAAACCATATATTTCTGCTTTTTTAAATAGAGAAATATACAGTTCACTATCATTATCTGTAGATATTCTACTGTACCACAGAATCCAGAACTTCTTAATCTTTTCTAACTGTAATCTACTCTTTTTTTAAGATTTATTTATTTATTTGAAAGTCAGAGTTACACAGAGAGAGGAGAGGCAGAGAGAGAGAGGTCTTCCATCTGCTGGTTCACTCCCCAACTGGCAACAACGGTTGGAGATGTGCCGATCCGAAGCCAGGAGCCAGGAGCTTCTTCCAGGTCTCCTACACTGGTGCAGGATCCCAAGGACTTGGGCCATCCTGCACTGTTTTCCCAGGCCATAGCAGAAAGCTGGACGGGAAGTAGAGCAGCCAGGACTAGAACCAGCGCCCATATGGGATGCCAGCGCCTCAGTCCAGGGCGTTAACCCACTGGGCCACAGCGCTGGCCCCTAATTTACTCTTAGTACCTGTTAATCAATCTTTCTCCATCTGTTCTTCCCCTCTCCCTCCCTAGCCTCTGGTAACTACCATTATATTTTTAACTCCCATGAGACCACCTTTTTTTTTGTTTGTTTCCACACACATATAGATTACACAATACTTGTCTTTCTGTGCATGGTTTATTTCACGTAACCTAATCACCTCTAGTTCCATCCATGTTGTTTTGAATGACAAGATTTTGTTCCTTTTATGGCTGAGTAGTATTCCATTTTGTATATGTACCACATTTTTAAAAATCCATTCATCAATGGATGGACACTTAGGTTGTTCATTTTTTGGCTACTATGAATACTGCTGCAATAAACATTGAGGATGTCTCTTCAATGGACTGACTTCATTTCTACTGATTTTATATATATATCAAGTAGTGGGACTGCTGCATCATATGGGAGTCATACATTTTTTGAGGCACCACCATACAGTTTTCTGCAATGGCTATACTAATCTTGTCTTACAAAAGTGTGAAAGGGTTCCCTTTTTTCCACATCCTCGCTAGCCTTTGTTATCTTTTGTCTTTTTTTTTTTTAAAGATTTACTTGTATATTTGAAAGGCAGAATTACAGAGAGGCAGAGAGAGAGAGAGAGAGAGAGAGAGAGACAGAGAGAGAGAAGACAGAGAGAGAGAGAATCTTCTACCTGCTGGTTCACTCCCCAAATGACCACAATGGCCGGAGCTGGGCTGGTCCATTCCTGGCACATCAGCAGGGAGCCAGATTGGAAGTGGAGCAGCCAGGACTGGAACCAATGCCCATTTGGGATGCCAACACTGCAGGCAGTGGCTTTACCCACTACACCACGGTGAGGGCCTCAGTATTTGTCTCTTGATAATAACCTTCTAACTGGAGAGGGGTGATATCCCATTATGGTTTGGATTTGTATTTCCCTGACAGTATGTTGATCATTTTTTTCATGTACCTGTTGGGCATTTATGTGTCTTCCTTTGAGAAATATCTGTTTACATCTACTGCCCATTTTTAATTGGATTTTTGTTGTTATTTAGCTGTTTGAGTTTCTTATATGTTCTGGATATTAATCCCTTATCAGATATTTAGTTTCTAAATATTTTCTCCAGTTCTTTAGGTTGCTTCTTTACCCTGTTGCTTGTTTCCTGAGCTGTGCAGAAGCTCTTTAATTTGATGAAATCCTGAGAGTATTTCAGGCATGGAAAGCCAAGACACTCTGGCAAAACAAACAAACAAACAAACAAACAAACATCTAAATGAAAGATCTCTGTGAGTGAGATCCCAGTGGAAAGAACAGGTCTTCAAAGAAGGAGGTACCTTTCTCTGAAGGGAGGAGAGAACCTCCACTTTGACTATGACCTTGTCTGAACAAGATAAGAGTCAGAGAACTCAAGGGGCTTCCATAGCCTTGGAAACTCATGACTGGAGCATAGGGAGATTACTGATGCCATAAACAGGAGTGTCAATTTGTAAAGTCAACAACAGGAGTCACTGTGCACTTACTCCTCATGTAGGATCTCTGTCCTTAATGTGCTGTACATTGAGACTTAATGCTATAACGAGTACTCAAACAGTATATTTCACTTTGTTTCTATGGGGGTGCAAACTGTTGAAAGCTTTACTTAATGTATACTAAACTGATCTTCTGTAAAAAAAAAAAAAAAGACGACGAAGAAATTATCAATTCCCAACTTGACTCTCACTGGGATTAAACATGACAATAGGTCTGATCTGATCTGATTTCATTTCATCATCATTTAAAAAATCATCTATTATTTTTCACTTTATGTTTCTGTGTGGGGGCAAACTGTTGAAATCTTTACTTAATGTATGCTAAACTGATCTTCTGTATATAAAGAGAATTGAAAATGAAAAAAAAAATTTGATGAAATCCCATTTTTGCTTTTGTTTTCTATGCTTTGGGGGTCTGATGCAAAAAATGCTTGCCCACTCCCATGTCCTGAATCTAAACAAGCCTTTTAAAACTTCACTTTAAAAATACATATAAGCATAGTAACTGCATATGCTCACTTATAAGATATGCTTCTGGGGCCGGCACTGTGGCACAGTAGGTTAATCCTCCACCTGCTGCGCCAGCATCCCATGTGGGCCCTGGTTCTAGTCCCAGCTGCTCCTTTTCCAATCCAGCTCTCTGCTGTGGCCTGGGAAAGCAGTAGAAGATGGCCCAGTTGCTTGGGTCCCTGCACCCACTTGGGAGACTGGGAGGAGGCACCTGGCTCCTGGCTTTGGATCAGCTGTTGTAGCCATTTGGGGAGTGAACCGACAGATGGAAGACCTTTCTCTGTTTCTCCCTCTCACTGTCTGTAACTCTACCTCTCAAATAAATAAATAAAATTTTTTTTAAAAAAAGATATGCTTTTAAGAACTTCCCTGATACTATATAGATGAGTATTTATATCTTGGGATAACTTTACTAGTGGCAGTATCTTTTATCTCAAGATGATAGAACCTAAATGACAGTAATCCATCAAAACTCAGGATTCTCTTTCCATAGAATAGAATTATGGCTCAGAAGTGACTACATTTCTCAAACACCCTTGCACCTGAGTAAGACCAAGGGACTAATTTCAGCCCATGCAGGGGTGGGGGACCTTTTCTATTTACCAAGGGCCATTTGAATATTTATAACATCATTCACAGGCCGCACACAATTATCAACTTAAAAATCGGCCTGCTATAGACTTACTGAATTTCAAGTCCCATCTGTGGTTGCCTTGGTAGGGCCAGACAAATGATTCTGCAGATCTTATATGGGCCATGGACTAGATGGTCCCCATCCCTGCTAAGTACAGAGATGACATCTGGCCCTTTTGGGTTGAGGTGGTTAATGAGCAGTTGTTTTCTCCACCCTCTCATTCCGTTCTATAAGCTGCTGCAGGTGAGCACAGCAGTCATGAAACCGTAACTCTAAGACAGGGAACCCGAGGTGCCCTGAACCACCGCACCATGGGACACTTGCACTGACTACAGCCCAGGAACACCGCACTGCCTGTTGCTCAGGAATGCTGCCCTGAATGTTACTGGAAATGCTGCACTGGATTCTTAGACAAGTGATAAATTAAGTTCTATTGGGTTAAACCTCTGAGAATTTAAGATTTGTTTGTCCAGAAACCAAATTTTCCCTTATCATTTCCTTATTAGTTTTACAGAACTCAAGACTAGATCCCATAGTGAAGACACAAGTTAAAGATGCATACCAAGAGTTTAGAAAAATAGTTTAATAAAATGTAAAAATAGTAAAAAAGCTCTCTTTCACCTTATTGAATTATTTTATGTAGAATATGATTCTAAATTTCTATACTTGGCTAAAGCTTAAATCTTTTAAACATATTGAGTTGCTGTATCTGCAGTCTTATTAGTTTATATATTTGAGATAGTTGAAAATCTAAAATTTCTCTCCCTCTCCTTATTTTCTCATAGGGAAAATTCGAGATCACTTTAAATGTCAAGGTGACCTAATAAGCAGACATACACAGTATTTATTAACTTGCTTCCTTCTTGTTCCTAATGTAAAAGCAATAAACTTTAACCTTTGATATTTCTCTGGAGTGCCAATTAAAAATTCCTAGTACCACAGCAAGCTGGACCTGTGCATGACCCTTGGTTAAATTTTTTCTGCATGTCAACATCACTTGGTTGAACAAGATATCTTACACTTGATTCATGACATGGCTTTACTCAAGGCAGTCAGAGAAGGTGATAAAGTGGGAGAAGATGCAGTCTATTCAGGACCACTAGGGTACAGACACCAGACAGGAGAGAGGTCCAAATTGTCAGGGGATTCTCTTGCCTTTGGGATTCAGGCTGGATTTGCCAACTGTGCACCCAGAGCTGGCCTTCCAAAGGGCAGACTTGTGCAGGGCTTGTTATTTGGGGAGGATTTTGTGTCTCATCCCCATTTTCTGCCATGTTGGCTGGTCTCCATTTTGTGGGTGCTGACTCTCCCACCTGTAGCTACCTAACAGCAAGGTGAGCCAGGGCAAAATTTTTATTCTACTTCACTATGCCTGGCATCCCATGAGAGGCTCAAGAAATCTCTACCCTTCTATAACTATACATGACTCCCTCTCCTTATAATCAATGAGGTCTCAACAAACTCAGGGACCAGAAACTTACATTCAGGACTACAAGATGTGCAAAATGAAGTACAGGGCCCCTTGATAAAAAAGTATTTAGAAGCCGGCGCCGTGGCTCAATAGGCTAATCCTCCACCTTGCGGCGCCAGCACACCGGGTTCTAGTCCCGGTTGGGGCGCCGGATTCTGTCCCGGTTGCCCCTCTTCCAGGCCAGCTCTCTGCTATGGCCAGGGAGTGCAGTGGAGGATGGCCCAGGTGCTTGGGCCCTGCACCCCATGGGAGACCAGGAAAAGCACCTGGATCCTGGCTCCTGCCATCGGATCAGCGCGGTGCGCCGGCTGCAGCGGCGGCCATTGGAGGGTGAACCAACGGCAAAGGAAGACCTTTCTCTCTCTGTCTCTCTCTCACTGTCCACTCTGCCTGTCAAAAAAAAATAAATAAATAAATAAAGTATTTAGAAATTGAAAATGGTGGCAATGGATCTTTAAAACAAGCCTGAGCTACTTTGAGCATCAGGCCCAGTTTGATGGCCCCATCAGGCTGGTCCTGTTCACAGCTGCTGTGAACACCTGGAGTGGAAAGCAAAAGACCAGAGCACTTTAAAAAGTTCACAGAATTTGGAATGAAAAGATAAGTTCATTTTTGTGCCAAACGTGTTGAAATTCATGCATACAATGGGCCTTCAAAAAATTAGTGAGAAATGCATTTTATGAGAAAACTATGAATGGATTTTAATGTTTCAGTCAGGTCTACCTAAGCCCTGGTCAGCCAGGAGGCTGACATCAGGTGGCAGAGAGGCAAACATGGGTCAGAAATTGTGCTTTAAGAATCTTCACTGGTGGATATGGATCACCAGAGCTACAGAGATATGTTAGAAGTCTTTAATTGGAAGAATATGGTTATGAGGCTACCATCAAGATAATTTGTTTTTCTCTTGGTGACTTCTATCAAACTGTGTTTTCCAAAGAACAATAAAATGTCTGCATACTTCCCAGAATCCATGGTGTTTCTAAGCAGTGTAATTGCTGTCACTTTGTATACTCTCAAGTACACTGTTTCCTAATAAGAGTCCTCGGGACAACAAAGGAAAAAGAGCCTTGACTAGCTAAGATGCTGCTACCACCATCTTCCCTCTGATAAGAAAACCAAACAGTCACCCCAGCCCTTAAGCCAAGATAACAACAGTAACTCATAACCCAAGGTCCAGGGATGCAGATTTGGAAAAGCATTTCTCAGACACGTACCCATTATCAAGGTGTAGCTCCATGAAGTGGCAAGAAGCATAGGGAGGAAGTCGGCCATTGTAGACATCTAGCGCCATCTGTAGGCCACTCACAGTAGTGTCATGCTGCAGAGATTTGAAGCAAATTATTATCTTTTACCTCTGGTTCAGCTTCCCATTCAACAAATATTAAGCACTTGTAAAGCAGCTTCTGACTCAATTAATTTTCCCATACACTCAGTGAGTTCATGAGTAGAGAGTGAAAGAACTAATTTTGGTTAAGCATCTGCTGTGTGCTAGGCAACGAGAGTTACATGCACATCATTTTTCACATTTAAAAGATGAAGGGGGCAGGCACTGTGGTGCAGCAGTTAACACTACCACTTGGGATGCCCACATCCCATATCAGAGTGCTAGTATGAGTCCTGGTTATTCTATTTTCCAACCAGCTTCCTGTTAATGTGCCTGGGAGACACCAGATGATGGCCAAGTACTTGGGTCCCTGCCATCCACGTGGGAGACTTGGGTGGAGTTAGGAGGTTTTGGCTTCAGCTTCACCCAGCCCTGAATGTTATGGGCATTAGAGGTATGACCAGTGGATGGGAGATTCTCTCTCACCCCCACCCCTGCCTTGATACCCAGAGATATTAAGTAATGTTCTTGTTGTCATATAAATCTCAAATGGAAGAACATGAATTTGAATCAATCTTATGATTTTAAATACTGTGGCTTTTCTCATTATAGCATCTTTTCAGTTTGTTTCATTGATTTTCATCAAATTTTAAAATATTTTGGAATATATTAATGCTAGATTATATTTTCCTATAAAAGAGTATCATCTGTGATCTTAAAGTTGTGGGGGGCACATGAAGTTATATTCAAGAAGGATAAAATGTAAAGAAGTAGAGAGTATAGCATATAAATAATTGTAAAGTTAAATGTTTGCCTCAGAGTGGCTAGAAGGTATATGTAGAATTGTTTTCAGCTCCAGTCTTACCACTGATTATATAATTTGAACCTTCTGACTTCCATATTCAAAAATAGGCATTCTGGGGCCAGTGCAATGATGCAGTACGTGTAAGGCCCAGCTTGTAGGGCTGATATCCCATATGTGTGCCGGTTTGAGTATTGGCAGCTCCACTTCTGATTCAGCTCCCTGCTAATGTGCTTGGGAAAGCAGTAGAGGATGGCCCAAGTCTTTGGGCCCTTGTACCCATATGACTTTTCTCCAGAATAACTACTGCTGAGAAAGCCTTTGCCATGAGACAGTGAGGGGAGAAGGGTCAGCGTGCAGGGGTCTGTTTCCTTGCCCATTCCATACTCCGTAGGGGCTTTTTTTTTTTCCAGACAAAATATACTTTAATTTCTTGGGAATCAGCTATTGGAAAAAATTATAACTAAATACAAATGTCTAAGTTCACTTAGGGCTTCTGCATAGACTACCTTTTCTTAAACTGGACTTACAATGGTGGTTTTCTTGTTTTCCTTCCATTAAATTTAAATTTTTCATCCTGCCCAGTGGTTCACAGCACTGGCTTCAGAGTTATATCATCTGGCAGCATTTAGAAGACCCTGATTCAGGCCTCATGCCCTGGGATCCTGGTTTAATTGGTCCGTAGTGGAGTACAGGAATCACATTTGTGAAGGGCTCCTCCGATGCTCTTAATGTGCAGCCATGTTTGAAAACCATTGAACGAGGCCTTGACTTGGAGGCTTGTGAAGTGATGAAATCAGCACTGGGCTGGTGGGACAAGGATACTGCACGGAGCACACGGACACCTGTGTTCCTTCCTCACCTCCAGATGCCTGCTCTGTGTGTTGTGCCACTGGGAATCAGCTGAGTTGGTCTGTGGTTGTACAGATTCTGCGACAGAAATTCTGAGCTGGGATCTGAAAGAGTCATTTGCCTTTTCTGCTGGAAGAGCCTGTACAGTGTAAGTCAGGAGGTATCGTCCGGCAGGATTTACAGCAAAGAGACATTGCTGTAAATGTAATGTAATGTAAATGTAATGTAAACTAGGGACATTGAAGTCCCTAGTTGTGGTTACCTGATGCCTACCTACACCATTCACCTCTCTGAAGCTTAGCTGCTACTTCTTTTTTTTTTTTAACTTTTATTTAATGAATATAAATTTCCAAAGTACGGCTTATGGATTACAATGGCTTCCCCCCCATAATGTCCCTCCCACCCGCAACCCTCCCCTCTCCCACTCCCTCTCCCCTTCCATTCACATCAAGATTCATTTTCGATTCTCTTTATCTACAGAAGATCAGTTTAGCATACATTAAGTAAAGATTTCAACAGTTTGCTCCCACACAGAAACATAAAGTGAAAAATAATAGATGATTTTTTAAATGATGATGAAATCAGATCAGACCTATTGTCATGTTTAATCCCAGTGAGAGTCAAGTTGGGAATTGCTAATTTCTTCTTCTTCTTCTTTTTTTTTTTTTTTTTTTTTTTTTACAGAAGATCAGTTTAGTATACATTAAGTAAAGCTTTCAACAGTTTGCACCCGTGGGGGCTCTTTTAATACATATCACATTCTCAGATTCTCCCCCAGCAGTGTCTTCCCCTGACTCTGCCCTCGGATGTAAGTCTTCTCCAGGTTTCTGTTTTCTTTCTACCCCAAAATGTAGCTCCAACTTTGAGTTTCAGTTCTCTTTCTCTTTCAGCCTCTTTACTCTCTGGAGTTCTTGGTAGGAACACCCCTGTGGCTTCCCAGACCCATTATGGAAGCAGTGCTTTCACCTGGCCCCAGACCACTTCCCTTATGACTCCTCCCTTCTTCCCAACATTGAGACCTGACCACCTGCCTTCATCTGTGGCTTCACCTACCACACCACCACCCTCCACTCACATTCCAGTTCATCACTGAGATACGTACACTCAGTCTTCCCAGCAACCTAGTTATTTTTCCCCTCTTTTGTTCCTCACCTAGTTTTAGACCTCATCCCCATTTTTCTAGACTATTAGAAAAGCTTTGAGCACTATATTCTGTTTTCATTCTACAAGAGGGTTAATTTTGGAAATACGGTTCCTGTCCTGTCACTCCTGCCCACCTTCCCTACACAAACACCTTCAAGTCATTCTTTGCTTTGCTACTCTCATATCAGGAAGCACATCAGACATGAGGGGCCTTTAAGCCGCCTTCCCACTCAGACATCCTGAGCCTGTGGTAGGACCGTTTATAATGATAGAGACGTTCCATATCTGCCTGGCCAACTCAGTAACCACTGCCATCTGTGGCTCTTGGGCCTTGAAATGTGGTTAGTGCAAATGAGTCGCTTAGGTTTTCATTCTCTTTCATTATAATTTATTTAAATCACAATAGTTGCATGCAGCCATTGGGTTACTTACTGGGCAGCACAATTAACCTCTACTAACTGGGTACTAACTCCTCCACATAATGTTCCTGGCCTTCTACTGCTATCCAAATCACTCCCTTCATGTGCCCTACACACTGGTGAGAAACCACATGCTGGACCTGCATGATGTGTCACCTAGTCCAGGAGGCCTTCCTGTTCCTTATTCCCACCCTCCTGGGGCAGAGGGAATGACCGCTTCTTCTGAGGCACCAAAGCACTTGCTTGTATGGAATTCCCATAATGCTTTACACACTGTTTATATATTTCTACATCAATTCCTCAAGGGCTGGAAGGCTGGGTTTAATTCTAAGAGTTTTGTGCAAGGGTCTATCACTTACTGGGCAGTGGGGAATGAAGATGAAGAGGAGGCTCCATCCTCCAGAGATCACACATTTGAATAAGCGGATGTTCAATGAAGACAGAGATACTTACTGCAGAATATATGATAAGTTTTCTGTGGCTCGGTGAATGGGTGACACTCTTCATGTGATTGAGGATTTCACTGACCAGGACACCTTAAAGGAGACAGATCAACAATGGAGCTGAACCAAATCTGGGCTTACACTTTTGTGAGTAAAGTTTGTGAGTAAAGTTGGAGACTATCCCCACCCTGACTCAAGAAGGCATCTGCTATGTGTTAGGCAGCATGGTGAACATACATTATTTTTCACTGATTCTCAAGTCCATGCCTAGCTAAGGAAAGCTGAAGGCTAGAGGCATTCAGTGACTCACAGCCCGGTAAGGAGAGCCAGGCTGTGTGCCTGTACCCTACCCATGCCATACCATGTCAGATTTTGTTATGGCTTGAGGTATGAGGGTGGCCAATTTGGAATGAATTTTATATCATAAAAGACAAGTGTTAGCCAGTGATCTTGTCCAGAGATGACTGGAAATAGCAGAACAGCAGGTGGCTTCTCTATTCCTTCCCTTGCTTCTGCTCTCTGACAGTCAGACCTGTGCAGGCCATGGGCTGTTTTGTGTAGGCCAGGTCTCCAGGGGATCCCAACCAGGTATCACTGTTTGGGGGTAGCCAGCATCAACAGCTTTCACCTGAGGTATCTGCTTGTCTCTGATGGAGGAACACTTTTGCCCTTCATATGTGAAGGCCTAACTTGTTGCCGCTGAGTGGTGAAAGGCAAATGCACAACTCACAGTCTCCATTCTATCTGTGGGCACTGAAGGCTATGTGTTTTACTATACGTGTGCTCTCCTGGCATGGGAATGGCCAGTGGTTTGGCTATGTTTGTTTTTGGTGATGAGCATTGATGTTAAGAGACTGACCATAATCCCAGATACTATGGTCCATGCAGCTATGGTGGGCTCAGAGCATCATAGCACCGAGTTACTGTGATAGGTACATAGGTGCAACATCTGAATGCCCCTCCCCCCAAGCTCATAAAATAGTGACAAAAGATAGGTCTATACATCAATAACTAGTACAGCAAAGGGTTGATTAGAGATGTAGGTGGTCTATTCTTTAGATCAGGCATTTCCTTGGCTGTGAATGGAAAGAGCTGGATGTTGCATCTCTAACAAGTTTAAATCTCTCTGTCCTGGAAAACTTTTTAGGGAATTTGACTTGATCTTCAGCCAACATTGGAACTAAACTCTGTGGCCAAGTTTCTGGGAGTTATAATAGCTATCTGCAATCAGCAACCTGCCTATGGTCAACAGGTGCTTTTTGGTCAGCTGCAGGGTTACTAGTGAAAATGTGTTCTTGTTTCTGGATGGTCAGCTGCACTAATGAATATATGTGTTCTTGTTTCTGAAGTAACCAGGGGGTGACGATTATCCCCAGGTTCAGGTATATCAATATTGTTTTATAGGTGGGGGAACTAAGGCTCAGGAAGGCTAGCAATAAGTCCAAGATTATACAACTTGTAAGCAGAATCGGGTTTTGAACCCAGCACATTGAACTTCAAGCCTTTGTTCATAATCATTAGACCCCATTGTAGCAGAGAGTGTCTAAGTTCCCTGCTGAATCTTTTATTGATATGTACCACTCAGACAAAACCACTGATATGGAGATGTAAACATCATTCCTTCACAGCTGGTCCCTAGCAAAGGTTGGCCAAGTTTTTCCATAAAAGGCCACAGCCTAAAGTGTTAGGCTTTGTGGACCAGGATCTGCTGCCACCACTCAGCTCCATGTTTTATGACAGCATGAAAGAATCTGTAGACATCTGTAAATGAATGAGTGTGGCTGTGTTTCAATAAAACTTTATTTACAAAACCAGACCATGGGCTAGATTGAGTCTACAGGCAGTAGTTTGCCAACCCTGGTCTGGAGCAAGAAGTCTTCATTAACTGACATGACTGGCCCTTTATCCCTAAATTGGCCTCAGGGATATTATTTTTAGTGTGTGTATCTTTCAGAATAGTGCCACTCTTGACACCAAAGAAGGAATAAAAGTTCTGCCAAAGGTTGGAAAATGCTGGCCACAGTCCTGCTGTTCCCATGTTACTCTGTCACCCGGACAAAGCATGTTTCTGGGCAGGATCATGTGCAGATGTTTCATCATTTAACAAGCATGTAGCTGACACAGCTCCCTTGCCTAGCCAGAACTGAACAATGGACTGAGCTTGTGTTTTGGCAGAACCGTGCAAGAAGCAATCAACTGGCTCATTAGAGGCACTGAACTTCCTCCAAAAAGCAGTGGAGGTAAGTCCACACGATTGCCAGCCTGGAATGTCTCAGGAAAGGGCTCCTGTAGACAGAATCTAGCTTACTACCCTCATCTGAGAGCAAACTGAGACTCAGCTTCCCCCATAAGGAATCTTCTAGTAGTAAAGGGGCTAGGAGGGGAAATAAGAACAAACTTCTAGGATAAAACATGTTTCTTATTCATGTGTAAACACCCTGCATCTAATATTAGATTATGGTCAATTACTGATTGGTATGGAGCATATTGGAATTCTGGTATGATGCAGGTTGGCAGGGCCTGATATTTCTTTGATTATTATTGTTGTTATTATTATTATTATTATTAATTAATCTATTTGAGAGGGAGAGAGAGAGAAAGAGATATCTCCCATTTACTGGTTCACTTCCAAATGCTCTCATCAGCTGTGGGTGAGTGCAGTCTGAGGCCAGGAGCAGGGAACTCAATCCAGGTCTCCTTTGTATGTGTCAGGTTCCCAAATTTGAGCCAGTCATCACCACTGCTTCCCAAGGTGCCCATTAGCAGGAAATTGGTTTCAGAAGTTAGAATGAAGATTTGAACCCAGGCACTTTGATATGAATGCCAGACTCCCAACTGCTTTCTTAACCCATTAAACCAAACAAGGATTTTTTTTTTGCATTGCTTGAGGATTTTTTTTTTTTTTTCATTTCCAGCCAGTTGCTAGGTGATGCTGATGTTGCTGGGCAATGGGCTGTATTTTGAGTAGTGAGGGGCTGGAAAAGAAATCAAGAGTCTCACCCAGCTTGGGACTGGGGCATGCTGCTGGTTTGGTGGGCAAGAATGAGGCTTGTGACTTATGTCGCCAACACAACACCCTTGGCATACTTTGCATTTAAGCACCTAAGACTGAACTTCTTCCCTGGGTACTGCTGTATATATAGTCTGGATCCATTCTGGTAGTTCCTCCAACACACTAGGTTCTGTCTAAGACTGCTCTCCAGATGCACTTCCTTTCTGAGAAGCTGAGTCTTGCTGCTCATGCCCTAATGTGGAGTACGGACTTGGGTGTTTCAATCGGGGCTGCCTCTGTGCTGTGCAAGCAGGACTTCTGCACAGCAGGTGCAACACCCTCACGTCCACTACTGCCCACTCTCCTTAACTGTCAGCCCCAGCCGAATCTGTTCATCTCACATGAATTTGCTCCTGAGCATCTTGGTTTTATACCTCACGAGCGGCTCTCTTGGTTACAACCTGCCTCAATCTTATGCCTGATGTGCCACCCTGCTTTTCCAACTAGAACTGATTTCTCTTTTGGTTGATGATTTGATGATTTGAACTCTTTATGCAGCCCTGAGTGAACATCTCTGTCTATTTGCCTCACAAACAGGTAAATTTAAAAAAGAAAGAAAACTGGTCTAGGTCCCAGAATACTTTGCCTGTCTCTTGGGGTTCTGATGGACTTGTCCTGGTCTTGGAGTAAGCAGCATCTGGGAAAGGCTCAATTCCTGATGCAATTGTTCTAGCCTTCTCAAAACGTCTAGAATATATGAATCCATCTGACCTGAAATGTCTCCTGTGGTTTGAACTTTCATAATTATTGTCGCTCCCCGTCTTCATGGGGGAACGACACTAAACCCTGCCTAGGCTTCATATCCGAGTCACGGCACCATTATGTCGCTCCCCCTCTTCGTGGAGGAACGACACAGGACCCTGCGCTGTTCTTTCGTCTGCTCGGCCCTCCCCGGGTTTGCTGCTGGTTCTTCCCGGGTTGGCTACTATCCCTTCCACCTCCGTGGAAGGGCAGTTCCCCCTGGCCGCATTCCCCACTTCCGCAGGGGAGCGGCACACCGCCGGCCGGCTTTCTCGGGGGCTGCACGGGTTCCCTTAGATGTTCCCCATAGATGTTCCTGATGCATGCCGTCTCTCTCCTCCTTTATAGTCCTCCTCCGCCAATCCCAACTCGGCTGCCCACACGCCGAGTACGCTGCTCTCCTCCAATCAGGAGCAAGTCCTACAGTTTATTAGTTGAACTGGAGGCAGCTGTGCGGAAGCTGTTTACTTCTCTCCCAGCGCCATATTGTGGGAGAGCAGATGCATAGAATAAGTCCTAATTCGAGTAACTTAGTCTAGTCCGGATTGCTCCCCACAGATCCCCCTTTCTTTTTATTTTTTAGCGTTGATCCCACTTTCTTTTTATTTTTTAGCGTTGATACGCGCCTGTCTTCGGTGTCCCGCGGCACACACTCTGCTCTACTTGCTAGAGTTGCCACAGGCTCTTACAAGTCCTATCAATCAGGAAAACCGAATCCGGGTCCTCTCTTCGCCATTGTGAGGAGGTTTTTAGGCGCTGATGCGTGCCTGTGTTCGGTGCCCTGCAGCGCATGCTCTGCTCTGCCCGCAGGGGCTTACAAAACCTATCAGGCAAACCGAATCCAAGCCTTCTCATTGCCTTATTGTGGGGGAGACTTATTAGTGTTGGTTCGTGCCTATCTTCGGTGACCTGCAGCTCATACTCTGGTCGAGCTGCTTGCTGGCGCTTACCGCCTTAAATCAGGCAGACCGAATCCAAGCCTCCTAATTGTTGCATTGTGGGGAAGCTTTACTGATGTTAATTCGTGCCTGTCTTCGGTGACCTGCGGCGCATAAGCTGCTAGCCGCCGCAGGTGCTCATCGTGCTCATCGCCTCACTTAATCAGGCAGACCGAATCCAAACTTTCTCGTTGCCATGTTGAGGGGAGGCCTTATTTTTCTCTATTTCTCTATCTCCGGGCATTCCTATTTCTCCCATTCCACTTCTATCTTCCACCATTCCTATTTCTCTCACTTTACTTCTAAAACTTCTGTTTCTCTTATCCCTGCGGCTTTCCGGCACCTCGCCCCGCCGGCGGGTTCCCGGCTCTGCGCCGCTTCAGCCCGCGCGCCTCTCTCATCTGCGCAGCTTCCCGGCTTTGCGCGGCTCGGCTTCGCGCGCTCCGCGGTCTCCACGCTTAACCCTTTCGCGTCTGAACCACGGCCTACGCCAGCCCCGTTCCCTATCTATTCACGCCCCGTGCTCTCTCTGCACGCGGCGGCTTCCGCGAGTAACACAGCGTAGCTTACGTGTCCGCCACTAGCATTCAATCTAAGTTCCCCGGGCTAGCCTGGCGAATTCAACCCAGCGTACATCTCCGCCCCACGATTTGGCTTCCCGTCCTTTGCTCCCCAGGCTAATCAGACGGATCCCAATCTGGCTTACGTCTCAGCTTCTGGTTTCAACTTTTCGCCCCCTATTCCCGGGCTAACTTGAGAACCCCAAAGTGGCTTCCGTTTCCACCTTGGCCTGCCCCCCGCGGCTTCAATTTCCCTAACATTTTTCTCTACCCGGTATGTTTCCCCAAACTTTCCTCCAACGATACTCCTCCCTCATTTCTCCTGGCCTCTCCCCACAGTCCGCGTCCGAGTCTGTTTGTTCTAGCTTTCACTTTCGCTTTCGACCTTAGAGATTTCTCCCAGCTTCCCCCCGTAGTCCGTATCCGAATCTATGCCTAGGCTTTCAATAGCTTCTTCCGGCACCCTTTTCGTCCGGCTTTTCCCTAGGCTGTTTGCTAGTCTCTCTCTCCGATATTTTCCCAATTCTTCCCGTTTCTTCCCTCCTAAGTTTGCTATCCGTCCTAAGTTTCCTATCCGTCCTAGGTTTCCTATCCGAGTCACGGCACCATTATGTCGCTCCCCGTCTTCATGGGGGAACGACACTAAACCCTGCCTAGGCTTCATATCCAAGTCACGGCACCATTATGTCGCTCCCCTCTTCATGGAGGAACGACACTAAACCCTGCCTAGGCTTCATATCCGAGTCACGGCACCATTATGTCGCTCCCCCTCTTCGTGGAGGAGCAACACAGGACCCTGCGCTGTTCTTTCGTCTGCTCGGCCCTCCCCGGGTTTGCTGCTGGTTCTTCCCGGGTTGGCTACTATCCCTTCCACCTCCGTGGAAGGGCAGTTCCCCCTGGCCGCATTCCCCACTTCCGCAGGGGAGCGGCACACCGCCGGCCGGCTTTCTCGGGGGCTGCACGGGTTCCCTTAGATGTTCCCCATAGATGTTCCTGGTGCATGCCGTCTCTCTCCTCCTTTATAGTCCTCCTCCGCCAATCCCAACTCGGCTGCCCACACGCCGAGTACGCTGCTCTCCAATCAGGAGCAAGTCCTACAGTTAATTGGTTGAACTGGAGGCAGCTGTGCGGAAGCTGTTTACTTCTCTCCCAGCGCCATATTGTGGGAGAGCAGATGCATAGAATAAGTCCCAATTCCAGTAACTTAGTCCAGTCCGGATTGCTCCCCACAATTATGTCAATCTGACATAGTAGACCCTCCTCTGCTCTTCATCCTCTGTGCTGACACCCCATCCCTAGATGCAGTGCCCACCCAACTACCCTCGCAGGCTCCACCATCTGTCCCTATTCTGTCAGGTCCTGGCTTCTTCCCTCCACTCACCTCTCCTGAGTACAAGCATCCAGCATCCCCTTGCCTGATTCTGTCTTCATTATTGCAGGGTGTCCTATGGTACACGAGGCCATTTTCAAGGAAGAGACCTCACTGGGAAATAAATCTCAGCCCCTTTACAATTCCAACAGGAAAATTCAAACCTTTTCATAAATTTGTTATTTTCAACATATATCAATTTACAATGCATAATTACCCTATATTTTATCAACTTGAACAGTGGCCACTACTCAGGGTTTTAGGGAAATGGGCCATTTCTGTCATACCTCCTACTTGATACATTCATCCTGTAGGCCACAAGACACAGCTGGTTTTCATGGGGCTTGAACAACAATGCTTAACATTTTTTATCTAAAAAGTATGGGAAGGATCACTTAGCTTTGTTCCACAGCTTTCCTTTTTCCAGAATGGAAAACTAAGGCTCAGAGTAGGTAAAAGTGAGGCCCAAGTGCTTGTATTTTGTCCCAGGTGCTGCTTGTTTGGCGCCTTTTGAATACACGGAGGCACTGTACCTCTTTCTGTCTATGAAGTAGGCATTATCCTCACCCCTGTTTTGTAGAATGAAAGCTGCTGCAGAGTCATTAAATGGCCTGTCTGAGGTCACATGGCTGAGGTGCAGGACCAGGACTCAGCCCCAGGTCAGCCAACCACAAGTCCAGAAAGTTCCTCACATCTCTTTGGTACTTACCACCCTGGAGCCTAGATTTCTCCTTCTGTTTGTGAATTCCATAGAGGGACAGCAGGGACAATTCAGATAATTCTCTCAACTTGGTCATGGTCTCCTTCGTGGCCCAGGAAGGTAAAGTGAAATTGTGAACACTCTAGTAAAGAAGGAAAAACACATGCATTTTTATTCAAGGCTGTTCTCTCTGTTGACTTTTGAAATCCTCTTTCACCTCATAAGAGCTACTAGGGACAGTCTTTCTTGTTCTGCCATAGCTGTCCAAGAAAACTCCTTACTGTGGGTTGGGCAGTTGGTGCAGGGTTAAGATGCTGCATTGGATATTCCCACAGCATATTAGAGTACCTGGGTTAAAGCCCTGGCCTGGCTTTCAATTCCAGCATCTTGCTAATGCACACTGTGGCAGTAGTGGTGGCTCAAGTACTTGGGTCCCTGCCTTTCATGTGGGAGACTCAGATAGAATTCCCAGCCACTGGCTTTGGGCTGGCCTACTCTTAGTTACAACAGAAATTTGGGGAATTAATTGGCAAATGAAAGACTAGTCTCTCAAATAAATAAAGACATACCATTTTTAAAAAGGGAATGCTTTCTACTGTGGTAAGCAGTGTTGTTGATTTTCAGAAGAAAAAATTACAAAAATGAATTGCCCTTTCCCACCAAGTCTGTAGTTTTTGGCTGAACTCCAGGTCAGTGAGTAATTATATTTTGCAGAGCAAGAATACAGTAGGGCAAGGATGTACCTCCTTCTTTCATGAAAGCTTTAGAAATCTCTCCCTGTGCCTGTGGAGAAGCTGAAGGTTGACAGGGCTAGGAGATACTTTCTCAGCCAGCGTTGTGGTGCCGCAGGTTAAGAAGATGTTGGCAAAGATGGCCTCCCATATCAGAGTACTGGTTCAAATCCTGGCTGCTCCATTTCTGATCTAGCTCTCTGCTAATGCACCTGGGAAAGCAGCAGGAGATGGCCCAAGTACTTGGGCCCCTGCCACCCTCGTATGAGACCTGGATGGAGTTCCAGGCTCCTGACTTTAGCCTGGCCCAATCCTGGCTGTTATAATCACCTGGGGAGTAAACCAGTGGATGGAAGATTTCTATGTCACTCTGCCTTTCAAAATTAAATACATATTTTTTTTAAAAAAGATATTTCATCAAAAGCTGGGTGAGCCACATAGGAGGCCAGTTAGGACAGGCAGTGCATTTCTGGGGCATTTAATAATATACACCCACCCCCTCACCTTCTAGCTCACTGACTTCTGGGAATGGCTGCACCGTGCACCCAGTAAGTACTTGGTAAACATTTATTAAATAGTTGAATAAATTACCAGCAGGGCAGCTAGAGACCTGCCAATATTTTTTCCCTGTTATGGAGGCAGTGGGAGAGAAGAAGAGGGAAAGAACCACAGTGAAATGACTTATGCCGGTGCCGCAGCTCAATAAGCTAATCCTCTGCCTAGCGGCGCCGGCACACCAGGTTCTAGTCCCAGTCAGGGCACTGGATCCTGTCCCGGTTGCCCCTCTTCCAGGCCAGCTCTCTGCTGTGGCCCAGGAGTGCAGTGGAGGATGGCCCAAGTGCTTGGGCCCTGCACCCCATGGGAGACCAGGATCAGCGCGGTGCACCGGCCGCAGCGCACTGGCCGCGGCGGCCATTGGAGGGTGAACCAACAGTAAAGGAAGACCTTTCTCTCTGTGTCTCTCTCTCACTGTCCACTCTGCCTGTTAAAAAAAAAAAAAAAAAAAAAAAAGGAAATGACTTACAGAGGAAATAAGGGAGAGACATGGAAAGGTTGTCATATTATGGAGTAGCTCAGACCAAAGTGTAGGAATGAAGAAAAAATACCAAAGGGAGAACTAAAATGTGGGCACTTGTTGCCACTCAGTGGCCCTAACAAGGCTTGCAAATCTTTACTGAAGCAGAGGCTGATGATAAAGGGAAAATGCTGGGAGGATGCTGTGTGGTTTGGACAATTACCTCTCCCGTGGCAATTGAGAAAGAAATAGCAACTAAGGTACCTGCTTCCCCTGACACTAGTGATGATCTTGGAATCAGAAGTAGACACAGTCAGAGGTGTGGGGCCAGAATTTTGCCCCAGCACCAGTGAAATGCTTTGGAAAATTCGGGTAGAGAAAAGTTCTTTTACCCAGAAGGTGGAGCAGGGTGGCTAAAAAGCAACCACAGTAGTAATTCTATCGAATTCTTCTACCAAGGGTACTTAGAAGCATCATGCAATCAATTGCAACAGCCTGTCTGCAGTTGGATTGAATATTTCTATATCCAGAAATCAGTTAATTTTCTGTGTAATTACATTGACTTTTCCATTAAAATCCATGACATGAGTTCAGCATTCCTGAGTGACTGCAAAATAAATGAGTGGCCCTATATAGAAGAAAAACTACTTTGCTCACAATTTTCTAAAGGATGAAAATAAAAATAATGGAAAGAGAAGAAGTCAGGATTTTCAAGTTTATATAAGGAAGCCTTGAACTATGTTTCAATGTCTAAGAAAGTTTAAATAACATCTGTAAAAAAGCAAAAGGAAAAGCATTCATCTGTTAGAATCATTCATAAAATCTTTAAAATTTTTTCCTACTTACCTCACAAAATAGAGGGTCATAGACTCTACTCCATATTCCAAAAAGGTCTTGGCCATGAAATCCTGAAAGTGTTGGCAAAGTTTCTATAAAATCCTGAAATACAAACAGAAAAAAAAAAAAACTTTCTACTTCAAGGCTTCTCAGGTTGGGCACTCTTGACGTTTTGGGCTAGGTAATTCTTTGTCTTTGGCTGCCCTGTGCATTGCAGGGTGTTTATCTGTCTTTTGGCCTCCTCTGACAGAGGTTAGCAGCACTCCTATTCTCACAGTTGTGATGGCCCAATCTTCGCTAAATGCTCTCTGGGAGGCCCAGCCAGCCCTGTTGAGAACCTGTGTTCCTCAGGGAAAAGTGCATCAGTGATATTGATGCCAACCAGACAATGCTACACACACTACATGATCATCTCCCTTGATTACATTAAAATGCAGATAACTGCTGCTTAGTACCACATGTTCCTGGTTTGTGCTGAAATCATTCTGAAGGGCAGTCCTAGAAGTAGGTGAGCTGTAACTGAAGTGGTTCAGTGCCCAAATGGCTGCAACAGCTGGAGCTGGCTGATCTGAAGTCAGGGGCCAGGAGCTTCTTTCAAGTCTCTCACGTGGGTACAGGAGCCTAAGTACTTGGGCCACCTTCTACTGCTTTCCCAGGCCATAGCAGAGAGCTGGATCGGAAGTGGAGCGGCCAGGACTCAAACCGGCATCCACATGGGATGCCAGCACTGCAGGTGGCGGCTTTACCCGCTATGTCACAGTGCCAGGCCTCTCACTATGTTCTCTTATTCTTGACCATCAGGATAGTGACACTCAGGGTTCTCTGACTGCAATGCACACCCTGGAGGCAGTAGGTGATGGTCCAAGTAGTTAGGTTCTTGCCACCCATGTGGGAAACCTGGATTGAGTTCCTGGCTTCTGGCTTTGACCTGGCCCAGTTCCGACTATTGTGGACATTCAGGAAGTGAATCAGTGGATGAGAGCTCTATGTCTGTATGTCTCTCTGCCTCCCAAATAAGTGAAAAATAAAGTTATTTCAAAATTGGGAGCTTGAGGGGCCAGCGTTGTGGCGTAGCAGGTAAGGTAACCACTTTAGATGCCAGCATCCTATTAGGCTACCAGTTTGTGTCCCAGCTGCTCCACTTCTGGCCCAGCTCTCTGCTGATGGCCTGGGAAGGGCAGAAGATGGCCCAAGTACTGGAACCCCTGCTACCCTTGTGGGAGACCTAGAAGAGGCTCCAGGCTCCTGGCTTTGACCAGGCCCAGTGCTGCCATTGCGACCATCTGGGGAGTGAACCAGTTGGTGAAAGATCTCTCTCTCTCTCTCTCTGTCTCTTCCTCTCTCTGTAACTCTTTCGAATAAATGAATAAATCTTTAAAAATGAGGAGCTTGATTTGAGAAATATAATGATTCAATGTTAGCAAATCTATGAAGATAATTAGTAATAGTAATTGGCCCAAGGAAAGAAATAACTAGAATATTTAATCTTTTAAAAGTTCTTTTTTAATATTTTTAACAACCCATATTGATTTAAAGAAACACTCAAGAGCAGCATTGTGGCACAGTTGGTTAGCTGCCACCTGCATTGCTAGCATCCCACATGTGTACTGGTTGGAGTCCCAGCTGCTTCACTTTCGATCTAGTTCCCTGTTAATGTGCCTGGGAAAGCAGTGGAAGATGGCCCAGGGACTTGGAACCCTGCACCCATGTGTAACCTGGATGGAGTTCCAAGCTCTTGACCCAGTACTGGCAGTTGTAGCGATTTAGGGAGTGAACCAGCTGATGGAAGATATCTCTCTCTTCCTCTTTGTCTCTCCCTCTCACTCTGCAACTCTTTCAAATAAATGAATTTTTTAAAATAAACAAACAAAAGAGAATTAGACATCCTATTAAAGAATTCAATGAAAATGTATTTCTTTGGGTTTAAATGCCAGCATGCTTAATAAAGAAAAATGTCTGAAATGAGGAATGAGAGAAGGAAGCCAAGTATAACAGTGTACTATGTGTAATAATCAATGCCAACCAACCAAGAAAGAAATCAGAAATTGGAAAACTAGAGATGAACCATTATTATTTGCAGATATTGTAAACCTGGAACAAACAATAAAAATATAAAGACATTTAAGAAGAAAACCCTAAATACTCTTTGAATCAAGAACAAGTAGGGAAACATAATATATTCTTGGAAAAGAAGACACAACATTGAAAAGCTGTAAATTCTTCCAAGATGATTTTATAAAGTTAAAATGCCAATGAAAGTACTAAAAATTTTAAAAAGTACTTTTGGAGTTAGATGAGCTTACTTAAAAATCTAAAGTATAGAAATGAAAACTCAGAAAAAATAGAGCACTGAGGTATGGCTAGTCCTTTAGATAGTAAAGCATGATACGAAGTCTTGGTAATAAAAACTATGGTTTGAAATAATAAGAACAATTAAATATAGAATAAAAAGTCCAGGGGTGAGCTTTTGGTGCAGTGGTTAAAACATTGCTCAGGATACCTGCATCTCATATCCGAATGCCTGGGATCGAGTCCTGCTTCTGCTTCTGATCCAGCTTCCTGCTAATATGCACCCTGGAAGGCAGCAGATGATGGCTCAAGTACTTGGTCCCCTGTCACCCATGTAGGAGACCCAGATGTAATTTCCAGTTCCTGGCTTCAGCCTGGCACAGCCTCTGCTGTTGCAGGCATTTGGGGAGTGAGCCAGAAGATGGAAGATCTCTCCTTCTTGTTCTTTCAAATAAATTAAAAAAAAAATAACTAAACTTTAAATAAAAATTTATAGGAAAAAGAAAACGAAGAATCCAAAAGAAAAACAGTCTAGGAAATGCAATGGCATTTAAGTAGGTGAAGGTACTCAAGCTGACTCATAAAGTTCTATAGTACAGCAGTGGTCTTCTTGTCTGATTCCTTGTTTCAGAGGGGACACCTGTGGTGATGTTTTTCACTTAGCAGAGTGGCAAAGAGCCCCAAAGTTATCCATGCACTGTTGGCAGGACTGTAGACTAGTAGGCACCCTTGTTTAGGCCTCCTAGAAGTGGAAATTGGTCTAACCTCTTTGGAGGGTAATTTGGTAATATTTCAGATGGACCTAGAATTTTTACTTCTTGGATGTTATCCCAAAGACTTCCTTGTGAAATTATTTAGATGCACAGGGGTTCGCATAGACTTGTGTCAAGAAACAAAAGATTGGAAATCACATCTCCATCAATAGGGGCTGGTTAAATAAATTGTGGTATAATTTGTAAAAAAAAAAAAAAAAAGAAGAAGAAGAAAGAAAAGAATGAATGAGGAATTCTTTTATGCATAGTTATAGAAATACTTAAAAATATTTTACTATATGAAAAACACAAGGTGCCCAACTCTGTGTGACACACCTCTGTGTGACACAAAGGGAAACTATCATCATGCATTGTGTTTGTTTGAATAGACATAAAGAAACTGGAAGACTATCCAAGAAAATCATGCCAGGGGGGATGTGTGGGGTCATGGAGAGACTTTCCATTATATTCCCTTTGATATTTTTCAATGGTTAGACTGTAGAAATGTATTACTGATTCAAAAGATTATTTTTAATGCACATTCTATCTTTTATACAGTCTTGAAAAGGGCTATTTCACAAAGAAACATAGAAACAAAAAACATTATCTTTAGTATACGAAGTCCATAGCCCCAGCTCTCAGCCTCAATAAGGCAGGTGATTTCAGACT
Organism: Oryctolagus cuniculus; assembly: GCF_964237555.1. Lineage (NCBI taxonomy): Eukaryota > Metazoa > Chordata > Mammalia > Lagomorpha > Leporidae > Oryctolagus > Oryctolagus cuniculus. The sequence goes on from NC_091435.1 coordinate 148,618,165, forward strand.
TGCATTTATTTTTATCCAGCCAATCATTTATGTGTGGCTCCTGCCAGGGAGTTCAGTGTTTGCAAAGGATTGGTTTCTCTATTGGTCTGTAGCCCTGTATAAGGATATGGATCAGTGGTGATCTCTCATGAAAGGTTCTAGCACATTGCTATAACCAGTCATACTCATCCCATGCTTTTTAATAAATGAAAGCCTTAGTCCTGGTCTTGGCCCTCATGCTCTTTACATCACCAACCTTGTAAGGTTGCAGCCTCTTCTGGAATTCCTCCGATTGCAAAGTCTCGCTTTGAAGTTCTTGAAAACGAGGGCAGTTTCTGAAAGGCAGGTACAGCAACTGAGGATGACAGGAAAACCGTAAAAGCTTTGTTAGTCAGCAGCACTTGGCTAAATAAGCTGCAGTGAAATGTGAGGCCTCATTAGGTCCAAAGTGGCCTTAACAAAAGATTAAAATGGGTTTTGAACTGAATGGAAATTCTACAATTAGGGGAGGAGGGGCTGGGGAGAGACAAATGGTGTGCAGAACTGAAATCTTTTATTATTTTTTTTTCCCCTCTCTCGAACTCGTGTGCACAGGGCTGTGCTGTTGGTGAATGCTCACACTTCCTGGTTTTCCAGGTGGATAACTTTTCTTGCCTGTCCCCAACTCCTTTCATTTCTAGCACTAAGTGTGCAGCTGTGCACACATGCAGCCCCACCCCCAGCCCCCTGACTATGGAGAAATATGTAGGAGGCTCCAGAAGGAATCTTAGGAGATCCATTGACCCCTCATTGTTTCAGTGATGACAAGTTTGCTGACTGTTAAAAAAGGGGTACATATTAACAGTGCTGAAAAATACCCTTAATTAATACGAGAGGCAGGCATTTGGCACATGGTTAAGATGCTGCTGGAGATACCTATATTCCATATGGCACTGTCTGGGATTGAGTTCCACCTCTGCTTCCAATCCAGCTTCCTGCTAATGAGCGCCCCAGGAGGCAGTGTATGATGGCTCAAGTATTTGGGCCCTGCCGCCACATGGGAAACCCAGATGGAGTTCCTGGCTCCTGGCTTTGGTCTGCTCCAGCCCTGGGAGGCAATCAGCTGGGGCTTGCCACCCATGTGGGAGAATCCAGTGAATTCCTGGTTCCTGACCTAGCTCCAGCCATTGTTTCTCTCTGGAGAGTGAACTAGCAAATGAAAGATCTCTTTCTATCTCTCTGCCTTTCAAATATAAAATAATAAATACATAAAAAAATGGGAAACAAGCCTACAACTTAATATGAAGACAAAGTGATCACCCTAAAACAAGTTTAAATTTGACCATCTCTTGAAGTTTTACTGTGATCCAAGCTTATTTTGCTGCTCTTAATTTCTATCTGTGCTGCATTTCCAGTCCTTGGTGGACGTCACTATTTGGAAGTTTCTTTTCTTCCTCAAATGTAACATTTACACAGCTGAACTCAGCTTCTTCATTTTTAACCAATTCTCTACTTTCGCCAGTGGCTAAATTTATCAACCTGCTAACTAGGGCAATCACTTTCTTTTGTTTGCTTTCTAAGTATCCAGATATTCTTCATCCTGCTTGTCCCCTCCCTGCCAAGCCATCATAACCTCTGTGTCAACTACTGTCAGAGCGCCTATCTGTTCAATCTTGGTCTACTCTTTCTGCCTTCACAACTCATTCTCCACACAGCAACTACACTAATCTTTTCTATCTTTTATTTATTTAAAGTTTGTTTGTTTATTTATTTATTTAAAGGCAGAGTCACAGAAAGGCAGAGGCAGAGAGCTCTTCCATCTACGGGTCCACTCCCCAAATGACTGTAATTGCTGGAGCTGGGCTGATCCAAAGCCAGGAGCCAGGAGCTTCTTCTGGATTTCCCCCATGGCTGCAGGGCCCCAGGCACTTGGGCCATCTTTTGCTGCTTTCCCAGGCACATTAGCACAGAGCCAGACAGGAAATGGAGCAGCTGGGACTCGTACTGGTGCCCATAAGGGATGTTGGCACTGCAGGTGGCAGCCTACCCACTATACACAGTGCTGGTCCCCCATCTTTATTTTTTAAACACTAACCTTTTTTAAAGCATCAATAAGAACATGTCAGTTGGTGGTTCACAATCATCATTGTTTTTCCATTTTTCTTGGAGTAAAATCTAAACTCACTAGTGTGGCCTCTGAGAGGTTCCACAGCTTACATGATGTGACCCTGAGAAATCTTGGTGTCTTCTCCTGCCATCGAACCTGCACCCAACCCTCCCCAGCAGCACTGAGGGCATTCTTGTTCTCTGCCCCTTACACACGATTTTCAGGGCCCCAGCCTGGAGTACCCCCACCACTAACCCCCAGACCTGCTCTTCAGCCATCATGCCTGTCACTATCATATTAACTTGCTTTATTTCCTTCAAGGAAGTCAACATCCTCTAAAATCACTTTATTTATTTATCTCTTTATTATCCATTCCCCATAAAAATAAAGTCAACGAGAGCCAGGATGCTATATTGCTCATCTGCTGTCTCATTAACACCTAGAACAGGACTAGGCTTATTAGTAGGTACTCAGAAAAGATTGATTTTTTTAAAGTTCCTTCTTGTCACTTCAGATTTTTGTTTAAAGTTTGCTTATTTAATTTATTTGAAAGGCAGAGTGAGGAGAAGGAAGACGAGGGGGAGGAGAAGGAGGAGAGGAGAGAGAATCTTCTATTCACTGGCTCACTCCCCAAAGACCCTACAATACCCAGGGCTGGGCTGAAGCCAGAAGCCAGAAGCCAAGAACTCCACTTGGGTCTCCCACATGGGTGTCAGGGACCAAAGTACTTAAGCTGCCTTCTTCTGTCTCCCAGAGTATGCATCAGCAGGAAGCTGGATCAGAAGCAGAGGCAGGACTTGAATCCAGACACGGCTTAACCCACTGTACCACAATGTCCATCCTCATTTCTGATTTGGGGTGTCACCTTGCATTCCTTCCTCTAATACCTTTGACCATGGAATTTCAGGCTTCTTTTCCTCATTCCTGAACTGTGTAAACAGTTACTCTCTGAGGCCCCAGCATGTCTTCCTGCTAAGCCATTGTCTGGCAGATGCCTCAAAGCACCACTCCCTGGTGTGTGTGATGCTGAAGAACACAGACATTCATGAAGGGTCCACTCATGTGCACTGCCTTCAGTCCAAATTTCCCTGCATTGCTTTCAGGTTTTTCCCCAGGAGAAATTATATCGTTGAGGGAATAAGCAGATGGCTGTTCATTAAAAGGCTGTGCTTCTATGTAGTGACTTAACCTTTCAAACTGTGTTTTCCCACCCACCCACAAACTGAATCAGGTTGCAAATCAAAAGAATAATAACCTAGGGGGCTGGAGCTGTGCTATAGTAGGTTAAGCCTCAGCCTGCAGCGTCAGCATCACCTATGGGCACCGGTTTGTGTCCCAGCTGTTCCACTTTCGATCCAGCTCCCTGCTGGTGGCCTGGGAAGGGAGCAGAAAATGGCCCAATTCCTTGGGCCTCTGCACCCACGTGGGAGACCTGGAAGAAGCTCCTGGTTCCTGGCTTCAGATCAGCCCAGCTCTGACCATTGTGGCCAGTTGAGGAGTGAACAGCAAATGGAAGACCTCTCTCTCTGTCTCTCCCTTCCTCTGTCTGTAATTCTGCCTCCCAAATAAGTAAGTGAAAAAATCTAAACACACACACACACACACACACACACACAAACAATAACCTAAATATCTGTCCAGAGTTTTGCTGTTTACAACATCTTTTCCATCCTTCAACTAACTTGGCTTTCACAGATCCCAGGGAGGATCTGTGGGGTCTGCTGTTGCCATTTAGCAGAAAAGGAAGCTGAGGGAAGGGTGGGGAGGTTACTCAAGGTTATCTGGGTGCGTCTCAAACTGGTAGTTGGCTCAGACCTAGGTCCTCCAGCTTAAAATCAGCCCATCTTCTAACATCACACTGGCCTTCTTTCAGTCTCGAGATTTCCTTCTGGGGGCTGATGCTGTGGTGTAGCAGGTAAAAGCCGCTGCCTGCAATGCAGGCATCCCATATGGCCACCGGTTTGTGTCCCAGCTGCTCCACTTCTGATCCAGCTCTCCGTTAAAAGAAGGCAGTAGAAGATGGCCCAAGTCCTTGGGCTCTGCACCCGAATGGGATAACCAGAAGTTCTTGGCTCCTGGCTTCGGATCGGCGCAGCTCCAGCTGCTGTGAACTACCGGATGGGGGACCTCTCTGTCTCCCTCTCCTTCTCTCTCTGTGTAACTCTAACCTTCAAATAAATAAATAAATAAATATTTTTTTAAAAAAATCATTGCCCTCTTGAAGCTCCATGTCCATGTGGGTCTTGCTCTCTCAATTCCTCCAGCACATATGGTTTGCATTTGAAATCATTGTCCGCTCTTTAGTGCTGTGTTCCACAAGTCTCACATATGCAAATCTTTCTTCAGACAGACTACAAATTAGAGAAGAAACTTGGCCTCACAGTGCCTGTATTTCTCTACAACATTCAGCAGTTCAGCATAGCTCTGGAAGTAATCTGGTGCTGACTGATCTAGTTATTCTTTTTTTTTTTTAACTTTTATTTAATGAATATAAATTTCCAAAGTACGAATTATGGATTACAATGGCTTCCCCCCCATACCGTCCCTCCCACCCACAACCCTCCCCTTTCCCACTCCCTCTCCCCTTCCATTCACATCAAGATTCATTTTTGATTATCTTAATATATAGAAGATCAGCTTACTATACATTAAGTAAGGATTTCAACAGTTTGCTCCCACACAGAAACATAAAGTGAAAAATAATAGATGATTTTTTTTAAATGATGATGAAATCAGATCAGACCTATTGTCTTGTTTAATCCCAGTGAGAGTCAAGTTGGGAATTGATAATTTCTTTTTTTTTTTTTACAGAGGATCAGTTTAGTATGCATTAAGTAAAGATTTCAACAGTTTGCACCCCCATAGAAACACAAAGTGAAATATATTGTTTGAGTACTCGTTATAGCATTAAATCTCAATGCACAGCACATTAAGTACAGAGATCCTACATGAGGAGTAAGTGCACAGTGACTCCTGTTGTTGACTTTACCAATTGACACTCCTGTCTATGGCATCAGTAATCTCCCCATGCTCCAGTCATGAGTTTCCAAGGCTATGGAAGCCCTCTGAGTTCTCCGATTCTTATTTTGTTTAGACAAGGTCATAGTCAAAGTGGAGGTTCTCTCCTCCCTTCAGAGAAAGGTACCTCCTTCTTTGAAGACCTGTTCTTTCCACTGAGATCTCACTCACAGAGATCTTTTGCCAGAGTGTCTTGGCTTTCCATGCCTGAAATAGATCTAGTTATTCTTAACTGAGTTCACAGAGGATTTTTCCACCTTAGTGAGTAGGTAGTTGGAAGCCATAGGTAGATAATCTTGCTTGCTTCTCTTTCTCTCTCCCTTGTTCTGTTTCTCTCTTCCTCTTCTAATAGCACCTGTATTCTCTTTCCTGTGTAACTAACTTGGGATCTTTCAGGATTATGGGTTAAATAGTTATTGGGTCTACATCGGCGGATTTTGCCAAAAGTCGACAGAGTAGCTGACCAAAGTGTATGATGATCTGAGGAGAAATTCAGTTTCTACTTGCTCTTGACTAGGGCTCTCCTTGTCTTACATTGTCTTTTGCATCTTTTTAAAAGAAAGAATTAGTCTCTCAGTATACTGACCCGATCTTCAGACAGGGGGACTGTGTGCACTGGGATGGGTTGCCAAAGTAGACTGGGATTCCAGATTCTGGGGCCCTCTGGGGGAAACAGGGCTGCAAGATTTGTCATAGCACTCATCAAAGTCCGGTCAACATCTGTGCTACGAACATAAACCTAGAGTGGGAAAACCAAAACAGAAGCCAACTTAAAGGAAACTTGCTTTCCTGTGGAGCTGTCAGGGTATTAGAGAAAAAAGCAGACACCCACACTAAAATATTAGCACATATGTGGTAATATCATAATAATACTCTTTATGAAATGAACAATATTATGAGTATATCATGGTACAAAGTAACCCAGCAGGCAATGGTTGCACTGACGAATGAGACCGTTAAGTGTAGGCTACTTGCCAAGCCAAAGTAGTTACATAGGTATCTTTGAACTGGTTCATATTCATAACATTTTAGGAACAGTATAATTGTATAAAGAGAGGTACATTTGTAAATAAGATCTCTGACTTGTGTAAGTTCCTTAGAAAATAAGCAAAGGGCTGACACTGTGGCATAGTAGGTAAAGCTGCCACCTGCAGTGCCAACATCCCATATGGGTGCCGGTTTGAGTTCTGGCTGCTGCTCTTCCAATCCAGCTCTCTGCTATGGCCTGGGAAAGCAGTAGAAGATGGCCCAAGTCCTTGGGCCCCTGCACCCATGTGGGAGATCCAGAAGAAGCTCCTGGCTCCTGGCTTTGGATCGTTTCAGCTATGGCTGTCAAGGCCATTTGGGGAGTGAAGCAGCAGATGGAAGATATATTTCTCTCTCTATCTCTTTCTTTCTGCCTTGCAACTAAATAAATCTTTAAAAAAAAAACAAAGAAAGTAAAATAAGTGCTTTATATATGCAGAATTGTTTTTGTTTTCTCACGGTCAAGGTTTCACTACTTGCCTGTTCGTGATTATAGGACTCATTCAAGAATCTTCCATATCTTTTCCTTATATGCTCTCCAAGTTCATAATGCTGCTCCATACCAAGCTATAGCAAGAAATAAAAACAAAAGTTACTGAAAGCAATTTTTATGAAACAGAATCATAAAAAGTTGTCTTCTCTCTCCTCGTTATATGTGTAGGGTGAACAGTGTGCTTAATAATTCCATAATACTAGCACATACTTAAATGGAAACAAGAAGAGAGGTGTTATTTTGAGCCACTATTCCTTAAGGAAACTTGTTCATTTTTATTAGCACTTAATATTTAGCCTTGCACACAAAAGGTACCTAGTTGATACCAATGATACTGCTCTCATTTAAGTAAATTGTTCACCTCTATGGATAACAATGGGATCCTGTCTGTAAGAACATTCAAAAGGATGGGATGACCACTTGCTGGGGATTTTGTAGCAGAAGTTCAACAATCTAATGAGGTGGGGCTAGATGAATTTGGAGGTCTCTTTTAACTTCAGGGTACAATAATCTTCACAGTTGGTTTTTGCCTGGTTCATAAAAAGTTAGCACCTGTTACTTAGAGTGTGGTCTGTGGATTGGCAGTATTGGCATCACTTGAGAGCATGTTAGAAAGCAAATTCTTGGGTTTTACCTGTGACTTGTTGAACCAGAATCTTTAAGGGTGGTGCTCAGGAATCTGTTGTTTATAAGCTCCTGATGGGCAATAAGTCAGAGACTGCATTGGCTCAGTAGTAAATTATTTGAGGTGCTTCTTTTTTTTAAAGATTTTTAATTTTTTTTTAAAATTTATTTGAAAGAGTAACAGAGAGAGGTACAGACAGAGAGAAGTCTTCCATCTGCTGGTTCACTCCCCAGATGGTAGCAACGGCTGGAGCTGCACCAATCTGAAGCCAGGAGCTAGGAACTTCTTCCGGGCCTCCCACGGGTGTGCAGGGGCCTGGGCCATCCTCCACTGCTATCCCAGGCCATAACAGAGAGCTGGATTGGAAGAGGAGCAGCCAGGACTAGAACTGGTGTCCATATGGGATGCCGGTGCTTCAGGCCAGGGCTTTAACCCACTGAGCCACAGTGCCGGCCCCTGGGGTGCTTCTTGAAATGCGGATTCCTTGGCCTCTCTCCCAGAGACTCTGGCTCATCAGTTCCTGAGTGGGATCCCAGAAATTGCATTTTAGCAAGTACTTCTCCCCTCCCCAATGATTCAGACGCAGGTAGTAGATCACCATGATTTGAGAAACATTATATTCCAGTTTAACTTTAATCCAGAGCCTTGTGAGAGCTCGAGGAGTTAGAAAGGATGCAGTCACCTTGACCACTTCTTGATCTCACTTGCTGGTTTGCTTGTCGGTCTTGGCCACCACTGTCATCATGTCCCACCTACGATAGGGATGAAGTGGGAAAAGGAGCAATGCCCTGGCGAGTTAAAGAAGCAGGTGCTTTGGGTCTGTGTTTTAACTTACAGCTGACTTTGAAGAAATGGGCATCTATATATAGAACAGTTGTTTTCAATCTGTAGAGTACACAGAAGGACCGCGAACAGTCATTAAAACACAGATGTCTAAGGCTGGTGCCGCAGCTCACTAGGCTAATCCTCCACCTTGCGGTGCCAGCACACCGGGTTCTAGTCCCGGTCGGGGCGCCGGATTCTGTCCTGGTTGCCCCTCTTCCAGGCCAGCTCTCTGCTGTGGCCAGGGAGTGCAGTGGAGGATGGCCCAAGTGCTTGGGCCCTGCACCCCATGGGAGACCAGGAGAAGCACCTGGCTCCTGCCATCGGATCAGCGCGGTGCGCTGGCCACAGCGCGCCAGCTGCACCAGCCATTGGAGGGTGAACCAATGGCAAAGGAAGACCTTTCTCTCTCTCTCACTGTCCACTCTGCCTGTAAAAAAAACAAACAAACAAACAAACAAAAAAAAAACAAAAACCAAACACACACACACACACACACACAGATGTCTAGGCTTTACTTTCAGAGTTTCTGGTTCATGGGCATAGGGTGAGGCCACAGAATTTACATTTCTGATGAGAACACAGCTGACGGTAATGTCTTGCGTCCAGGGGTGGACCAGCAGCTGAAAGCTGCTGATTTGGAAAGCTCATGCCTCCGCATCATGCTGATAAGAAGTGCCTGGCCCAGAGGCAGGCATTGGCACTCCAGAACTTGGTTCTTCAACAGTGGCTCATGTACGTACAATTGGAATCACCTGGGAGCACATTAGCCATGCAGAACCTCAGGTCTGCTGAGTTTAAATCTGCATTTTAAAAAGATCCTCAAATGGTTCATTTGCACAAGGAACCACAGCAACATTGCTCCGGGAGAGTCTATCTGATGGAAGGGACTCCCAGAAGAACCCGTGGTCTTACTAAAAAAGCATACTAAGGGACCTAAGTCTCTACAGAGCCATAGGTATTAAGAAGCAAACCTGAAATTTTGTGAATCTTCTCTAATCCTAAGAAGGTTGGAAGAGCTCTGACTTGGGACCCAAAAGAAAATGGCCTCAAACAGTCTTTCTGAAATTTCTCCTCCATGAAACATAGTTTAGTCAGAGCAGTGTTTCAACTCCGGTTGCATATTAAGCTGGTCAATTAAGGAGCTTCTAAAAATTCCAGTGCTCAAGCCACATTCCGCCTATTAGTTTTGGGAGCATTCCATTCTAAACGTTCTGTGACATTTTCACAATATATTTAAATAGTGCTTTGGTCAGGACAAGAGCAATGCACCTGGGCTTGGGGGACTCCAAAGAGAAGAGACAGCCACTCTTTATAGTGAGTGGGAATGGGGTTCCGGAAAAGCAACTATGAATGCCACTGCTCCTCAGTGTACCTTTTCTATAGGTGTCCTTATGAAAGCAGTGTTCCCTGTGTTTAACCCCTTACAAGGGAGTCTCAATCCCAATATGCCCAGCTGAAAAGTACAATCCTGGCATACGCACTTTCAGAGTCATGTTTTTCCAACTCAGCTTATTGAATACAAAACTATGTTTTGGCTTTCCATGGTTCAGCCTAAGAAACTCAAGGGCTGGATTTTAAGTTTACTTCTTGGCTCTTTTCAGTATTTCTAAGTTTCTCTATATTCTTCTGTTGCCCACACACATCTCTTATACATATTCAAAGCCAACAAGGTAAAAAAAAAATCCCAGCAGATGGTTCTATATCCATTTCCCCTCAAGACTCATCAACAATTTCTAACTGTAAATCCAGCCAACCTGAGTGAGTTGGCCAAATCCTTGTGGCCATGAAGATTCCTTGATGGGGTCATTGGGAAAGGTTTCAATGGGGCTTCGATCTCCATGCCGAAATACCTGAAAGTGGAGAAGAGATGGCAGTGTTACATATTTCAGTTGTGTTTTGCTTCTCTCTAGCATAATAATTTTCTTCTAAACAACAGCTGGTTTTCAACCTTGACTGCCCACTGAAATAATTTTGGGAGTCTTAAAAAAAATTCTGAGGACTGGGCCAGCACCATGGCTCACTTGGCTAATCCTCCGCCTGTGGTGCTGGCACCCCAGATTCTAGTCCCGGTTGCTCCTCTTCCAGTCCAGCTCTCTGCTATGGCCCGGGAGGGCAGCGGAGGATGGCCCAGATGCTTGGGTCCCTATACCTACATGGGAGACCGGGAGGAAGCACCTGGCTCCTGGCTTCAGATCGGCCCAGCACTGGCCATAGTGGCCATTAGGGGAGTGAACCAACAGAAGCAAGACCTTTCTCTCTCTCTCTCACTGTCTATAACTCTACCTGTCAAATAATAAAAAAAAAACAATTCTGAGGACTGAGTCCCACTCCTACTGATTCTTTTTTTAAATGAGTCTGGGGTGCAACTAGGACATGAAGATTTAAAAAATCTCCCTAGGGGCCAGTGCTGTGGCACAGCGGGTTAACGCCCTGGCCTGAAGTGCCGCATCGCATATGGGCACCGGCTCTAGTCCCGGTTGCTCCTCTTCTGATCCAGCTCTCTGCTGTGGCCTGGGAAAGCAGCAGAAGATGGCCCAAGTCCTTGGGCCCCTGCACCCATGTGGGAGACCCGTAAGAGGCTCCTGGCTCCTGGCTTTGGATCGGTGCAGCTCTGGCTGTTGAGGCCAATTGGGGAGTGAACCATCAGATGGATGACTCCTCTCTCTCTGGCTCTCTTCTCTATGTAACTCTGACTTTCAAATAAAAATAAATAAATCTTTAAAAAAAATCTCTAGAGAAGTCTCAGGTAAAGGAGTGCTATTCATGCCCACTAGCACTTTCACTGGTCTCAGGTAATGTAGGAATCCAGGTGGTCAGCCTTCAGAAGGCAGCAGACACATGCATGGTGATGGGTTCATGTATAAGGGCAGGAAGGAACAGAAAGCTTACCATGTCACTTTTATTGCAGATGGACTCTGATACTTCTAAGAGAAGGATTACTCCTTTGATTACAATTTCAGTAATAATGGCATTAAACATTTTACCTATAATAAAAATGGTGGTTTTTAAATGCCACCTTCAATTTGTGACCATTCTGAGCCAGTGATTTATTTGTGTTTAGGACTTTGGGGAAGGAATCATGGGCAGGGAGATTAGGAAAGCTAATCTGAATACTTTAAGAACACGATTCTGGATCTGTAAGCATTCAGTGCTATTTTGATTACACATTTTTCATTGGAGAGAGTAATCAGGACTTTGGAAACCTTGGTACTTTGATCCTAATATGCTTTCTGCCAAAACTATAATGTAAGCAAAAAATAAGGAAAGAATAACATACTCACATCTCTGAGTATGACGTGAACTTGACATTGATATCAGTAACTTTTTTTGAAGGTTTATTTTTTTTAAAGTCAGAGTTACAGTGAGAGAGGAAGAGAGACAGAAATCTTCCATCCTCTGGTTTGCTTTTTAATTGGCTGCAATGACCAAGGCTGAGCCAGGAGCTTTATCCATGTCTCCCACGTGGATTCAGGAGACCAAGCACTGGGGCCATCTTCTGCTGTCTCCCTAGGTGCATTAGCAGGTTCCTGGATTGGAAGTGGAGCAGCTAGTACACATGCTGGCATCCTTAACGGATGTTGGCTTTGCAGGGGTTGGCTTTACCTGCCATGCCACAATGCTGGACACTCAGCAACGTTTTTAATACAGAGAAAGGCTGTATAACACCGTGCTTTATCTGAGATTACCTATATCTGCCATATATACTACCTGACGAATATGTTCCTTTGAAAAGAGGGCCAAAGGGGCTACTCATTTGAAATCTTATAAAGCAGCCAACAGACTGAATAAGGATCAATCTCCAGCTTCAGCTATCTGAAAAGGGATTCCAGGTAAGTGGGTATAGCAGGCTCCTACGACTTGGGGTGTGTCTTCAGTGTCTGAAGAAATCCAATCCTTCAGTTCCCCACCCATAAGAAATGAAAACCTCAGTAGAAAAGGCAGCAGAAGACAGAGGGATGACAGTGCAGTAGGAATTCAGAGATAGTTTTGGTCAGGTAAGGAACTGCTGTCGTGCATGGTTCCTCCTGGCTATAAGAACAGCTGTGCTTTCTCTCGCATACCTGCAGTTATTGTCTCTAGGGGTGACTTGGTCATGTTTAGAAATTGTCAAATTTAACCATTCATGCCTCTCTTTCCAGAATTGAAACATTTATTGGGCTTCTTAGCACCAAGTTATTGTGCAAAATACTTTTCCAAACCTGAATAACTGAAGGTGTAATCTGGTTTTAATAGATTACAAACTTCACATTGCTTAGTTTCCAGAGTTTCTCAATCTCAGGTTTTGACATTTGGGGCTGGATAATCCTCTGCTGTGAGGGCCATTGTGCACATTATGGGATGCACAGCAGCAATCCTGACCCCTTCCCACTCAATGTCAGTAGCATTTCCCAGTCCTGATAACTGAAAGAGCCAAATGTCCCCTAGAGGGAAAAATCACCCCCAGTTGAGTGCTGCTGAGTCAGAGAAGTCAGATCAGGGACATTGTGGTAAAATAATTTACAATGCTTTTTCTCACCATATAACCACAACAATAAATCTTCCTTTGTCCTAGGAACTGCTTCTCACATATTTAATCCTCTCTTCAGTTCTACAGTTACTATAACTATTTTCATTCCACACAGAGGAATATGACATTAGCTAAGTGATTTGCCCAAACTCACACAGCAGGTAAGTGGTAGGGCTGGGATTGTCACCACAGCTGTGTGTCCCCAATATCAGTCTTCCCAGATATCCAAGATAGTGTCCCTGATGCCAGCATACCCAGGAGAGGGGTATTTCTCCATACACACTCTCCCAGTATGCCAGCTAAGTCTACATGATCTGGCACCTGGTCTTCTTTATAACCATGACCCGAAGTACTTGTTTCCTCTGCAATTGGAAGAAATGTGTATATACGTGTGTTGCATCAGAAGAAACCAAAACCTTAATAGAAAAGTAATCCCCAAAGCACAATGAATCATGTGCATCATTTAAAAAATAAAACTGATGTTATGCAACTAGTGGACAAAATGGCCCAAGGAGCAGAGCACTAGGGGTTGGCATTGTGGTACAGTAGATTACACTTCTGCCTGCAGTGTTGGCATCCCATGTGGGTGTCAGTTCAAGTCCTATCTGTTCCACTTCCAATCCAGCTCCCTGCGAATACACCTGGGAAAGCAGCAGATGACTCAAGGACCTAGGTCGCTGTACCCACGTGGGAGACTGTGAAGAAAGCTCCTGGCTTCTGGCTTCAGTGTGGCCCAGCCCAGACCATTGTGGCCATTTGGGGAGTGAATAAGTAGATGGAAATCTCTCTGTCTCTCCTTCTCTCTATATCTCTGCTTTTCAAATAAATACATAAATTTAAAAAAAAAAGAGCAGAGCACTGGACATGATCATGAGTCTTGGTACTTCTCACTCTGACCCACACAAAGCACTTGAAAAAGCTTGTGGAAAATGGAGTTCAGTTTATTTTGGTGAAATAATGTTCAGAAAATCCATGCATACTTTTTTTTTAATACCATGCATTTTTCTTAACTTCTGAAGACCCCTCATATTCAGAAATAATTGTATTCCCCTGTGTTCCAGTGGATTTTCAGTATCTCTGAGGCTGTGGTTCAAGCATGCTATGGAGTGTTTGGAAGGGATGCCCACAGAAATACTCAGTAACCATCCCCTGCCTCAAGGGATGGAGTTCAGTGTGTGTATGTACATGCATATATGGGTATCACCGTGTGCATGTGTGTCTGAGTCTGTTTGTGTGTATGTACTTCAAGGGTGCAGATGGCTCTCCTTGGGTTACTGGAGTTTCTCAGTTCAGCTGGAGCTTTGGAGTATGCCTGGGCACATTTTAAAATCTGTGGTAGGACAATTTTCTTAACTGCTGCTCTATCAAAGTCATTACCTCTGTTCTCAGTCCAGCAATCACACTCTATGGAATCTTTTGGAAACCTAAAAGTGCATTATTAGCAGTTAGGATTATTGGCAGTACTGGAGATAACTGCAACCCCTTTGGTTTGCACAATCCTCCATGGTCTGCAGAATCCTTTCTCCTGCTATCCCTTCAACCCTGCCACAAGGACAGGTCGGCACTACTGCTTCACCGAGCCAGTGGGAAAACTGAAGCTCCAAGAGACCGAGGAAGCCGAGCGGATCTCCGAATTCTCATAACTGCTAACTCACCACTTGCTAATCCCTGCCCTATTGCATTTACTTCACCCTTGGAATCACACGGCAGGCCACTCTTTTTTTTAAGAACCATGGCATGGTGCCCCCGTAAGGAACCCTGTTCCATCAAGTCTGCTAAATAGATTGGCACAAGGCTTTGGATGTAGACACCCTGGTGCATAGACTTGAGGACACGTCCCGTCTTTCTACACACAACAGTGATGTGCTCTCTCTTATTTTTTCTTTCAAGATTTTATTTATTTATTTGAAAGGCAGAGCTGGAGAAAGAGAGAGAAAGAGAGAGAGAGAGAGACAGAGAGAGAGACAGAGAAATCCTCCATCCACTGGCTCACTCCCCAAATGGCTGCAATGGCTAGAGCCAGGCCAATTTGAAGCCTGGAACCAGGATCCTCCCCTGGGCCTCCCACACAGGTGCAGGGGCCCAAGGAATTGGGCCATCCTCCATTGCCCTCCCAGACCATAGCAGAGTGCCAGATCAGAAGTGGAACCGTCAGGACCCAAACGGGTGCCCACTGGGATGCCTGCACTGCTAGCGGCGGCCCCACCTGCTATGCCACACCACCGGCCCCTTTGATGTGCTCCTTTACAAAATGTCAATCAGAATACGTCACTTGCTTGCTTAGGAACCTCTAATGCCCTCCCATTGTATTGCAACATTTGCAGAAAATGTTAAAGAAATGCAAAAGCAGAGCTTTTTTTATAATGAGACCCTGTGAGCCCACTACTGGCTGAGACAACTATCAACTTTTGTGTAGCTGGTCTTGTTTCATGGGTACCCTCTTCACTGTCAGATACTACACCATGTTCCACTGCTCTTTACTGAAAATTAAGAGTTCTTCCAAGGGCCCACCAAACCCTCCCCACCACACTGTATGAACCTTACATCCTTGCTAAACATGCCTAGCTACATGGGCCTTCCTGTGCCTCCAGCCTCAGGGCCTTTGCCTTTGAGGTTCTATCTGCTTGGAGTGTCCTACTTCTGCTGCATCTCCTCACACCCATCCACTCAGTCCATGTCTGTTATGAGAAACGTGACCTCCACAGAAGGGCCTCCCTTGACTATCTGTCATACAGTAAATCCTGCAATCTCTGTCACATCTCATTGCTTTATTGTTTATCACAGACATTTTCTTATTATTTCTTAAAAACATTTAAAAAAAAATCTGGGTCTTCCTCTCTCCATAAAGCCCTGGACTGCAGAATTCCTGCTGTCATGGGCCCTGGTATACTCTCAAATGGTGCCTGGGGCATAAGGAGACAGGACATTGAGATGAATGAGTCAAACTGGATTGCATATAGTTCCTCCAGACACAGTATGGCTTCCTTTCCAGTTTCCAATTTCACAGGGGCTTTGGATTTTCACACCCATGTATCAGAAAATGAGATGATGGTGCCCCTTTTTTCTCCTTTCTTTCATTCCCTCATCTTGCCCATCTGTCTGCTTCCTGTGTATCTTTGCTATTAGAACAGAGAGCTTAGAACAAAGTTCTGAGCTTCTGAATCAGACTGGAGCCTCATAAAACAGCACATTCTCCTTTCAGGTTTGGAATTCAAGACACATCAGAACCTTTGGGATGATTCTTGGACTCCTGACGGGACCTTGGCTCTGGACACTGGCTCTTCTCCCTGTTTTCTGAAGGAGTGCTCCGAGTCAGGATACTCTGGATGCACAAAGGTGACCAGGAATAAAAGTCGATTTCCTTCTCTTCTTTTAGGAACTGAGACAGAAATCCACTGGCAAAGAGAATTAAAAAGTAAAACAGTTTGGGTGGAAATGAAGGCCTTTTACATGAATGGCACTTCAGAGGAAGGAAGGAAAGCTGCCTGACCATAGGAGGAATTGGTGGGAGTATTCACACTAAACTCGCCAGGGGCCGGCAGGACAAGACTAACAAAACTTCATCCAGGGCCCAGGAAGAAGAGGCCTGCAGGAAAGGGAAGTGGAACAAACTGTGCATTACATTGTGTGATCCATCAGGAAAGCTCTGGCTTTCTAGTCGCTTAGTCCTGGGCTCAAACTGCCTTATCACCATAATGCTGAGTCCACAGGATGCATTCTGTATACACGATTTATTATGTTTGCTATAATTATTTTTGATGTTGATGTTGTATTATTTGGACATATAACTTAGCTACCCTATGTACAAAGGTACTACAAAATGTTTGTGAAGAGTAGAATTAAAAGATAAATTTATTTTAGTGCAAAAAATTTTTGGAACCCAAGCCTCCAGGGATTTTTGAAAATTCATGAAAAATGCATGTTGTACAAAAACTCTATGAATTTCAAAATTTTTTCCACCCAAATGAACATCTTTCTATTCCAGTTTCCATGAGCTTTTTGAAATACCCTCAAATTTAGTCCTTTCCTATGGCAATAGTTTGCAGCACACACAGCAAATGAGCACTACCTGCTGAACAAAGGGAAACACACCCTCTCTTGCCAGAAACACCTCACTCACTCCCTTCATCTCTCTTCTGCTCCCATCTCCCTGACCAAGAGGAATACTTCATTATCCCTTTGCATTTAGGACACCTTGAAATCTCCAAGCACCCAGAGCAGCCACCTGCTGGGTTGCCAAATGCAATTTCCCTGATCAGTCCTCACCCTGCAAGTTTTACAAGATGCACGCCCATAAAACTGGGCAACAGTCTCTGTCAGCAAACCAAACTGCCCTCCTACCTGGCCCAGGACCAGCACTGGCTGCACAGCGGTCTTCCCACAACTGACGCTGAAGAACCTGCAGGACTCCAAGGGCTGCTTGGCTGCTCTTGACTCGGGGATTAGGGAGCCACAGAGGGAAGGAGAGCAATTGTAGAACTGTTGGTGAACTGAGGCAGGAGACCTAGCTTTTGTTTTCTAGCAGAGAGTTTTAGCTGGCACGTTGTTTCATAAACTCTAGAAGTGCCACCAGAGCAGTTCCTGCTTTTAAAACATTATTCGTTTACTTGAAAGTCAGAGAGAGGATGAGAGAGAGCTGGGCAAGACCAAAGCCAGGAGTAGAGAACTCCATCCCTGTCTCCCCCATGAGTGGCGGGGACCAAATACTTGAACGATTGCCTGCTGCCTTCCAGTGTACATTAGCAGGAAGCTGGAACGGGGACTCAAACCCAGGCACTCTGACATGGGATGCAGGCATACCAAGCAGCGTCTTAGCCACTGTGTCAAATCCTGCCTCTGCCCTCCTCCACCCTCCCTGAACAGTTATATCTTGAGTCCCCAGGACCTACTACACCAGAGATAAGCACCAACTCCCTTTTTATTACTCTTATGTAATACTAAGATAGTATTAATGCCTTATGGGTGATTTGGGACATTTGAAATACACAGAGAGCTTGGCACCTGGTAGGTGTTCGTTATCTAGTAGCTACAATTATAATTCTTTAATCAAAGTAAAAAAGGCTTATAGGTCCTGAGAAGTTCAAGAACAAATTAGAGGGTGGTGTCAGTGGTCTATTCTAGCCAAGAGGAGAAGCCCAGTGTGCCAGTGCATAAGATCTGTTTAACTTGGAGTCACAATATTCAAGTTATATTTCTCCAGTTTTCATGGGCCCCCAGCACGGGGAAGAAAGCTGATCCAACTTAAGAGATGTGTAAGTGCTGCATCTTTGTGAGAATAAAGAAAAACACCAGACATTTTAATTAACTGGTTCTGTGACTGCTGTAAAACACACGCATGGGGAACTTAGGGTAGCATTTGTATGTTAATAATAGTTACGGTATTCAGGGCATTTGCCAGCCAGGCCTAGAAGTATAGTCATGGTCTGTACAACCGACCACACAGCCCACCACACTCCCTTGCAACGAGGTCACCTAGCAATGTCAGAGCACCTGCATTGCCAGGAGTTACCCTCCAGTGTTCTCACAGTGGTGAGGTTGCCTAATGATGCATTTCTCAGAGCACGGCCCCGTCATTACAGTATGTATGACTGTGCTTTCTATATAGGAACTCAATTAAGCATCACAGCAACCCCAGAGTGCACTATTACTGCCACTTTACTGATAAGGAAACGCAGGCATTCCTCCAAAATCACACAGCTAGGAAGGGGCTGAGCTGGCATGCAAACTCAGGCCATCTGACTCTTGAGCCTGTGCCATGTCACTTCCTTGATGTTTATACCTCATGCTCCTTTTCAAGGGTTTCAAGGCCTCTTATGTGTCTTATCACCATGGCATCATTGTCTTCCCAGGAATCCAGTGAGAAAACTCAGATCATTTTGGTTTCTCTCTCTTCTTTAATATGGGGTTCTACCTTCACATTTATTTTAAGAAAGCTTTTATTTAATAAATACAAATTTCATAGGTACAGCTTTAGGAATATAGAGGTTGCCTTCACATTTTTTTAAAGCACCCTTTGTTTTCTTACTCTACTGCTTTTGGATCCAACACAGGACATCATGATGCTTTGCCTTAAGTGTGGTAGGAGCCCCTCCTCCGTTCTCACCTCCAGCCACTCCCCTCCTCCAGCCAGACTTAACACACATTGTGTGTTTCCCCCAAGGCAGAGCAAGTTAGAATTCACTGGTAGGGGAGACTTAAGGACACACAAGCTGAGTACTTAGTCTTGGGGTTTAATAGAGGTGATAGCTATGTAATACTTCTTTTTTCTTTGCTCCTTCAAATTGCACACATGCCCATAATCAATTCAAAAGCTCAAGAATAGTGAAGGGGTAACCAAGTGAAAGAAGCCAGCCACAGAAGGACCACATCATTCCACTTACATGAAGTCCTAGAGTAGTCAAGTTCAGAGACAGAAGCAGAATGGTTATTGACAGGGGCTATAGTCCGGGGGAGTGGGGAGAGACTGTGAGAGAATGGGGAGCTATTGTTCAATGGATGAGGAGTTTCAGTTTTGCAAGATGCAAATAGTTGGGAGGTGTTGCCCAATTATGTGAAAGCACTTAACACCACGGAACTGCACACTTAAAAATGGTTAAGATGATGAATTTTATGTTATGCACGTTTCACCACAATTAAAGAAAACAACAATTAAGTGTCATTTAGATTTTATCCAAAAGATTGGAACACGTCCATTTTAGATGAATGGCTCCCAGCAGCACCTTACATTTGTATCATGGTTCACATTTTCCTCTGAGTGTCATATTCTTTGATCCTAAAGACAACTCTGTGATGTAGGAGGTTCACTGTGATCATTATCCTAAACATTAAGTTTGGGGAATTTGAAGATGGATCAAGTGACCTGTCAATGATCCCAAACCTCATCGATGATGTTGTGATTTAATTTGATTTCAGGAAAGTTCAGTGGCTGCCGCTGTGGCGCAGCAGGTTAAAGCCCTGGCCTGAAGCGCTGGCATCCCATATGGGCGCAGGTTCTAGTCCTGGCCTCTCCTCTTCCAGTCCAGCTCTCTGCTATGGCCTGGGAAAGCAGAAGATGGCCCAAGTCCTTGGGCCCCTGCACCCATGTGGGAGACCCAGAGGAAGTTTCTGGCTCCTGGCTTCGGATCGGTACAGCTCTGGCTGTTGCAGCCAACTGGGGAGTGAACCAGTGGATAGAAGACCTCTCTCTCTATCTCTACCTCTCTCTGTAACTCTTTCAAATAAATAAAATAAATCTTTAAAAAAAAAAGAAAGTTCAACATTTTCCTAGGTGGGGCTTTCAACTTCTCTTCCAGAAAAGAACATTAGGGAATTAATAACAGGATTGGACTACAAGCCTGGAGTAGGAGTGAGGAAAACTTTTCTGTGATCATGAGGAACAGAGATGGAATCATGCTAAGTTGTGCAATCACAGGACAGAAGTTAGCCACCCCCATGTGCAGCTGATGAGCTTAGTTAAGATTCGGAGGGGAGTCCCATCAAGTAAAGCCTACGACTTGAATAAGAATCTACAAGAAGTCAACCATGAAAGCACCATGAGAGTGTGCACCTTGTGACTCATCCCTTTTCTTTGTAAAACCTCAGTGGAATGAGACGGCATTGTTCCGGCTGAGATCACCTGCACTGTGGTTTTCCCCAGCTCTGAGGAGAGAGAATGCTTTGAAATGGCATTTCCCTAATTCTGGATGGAACAATATGATGCATGAGATTACTTCAAAAAAAGCCAAGTGGGTGTGTGGGGGACATTAGTAGGTATAGTAATGAACAGGATTCACCATAAGTGATAATTACTGAAGCTTGCTGATGGGCACAGTGGAACTCATCATACTTACTCATATATATTTTGCTAAAAATACCAATTCTTTAAGGACATTCTGGGGGAAAAGAGGTGAATCAGTGCTGGTGGATGCTATCGCCACTTTAGGGAACAACGTCACTGACTCCTTTCCCGGAAAGCCACAAATTAAAGATTCTGAGGAGCCCTGCACTAAAGAGATCTTTTAACATGGTTTAACCCACATTTTCTTCCCAAAGCTGACTTGACATTCCAAACCCATTTTTCCTCATGCAATATCTGTTAACAAGTCATCAAATCAGCATTTCATGGGACACACTGTGGCGAAATCTGTTTCAAAAGATTGGGTTGTGATTCTGTTCCTGGCGGGGAGGGCCAGAACAGGAATCAAGGACAGTTTCCTGATCTTTCTGCCAAGAACACCTTTTCAGAAGCGGGAAGATTTATTTTTCTTGGACAAGGAAAAGCAAGGAAACTGCCTGCTGATTCAGAATGAAGCTACCACAGCAGCCCTGACAGTGGGATCTCAGATAGGTCCCATGTGATAGGTCCATGCACACAGAAGGAGCAGACCACATCCAGAGATGAAAGGCACAGCCTCTGGAATTCTATCCACCACTCCAGGTGTTTGATCATGGGCAAGCTGCTGAGCCACCTTGTGCCTCAGTTTCTTCATCCATAAAATAGGGAAAATAAGTTTTACACACCTCCATAGAATGCTTGTCAAATTTAGCAAATAAAATATAGGATGCCCAAATATTACATAGGACATACTTATACTAAACAATTATTGTTTATGTGAAATTCAAATTCCACTGCTCCTCTGTGTTTTATCTGATAACTCTACCTCATGCGGTGGTGATAGAATATGTGACATGATCCAGACTGAAGTCTCAGAACCATGCCTGGTATCTAGTAGGCACTCAATTCACTACTGGTCATCATCATCATTAATATTAGCACCTTTCTTTATTCTGGTCCTTCTAATAATTTTCCAAAGATTGCCTTAAGTATATGATTTAATCACTTCTAGTCATATTTTCTACAATGAATATAAAGAAGACACTGATATCTTTTGGTTTAAGTCCTTAGAGTTATTCTATGAAGCTCAAGAAAGATGTATTAAGTTGATTGTCATCTATCATTAATTAGAAAAAGACATGCAGGAAATGTAGTTAACGTTAGCCTTGTATGATGTTTGTGAATTTTTACTTTCATATTGTGGTTTTCTTTAGAGGAAGAATTAACTTATGACCCCTGGATGTGCATTACTCAAGGTGGAGAAGTGGAGAGGAAGCCCACACAGAGAAGTTAGCCTGGGCTGTGGGTAAGAAAGGGCAGGGTGACTCTCCTACCTGCTGGCAGTTAGGAGTTCATTACACATCTCAATGAAGATTGTACTCAACCAGCTGCCTGGTCCCAGATTTGCAGTGTACCAGGGACAGAAGAATGCAATACAATTTCTAGACACCTGGCACTTATCTAATGCACACTGAATACAGACAAGTCTTGCTTGCATGCATTTCCTTATACAAGGTACACAATCATGTCAGCACATTAGTCTGACAGCTGGCAAACCATTTGTAAATAAACTGATGACATGTCTCTCTTGTTTTCTATCATCAATGATCCATGACCTAGTAAAAATGTACTGGACAAAGAATTATTCTTTATGGAAACACATGGTTATCAGATTTTCTGTAGGAAATTTAATCTTTAAGTACAAGATGATACTCTTCCTCCAAATCATAAAACAACTTAAAATTCTTATGAAAAGAATATTTACTTATTTATCAGCCCACATTCACTTCCTCAATTAAAAGGTACAGGGAAGAGAGAGAAGGAGAAAGACTGTGAAATTCAAGGAGACTTAGAGGCAGAGAGAAATAGAGTGAAATACAGAAAAAAAACAGAAACAGAGTCCCAGAGACAGAGGTCAAAGACTCTTAGGTACCTGGTAAACCCCACTGACTTTGTAAACCCTTTCTGGATCTGTTTTTAAATAATGCCAGTAGTGTATTTTCTTACCCTGATATCATGCATTAGCTTCCCATCCCCCTTTTCCAGAACCTGTCAAATACACCACAGGTGGGGAAAACAACTCGCCTATAAATCAGGAAATCAACCTAAAATTCGGAGTTTTAGTTTCACTTTTATGCTTCAAAGGCTGCTATTAATGTTCCTGCTCCCTGATAAACAAACTGGAAAGGCACTACTTCATTAAGAAAACAACCGAGTTTTCCTTCTTTTCTCTTTGGTTTGCAAACGAATGATCATGAAATTGAATGAAGCCAGGTTGGCTCCAGGTATGTAAACAGCACCCAGCTGGAGCTGATGTGGCACACAAAAAGGAATCTAAATTCAAGGCAGCTATAAAGTCAGTCAATAAATTAATAGCATCAGCCAAGCCTAAATAAATAAATAGAGAGAGATAGATGGATACCAATCCTTTTTGTCAGGACACGTTAGGTTTTCATTAGGAGGAACTTGTAAAACTTGATTATTCACTTTCTGAGTTTGAACAGAGCCTGGTCAACACAAGGCTAAAATGAAACCTGAAACTCGGCTTTCAGACCCTGATGGTAACACAGTTTTAAGGAAAACAAAAAAAAAAGAAAGAGAAAAGCAGGGAGATAAATCTACTCACCAGCGCCACAAACTTCAACTCCTTGGCCAGCACGCCGCGGGCTAGCCAGAAGGAAAGCAGGAGCGAGAATCCCAGGTGGGGGCTCGCTGCCCCGGCCCCTAGAAGCGTCGTGGCTTTCATGCTGGGAACAGGGTGTCCGGCTGAAGATCCGGAGGTGCTGCTTCCACTTCAAAGGCTTTAAGAGGGGAAGCTATTTAATCAAGGGATTGAGTGGGAGGGAGGAGCCACCCTCATAAATAGTAAAATTTCCAGGAAGTTTGGGCGGGGTTTGGTATGTAATTTTGGAGCTGGGCGTTAGATCGCCAGCTCCTTAGCCTGAGGAGGCCCAGAGGTAGGAGGGCTCTTGCTCAAGACCACAGAGCATGTTTCTTTTCTGTTGTAAGTTCACCTGCATCTTTCCTTTAGATGGGGGGACAGGGGTATTTCCGCACTGGCTCTATGGCTGTCGCTGTCTGAAAGGGATCCACTGTAGGGAATCTTTTGGGAATCTAGAATTGTTGGGAGACACAGAAGGAGCTCCATGGGCCTTTCCCGGGACAAAGGTGGCGTCCTTCTCTTACACTGTCATGTAAACTACAGAGGTGTTTTGGAACTGAAGAAAACTAAGAACGAGTTGAAGAAAACTAAGAACCTGTGACATCTCAATATTAGGATTAGAGTCACTTTCCAAAGATGACATAGTAAAAAAATAAATGAACCAACAACTCTACAGTGTCAGTCATCAACTCTGGCCATAGGTTTCCGTTCTGGGTGAATCACACCCTTGCTGCTTCACTGGTGATCTCACTGGGGATGCTGCAGAAGATGTCCAGATCCATGGACCTCAGCTTTCTATTTTCCCCATCCTGTGGGTCCCATCATAGCCTGAAACAATGCAGACTCACACTGCATATGGAGATTTTGCAAGACTTGGGGCTGAGCTGCCTGTGATGCTTTCCTGGCAGTGGCAGGATTCCTACAGCTTGTTCTCTGATATGTTGCACTCCCCAGTGGCAGGAAGGTTGTCATCACCAGGTGTGGAATGTGCCCTGTGGGAGAGCTCCTGCTTCCTCTGGTATGGGGAAGTGTGAGCAAAGTCCTGATACCTGTGTGGTTAGGATTAGACATTTAGAGGGACTGTGACCTTCTTTTTGCCATCACCTTTACCTGTAAGTCCTCAATGCTCATTTGTTGTAGTAGGTAAGATTTTGAGGAGATGGTTGCAAGAGACAGAGAATGAAGACTGAGAAGCTGTCTGGTCCAGGATAGACACGAACTTGTCACACTGACCCTTGCTGTGTGCATCAGGCTACCTGTGTCTTTCCTTGTTTCACGTTGGGTTGATGCCTGGGACTGTTTTAGCTTTCGCCTTAGACCTTCCTTTTTCTTTTTTCCTTTTTTTTAATTTTTTTATTATTTTTTTTTTGACAGGCAGAGTGGACAGTGAGAGAGAGAGACAGAGAGAAAGGTCTTCCCTTGCTGTTGGCTCACCCTCCAATGGCCGCCGCAGCCGGCGTGCGGCGGCCGGCGCATCGCACTGATCGGAAGCCAGGAGCCAGGTGCTTCTCCTCCTGGTCTTCCATGGGGTGCAGGGCCCAAGGACTTGGGCCATCCTCCACTGCACTCCCTGGCCACAGCAGAGAGCTGGCCTGGAAGAGGGGCAACCGGGACCGGGATGAGAACCCAGTGTGCCGGCGCCGCAAAGCAGAGGATTAGCCTACTGAGCCATGGCGCTGGCCTCACCTTAGACCTTCCTGACATTGACAGTGACTCTCTAACTCGGGATGCCAGCTGAGTGATCTCAAATAGCACATTTTTTTCTTTTTTTTTTTTTAAAGAGTTATTTATCCATTTGAAATGGCAGAGTTACAGAGAGACAGAGAGAGAGAAAGAGAGAGAGAGAGGTCTTCCATCCACTGGTTCACTCCCCAAATGGCTGCAATGGCCGGAGCTGCACTGATCCGAAGCCAGGAGCCAGAACCAGGAGCTTTATCCAGGTCTCCCATGCAGGAATAGGGCCCCAAGCACTTGCGCCATCTCCCACTGCTTTCCCAGGCCATAGCAGGCTGGATCAGAAGTGGAGCAGCCAGGACTCGAACCAGCACCCATATGGGATACTGGCAATGCAGGCAGCAGCTTTACCCGCTACGCCACAGCACTAATTCTTCAAATAGCACGTTTCTAAGAGCTGGGGGAATTAATCCTTCAGTTCACAAGGGGTCTTATATCCATGACAATGAATAAATATTTATGGGGGAAAAATCATGATCCTTAATAGGTCTAGAGCTATGAGAGCATTACATGTACCTCTGATGATGAGAGTCTGCGTTAGAGCTGAGATTGACCAATTGGATATGAAGCTGTTGGCCAGGTAGGAAGGCTGTTTTTAATCTGTTTGGCTTCCTGTGGCCTTCACATTTATATTAATTGGCTCTCAGTGCTGTGTGGCCTACTGGGTACTCAATAATATTGACTGATCAACTGCCAATACAAAGGCAAATTACTGCATCAGAACCTTGTCACTTGTGAGCTGCTTTGACACAAAATTTAATATAACATGGGTTTAGAATAAAAGTTCTCCCCCTCAACCCATCATTTATTTTTAAAAGATTTATTTATTTATTTATCTGAAAGGCAGATATATATATGTATATATATACATATATATATATATATAAAGAAAGAGAGAGAGAGAGAGGTACAGAGAGAGAGGTCTTCCACCCACTGGTTCACTCCCTAAATAACAATGGCTGGTGCTGGGCAGAAACCAAGAGCCAGGAGTCAGGAGCTTCATCCAGATCTCCTACGTAAGTTCATGGGCCCAAGCACTTAGGCCATCTGCTGCTGCTCTCCCAGACACATCAGCAGGGAGCTGGATCAGAACTGGAGCAGCCAGGAATTGAACTGGTACTCAAATGGGATGCTGATATCACAGGCAACAGCATAGTCTGCTGCACCACAGTGCTGGCCCCATCAATCCATTATTTTGTATGGCATTTTTTCCCTTGGTATGGAATAACCATTTTATTGTTTAATATTTAGACAAATATTTTCTCATGTAGCCAAGAGCTATCACTGGGATGTTAACAAAGGAAGGTATATACTCCAGGAGACTCATGAAATGGGCTAACGCTTTCAAAGTGAAAAGAAGGTATTAGGACTTTCTTTTTTCTTTTACCTAAAGTAGAAAAAATGCTTTATTGTAGAATTTTATTTTACAATGTATTATTTTAAAGTGGAATATTATTTGACTATGAACAGAAATAGTTTTTTTTCCACTTTCAAGGAAATCTTAAAATTTTATTTATTTATTTTTTTATTTGAAAGACACACAGAAAGAGAATTGATTTTCTCTTTGCTAGTTCATTTCCCAAATACTGGTAAAAGCCAGGGATGGGCCAGACTGAAGACAGAAGCCTGGAACTCAGTCTAAGTCTCTCCCATAGGTGCAGAGACCCAACTACTGAAGCCATCACTTGTTGCTTCCCAGTGTGCACATTAGTGTGAAACTGAAATTGGAAGTAAAACCAGAATTTGAAGGCACACATTCCAGTATAGCATGCAAGTGTTTCAAGCAGCAACTGGAACCAAATTGTTATGCTCAATCCTAAATTGTCATCCCTTACGATAAACTCACTATCTAACCCAGGTCAGGGCAATTTTTCTGGGTCAGTCTTTTTTTTTTTTGACAGGCAGAGTGGACAGTGGGAGAGAGAGAAAGAGAGAAAGGTCTTCCTTTACCGTTGGTTCACCCTCCAATGGTCTCCGAGGCCAGTGCACTGTGGCCAGCACACCGCGCTGATCCGAAGCCGGGAGCCAGGTGCTTCTCCTGGTCTCCCATGCAGGTGCAGGGACCAAGCACTTGGGCCATCCTCCACTGCACTCCTGGGCCACAGCAGAGAGCTGGCCTGGAAGAGGAGCAACCGGGACAGAATCCGGTGCCCCGACTGGGACTAGAACCCGGTGTGCCGGCGCCGCAAGGTGGAGGATTAGCTTATTGAGCCGCGGTGCCAGCCATGGGTCAGTCTTTTGAATGAAGAATTTCTGTAAGGCAGAGATTCCCCAAGTGTGGCTTGGGGTCCCCAAGACCCTTCAGAGGGTCCCTTAGACTCTTTTAGGAGATTCCTGAATTATATTCAGAGAGTCTATAGGATTACGGCTATTTTCATAACAATACTGAAACATTATTTTGCTTTTCATTCTCATTCTCTCATGAGTGTTCACTGGAGTTTTCTAGAGGACACATGATGTGAGATGCATCATTGCCCTCTTGGCAAGTTGAACATGTGCTTATGTATTCTTGTGTTTTAAAATTTTCTCCATCTTAGTGTTTTTTTTTTATTAAAATTATTTTTATTTGAGAGGCAGAGAGAGACAGATAGACACACAGATGTTACTTTTCCATAATATTTTACTTTACTTTTTCATAATGCTAGCAGGAGCACAAAATCTCTTAGCCACAAGACCCTAAGAGCTCCCATCTTCTGGTTCATTCCCCAAATGCCTACAATGGCCAGGACTAGAGCCAGGAGCCAGGATCACAGACCAGATCTCCTAGTTGGGTTGCAGGAACCCAGTCACTCAGACCATTACCTACTATCTCCCAGGTCTGTATTTATACAGGGTATATGTATGTATACAGGAAGCTGGAATCAAGAGCCAGAGCTAGGAACAGAACCCAGGCACTCTGATATGGGACACAACCACTAAGCCAAATGCCTGTTCCTTCAGTTTTAATTTTGAATTCAGTAGATATCAATAGATATAGCCTGCATAAGCAAAAGCTCTTAAGGATATGCAATAATTTTTAACAATGTAAAGAGCTTCTGAAGCCAAATATTTGAGAACTATTGCTGAAGGTAAGATAATGATGTAAATCATTAAGTTATTTCATTCTTTCAACACAAAAATGCATTGATTTTCTACCAGGAGCAGTGCTCAGGAACACTAAATTTGAGAGACAAAGTCCCAGCCTCAAGGAACTATCTTGTGGGGAAAGAGAAACAGCCTCAATGTCTTGAAACAAGCACAGAATATAACGTTTGTCCAGAAGAGGAATGTAGAATTTAGATCAGTGGAAAAGATATGAAGGAATGGGAGAACATGGTGTCATCTAAGCAACTGCAAGCAGTTCAACTGGAATATCTTCCGTGTGAATAACTTGAATAAAATTCTGTTTAGCTATCTTTAGCTACTTTGGCAACTTCTGTTATTGTTAGCGGAGCATATTCAAAAGGAACCATTGAACGTTCTGTTGTAAATGTTTAACAACTGGCTATGCTGGAAGAAAAAAAAGTTCTGGCTTGTAGTATTTGTCAATGTCCATGTTGAAATATTCTCACCATAGTTGCTGTCAAGCTGTTGCCTGACATGCTGTCACTTTACATAGAATTGATAAGAGATGATCATATGTCACTCCCCCTCTTCGCGGAGGAACGACACTAAACCCTGCCTAGGTTTCCTATCCGAGTCACGGCACCATTATGTCACTCCCCCTCTTCGTGGAGGAACGAACGACACAGGACCCTGCGCTGTTCTTTCGTCTGCTCGGCCCTCCCCGGGTTTGCTGCTGGTTCTTCCCAGGTTGGCTACCGTCCCTTCCACCTCCGTGGAAGGGCGGTTCCCCCTGCCACTTTCCCCACTTCCGCGGGGGAGCAGCACACCGCTGGCTGGCTCTCTCGGGAGCTGCTCAGGTGTTCCTTCAGATAGATGTTCCTGGTGCATGTTGTCTCTCTCCTCCTTTATAGTCCTCTTCCATCAATCCCAACTCTGCTACCCACACGCCGAGTACGCTGCTCTCCTCCAATCAGGATCAGCTCCTGCAGGTTACTGGTCGAACTGGAGGCAGCTGTGTAGAAGCTGTTTCTCCCTTCTCAGCGCCATATTGTGGGAGAGCAGATGCATAGAATAAGTCTTAATTCCAGTAACAGTCTAGTCCGAGTTGCTCCCCACAATCATATCACTATATAGCATCACATGCTGTTGCCATCACACTGTCTTCAGACTGTGCTTGTGTCTAATACCTGGGGAAAAAGAGGTGGAAGGAAAAGAGTTGCACGGGAAGAGCCTGAGATTTGTGGTGCAAGCCTGAAAAAGTCAACCTGCCAAACAGGGGCTCCAGTGCAACAGAGAACCCTGATCTGGGCAGAAATGCCCAGGCCCAGCACTCCTGCCGGACTCAGTGCTTGTCTGGGGCTGCTGTAGAAGACTGTAGCCCTGGTTCAGTGGCTGCTATGATCTCAAGGGCACACAGCTAGAGGTTGTGGGCTAACTGCTTTCCTTGGGATTTTTGGGCAAGTTTGTTTTTTGAAGGCAAATCTGAGCATCACACCTCCACAACTGCTACTGCTGTTTCCAGAGAACAGAGGGAGTTTCCTATACAATTGGCATTGGTAGGAGGAGTGATGGAGTCTCAATCCAGGTGACTGACTCCTGATCAGGGTCCCCCATTCTATTTTTTTAAGATTTTATTTCTTTGAAAGGTGGGGTTGCAGACAGAGAGAGGGAGAGATAGACAGAAAGGTCTTCCATCCACTGGTTCACTCCCCAAATGGCCACAATGACTGGAGTTGAGCTGATCCAAAGCCAGAAGCCAGCAGCTTCTTCCATGTCTCCCTCATGGGTGAGGGGCCCAAGCACTTGGGCCATCTCCTATTGCTTTTCCCAGGCTATTCGCAGAGAGCTGGATCGGAAGAGGAGCAGCTGGGATGCCAGTGCCACAGGCTGGGGCTTACCCTACTATACTACAGCTCCAGTTTCCCATTCTGAATATCTGGAACTTCCTTTGAAGCCTGTTACCCACTGTATTCAGGATTCTTTTGATGGTAAGTGACTGATTCATCTTAGGCAAGGAAGAGAATTTTTTTTTTCCTCACGCAACTGAACAAATGGAAGGGAAAGATTACTGGGGACTTGGAACAAAAATGGCACAGGAGCACAGGAGAGGTGGTATTTAGCCTGATGGTTAAGATGCCTGTGTCCCACACTGGAGCGAACAACAAGTGAAAAGACCTGAGACTGAGCAGGGTTGTTATGGCAGAGGCAAGAAAAGGAGGTTTGTGTGGCAGGGAGTTGTGAACATGGGGAAGAGTGAGGGAGAGGAGCTCAGAGAGCCAGGCAGGTTCCAAATCGCAGTGTCATATTTGCTGTGGCAAAGAGTTTGTGTTGATTCTAAGTGAAATAGGAAGTGACATGTGGATTTTGGTCAGGGGAGCAGTATGTAGCTCCTTGTGGAGAGTGGATTATGGAGCAGCAAAAGCGTGGTCAAGAACAGCCAGGAGGCTGTTGCTATGGCCCAGGAGACAGAGATGATACCATAGCCCGGGCAGACGGAAGTGGATGGATAGAAAAGCCTGAGACTGGGAGAAGAAGCTGAGTGGCATGCAGATGAGATGTGAGGGGGAGGAAGAATGGAGGAGCCCTGCCAGGTGAGGACTCACAGGAATGGCTGTGCTGTTTCTGAGGTCCTGAGTCAAGTGGCTTCCGGCCATGAGAAGTTGGAGAACCACCTCAATTTCCATACAATGAGTAGCCCAGGACTGGAACATTAGAAGGTCAGTTACTCTAGGGCTCAGTGTTGTCACCAAGAACTCCAGCTGTGTGTTTCAGCTTCTCTTTCTCCTCTAGATCACTTCCATTATGGCCTCATGGCCATAGAGTGGCTTTGCAGACAGATGCACAACAAGGAGAATGTCTTCTTTTATGTGGCTGATTTTGTCCGTGAAACAAACCTTCAAACTCTAAGAGATAGGAAAAACCAAACTGTTTTCCTTACTTTGCACACTTGGCATAATACAGAATACTTCACCCATGGCTACCACAATGTGTAGGCATCTCTCCCACCAACAACATATTTCCAGGTGAACATCAGCTAAGTGTCCTACAATTGCCCTTCAATTCATTCAATTCAATTCAATTCTGATACTCTATGACATGAGGTATGTGTGTAAAGTTTTTGTCTGTGATTCCTGGCTCATAACTCCCCAAAACACCATTAAAATAGTCCCAAAACATGAAGACAAAGGACATTCAAACAGACTCAGCATTACTTTGATATCAAAATCTGAAAACAAAAACACAGAAAACTAAAGACAAATATTTTAGGAATACCATTTAAAATCCAAAATAAAATGATAAAAACAGAACCTACTAATGTATTAGAAGAAAAATACAACATGATCAAGAGGGATTCATTGAAGAAATTTAAAATTCAACATACTATTAAAATATAAAAGGAGCAAAAACATGCAATTATTGCCATAGAGATGAAAAAGGAATTTGTAAAACTTGCAATACTTACTCACCGTACTTTTTAAGTTTTCTAAGACCCCTTACTGAAGCAGGAATACAGGGATGTTTTTAATTCTAAGCATGTGTGAGTGTGAATATGCCTGTATCTGCATGTGTGTGTTGAATAAGTACTACCCTTCACAATCAGACACTGGCAATATTTTCTTAAAGTCATAAATGGACTAAAAATGTCCCTGGATCATAACCATGATTTAAGGATGGATACAGTTAAAGCAGAGAAATAAGATGTATAATGTGGAAATTGTACTCCTAACCATCTTGTGCTGGGTAAAAGGTGAGCAGATAAAGCAACTGCACAGAGGGATCCTGCCATGTGGCAGCTGAGTCCTCAGTGTGCCCTTGGTTGGACCTGGGAATAGCGTTTATTTCCATTGCAAGTTCATGTCCCCACTGTCCTAACTCCTCCATCCTAGAACTGTTAAAACATTCTCTACCCTCCTGTCTTCCATTTTCCAAATGACACTGTTTCTTTTTTGTTTATTTTTTTTTAAGAAAACAAATGTTCTCTGAATAGTACCTGATGCTCCTCCATACCTCTGCTTTCCTTCCTATTAATGAGTATGCCTCGTTTATTTCCTTTCCAAGGCCAACTCGTCCCCATGTTCTGGGTCCCATTCTATCGCCCCATCCAAGGACTTCCTTTGGGCTCTTAATTGCATCACTGTTTAGCACACAGTTTCACATCTCCTCTATCTACTTCCCCACATTCAGTTCTCTCATGACCAAGTTTTTCCTAAGTCCTTGCTGGTTGATGCTTCTACAGTCTCAACTCCCACTCTTTTCCAGTTAGTTCTGATTTCACCCTGTCTGCACTACTTCATCCAAGTCCACATGACCTCATATTGCTAGATCCAGGGTCCCTGCTCTGTCTTCATCTTTCTCTTGAAAACGCCCAGAGCTTTCACAACAGAGGACCAACTCCTCCTTCACATACTCACTCCACTCAGCTTCCAAAATATTCCACTCACCTGCTTCCTTTCCATGTCCTCCTTACCTGTC
The DNA here is from genome assembly GCF_964237555.1 of Oryctolagus cuniculus. NCBI lineage: Eukaryota > Metazoa > Chordata > Mammalia > Lagomorpha > Leporidae > Oryctolagus > Oryctolagus cuniculus. The sequence continues at coordinate 148,650,451 of NC_091435.1, forward strand.
CTCCTCTGTTTGAATCCTAAATACTAGAGTGCCATAGGGCTCTGTTCTTATTTCTTTTTATTTTCTGAGTTATTTTAAAATAATTTACATATGATAAAATTCACCAATGTTAAGTGTACAATGCAATGATTTTTTTTAGCAAACTTAGAGTTGGGCATTCATCACCACAACTCAATTTCAGAACAAAATTCCATGAAAACATCTCAGATTCCAAAAACACAATTGTTTTGTATTCCTACTATTTTTCTGAAAATTAGCTTAAATAATTTCCAATGATATTATGTGTATTTTTAGAACTTTTACTTATTTTACTTATTCGAAGGTAGAGAGAGAGAGAGAATGAGAGAAAGAGAGAGTTTCTAATCCACAAGTTCACTCCCCAAAATATCTGGTTGGGCCAGGCCAAAGCCAGTAGTCCAGAACTTAATATAGGTCTCCCATATGAATGTGGGGACCTAAGTACTTGAGCCATCTCTGCTGCCTTCCTGGGTCTGCATTAACAGGAAAATGAAATTGCAAGTGGAACTAGGACTCAAACTCATGTACTCTTCCAAGAGGCATGTTAACCATTATGCCAAATGTTCATGTATTTTTAAAAGCATGTGTAGTAACAGAATTTCTTACAGAGTAATAATTTAACATTTGTGGTTTTTTGTCTTTTTCCTATTTTGAACTTGAAATGGACATAATTTTACATAAATTTTATGTAATCCTGCATTTTTTCCCTAGGATAGATTCTATAGTATAGCTACTGAATCAATGGTTTAATTTTTTAAAATGCTCTTCATAATATTGCCAAATTATTTCTTAGGAAAATTCTTTCAATTGTGCTCCTATTGGCCATATAGAAAACCCAAATTAAAAGTATATATTTTCTACACTAATTTTTTCTTTCTCTTATCCTTCTTCTTTCTTCTTTTTCTTCTCTCCTTCTCTTGTTAATTTGTTATACAAAAAATGGTCATTGTTTCATTAGGTATTTGTCAAATATTGACAAAATTTGACAAATATGAAAGCCTCATTTTGAATTTCTGTTTTCCTCAGCCATTTAAATTCCTTCTTTGGTGAATTCTCTACTAATATTATTTACCATTTTAAAAAGAGTTTTGATAACTTACATATTGACTGACCTCTCTAAATATTAAGTCTTTATTTTATTTATTGCAAGTACTTTTCTTAGTTTGGTATTCATTTCAATTTTGTTGATAGTACTCTTGACATCCTAAAGTATTAAATTCATCCATCATCATAATATCTATTTTTAAAATGTTTATTTGTGGGGCTGGCACCGTGGCTCACATGGCTAATCCTCCGCCTGCAGCTCCGGCATCCCATATGGGCACCGGGTTCTAGTCCCGGCTGCTCCTCTTCCAGTCCAGCTCTCTGCTGTGGCCCAGGAAGGCAGTGGAGGATGGCCCAAGTGCTGGGGCCCCTGCACCCACATGGGAGACCAGGAAGAAGCACCTGGCTCCTGGCTTCGGATCAGCACAGCACTGGCCGTGGTGGCCATTTGGGAAGTGAACCAACGGAAGGAAGACCTTTCTCTCTCTCTCACTGTCTGTAACTCTATCTGTATAATAAAAAAAATTATAAAATGTTTGTTTGTTTTTGTCTATCTGAAAGGCAGAGCAACAGAGAGTTAGAGAGAGAGAGAGACAGAAACAGAGAGAGAGAGCTCTTCCATCCACTGGTTCAATCCCCAAGTGCTTGAAACAGCTGGGGTTGAGTCAGCCCAAAGTCAAGAGCCCCAAACTCCATCCAGGTCTCCCACATGAGTGGCAGAGACTCAAGTACTTGAGCCATCGCCTGCTGCTTCTCAGGATGTGCATTAGCAGGAAGATGGTCAGAAGTGAAATAACTGTGGCTTGAACCAGGCACTCGAGAATGGGATGTGGATGCCAAGCTGCAGCTCAGCTCACTGTACCACAATGCTCACCCTTCTATCTGAGTTTTTTAGTTTTTGATTTCAACATGTTTAACCTTGGACATTGACAAGTCAGCTATTGAATAGAACCCCAATAAGGCTTAATGGAAGAGGTTAAACTAAGACTACTAGGTGAAATCATTTTCTGAAGAGATAAGTAGAAGTTATTGAAAGCTCTCTGTTGTTATATATTAACGTTAGCCGTTGCAAAACACACCAGACACCGGAGTAAGGGAAAGGGTTTATTGGGGAACACCCAACAGACCGGAGTGAAGGGGTGGCGAAGGAAAAAGAGAAGGAGACTATAAGAGAGAGAGACAGAGAGGAGGTAGAAGAGAGACGAGAGGAGGAGACTAGAGAGCAGAACCAAGAGAGAAGAGTCAAGAGAGCAGAGGAGGAGGCTAGAGAGAGGAGAGCGAAGGAGAGAAGGGCCAAGAGAGCACGTATTCAGGAACAGGCCCTTTTAAAACTTTGCCTGAGGGTGGGCAGGGAAGCAGGAGCAGCGAATCCCATTAGGATGGGGGTGGAGCCTGGCTCAGGTAGCTGGGCCATGCAGCCACCTGGCTAAAACTTCGCCAGTTTCCTGACATCTGTAGTCAGACATCATGACAAGGCTTCACACAGCCTCATGGAACGCAAAGGGTTATCTCCAGTGTACAGGTGAGGGAAGTCAAATTCCCACTGCATGTTATGGGCCAGGCTTAGACCTAGGATTTTCTGAATATTAAGCTGATATTTTGTAACCATTCTTCCACAACTCTGCTAAAAAGCATGTGTGGGTTACAAGTTTAAATAATGATAATTTTAAAAATATTTTGGTATTTAAATGATAAAAAATAACCTGGTTCCCAACATGCACTTATTAACAAGTATTTATTGAAACATGGAATATACTAAGCACTGTGGTAGGTGCAAGTGAAGTGGCTCTGTGTTTATGTCTAGCCATGAACTTCATCGACATTCTTCCCTTGTTTTCTGAAAACCTGTGTCACTTCTGAACAGACTGTCCCAGGACTTGAGGTGACCTTCCTCACATGACCAGGAGCCTCTGTGCACTCCCAGCCCCTTGCTTCTTACCTTCAAATAAACGTTGTCTACTCTTCATATGAGCTCACTTTTCCAAACAGTTATCCACTGTGTGGTTTTTGGACAGTTGTTTGGAGTGCATGATGTTTCTGGGGTTCCCAGATGGACGCTTCCAAGGTCAGTCTACATGGGCTGCAATGGTCAAGTTCAAAACATTCAGAATGGGTTTGCTCTTCACCCCTTGCTTAAATTGCATCTACTTCTGTAGCTCAGCAAGAGGCTGACAAACTGACTTCCTAAGAGCTAAGATGTTCTACTTTTAAGCTTGTTTGAGCAGAGAGCTTTAATAGCAATTAATGACACCATAGATTTGTAAATGACCTCAAAGTTCCTTTGATCTGATCACGTATCCCCTCAGCTCTCCCCAGAGGGATGTAGTATATGGATTGAGGGCACAGGTGCAGGTTTGCTTTGAGATCTCACCACAGGCAGCTTGTGTGTCTCAGGGCGAGTGGCTGAGCTGTGAGCACTTAGCTTCCTCACAGAGTGGGGATGATGATAATAGTGCTTGATTCATAGCATTTTGAGGTACTCAACTCAAAAATTATATAGATAATACGTATTGTAGTCCTAGAAAACAGACTTTTTGACATTCATTTAAGGAAAAAGATGTCTTTAGCATCTGTGATGTGCCCAGACCAGTTTTTAATGCTAGGTCTACAGCAGTGAATTAAGATAATTAACAATCATAACAGAACAGGGCAGCTTATGTGAGAGTGGAAGAAACAGACACTGTTCAAATAAACAGAAGTCACCACATAGTTTCAGATAATAATAAGTTCCATGAGGAAACTCTAAGAAGATAGGAGAAAGAACAGGAGGTGCCCTGGCTGAAGACATCAGGGAGCCCCCTGAACACGTGATCCTGGCTTAAAGCAGCAGAGTGGAACACATGGCCTTCTGAGAGGCATTCAGCTCCTGAGTGGTAGGGGAGGGAAGATGATCTAGGAAAGAGGAAAGGATTTGATCTTCCATAGCATATTTTCATTGGGTACAGGGTGGTGTGAGACAGGACCTCACAGATGTTCTGCTTGTTGATGACCCTAGGAGAGTGGTGGAAATGGATCCCTGCTCTCCTGTGTAAGTGGAGTTGCCACTGAAGCAGCCCACGTGGAGCTTGAGAGCTCAGAGTGTGACTGGGGTGGGGAATCGGTTGAGTGAGATGGTGGATGTCAGAGATCCCCTTTGTACTGGGTGAGTAGCTGCCAGACCAATCCACGTCTCAGAGGTGAAAACATCTTGTCTGATGGTCGCTTCTCACAATAGGTGAGGATGCAGTGTAAACAAACTGTTTGCCCTGTCTTTTTTTACTGCACTTATTGAAAAGTTAAAGAAATTGTTAAGTGCCTGGTACTTTCCGTGGGTGTGTCATTTAATCCTCATAATAACCCCAACAGATGGGAAAGGGGGCTCAGAGAGGTTAAACAGCTTGCCCAGGACCATACAGACAGTCGGCAGCAGAACCAGTGCTGAAACTCAGATTCCTGGAGCTCCACGTACCCAATGCTGCCTGCCTTAGGTGGGGAGTTTCACCCCATCAGGCCTGAGATAACAAATTCTTCCAGGAACAGTTCTCAGGTCTTCATTGTGGATTGAAGAAAAGAGAATGAGGAATAGGCAGCTATTTTATACACTGACCTTGAGGGAAGTTCATGGCAGTGAGAAGTGCCAATCCAACCATGATTCTGAGACCACAGAGAAGTCCTGTTTGAAATGGAAAGACTGTTCTGAGACAAGACCTCACTACGTTGTTTTTCCACCACTGCCCAGCATCCCAGCTCTGCATTCCTTGACCTTGAATGAGGGGGTTAGAGAAGGTCATCTTGAGGATATTATTCCTCAGCAGAACTGTTATAGGTTATTGGCAGAATTTGACTTTGAATATGCATGTTAAATCCAAATACGTTTAGGCCTCTCCCAGAATCATTCCTTTGATTCTGTATTCTCATCCCCCACCTGCTGGTATTCCTTCTCCAGCAGTGCCTTTGACTGGAAACTGGTGCTGTCCTAATTTCTCCATCCCCTGAGTCCTTGTATATTAGTCACCAAGTCTTTCAAGTATTATTTCTTTAACCTAGAATAGTATAATTAATAGGAGTCTGGAGTTTAGACCTCAAACTATGCACTTCCTAGCAAGCTAAGAACTTTGTGCATCTATTTTCTCATCTTCAAAGGATGAGTTCCTCTCAGCTGCTATAACAATTAGCACAAACTTAGTGACTTAGAACAATGCAAATTTACTGTTGCAGGTTTCTGGAGGTTAGCAGATTGAAGCAGGTGTTGGTAGGGCTTGTTTCCTTCTGGAGATTCTAAAAGAAACTGCATTTTCCTTGCCTGAATACCTTGGCTTATGGCCCCATCCATCTTCAAAGCCAGCAGCAGAGCTGAGTCTTTCTCAGGTGCATCATTCTCACATTGATTCTTTTGCTTTTCTCTCCCACTCTAAGCAGTCTTGTGATTAACACTGGGCATATCTGGATCACCCAGTATACTTACCCTAATGTTAGGCCAGATGGTCAGCAGCTTTAATTCCACCTGTGAGTTTAATTCCCCTTTGCTATACTCAGATTACAGGGTTCAGGGTGTCTTCAGGGGCATCATGTTGCCTACCCCCAGTACTTATTTGATAGAGCTCTTGAGAGAATTCAGTGAGACAAGCCTAGAGGGCCCTTTGGGCAGTGCTTGGTACGCCATAAGTAGTGAATGTGAGTAATAAGGTGTGTTGGTAGCTTGCGGCTTAGACACCCTCTGGACTAAGAGCTCTATGTTCATGAGACCCGTCTCACCACATTTTTCTCATCTTCAGTTCTACTCTGGGCCCTCTTTCTTCATCCAGTACCCTGGGTTTCCATGTTAACTCACCATTTTCTAATTGTTGACGTACAGGTCTTCCACCAGAAAGTAACTGATTGTGTCAAAATGTGGTCCATGGACAACATTTGTCATCTGGGAGCCTATCAGAAATACCGAGCCTATTCCCTCCCTGCTGCCCAGCAATGAATCAGAATCTGCATTTACACAAAAATCCCCAAGAGATTGATAAATACATTGTTTCAGAGGAACTATTCTGGAACACAAATGCTGAGTAAATACTAGGTGCTCAATAAATATTTATGAAATAAATTAATAAATGCCACAGAGCAGGGATTTGGCTTAGTAGTTAGAATGCTTGCATCCCATATGGCTGAATTTGATCCTGGCTTTGACTGCTAACTCCAGCTTCCTGCTACTGTAGAGTGTAGGAGGTGGCAGTGATGGATGGAATAGCTGGGTTCTTGCCACCACATAGAAACCTGCATTGAGTTTCCAGCTCCTGGATTCAGCCTAGTCCACGGCTAGCTGCTAGGGGGCATTTGGGAAATGACCTAGCAGATAGGAGTTCTTTCTCTGTCTGTCTCTCTGCTTCTCAAATTAAATAAAATTTTAAAAAATATGAGGTGCTTATGTTAGGTTTGAGAAGTACATAAACAGCAGGTATGATTTTCCCCGGTTCCTGGAATGTATCTTGCTCATATTTCTACATGTCTTTGTGTAGCCTACATGGTGGTCACCTTGGCGTGGTTTAAAGGTGGAGGTGTAAACTCCTCCAAAACTATCCAAGGGGGCATCACAGGGTCTAGAAAGGCAAGGATGTCTGTCTGCTCTTCTCCCCACCATAACCAAGCAGCTAGGATGGGACCTGGCTCACAGCAGGTGTCCCAGACTCACAGAAATGAAGCCCAGTACTTTTTTTTTCTCCAGTAGGAAACTCCACCCCAAAAGGAGAACCAATTTTCACTCAAATCCATTCGGGGAGGTACTCTTTCTACTTAAAGAAATGGGGTACACCACACCTGCCTTCTTGTACAGGCAGCTGTATGGAAAGAAAATAAGAGAGCAAGAGTGAGAGTGAGCAAGAGTGAGAGAGAGCGAGAGTGAGAGTGAGCAAGCTGCAGGGTTTTGTCACCAAACCAAGAAGCCAGTGTGGGCCCATCATTCACACCACGAGCCAGAGAACTCTTGATGGAAAACTACTGGCACAGTCTCTGTTCTGAAATGGCCTCAGGGACACGTGCTGAAATAGGCTGTGAAAGTCTAGGTTCTGTTCCAGGAGAGCAGGGCAGATCGTGTTGGGATGAACTGGCATAAAACTCAGAGAAGTAGGTCAGCAGATTCTGAATGATGAAAGGAACTTTGACATCTGGAGTTCCAGGGTTCCGGCAGCAGAAGACTTTGGCCAGTTCCTTTGTGATGGGAAGTTGAGAACTCTCTCCTCTTGGCAGAGAAGGAGTTGCTTGCGCTATTGAAGTTGTGTAGTGAATGTGGTTCTCATGCCAAGTTTGGGTGCCACTCTTGTCGATGAGGTGTTTGCTGTGGTCTTCCAGCCCTCAGCTCATACCTATGAGTACTGCTATAAAGAGCTATGTGGCTCAGCTGGACCCCGGAGACAGGTGCTCAAAGCTGGCATGGGCAGATGCACACATACTCCTCTGGTTTAACAATGTTTGTTTTTCTCTCAGATGGCCCAGCACAACAGGTTTGTGCATGCCCTTCTCTGCCTGCAAAGCACGGTGTCCTGCCTTCCAACGCTAGCTTCACCTTTATACACTCTTTTAGAGCCAGGGTGAATGTCACTGTCTTTACTGCCTCTCCCAAGGAGTGACTTTGCTGTTACTACTGCCTCTGTCCCACACCCTTGTACTATCCTCAGTTAGAACATAAAGCCCCTATTTAGCTACTCATCTCTCTAAGTAAACTGTAACCTATGTTAGGGGTAGACTGCTTCTGAGTCTCCTTTAATCTCTCCCATTTCCAGAAGTTGCTGGCCCCACAGCAGGCACCTGCAGATGTTTGCTGACCTGAGTCTCATCACCAGGAACTACCCCTCTGAGCTGAATGGGCTTGCTGTGGCCTTCATTGGCTGGCTGGATGGCTGAACAGAGCATGCTTGTCTCTGCATGGTAGCTCCTGTCTTTGTACAGACGAGATGGATCTTGTGATAAATTGGCCTGTTCCAAAGAATGATAATATTCTTGTTTCTCAATGAACAGGGCCATAGTTATGCACCCTCCAAAGATCTAGGTGCCAAATACTCTGTGTAGACTAAGAATATTGTAACATACTGGCTTTTACATTTTGGTATCATTAGTATTATTAAGAAATTATTCAGGGCTGGTGCTGTGGTGCAGCAGGTTAATGCCCTGGCCTGAAGTGCTGGCATTCCATATGGGTGCTGGTTCCAGTCCCAGCTGCCCCTCTTCCCATCCAGCTTTCTACTATGGCCTGGGAAAGCAGTAAAAGTTGGCCCAAGTCCTTGAGACCCTGGACCCACATGGGAGACCCGGAGGAGGCTCCTGGCTCCTGACTTTGGATCAGCACAGCTCCGGCCATTGCAGCCAACTGGGGAGTGAACCAGCGGATGGAAGACTTTCTCTCTCTCTCTCTGTCTCCCTCTCTCTCTCCCTCTCCTCTCTCTGTGTAACTCTGACTTTCAAATAAATAAATAAATCTTGAAAAAAAGAAATCATTCACATTTTTGTTACTAGGAAGACCTCATTTGGATTAAAGACCCAACTAAATGTGAGTTAAAATTTGCCTCTAGAAAGGTTTCAGTTTAGTCCCTTTGACAACATGCCAGTAGCAAACCACACATCGCACTGAGGCCTCACGTTTCTTCCTCCTTCCTTTTCCTTCCTCCCTTGTTCTTCAACTATTCACTGAGCACTGAACATTTTGACAGGTCCTGTTTTTGGAGTAGAAGATACGAGGAGTCTTCAAAAATGTTTGTGAAAATTGTATATGCTGAAAAAAAATTGTGTGAATTTTAAAACTTTTTGCATCAAAATAAACAGCTTTTAATTCCATTTGTCCATGAACTTTTTGCAGTCAGTCCCCTCCTACAGAGTAAAGGAGCTGTTACTCGCGGCCCCAGTTGCTTTTTTCCTAGGGATTTTCTTTTGCAAAAAGAGAAAGACAGAAGAGAGAAAGTTAAAATCTGGTAAAGCTGAGTAGACAGCAAAAGTTGGCAGCTGCTGATTACCTGTGTGCCAGCTGAGACTGAAAGCACTTAGAAGGGTGAAAGTTCCCATCAGATAGTGAAATTCATGATTTAATTGCCATAGATCTGAATAATGTTAATTGCCTTTACTATATTCATGGTGTATCAAATGAATAGAGAGGTAGCCCTGGCTCTTAGAAATGCCATCATTAAAGCTATCTTTTTAAATGGGAATCTAAGCTTCTTGCCAACATAATAAAAGACCAGCATTCTTGTGTCCACAGGTGTGCTGGAGGACAGGAGACCCTGAGTGTGATTTGCTCATCTATACCAGTAATCTCATGGTTTGATCCCAGACTCACAGCATTATCGTCACTTGGGAACTTGTCAAAGAAGCAAATTCTTTTTGCCTAACAGGGAGACTGAACCTGAAACTCTGCAGGTGGGGTGTGCAGCAGTCTATAGCATTACCAGGCTCTCTATGGTTCCGAACCCCTAAGCATGACTGAAAATCACTGATCCAGTCCAGACACAGTGTGGTTATCGGGCCAGCAGGAGCAGCAGCAGCCCTTGGGAGCCTGTTAGAAACGTGGAGTCCCAGACCCTACCCTAGACGTGCTGAGTCCAGATCCTGCACTGAGCTGACAATGTGTGAAGTGCTGCTCCAGACCACCTCCTACCTTGCAAAGCACTGGGTCAGCAGCAGTCGCAGACTCTTCCCAACTGGGTCTTCACTGCACTGATGCACGCCGATGGACAGCTCCGTTCCACTTGCCTGTGTTCTTGGGTGACACTTCTGAGGATCACATTTTGCAAACTTAGAGAGCACCAAGGTTTCTTGCAGACTGGGCTGTGCCCTTCTCCATCGTGACTGGGGTGGTCATTTGAAACACCCTTGCAATTACTCTTGAAACACAATCCACAGTCAGGAACTTGCAGATTATTATGAAAATGGGGTTAGTGTCAGAAGCTTCCCCTTTTCTTTAGGCATAATTAAATTTTCTGCCCAGGGAAGGGATAATAAAATTTCCAATGTAAGTGGGTCAAACAGACTTACATAATAATGAGTAATGGGAGAAATTTGGGCTTTCCCAGTCTGGTATTATCTTGGAATCAGGAAGGGCCAGTGAGGCTGAAATGATTAATGAGATATTGCAATGTTTTCCTAATGAGGCTGTAAATAGCTATTGTCCCCATGCCACCCCAGCTGTGCAGTTCTTCTTTGGGGATCTCCCCATGACCCAGTACCTAGCAATCAAAGTGTTCTTGCTTGATGCATCAGCCATTCCCAGCCTTAAATAATATGATTGGCATTTCTTTTATTTTTTTTTTAATTATTTTTATTTTTATTTTTTGATAGGCAGAATGGACAATGAGAGAGAGACAGAGAGAAAGGTCTTCCCTTACCGTTGGTTCACCCTCCAATGGCTGCTGTGGCTGGCGCGCTGTGGCCAGCATACCACGCTGATCCGAAGGCAGGAGCCTGGTGCTTCTCCTGGTCTCCCATGCAGGTGCAGGGCCCAAGCACTTGGGCCATCCTCCACTGCACTCCCTGGCCACAGCAGAGAGCTGGCCTGGAAGAGGGGCAACCGGGTCAGAATCCGGTGCCCCGACCGGGACTAGAACCTGGTGTGCCGGCGCCGCTAGGTGGAGGATTAGCCTATTGAGCCGCGGCACCGGCCTCTTTTATTTGGTAATGTTCTGCTCTATGCCTGTCAATCCTTATTAGTTGCAGATTCCACATTTTTAAAAAGAATTATTTTATTTATTTGAAAGACAGAGTTACAGAGAGAGATAGTGCCAGAGAGAGAGAGAGAGAGAGAGAGAGAGAGAGAGATCTTCCATTCCTCTGGTTTACTCCCCGACATGACCGACATGACTGCAACGGCCAGAGCTGAGCTAATCTGAAGCCAGGAGCCAAGAACTTCTTCCAGGTCTCCCATTCGGGTGCAGGGGCCCAAGGACTTGGGACATCTTCTACTGCTTTCCCAGGCCATTAGCAGAGAGCTGGATAGGACGAGGAGCTGGATAGGACTAGAACCCGTGTCCATATGGGATGCTGGCGCTGCAGGCTGGGGCTTTAACCCATTGCACCACAGTGCCAGCTCCGATTCCACATTTTTGAATACTATTACTTAATAACAATATTATTATAAGCTCCAAATCAATACTCTTGGAGCTTTCTAGTCATTTGTGGACAGGTACAGGGTAGAGAAACATTCGGTTTGTCCAACACCTGTGGTCAAGACACAAAGCATTTAACCAGCAGGCCCTATCAAACACATATGCAACAAATTCCAGTCCTAAATAAGCTGTTTCAGCTAAAGAGAGATTCCTGTAATGAATTTAGCATGAATTTGATGTTCAGTCTGATAAAGTATGAAGAAAAGAACGACAAGACCACAATGTCATTCATTACTACAGCAGCAAAATTGCTAAACAGAAAGCAAAGCAAATTAGGTAATGTGTATAAAATCCAGCAGAAACATAATGGATTTTTCCCAGAAGTGTAAGAATGGTTTAACATTAGACCAACTTTTGGGTAGTCCTCCACTTTAATGAATGAGTGCTATCCATCTCTATAGATAAAACAGCACCTTTGATGTACCCCAGTAATGCTCATAATTTTAAAAAAGCATGAAAACTCCTAACAGATCAAAGACAGTGGGAAATCCTTTAACCTAACAGAGAGCAACTTATTAACTCCCCAGTGATGACAAAATTGTGACCAGAGGCTTGTGGCAGCCCAAGCTTCTAATTTCCCCAGGAGTAATAGTTGACTATTTGCTAATTCAGAGTCCAGAGTAAATTTATAAACCATAACAACTGTGAGTAATGACAGTGGTCTGTATTTAGAATGCTACTCCCCTGGTGTGGTTTACAATCCTCTGTTGAGATTCTTTACTCTCCAAAGATTTGCTGATCACCCCACTTTCCCTTTGGATTGTGACTCCGTTAAAAAACTCACTAGCTGGAAGGGAGGCGAGGGTGGGCAGTCAAGTGTTGCAGAGATACATTCATGGTGCATATGTCTTCATCTTTGTACTTCCAAGGAAGCACTTACTAAATGTTTCCTGTAGGCGGTTGGTGGGGTTGGGGCAATTCATGTGCATCTTCAACATGAGCCAGTAATGAAGTTGTGGGGAGGGATTGGGATCTAGTGAGAGTCCTGGACAATGGCCCTGGGAAAGTTCATTATTCATGATTCTTTTTGCTACCGAGTGGGTGTGAGATGCCAGAGGTAGTCAGTGACAGCGAAACCATGGTCCCTGCCCTTAGGAGTATAAATCCATGGGCAAGACAAGCATGTAAACAATGATTCTCACTCTGTGGTCACAAGTGTGTTTGAACTGTCTGGAGTTGCTGTGAGAAGTGCAGGAGGAAATGACTGACTTCCAGGAGGTTTTCCAGGAGAAGATTTTTGAGCTGAGACTTGAAGTATGAAAAGGAGTTCTCAAGGCAGGCTTCCTCCCTCCTGGGGTTCTCTGGGGCCCGAGAAGGTGTTGAATTCCAGGCAAAGGGTGGGAAATGAGCAGAGGCATGACTAAATCTGAAGTGTTTGAGTGAGTACAGGGTGTGTGTATGTATGCACTCTGAGTGCTCATACGTGTGTGTGTGCATGGAATGAGTGTGTGTATGGTTCATGGTGTGTATCCATGGGGGATATGTATGTGTTGGGAGAGGACAGACAAGAAGGAGATAAAATGCTGGGAACCAGGGTCACAGGAGGTGAGTATACCCGTAACCAGGAATTTGGGCTTCACTTTGGCAATTGGAGGGCAGTAGTCACTTGGGATTTAAGAGTCACTGTGCTGGGGGTGAGAACACCGGCTAAGCAGGAAGGCCCTGTAGCAACATCAGTGCTTATAATAGTGCAGCTCAACTGGCCTCCCCAGAGAGATTTCTGTGGTCTTGGGACCTCAATAGATAGTCCAACGTCTGCAGACCATTCCTCTAAATTTGTCCTTTTCATATTTGACCGGACACAGCGATCTCCATCTTGAAATGAGAATGATGATTCCGTAGGTCTGGTTGGGGGTGGTGCCCAGGTACTGATCCACAGACACACTTTGAGGGGCAAGACTCCAACTTGTTTGCATGCTGAAACAGCTGGAGTTTAAAAAATTATATTACTGCCTTGAGCTGCCCTGCAGGTTCTGAGGTACCAGATGCTTGTGTTGGGCATGGCCAGGACACTGAGATCCCTAAAAGTGCCCCGGTTAGAGGATCAGATATTTCTGTTTGCTTTGCTTTAAAATTTCCAATCCCTTTAAAAATACATTAGTAGAAAAATAAAATTGAAGAAAAAATAGACATGCAAATAAAAGCCCAAATTTCTTTTTTTTTTTATTTGATAGGCAGAGTTACAGACAGTGAGAGAGAGACAGAGAGAAAGGTCTTCCTTCTGTTGGTTCACCCCCAAAATGACCACTATGATTGGAACTGCGCCGATCCGAAGCCAGGAGCCAGGTGCTTCCTCCTGGTCTCTCATGCAGGTGCAGGAGCCCAAGCACTTGGGCCATCCTCCACTGCCCTCCCGGGCCACAGCAGAGAGCTGGAACGGAAGAGGAGCAGCCGGGACTAGAACCGGTGCCCATATGGGATGCCGGCGCTGCAGGTGGAGGATTAACCAAGTGAGTCACGGCCCCAAAAGCCCCAATTTCTAAAAAATACTATTATTCAGGTTCAACTGACATGGAATAACTATGTCAGTTGCAAGACAGGTTTATTTGCTTACTCCTGCTTCTTCTTTTTTTATTTAAAGATGTATTTATTTATTTGAAAGGCAGAGTCACAGAGAGAGGAGAGACACAGAGAGCGGGAGATCTTCCATTTGCTGGTTCACTCTCCAAGTGGCCACAATGACCAGCACTGGGCCAGGCCAAAGCCAGGAGCCTGGAACTCCATCTGGGTTTCTCATGTGGTTGGCAAGGGCCCAAGGACTTTGGACCACCTTCTTCTTTTCCAGGTATATTACCAGGGAGCTGGATAGGAAGTGGAGCAGCCAGGACTCAAACCAGGGACCATATGGAATGCTAGCATTGCACATGCCAGTTAACCTGCTGTACCACAATGCCAGCTCCTATTTCTGTAATTTTCTTGATAGTGACCAGCAACAATCAATTGAACTGTGGCAGCCCTTGGACCACATTCTGAGCAGCACCAGAGGATGTGGGAATCGGAAGTCAGCAGCTGTGACCCATGGGGATTCGGGGACCAGGGAGAGAAGGAGCAATCATGTTATCCTATGCTGCTGGCTGCAGGAAGCTGGAGTGACCTGATGGGATAAGAGTTCCTGCTCTGTGCCTCCAGACTCTGCTGCACCTGGGGAGGTCCCAGGGCTCCCTAAGATTGTGGAGCTGGTGGTGGCTTCACCTGTGAGTCAGAAGAGAAAGGAGGGAAACTGCTGTCCTAGCTTCTTGGCTCTTTCCCTGGAAGTTTTGTCTTCCTGCCTTCAAGGTTTGTTTAAGATAGATACTGGCTGGAAATTACGCCCCTGAGAATGGCGCCGGCTGCCTTCTCCCACGCTGTATTTTGCAACAAGCCTTGTTATTTCATACATGTTATTTTTTTTCCATGCTGTCTGTGTAAAGTGCTAGCAAGAAGCCCCTGTGCAACCTGCACTGAAGCAGTGCAGTGATGGAGTGCCATTGGGTTGTTTCTGACTTTATAGGAAAGCAGTCAGTGTGGCCCCATGTTTGCTTTCTTTTTGGGGGCAGGTGGTGAGGGTAGGAGGTGGGGGTTACTCTTTATTAGGTTAAGGAAACGCCCTCTATTACTGACATGTTAGGACTTTCTTCTTTTTTAATGCTATGAGTATTACTGAGGTTCATCAAGGTTTCCTTTTGTCTATTGAGATCAGTTTATCAAGGTTCGAGATTACATTAAAGGATTTTCTGCTGTTAAGCCATCCTTAGTTTTTTTTTTTTTTTTTTGAAAACCCATTCTCTCCTGTTATATTTTCTACACATTACTGGTTTTCGCTTTGCTAATTTGCTGTTCTGCAATTTTGCTTCTCTCTAGTACTGAGTGAGATGAACCTGTGGTTTCTCTAATTCATACTTTATCAGACTGGTCATCAAAGTTGTGCTAAACTCATTAAATGAATCTCTGCTAATGTCAAGGAGTTTATTCTCTGCTTATTTAAGACTGGATTTACTTGCTTCATGCATGTTTGATAGTCTGATTAAATGCTTGGAGCCTGAGGGTTTTTTTTTTTTTTTTTTTTATTGGTGGACTACTAACTAATGACTCAAATTCAATAGTGGGCATTGGTTTCTGTGGTGTAAATAGTCCTACTATTGGGGCTGGTGTTTTGGCATTGTGGGTAAAGCTGCTGGCTATGATGCCGGCATTCCATGTGGGTGCTGGTTTGGGTTCTGGCTGTTCCACTTCCTATCTAGCTCCCTGGTGATGGCCTTGGAAAACCAGCAGCAGATGGCCCAAGTGCTGGGGACCCTGCTACCCATGTGAGATCAGATGGAGCTCCTGGCTTCAGCTTGAAGCAGCCCTGGCTGTTATGGCCATCTGGAGAGTGAATCAGCAGATGGAATCAATCTCTTTCTCTCTCTCTTCCATTCTCCCTCTCTCCCACTCTCCTTGTCTCTCCTTCTCTCTGTGTAACTATGACTTTAGAATAAATAAATCTTAAAAAAATAGTCCTGGGGTTGGTGCCATGGTACAATAGGCTAATCCTCTGCTTGTGGCGCTGGCATCCCATATGGGCGTCGCGTTCTAGTCCTGGCTGCTCTTCTTGCAATCTAGCTCTCTGCTGTGGCCTGGGAAAGCAGTAGAAATGGCCCAAGTCCTTGGGCCCCTGCACCCGCATGGGAGACCAGGAAGAAGCACCTGGCTCCTGGCTTCGGATCGATGCAGCTCTGGCCGTAGTGGCCATTTGGGGAGTGAACCAACAGAAGGAAGACCTTTCTCTCTGTCTCTCTTTCTCACTGTCTGTAACTCTGTCAAATAAATAAATAAAATATTAAAAAAAATAGTCCTACTAGGACCATTACAAAGCTACCAGCAGTTTAATACTTATCTCTCAAAATTTCTGATTCTAGCCTGGGTGGTGTCAGGGCACCCATTTATAGAGGTGTATCTTGTGAGATTTTAAAATTGGAAATGAATTGTGTACTTTTAAAATAGATTTGTCCATTTCATCTCTTTCTCAAACCTATTAACATAAATTTGTACTATCCTTTTGGTATTGTTAACCTCTATATCGTAATTGGCAGTGTGCTTCTCATTCTTAACAGTATTGGAGAGAGCTTTATTTTTCCTTGATCAATCATGCTAGTAGTTTGCCAGCTTATGTCTTTGTTGGTCCTCTCCACTGGATATACATTCATCTTTATTTTGTCTTTCATCTATTTTCTCTGAGTTTATTTTGTTAGTCTTTTCTTAACTCCTTAAGTCAGATGCTCTATCAGCCAGGAAAAGGTGGCATACTCAAATGAAGGGTTAAGAGAGTTAGATGTAGCGTTTGCATAAATGTGTCAAGGTTGAGGAAACCAACAAGAGACGAATTACTTAGAAGCAGTAATGAGCTCAGCTCCTTTACTTCCTCCCTTGTTCTCTGTTAAAGTAGACTGCAGAGGCATCCGCTAGGATGTCAGTCAAGGGGGTTTTCAGTGCTATCCTTAATCTTTGGTGGCCTGAGCTAGAAGTCTGTAGTCATAGGCAAGTTTCAACAGAGTTTTTTTGTGAGACAACACAATGCCCATGAGGAGATTTATGTCTTTTAGATAAGATCAGAACATGATGATCAGTTTGCCTAATCTGTACAAATTTTGGTGTCATTGATTTGTCAAAGAATAACTTTAAATTGGACTTTAGAGTGAGCAATGAGCGCTGTATTATACTTTGCTTATATTATTTTTAGATCAATATTATACCTTTATGATTGGAAATACCTAACACAAGTGCAACTTGTGTGGTCAGCAAACCCAAACACAAACATGTCAATGACTTAAAAACTTTTCAGTTTTTTTCTATCAACAAATTTAGAATAGATTATTTATCAGATTTATTTAAGTCACGTGTACTAAAAAGATAATTTGTGTTAATTTAGCAGTCTTATGAGTACTTTTTAAAAATCCATAAACCAGCCGGCGCCGTGGCTCACTAGGCTAATCCTCCACCTTGCGGCGCCGGCACACCGGGTTCTAGTCCCGGTTCGGGGCGCCGGATTCTGTCCCGGTTGCCCCTCTTCCAGGCCAGCTCTCTGCTGTGGCCAGGGAGTGCAGTGGAGGATGGCCCAAGTCCTTGGGCCCTGCACCCCAAGGGAGACCAGGAGAAGCACCTGGCTCCTGCCATCGGATCAGCGCGGGGCGCCGGCCGTGGCTGCCATTGGAGGGTGAACCAACGGCAAAAGGAAGACCTTTCTCTCTGTCTCTCTCTCTCACTGTCCACTCTGCCTGTAAAAAAAAAAAAAAAAAATCCATAAACCAATCAAAACAGTCTTTCATATTTTTTACATATACATGTAATCTGTACACACATATGTATATAATGTATGTATAATATATATAACATACATTATAAGACAATAATAAAGCAGTTATAGTAAACTTTTTGTAAACTGTTTTTAAAATCACCATTTATTGATTAGAATCACTTTTGGTTTTTAGTAACCTGAATTAACCATATCGTTTAGTTGGAAAGTGTAGTTTATTCTTAAACTTTAGCTTTTATCTGTTTATAGAGCTGTCCCAAAGTACTGAGTACAATAGAAGTCATAGAAAAAAGTTTTGGTTTGTTTTGAGGAGACCTACAAGAGGAAATATTTAAACACAGAACCAACAATGCTTTAACTTTTATGAGCAGTCTGGTTTTGTTTTGGTGGCTTGAAACCTTTTATTAAGAGAATGTAATTGACAAGAGGCATCTGTTTACTCCACATAGTATTTTAGAAGGCACCTTTAGGATTTTATAAAATATTTACCTCTTTCAGGACTTTAGGCCTTTTTATTCAGATAAACTTTATGACTGATAACAAAATAACACAATCATTAAACTTTTGTAACTTTGAACATTTGTATCAGTACATTTTATATTAGCATAGCTTAAAGTTTAGTACCATTTTACATCTTGACAGTGCTCGTAATACAATCTAAAAAGCCTAATTAGATTAGCGATAATCTCTCATCTCTACAAGATGAGCAATACATCCTTTGACAGTTCCAGGGGCCCAGCTGAAAATATCAAAATTCAAAGAATTTGGAACTTTGAGTTTTTGAATGTAAAGGATGTCAAGGTTTAAAATATTTGATTGAAACAGGATCCCTTAACATCATGACATAATATATGTCAGATTTTAGGTCTTTTTAAACTAAGCTTTTTTTTTAAAGATTTATTTATTTATCTGAAAGTCAGAGTTACACAGAGAGAGGAGAAGCAGAGAGAGAGAGAGAGAGAGAAAGAGATCTTCCATCTGATGGTTCACTCCCCAATTGACTGCAATGGATGGCACCGTGCCGATCCAAAGCCAGGAGCCAGGAGCCTCTTCCTGGTCTCCCATGCCGGTGCGGGGGCCCAAGGACTTGGGCCATCTTCCACTGCCTTCCCAGGACATAGCAGAGAGCTGGATTGGAAGAGGAGCAGCCGGGACTCGAACCGGTACCCATATGGAATGCTGGTGTTTCAGGCCAGGGCATTAACCCACTGCGCCACAGCGCCGGCCCCAACTAAGCTGTTTTTAAATAATTAGATCTTATGAGACAGAGAATAAAAAGATGATCTTAAGAAGATACAAAAGACCTATTTTCAAATATCTACTAACATCAATGCATTTTAAAAAACCTCATTGCTTTAACAGAGGATCAGATTTTAATTTTACATCAAAGAAAAAGATTGGTAACTTTTGTATCCAAAAATCCTTTTTTATAACCTTTTACGACTTTTTTACACTTTTTATAACTTATTTAAAACTTTTCATCTTTTTTTTAGTCTAAAGTAGCCATTAAGACAAAGTAATTTTTACGAGGCATGTCTTTATTATTATTTTTTAAAAAATCTCTCAACTTTTTTTTTAACTAAGAAACACATTATCATTTTGACCTTTTTTACCTGTTGGTTTTCTTGATTTACATTGAAATGATCCTTTAAAAATCTCTAAATTAAGAAGTTTTAAGATAAAAGAACCTTAGTTACTTACTTTATTTATTTATTTATTTATTTATTTTTTGACAGGCAGAGTGGACAGTGAGAGAGAGAGACAGAGAGAAAAGTCTTCCTTTGCCGTTGGTTCACCCTCCAATGGCCGCCGCAGCCGGCG
The DNA here is from genome assembly GCF_964237555.1 of Oryctolagus cuniculus. Lineage (NCBI taxonomy): Eukaryota > Metazoa > Chordata > Mammalia > Lagomorpha > Leporidae > Oryctolagus > Oryctolagus cuniculus. The sequence goes on from NC_091435.1 coordinate 148,669,714, forward strand.
CACTGCGCTGATCTGATGGCAGGAGCCAGGTACTTACCCTGGTCTCCCATGGGGTGCAGGGCCCAAGCACTTGGGCCATCCTCCACTGCACTCCCGGACCACAGCAGAGAGCTGGCCTGGAAGAGGGGCAACGGGGACAGAATCCGGCGCCCCGACCAGGACTAGAACCTGGTGTGCCGGTGCCGCAAGGTGGAGGATTAGCCTAGTGAGCCGCAGCGCCGGCCCCTTAGTTATTTTAAGCAGTTTTGAATTATTCTATATATAGGCAGTTTATGAAAACATATTTGTCAACAAATCCAAAGCTTTTTACTGAATATAAAGTATTAAAAGTACTTAAATTTACAGTTAGACACAAGTATCTTATTTACCTTTATCCAATTTACATTTAGCAATTATTCACAGATGACTTAAGATGCTGATATTACATGATATCATGTAGTATCAGATATTACCTCTCTGAATTAAGGCTAAAATTACATTTACATGGAATTTTATTTAAAAAAAAAAACAGCTCTAACTGGAAATCAGTGATACCAACATGAGCTCTATTGAATGGCTGTTTTTTATTTAGTCTCAGGAAGACAGGTGGTGTTGCTATAAAACACCACCCCCTTTTCTTAAGGCAGTTTTAGATTTATAATATCTAGTTACAGCTGAACCAAATTAGCACAAGAGTCATTACCCTGACATTTTTGTGTGTGAGATTGTTACGAGTATGTTTCTTTCGATTTTAGATTGAATTTGAGCCTAGTTTTTCACCTATCAAACACCTTAGGCTGACCCCTAGTCAACAGTCAGATACTTGGGACCTGAAACAAACATGTGTTCAGGCAGCTGCAAGGCAGGTCCCAGAGGTGACTGTGGGCCAGGGGCTGGGGTGTCATGGGGCGGGGGAGGGGAAGCTCACTGGCGATTGTTAACTTGAATTAGGAGACTTTCAAGTATCACTGCCCCGTGCTGACAGACAGATGGCCTTGTTCTTGCACTCTCAGCACAGGGGTGGAGTTTACATACTACAAATCAAAGAGAGAAAAAAAAATCTAAACTTCCTCTGCTTCTTTCTTTCTTTCTTTCTTTCTTTCTTTTTTTTTTTTTTTTTTTCAAAGAAACTATAGCCAGAGGGGAGGGGAATGGAGTTTAACATTTTAGGCCCTTATACAAGTACAACAGACGTTTGGTTTTATAATGTGATGATGGGTTCTAGGTTATGAAAAAAAAATGATGTCAATTTTATACCATGTTTACTATTTGACAGTTTTATGGATCCAACTGGAAGTCTCAAGGTCAGAGACTCAGTTGCCAAGATAGTCCCTTTAATATTTTATAGGTAATTGTACTTAATTTATACTTAGTAAACTCTTTGTCTTAGAGAAAAGGGAAGAAAAAACAATGGGAAGAACCGGACCTCATTCCCTTATAAGCCCATTTTGAATACATTGTGTGCTCAGCTCTCAGCCTTTTGGGCTGTCTACCTGGCCTGTCAGCGTATTTCTTTCCATTAAACCATGTAACTTCGTTTATCACAGTTCTCTGTCTGACATCAGAACACCTTTTCTCACAGAGACAAGAACCTATTTTACCTGGCCTGCCAGGGTATTTTTCTCCTTTACCACAGTTTTCTGTCTTACATCAGAACTTTTTTGCATGGAGACTGTGGGGAGCAATCCGGACTGGACTGTTACTGGAATTAAGACTTATTCTATGCATCTGCTCTCCCACAATATGGCGCTGGGAGAGAAGTAAACAGCTTCTGCACAGCTGCCTCCAGTTCAACCAATAAACTGTAGGACTTGCTACTGATTGGAGGAGAGCAGTGTACTCGGCGTGTGGGCAGCCGAGTTAGGATTGGCGGAGGAGGACTATAAAGGAGGAGAGAGACGGCATGCACCAGGAACATCTAAGGGGAACATCTAAGGGGAACACCTGTGCAGCCCCCGAGAGGGCCGGCCGGCGGTGTGCCGCTCCCCTGCGGAAGTGGGGAATGTGGCCAGGGGGAACTGCCCTTCCACGGAGGTGGAAGGGTCAGTAGCCAACCCGGGAAGAACCAGCAGCAAACCCGGGGAGGGCCGAGCAGACGAAAGAACAGCGCAGGGTTTAGTGTCGTTCCTCCACGAAGAGGGGGAGCGACAGAGACAAGAACCTATTCCACCATCTCTACTAACAGTACCACATCACCAAGGCTCTTTGAGCACCAGCTTTTAGCTCTGCAAGATCAACCTGACTCCACACAGGAGGCCAAGACAATCAATGAAATCAATGAGTACCTGTGAAAACTCAGCACCAAGACAGATGGGCACCCCGAAGAAGCCCCACGCAGGGAAGACTCTGCCTCCCCCTGATTTCTGCATCTGCCCTCCAACCTGCCACTGCACACCATGCCCGTGACATCAGGGCACTCAATGGAAGCAGCTGGTGGGATTTCTCTTTACAGATCCCATGAATACACAGAGCCTGCCCTGCTCATGCCCTGCCCTTCACAAGCCCCTGGCCACATTGTGGCTCTCAGACCACCCGCTATCCACGTCTGCTTGCCAAGCTCTGCTCTGCCAGTCAGAGCTGGGGGCCCTGGAGAAAGTCACCAGCCCAAAAGAGTTGCGGTTTTGTCTCAGAGCTCCGCTCTGGCATCTTACAAGATTACTAAGGCAGCTCCGGAAAGTGGTCAGGTTCCCCTTCTGCCATCCCTGGCAGGTCCTCCAAACCAATCGAACCCAGATTCTTACCTGTTCCACTGGGCATTGCTCCTGAGACCAGCTCCTGTGCCCACTGGGTTCCATTGTGCTTCTAGGACTGGGATCCCTGCACATTGGGAGAGAGCCACCCCTGAACAAAGAGTTTCCCCTTATGTCTGGTTTTAGCCTCTTTGTCTCCCTTATATGGTTACCTACATACATTTGATTGGATATTCTAATATTACATGGATTAATACAGTACTGCACATTGCAAATTCAGTTACTGAATATTTTTTTGTAACCTGTCTGGCTAGGGTTAACATCATTGCTCTGTACAAACAAGCAGAACCTGAAATGGCTACATATAACCAGATAGGGACTACACAGGCAAGCAGATAACAACCACATTTCATTCCCAGGACAGATGCCTCCCTTTCTCTTTTTCTAACCTTGGGAAGACCTCTACCACAACTTTAATCATGTCAATTAGAAACAAGTCTAATTAAAAGAGGCCTCTGCCACACAGAGAATTTATTTATTTATTTTTTACCAAGGAGGTTCCTCTTTTCTTGTATAGCAACGTATTAATCTCCTGGGTCTTTGTCACTTATTTTATAATTTATTTATTAGCTGAATCATTGGCTCAGGTGATTTGGGAGACACTGGGGTTTCTTCTGAGACTTGGAAAGAGGCACCATTCCTGGTGACTACCTTTTTTTTTTTTTTTTTTGGACAGGCAGCGTGGACCGTGAGAGAGAGAGACACAGAAAGAAAGGTCTTCCTTTGCCGTTGGTTCACCCTCCAATGGCCGCCGCGGCCAGCGTGCTGGGGCCGTAGCACCGCGCTGATCTGATGGCAGGAGCCAGGTACTTACCCTGGTCTCCCATGGGGTGCAGGGCCCAAGCACTTGGGCCATCCTCCACTGAACTCCCTGGCCACAGCAGAGAGCTGGCCTGGAACAGGGGCAACCGGGACAGAATCCGGCGCCCCGACTGCGACTAGAACCCGGTGTGCCGGCACCGCAAGGCGGAGGATTAGCCTAGTGAGCCGCAGTGCCGGCTAAGGTGACTACCTTTCCATCCCTCCTCTCCGTGTTACAGGTGAGTGGTTATCTCTCTTTCCCTCTCTGTGTATTCCATAAATGTTTAGACTGTCACATGTGAGCTTTGCGTAAATGGCAAAGGTCCTGGTTGTGGCTAATAGTTTTGGCAGCTGAGGAGAAGGTGGCTGTACCTATTGCTGTAACTTTGTTTACAGGAGATTCGTTAAAAAACCTGCCTTCATTCCGCTGCTCTTAGAAACACCACCAAACAAACACAAGATCTTTTCCGGTTCTCAGAGTGCCTCGGGGATGATTTGAGCAGTAGTCATGCATCTGTTGCAAGGTTTTCTCTGTTAGGGTCCTAAGTTTACAAGCATCAACTGCATAAAGCCTCATACCTGTATGATTTTAAAGTGACAGATGAGAGAGTAAGACCAGATCTATGCTAGTTCCCATCTGCTGATCCCCCACACATTCGTGAGAAAAGAGACCAGACTTCCTCCATGGCAGCTGCTCTGACCCACATCCCTCCCACCTCAGAGGAAGGAGGCCAATTGCCTGGGGAAAGCCCCGACCAGGCAGCTCCAGCCTTCCTGGATGTGGGTGGAGCAACAGGCAGGTGAGTGTTGCCAGAAGCAGGTGAGTCACTGCACTGGGGCATCCAAACTCGTGGCTGTCAGTGGCAAAGCCAAGCCACACCTGGACACACTGTTTGCTGTTGCCCCTGGGACAATGAGAAGGCCAAGGCAAGGACACGAATTCTCCGACCTTCGCCTAGTCTGTTAGCTTCTGTTTAAGGTCTGGAAGCACAGTTCTGACTAGAACATCCTCCAAATGGGTGAGGCCTTGCCGCCTGGGCCCTGGAAAAGGCCACGCAGGACTGGCGGGCCAGTGCTGGGATGAATTTGACACCATAACAGAGCTGAGAACTAGAATGAGCCCTAAGGTGTTCTCTTCAGAAGTGCTCTCCAGGGTTCCTTTGGTTTCCAGGACTTCGGAGTCCTCCAGCCCAGAAACATGCTAAGGACTCTGAAGCACTTCACTTGTGTTTCAGAAAATCCCAGAAATGAAAGCCTGCCCCAAGACAGAGGCAGACACACCCAGGATTACACAGGGTGCATTTTTCTAGGGGGACTCACAGACAGAAGAGTTCATCAAGACAGAAAAGAGGACCCCTAACCATGAGGCAGAGAAAAGGACTTACAGACCACGGCAGCTCCTGGCATTCCAGGTCTCAGAGAAGAGACGTTCTTTTAATGACTTGTTGTTCTCCCTAGATTTTGGGATGACCGCTAGGGTCACCTAAGGGGTGAAGTGGCAGCTACATCCAAGATGACTGTAATCAGGCCAACCTGGGACACAGCATGGGTACAATTTTCAGTCTGTACAGCAGCCCTAGGAAGTGGGTTTTATAACTTTCCTGATTTTATTGATGTTGGAACTGAGGTTCAGGACAGTAAAGCCATCCACCCAACTCACACATGGCTAGGATTCGCACTCAGATCTGACACCTGACCCATTGTTTGGAACCACCTAACTTCATGCGTGTGTGTAGCAATTTATGAATGGAAATGCCCTTTGGTGTTTATCTCCCTCCACCTCTGCTGTAATTGTGATAAATGGGTTCAATACATCTGGTCAATCCCCCAGTGCAGAAAAGGAAACTGAGGCACAGAGTAGTTGAGTGACATGTCCCAGGTCCTCTAGCAATAAGTGACAGAGTCAGGGCTCTGATCCACATGATCTCAGCTTCTGCTCATACACAAACTGCTCTGTTTCAGTCCCTGCTTCTTCTCCATGCTGGACACATAGTCACAACTGGGTTAATTAGGCAGGGTACCTTGCAAAGTGCATAGGATGGGAAATTATTATTATCAAACTTGAACTTTTAAATTTCCACGTATTTGAGAAAGAGAGAGAGAGAAAGCGAGAGAGAGAGAGAGACTATGTGTAAACTAGTGAGAGAAAGAGGAAGAGAGAGAGAGAAAGATACCTGCCATCTACTGGTTTACTCCCCAAATATCTACAGCAGTCACGGCAAAGCCAAGAGCCTGGAACTCAATCTGGGGCTCCTATGTGGATGGCAGGGACCCAGGTATTTGAGCCATCACCTGATGTCTTTCAGGGTGCACATTAGCAGGAAGCTGGATCAGAAGCAGTGCCTATTCCAGGCTCTCCATATGGGATGTGGGTATCCCAAGAAAAGGCTTAAACACTGTGCAAATACCCACAAGACTCACCTAAAAATCTTCCATAAACAAAACTGATAGCTTTAGTTTAATTTGAAAACAGAATTGTTCCACTGACTTGCTTCTTAATGTCCCTCTTTAGGAATACTAAACAGATTTGATGTAATCGACAAAACTGTAAGTTGCCTAAATAAAATGAGTCATTTTCACTTTGGGACCCTCACGGGGAGAGCCCAAGGATGTGCAAAAGTTGGAGATGAGAGAAGCCAGGGCTGGGGAGTGGGGACTGTTCCACGAAGGGAAGAAAGGAAAAGCAATCACTGTGCTCGGATTTAAGGGCCACTGGGGTGGATAGTAGTATGAACTGTTAAGTACGTCCTTGAGAATTAAACATTACAGGTTTAAAATAAAATAGATAAAAATACAAATCTTTTTTGAGAGTGATACATTAGTTTTACACTTATTTTTGATATTATAACATATATATATAATTATGTATACATATGTTTTGTATTATACTTGTGAAAATCAGATTCACAAGTTGTCCTTTTAAGAGATGAAAACAGGAAGATGGTATAAGGGCAGGGTTTAACAACGTTGAATCTAATTGTATTACAGGAACATTTGTTTTTATCTGTTGTGTCAGGTGTATGTCTGTTCCTTCTATTCTTGGGGGCTCATATGTTTTTTCATGCAGAAAGAAATGAAATCCCTTTGTTGGCTTAACCCTAAATAAATCAGCTAGCCAATGACAAACCTCTGTGATTCAAAAAAACTGCAGTAGGGAAAAGCCTCCAGAAGTCCTGCCTTAATAGATAAAAGGTTTAATAGAGAAAATCATCATTGAAAAAGTGTCAACTAGCCTATATTAGAATATTAAGAGTGGGGCCGGCGCCGCGGCTCACCAGGCTAATCCTCCGCCTTGCGGCACCAGCACACTGGGTTCTAGTCCCGGTTGGGGCGCCGGATTCTGTCCCGGTTGCCCCTCTTCCAGGCCAGCTCTCTGCTGTGGCCAGGGAGTGCAGTGGAGGATGGCCCAAGTGCTTGAGCCCTGCACCCCATGGGAGACCAGGATAAGACCAGGCGGCCATTGGAGGGTGAACCAACGGCAAAGGAAGACCTTTCTCTCTGTCCTCTCTCTCTCTCTCACTGTCCACTCTGCCTGTCAAAAAAAAAAAAAAAAAGAATATTAAGAGTGGAAGTCAGAGGAAAACAAGAACAATGGAAATGTACAATTTGGGACATGCTTAATGTATACTAAACTGATCTTCTGTATATAAAGAGAATTGAAAATGAATCTTGTTATGAATGGAAGGGGAGAGAGAGCAGGAAAGGGGAGGGTTGTGGGTAGGAGGGAAGTCATTGTGGGGGGAAAGCCATTGTAATCTATAAGCTGTACTTTGGAAATTTATATTCATTAAATAAAAGTTAAAAAAGAAAAGAACTGGCTTATTTCACTAAGTATGATGTTTTTCACTTTCATCCATTTTGTTGTAAATGACAGGATTTCACTTTTTAACTGCTGTGTAGTATTCCATTGTGTAAATACCCCATAATTTCTTTATCCAGTCTTCAGTTGACAGGCATTTGGGTTGACTTCATATCTTAGCTATCATGAATTGAGCTGCAATAAACATGGAAGTACAGATAACTCTTTCATATGCTGATTTCATTTCCCTTGGGTAAATTCCCAGGAGTGGGATAGCTGGGTCATATGGTAGGTCTATGTGACCTATCTTCCACAGTATGAGATATCTCACCTTCCAGTACGAGGTATCTCCATACTATCTTTCACAGTGGTTGTACCAGTTTACATTCCAACCATCAGTACCTTTTTCCCCATATCCTCATGAGCATTTGTTCTTTGTTGATTTCTGTATAAAAGCCATTCTAATTGGTGTGAGGTAAAACTTCATTGTAGTTTTGATTTGCATTTCCCTGACAACTAGTGATCCTGAGCATTTTTCATGTGTCTGTTGACCATTTGGGTTTCCTCTTTTGAGAAATGCCTATTTAAGTCCTTTGCCCAACTGGGTTGTTTGTTTTGTTGTTGGATTTCTTGCTCTCTTTATATATTCTGATTATTAATCCTTTATCAGTTACATAGTTTGCAAATAATTTCTCCCATTCTGTCAGTTGCCTCTTCACTTTCCTGAGTGTTTCTTTTGCAATACAGAAGCTTCTCAATTTTACGTAATCCCATATGTCAATTTTGGCTTTGATTGCCTGTGCCTCTGAGATTTTTTCCAAAAACTCTTTGCCTATGCCAATGTCTTGCAGGGTTTCCCCAAAGTTCTCCAATAATTTGGTGGTATCATGTTGTATATTTAGGTCTTTAACCAATTTTGAGTGGACTTTTGTGTAAGGTGTAAGGTAGGAATCTTGTGTCATACATCTGAATGTGGAGATCCAGTTTTCCCAGCACAATTTGTTGAAGAGACTCTCCTTGCTCCAGGATTGGTTTTAGCTACTTTGTCAAAGACAAGTTGATTGTAGATGCATGGGTTGATTTCTGGCATTTTTTATTCTGCTCCATTGGTCTATCCATCTGGTTTTGTGCCAGTACCAGGTTGTTTTTATTATAACTGCCCAGTAGTATGTCTTGAAATCTGGTATTATGATGCCTCTGGCTATGTTTTTGTTGTATAAGATTGCTTAGCTATTCAAGGTCTCCTGTGTTTCATATGAATTTCAGCATTTTTTTTATATCTGATAAGAATGTTCCTGGTATTTTGTTTGGTATCACAATTAATTGGTAAATCACTTTTAATAGTGTGGATATTTTGATAATATTGATTCTTCCACTCCATGAACATGACAGATTTTTCCATTTTTTGTGTTCTTTTCTATTTCTTTCATTAATATTTTATAATTCTCATTATAGAGATCTTTGATGTCATTGGCTAAATTTATTCCAAGGTATTTTTTTGTAGCTATTGTGAATGGGATTGATCTTAGAAGTTCCTTCTCAGCCATGGCATTGTCTGTGTATACAAAGGTTATTGATTGTGTGTTGATTTTATATCCTGCCAGTTTTTCAAACACTTTTATGAGTTCCAATTGTATCTTAGTGGAGTCTTTTGGAATATATATATATATATATATATTCACATAACCAATACATAGGGGTAGTTTGACTTTCTCTTTTCTATTTGTACCCCTTTGATTTCTTTTTCTTGCCTAATGGCCCTGACTAAAACTTCCAGAACTATATTGAATGGCAATAGTGAGAGTGGGCATCCTTGTCTTGTTTGGGGTCTTAGTGGGAATGCTTCCAATTTTCTCGCATTCAATAGGATGCTGGCTATGGGTTGATCATAAATTGCCTTGATTGTGTTGAGGAATGTTCCTTCTATACCCGATTTTCTTGGAGTTTTCATTATGAAATGAGGTTGTATTTTATCAAATGCTTTCTCTGCAGCTATTGAGATAACCACATGGTTTTTGTTCTTCAGTTTATTAATGTGATGTATCATATTTATTAATTTGTGGATGTTGAACCATCCCTGCATACCAGGGATAAATCCCACTTGATCCAGGTGAATGATCTTTCTGATGTGTTGTTGCATTCGATTGACTAGTATTTTGTTAAGGATTTTGGCATCTTTGTTCATCAGGGAACTTGATCTGTAGCTCTCTTTTTCTGTTGTATCTTTTTCAGGTTTAGGAATTAAAGTGATGCTGGCTTCATAGAAAGAGTTTGGGAGGATTCCTTCCCTTTCAATTGTTTTGAATAGCTTGAGAAGAATTGGAGTTAGTTGTTCTTCAAATGGTAGAATTCAGCAGTGAAGCCATCCAGTCCTGGACTTTTCTTTTGAGAGGGTCTTTACTATTGATTCAATTTCTATCTTAGTTATTGTCTGTTTAGGTTTTCTGTACCTTCATGGCTCAATTTATGTAGGTTGTATATGTCCATGTATCTATCCATTACTTACGGGTTCCCTGATTTGTTGGCATACAGCTCTTTGTAATAATTTCTGATTTTTTTATTTCTGTGGTATCTGTTGTTATATTTCTTTTTAATCTCTAATTTCATTAATTCAATTCTTCTTTTTTGGTTAATTGGGCCAAAGGTGTGTCAATTTTATTTTTTCCAAAAACCAGCCTTTCATTTTGCTGATATTTTGTATTTTTTTTCAATTTTGTTTATTCACTAATTTTATTAATGTTTTCCTCCTTCTAATTTTGGGTTTGGTTTGCTGTTGCTTTTCTAGGTCCTTGAGATGCATTGATAGCTTCTTTATTCGGTGCCTTTCCAATTTCTTGCTCTAGACACCAATTACTTTAATTTTCATCTTTAACACTGCTTTTGTTATATTCCATAAGTTTGATATGGTGTATTGTGCTCTTCATTCATTTCCAGAAATTTTTTAATTTCTCTTTTGATTTCTTCTATGACTCACTGTTCATTCAGGAGTATGTTAATCAGTCTCCATGTGTTTGCATATGTTCTAGGGATTCTTGAGTTGTTGATTTCCAACTTCATTCCATTGTGTTCTGAGAAGATGTGTCGTATGATTTTGATTCTTTTGAATTTGCTGAGACTTGCTTTATGGTGTTGCATGTGGTCTCTCCTAGAGAAAGTTTCATGTACTGGTGAGAATAATATATGTCGCTCCCCCTCTTCGTGGAGGAACGACACTAAGCCCTGCCTAGGCTTCACATCCGAGTCACGGCACCATTATGTCGCTCCCCCTCTTCGTGGAGGAACGACACTAAGCCCTGCCTAGGCTTCACATCCGAGTCACGGCACCATTATGTCGCTCCCCCTCTTCGTGGAGGAACGACACAGGACCCTGCGCTGTTCTTTCGTCTGCTCGGCCCTCCCGGGTTTGCTGCTGGTTCTTCCCAGGTTGGCTACTATCCCTCCCACCTCCGTGGAAGGGCAGTTCCCCCTGGCCACATTCCCCACTTCCGCAGGGGAGCGGCACACCGCCGGCCGGCTTTCTCGGGGGCTGCACAGGTGTTCCTTCAGCTAGATGTTCCCCTTAGATGTTCCCCCTAGATGTTCCTGGTGCATGCCGTCTCTCTCCTCCTTTATAGTCCTCCTCCGCCAATCCTAACTCGGCTGCCCACACGCCGAGTACACTGCTCTCCTCCAATCAGGAGCAAGTCCTACAGTTTATTGGTTGAACTGGAGGCAGCTGTGTGGAAGCTGTTTACTTCTCTCCCAGCGCCATATTGTGGGAGAGCAGATGCATAGAATAAGTCTTAATTCCAGTAACTCAGTCCAGTCCGGGCTGCTCCCCACAAATATATATTGTGCATTTGTAGTATGAAAAATTCTGTAGATATCTGTTAGATCCCTCTGATCTATAGTGCTGATTACCTCTGTTATTTCCTTGGTGATTTTCTGTCTGGTTGATCTGCCCATTACTGAAAATTGTGTATTGAAATCCCCCATTACTATTGTATTGGAGTCTATGTCACCCTTTAGATCCATCAGCATTTCTTTTAAATAGCCAGGTGCCCCATAATTTGGTGCATGAAATTTTATTATAGTCACATCTTCCTGTTGAATTGATCCCTTCGTATACTTGGTATCCTTCTTTGTCTCTTTTAAAAGTTTTTGTGTTAAAGTCTATCTTGTCTAATATTAGAATGGCTACATCAGCTCTTTTTTTGGTTTCTGTTAACATAGAGTATTTTTTTCCATTCTTTTACTCTCAGTCTGTGTGTTTCTTTGTTGGTGAGATGCGTTTCTTGTAGGTAGCAAATAGATGGGTCTTATTTTTTAATCCAGTCAGCCAGTCTATATCTTTTAACTGGAAAGTTGAGGCCATTTATGTCCAAGGTGACTTTTTTTTTTTTTTTATTGACAGGCAGAGTGGACAGTGAGAGAGAGAGACAGAGAGAGAAAGGTCTTCCTTTGCCGTTGGTTCACCCTCCAATGGCCGCCGCTGCAGCCGGTGCACCGCGCTGATCCGATGGCAGGAGCCAGGATCCAGGTGCTTTTCCTGGTCTCCCATGGGGTGCAGGGCCCAAGCACCTGGGCCATCCTCCACTGCACTCCCTGGCCATAGCAGAGAGCTGGCCTGGAAGAGGGGCAACCGGGACAGAATCCGGCGCCCCGACCGGGACTAGAACCTGGTGTGCCGGCGCCGCAAGGTGGAGGATTAGCCTATTGAGCCACGGCGCCGGCTAAAGGTGACTATTGATAAGTAATGACTTGGCTCTGCCATTTTCCCATAAATATTGATATTATTTACTTTGGATTTCCTTTGTATTTTTACTGGAAGATTTTCTGCCTTCACCTTCTTTCATAGTGATGAGCATGTTTCTGTGTGTAGCACATCCTTAAGCATCTTTTGTAGGGCTGGATGAGTGGTGACAAATTCTTTCAATTTCTGCTTGTTATGGAAGGTCTTTATTTCACTGTCATTCATAAATGAGAACTTTGCAGGGTACATACAGTATTCTGTGTTGACAGTTTTTTTCTCTTAATACTTGGAATATCTTATGCCATTTTCTTCTAACCTGTGGGGTTTCTGATAAGAAGTCAGCTGTGAATCTAATTGGAGATCCTCTGAAAGTACTCTGGTGTTTCTCTCATGCTGATTTTAGAATCTTTTTTAATGTTTTACTGTGGAGAGTTTGACTACAATATATCATGGTGAAGATCTTTTCTGGTTATGTCTATCAGGAGTTCTATGTGCTTCCTGTACTTGTTCGTCCCTTTCTTTTTCCAAATTAGGGAAGTTTTCAGTAATTATTTTACTAAAAAAGTGTTTTTTTAAAAAAGATTTATTTATTTATTTGAAAAACAGAGTTACAAAGAGTTAGAGGCAGAGACAGAGAGAGAGAGAGAGAGAGAGAGAGAGAGAGAGGAGGGTCTTGCATCTGCTGGGTCACTCTCCAAATGGCTTCAGTGGCAGGAGATTGGCTAATCTGCAGCCAGGAACCTGGAGTTTTAAAGGTCCCCCACTTGGGTGCAGGGGCCTAATGACTTAGGCCATCTTCTACTGCTTTCCCAAGCCATAGCAGAGAGCTGGATCATAAGTGGAGCATCCAGTACTCGTACTGGTGCCCTATTGGATTCCAGCACTGCAGGCAGTGGCATAACCCGCTATGCCACAGTGCCAGCCCCCTAAAAAGGCCTTATAATCTATTCTCTTTCCATGCCTTCAGGAACTCCTAAGACCTATATGTTGGTTGATAGTATCTCAAGAATCTCCAACAGTGTTTTTTAGTTTTTTAATTTCCTCTTCTTTTTTTTTTTTGGGTCTGGCTATAAAACTTCCAGAGATTTGTCTTCTAACTCAAATATTCTTTCTTCTGCCTCACTGAGTCTGTTGTTAAGGTTCTTCACCACATTTTTTATTTGCTATATTGATTCCTTCATTTCCAATATTTCATTTTGATTTCTCTTTAAAATCTCAATTTCATGGGAAAAATTTTCATTCATGTCATGTATGGATTTCCTTAATTAATGGATTTGCTTCTGATTATTTTTAAGTAATCCTATGATCAATTTTTTGAATTCCATTTCTAGCATCTTCAATCTCTTCATCTTCATAGTATTGAAGCGTTCTGTTTCTTTGGGAGCATTATGTTGTCTTCCTTGTTTTTGTTTTTCCCTGTGATAGATTTTATCTTTAGACTATGCATCTCAGGCTTAGTGGAGTGTCTGCCCTTTCAGTGAATATCCAGAAGTGTGTGCTGGGTGTGGTCAGGGAGCTCTGTTCAGTGTTCAAGGTTGAGGGATGTGTCCAAGGTGACACCCGAGTTGGGCATCGTAAATACCTTTTTTTTTTTATCAGAGGGGAGAGTTTTATCAGTTCTGTTAGCATAGTCTCATGTTTACCTTCTCTCCTCCAAGGAGACCAATGCCTGGGTGCTAGCCCTGCCATAAGAACCACACAGAGGATCTGTGAGATTTCAGTGTGAGCATGGATCCCAAAGCAATGACCCTCACCATGCGAACAGGGAACCCTGAGCTTGTGGAGCTGCCCACAGTGACTACTCAGAGACCCAGCCACACCCTGCACCCTTCTACACAGCCACAATGTTTTCACAGTCCCAGTACACAAGGTTCCCACAGTCATGAGCTCCCAGCCCCCAGTCAATTCTCCCAGCCAGTCTCAGGTGTCTCCTCTCAGCTGGTTGCTGGGCATGTGGACACAAGGTGGCACAGCTATTACATATGTCCAAGATGGTGCCTACCCTCTCAGCTCATTACAGGACACTGGTGCTAGGGGGTCAGAGAGAGAGAAACATGCCCCCTTTTTTTCTCATCTAGGTTGGCAGGTACACTGTCCCCGACATGACTCCAAGCCAGACTCATGCCAGGCTCTTCATGCAGCTTTATGGCTAGCAGCTTCAGCTGCTGCAATCTGGTCTCACCTCATTCTCCAAAGCTGGTGCTGAGACTCTCAGCTGCTGGGATCCTGAGTTGTGCACACACCCTCCACGTATATCCACAGTGTCCCTCTAATTTGCTTGGAGTTTCCCCTGCAGTTTTCTCTATAATTCTTCCCTAAGATTGCACTTTCTATACTCTTTCTTAACTATCATCTCCTAGACTAGAGTAGTAAGCTCTCTCCCTATTCTGCCATCTTGGAATCTCCGTTAAATAAAATTCTTGACTTAAAGAGGCCTGATCAAGGTACTCATCCTGCTGTTACCATTTATCTTTTTTTTTTTTTTTTTTTTTTGGACAGGCAGAGTGGACAGTGAGAGAGACACAGAGAGAAAGGTCTTCCTTTGCCGTTGGTTCACCCTCCAATGGCTGCCACAGCCACCACACTGCAGCCAGCGCACCGCGCTGATCCGATGGCAGGAGCCAGGTACTTATCCTGGTCTTCCATGGGGTGCATGGCCCAAGTACTTGGGCCATCCTCCACTGCACTCCCGGGCCACAGCAGAGAGCTGGCCTGGAAGAGGGGCAACCGGGTCAGAATCTGGCGCCCTGACCGGGACTAGAACCCGGTGTGCCGGCTCCGCAAGGTGGAAGATTAGCCTATTGAGCCGCGGTGCTGGCCACCATTTATCTTTTATATTGATAGATGACATGATGTGATGTCTGGGATTTCATTCAAAACTATGCAGTGGGTGAGATAAGCAGGTGAGGAAAACAGACAAGATTGACCACTTGTTGATAATCATTGACATGGGGTGATAGGCACATGGGGGCTCATCATTATATTTTCTCTAGTTCTGTAAAATTTGTTCGAAATTTTCTGTAGCATAAAGTTGAAAAAAATTCTAAAAGAAATTTCATTTTTTTTTGTAGCCACCTAGTGCCATCTATGGGTCATCCCTGGGAGCTGAACTTGAAGGGAGGCTACAAACATGCTGCCCAGGAAAGTGAGACGCCTGGTTTTTCAGTGACTTTGATGGACAGTTGAGGGGCCTGCTCCTACTTTTGGAGCCAGAGGGTTGGGTAGAGCCTGAAATATGAACATTCCATGTTGGTTCATAGACACAGTTTAGCACATGATCAGGGCTGCTGTTGGTACTCTCAATGCTCATGAATGAATGAATGAATGATTCCCTGGATAACAAAATAAAGTTTGAAGAAATGAGTCATTGGGGTCAGCACTGTGGCATAGTGGGCTAAGCTTCCACCTGTGATGCCCACATCCAATATGGGCGCCAGTTCATGTCCCAATGGCTGCTCTTCTGATACAGCTCTCTGCTATGGTCTGTGAAAGCAGTGGAAGATGGCCCAAGGGCTTGGGCACCTGTACCTGTGTGGGAGACCTGGAAGAAGCTCCTGACTCCTGGCTTTGGATCAGCTAAGCTCCAGCCATTGTGGCCGTTTGGGGAGTGAAGCGGTGGAAGACCTCTCTCTCCTTCTCTCGGTCAGTAACTCTACCTCTCAAATAAATAAATAAAATCTTTTTTGAACAGAATGGTTATTATTTTTTAAAAATTATTTATTTATTTGAAAGTCAGAATTACACATAGAGGCAGAGAGAGAGAGAAAGAGAGAGAGAGGAGAGAGAGGTCTTCTATCTGCTGGTTCACTCCCCAAATGGCCACTATGACTGGAGCTGCATCGATCCGAAGCCAGGAGTCAGGAACCTCCTCTGGGTCTCCCATGTGGGTCCAGGGTCTCAAGGACTTGGGCCATCTTCTACTGCTTTCCCAGGCCATAGCATAGAGCTGAATAGGAAGTGGAGCAGCCGGGACTCGAACCGGCACCCATATGGGATGCCTGCACTGCAGGCAGCAGCTCTACTCCCTATGCCACAGAGCCGGCCCCAATAAAATCTAAAAAAATAATGAAATAAATGAGTCATTTTGCAAAGTTCATGAGGTCTGGATTCCAGTGGCTAATTCAGCCTTACCAGCTTACCTTCAACAATGATGATGGCTTGGACTGCTCGTTTCTCCAGAGAATTTGATCCAGTAATGCCAATGCACACAGGAAGCAGTAATCTGCTTGTCCTGACTCCCTGCTGGTGTGTGGACCATCTCTCTTAGCTGGCTCTCCAGGTGCCTCCAGCCTTCCTATTTTCCACTCACATCCTGCAGATAAGCCATCCATCATCCCCCCCATGCCTCCTTGCTCTCTCCATCACTCCATCTCCCTCCAATCTGCTTCTCCAGGAAGGTGTCTGGGGTCAGCCCCTTCCTGAGGTTTTAGTGCTGATGAATCCTGGGGGATAGAGGGGTTCACAAGATTCCCAGTGATAATTTGCATCTCAGGGCAACCCAAAATAGGAGGCTTCCATCTCACTGCCAATCTTCTTGGGTTCAGGAAATTGTTTCTTACCTGTCTATAATATTATAAATAATGAAACTTCTTGTTCAGGATGGCTGACAGAGCATAGCTGTTCACCTGTCCTCTCTTTTCAAAGCCCATTAGCATGCATGCAAAGGGGCTGGCACTATGGCACAGTGGGTTAAGCCATGGCTTGCTGCACTGACATCCAATTTGGATGCCAGTTCAAGTCCTGGCTGCTCCATTTGTGATTCAGCTCCCTGCTAATGTGCCTGAGAAATCAACAGAAGATGGCCCAAGTCCTGGGATCACTGTGCCCACATGGAAGACCTGGAAGAGGCTCCTAGTTCCTGGCTTCAGCCTACCTAGCCCCGGTCATTGTGGCCATTTGGGAAGTAAATCAACACATGGAAGATCTCTGTCTCTCCTTCTGTCTCTCTGTAACTCTGCCTTTCAAACAAATAAAAAAAATCTTTACAAAAGAAGAATGCATGAAGAAATGTAAACATTGGCTGTAATAGCAACTTACAGTTCTACTCATTTATATTCACTATTCACAGGTCTGGGCGGTAGTTGGTAACATGTACATCTTGGGTAAGCAAGCCAGTCTCAGAGAGATCAAACAGCTTGCCTGAGGCAAATTGATGTAATTTGTAATCTATGTGAATCAACAATCTATCAGTTGGGCACAAAGTAAGACCTGTCTTGCCATAGCTCTAGGAGAAGCCTAGGAGGAAATCCAGCTTTGTTGCAGAAAGCTACAAAGACTGTTTGCTGCTCCCTCTGGTAACATTTCCACCTAGACAAAGAGAGAGCACAGGGTCCTCCAAGTTTACCATTACTGGGCTGTGCTGAACCTTCCGACCGGAATGAAGGCATCTGCAGTAATGGATCTTCATGGAAGAAGGGGCCTCTGAGACAGATGGCAGGTGTGGCTTGCTGAGAGCAGAGAGGGTGTCTGGGACAGAACAGAGAAAATGCCACAGAGGACATGTAGGTGCATGGGACTCTTGGGGCTTCCTTATATTTGGCCTTGGACATCCCTCTAACTCTATTTACTTTTGTGAATCCTTGTCTGGCCCTGTGGGGGAATAGAAACCACAGGGAAACTTTCAGGGGCTGCAGTTCCCAGAAACCTTTTGGAAGGTAACCTTGTGGAAAGGGCAACCCCAGGAGGGGCCGAAGGCGGGGTGCCGTCAATGACTGCCAACAGCCTCATTCACCTAGCCCTGTTGCTAATGCTCTGAGGGAGAGCCCTGTCTTTCTTGCGGGCTTGGGCCAGTAGGTCTGAGTGCTCCCCCTGGACAGGAAAGTCCCACCCAGTCAGCCAGTGAATCTTCAGACATGGCTGACAAGTAGGTTTTCCAACTGCCACCAAGCAGGTCAGGAAAAGACATGAGAGGACAGGAAGTGGACATCTTGGGTGATGATAACCTTGAGGCTTCTCTAGGGGAGGTGGCCCTCCTGTGATCCCATCTAGAAATGTCTGAGGGAGAGGCAGAAGAAGAAAGCACAGTGGATGGAGGCTGCAGTGGACAGAGCTGGCAGGGGTAGGCAGTGAGGGTGGAGTGGGGACTCTAGCTTGGGGTACCTGTTCTCAAAGCATCACCTTTGCGCCACTTCTCCCCTCAGCCTCCAGAGTTGCAAATGAGCAATTTGTAAGAACCCTAAGAACTCACACCACTCATTTGTGCATGCCCACCTGCAGATGCTGCGATGCAGCATGTGCTGTTGGCATTTGTAACCCAAGAAGACTCCCTGTGGAACAGGTGCTACTCATGTCCCTGTGGAGATGCTTTCCTTATCCAAGGCAGTGCTTCTCAAAGTGTAGTCCCTAAACCAGCAGCTTCCCCAGGAAGTGATTAGAAACGCAGATTCTTGGGCCCTATCTCAGATCCACTGGATCAGACTTTCTGGATCTCACCTCAGAGTCTTAGGCATCTGAAAAAAAAAAAAAAAAACATTTAGTCCCAAATTCTGTAATCCCTATTACACCTTTTCTCTTGGCTCTAACCAGGTTGCTGTTTTTGCATTTCAGGAACTTTAGGGAGGATTTTTGGCAAACCTCCCCGCCTCACACTTGCAGCACACAAAGGACTATCTGGTAAATTACGCAGACTCAATGCTTCTCTCTCTTCATCCTTTATAAGAGCTCTTAGTGCAAAAACTAAAAAACAAAAACAAAAACAACCAAAAAAAACTATGTTAGTGTAGAAAATACACAGCAAACTGTAAAGCTGCAGATATCACATTAAAGTCTGAGGTCTTGTAAAATCATGCACTTAGAGGATGTTTAGGTATCTTTGGGAAAAAGAAAACAGGGCCGACAGGCACCAGCTCCAAGGAGTGGGCACTGCCTGTTGCCTTCCCTGAGGGGCTGTCCTTGCTCAGCGGTAAGGCTGAGCCCCCTGGTGCTCGCAGCAGGCCTGCCTCTGGCCTCCTGGTGCACTATCATCTTTGTTGCCTCAAGCACATGCCCATATTTTCTCCTTGCCCTCGTGTTTCCTGATTCTTCCCTTTGCAGGGGTTGCCCATACACTGCTGTCTCTGCTAGACCAAGGTGGATCACATCATGACTCTTACTCTCTTGGCCACCTGGTGAGTCTCTCCCTCCACCATCTGAATTCCTGGCGGGAGAAGGCCACACTTACTCGCCATCTATTCTTCCCTATCAACTGAGGGCTCAATTCTGTTTAGTTGACATCATGCAGGGTTGCTGGATTTACAAAACAAAAATAGAGGAAGTCTGGTCAAATTTGAATTTCAGATAAACAATGAGTAATTTGGATAATATAAGTAAGCCTCATGCAAAACTAGTATGTTGTTATACTAAAAAAATTTTGTTATCTTTTTGTAATTCAAGCCTAACTAGGTGTCTTGTGTATTATGCCGGCAGCTTACTTTTAGGAATAAGGATTCCCATTTCAGTTACATAACCCAGGAGAGGCACTTTTTCAAAAAGAAACAAATTAGCCATAAAAATAACAGCTTCTCTGTACAGAAGAACAGCTGTGTAGGGTCTGTTAGAGTAGCCACCAGCCACGTGTTGCTACTGAGCAGCTGAAGTGAGCCTAGACTAAGGGTGAAGAAGGAATTGTAAAGTATCTCATTAATCACTCTTCACATATCGGTTTCATGCTGAGATGATGTCAGATATACTGGGTTAAAAGTAGTATTATAATTAATTTAACCTGCTTCTTTTTCCTGTATGAATGTGGCCACTGGAAAACTTAAAATGACACATGCAGCATATATTTACATTTCCAAACAATGCTGCCTAGAGCTCGAGCCAAGTCAGGGAGACCCAGTGACCATCAAGGCCCAGGGGAAAGGTCTCATTAGGAGATTGCTGCGGCTGGAGTATTTGTTCACATAATTTCTGCTGCTGTTATTTCTATCTTGATGAAAAGTTGGGGCTGTTTGAGCCATTACAGAGCAAATGGAGTTGTGTGTGTTTTCTATTGTGTACACTGGCTGTTGAATTATGACATTAGATTGGGAGAAGAGGGGGTGGGAAAGGGGAGTGTGTCGGGCAGGACCCTGGTTCCTGGAAGCTGATAATGATACTGATTTGCCTATTAATATTTCCATATTAATAAGCCATGTGGATTCTTGCCATGAATTCAGAGAAGAATTCTGAATACTGGCACAGATAAACCAGGCAGCGTGGTAATTTTAAGCTTTTTATTTAGTGAGAAATGCATAAGGGAGTGAGGGCATTAATCTAAGGGAGAAAGTAAAGTCCTGAAATTAAGTTGAAATCCATACCAAGTAGAAAACAGGCCAAAAGCCATGTGCAGCAAGTGTTTGGTTATGAGCAGCTTATCACTAGCAGCAATTCGAAGGCAAAGAGTGAAGGCCACATGCCCTGAAGGCACCGGACAACAAAGGCAACAGAGCAAAGGAGGTCCAAAATAGGCCTTTTACCCACTTGCAAAGGGGGAGTGGTTATGTAGCCTGATTGGCAGGTGGGCATACAGGTGTGGTCAGGTAGGGGCATGAGATCACACAGGGGGTGTGGTGAAGGCGTGATCTTCCAGTTTACAAACCTAATTGAATTTTATCCTATCTGCCTGCCTACATCAGTAAGAGCTGGCTTTGTGTTCGGTTTCGGATTGCAACTGGGTGCTGCAGGGCAGCTGTGACTGTGTTGGCGGAAGAGCCAGCACACAGTTCTCTTAGAATTGGAGCTACTGAAAGCCGCAGAGGGTGCCTGAGGCAATGTGGGAGAGGCCAGTGAGACTTTTCTCAGGCAAAGTAAATCTCCACACGCCCCCTGAATTCTGAAAGCTCTTTCAAAAAAGGAGTTCTGAAAACGGGGCATCTTTTTACAACTGACAATTTTGGGGACTTAAAAGTCCAGAACTAGGATTTGAACTCTCTTTGATCTGTCACTTGCCTCTCTCCATGCCCCCTATTACCCTATTTTTCTTAAGTTCCTAGAAAATAAGGAAACATGACTGAAACCAAAGAAGATGAAAATGAAAGATTTTCCATGGGCCAAGGGTTTGGTCCATGGCCAAAGAACTTGACCTTCACCAAGCTCCACATAAAATATGAATGCCAACGTGTCACTCTGAAGAACACATTCTCAGCTCTCTGCATTTCTGCTTTCTCTCCCTGAACTCACCACCTGGCCTGGTTGCCACACTGCCCTACACAGAGGTTCTGTTGCCAGACTGTGAGATGGTATAGTGGGGAACAGGGTGACGTAAAATCACAGCAGTTGGTTCTTGCCATAATCTGGGGGTGGGGGATGTTCAGTCTGCAGGTCTTACAAGGCCAGCAAAATCATTTGATCCGGCCCTGCCAAGGCAACCACAAGTGGGACTCTAAATTCAACCAATCTATAGCATGCTAATTTTTAAGTTAATAATTTTTTATGGCCTGCAAGGGATGTTACAAATATCCAAATGGTCCTTGACAGAAAAAAAATGTTCCCACAGTGCACAGCTTTTTTCTCCATAATTCTAGCTCAGTGATGTTTTTCAGGCAGTGGTTCTGAAACACTCTGTTATGCTTCAAGGCTAAATCATTGGCTTTCTCTTCCTTCCTAACCTGGGAATGCTTTAAATTTTATCCCAATTTCTCTTACAGGTAGCCAGAGCAACCCCAGTTGAGACAGGCTTAATCTCTCCACTGGCAGGCCTTCTCAAGGACTCAGCTGCAATGGCAACTGGATGACAAGTTTTGGCCTTTATCACAGCTACCCCGGAGGTGTGCTACTCCTCTTGTATCACCTGTGAGACCAATTCCCCCTTCCCTGTAGCTTCAATACAAACCGCAGAGACACTAAACTAGACAACAGTGCCTGAGATTGCTAATCTTCTATTGCCCTCAGATTAAACTTGATCATTCCTTCACCCTCAAGTCTTAGCTTTGTTACTTTGATGTGGCACTGGGAACAGGGACCAAGCTTTCTGGGTAACAGTGTGACAGCCAGGCTCTCCGGTCAGTGAAAGGAGGCTGCCATGGCTGTCAGCTGGCAGGCAATGGATTTCATCTGGCCCTACAGCCCTTGCAGACCCATGGCCTTCAACTTGGAGATACTTTGAGGACTATTGCAGTGCTGGGTAACACACAGCTTTTCAGTAAGAGGACGATTGACAGCATTGGCTGGCAGAAGGAGGCACAGAATAAAGACACAGGAACTGTGTGCTGGATGCCATCTGGGGAGAAGGAGAATGTCTTATTTCTTTAGTTTAGAGCTACCAGACTGAGTGTGGGAAGAGTGGCAGGAGCTGACCAGGAAGTTGGGGTGGGTGGGAGGTGTCCTTGCTGACTGCACCTCCACCTTATGGGGAATCCTGGCATGCCCACGGAGGAGGAGTCTGAGCCACAGTGTCCAGCTTGGAGTTCTTACCAAATGAAACTGAAGATCTGCCAGAAGCTTGGCAACCACTGGCCTCTGGCCCTCACCCCAGATCAACAGGAAGCTGCAGGTGTAGAGCAACTTGCTGGCAGGTGGTGCCAGCAAATACAAGTGACCATTTCTGAAGCCTCCTGCATGGCTCACCAGATCATGTACTGGACTGTGATTTACTCCTGGTCATGGTCATACATACTCTTTGGGGGTCCTCCACAAGACGGTGCTGTTTATCATTGCCGATCAGAGTAAGTGAAGGGAGGGATAGAGTCTAGATGTTAGTCTTATATGTTTTGGTGGTGTTGGGGAGGGATAGTCAGCAAGACAGACAAGGGACGGGACCCACAGCATTGCAGTTTCCAGGGCTGGCTAAAGCACGAAGTGTTAGAGCGCCCAACACTTCCCACATGTGTTGATACCTATGGCCTCAGGCATTCTGAATACCACAGGAATCATGGCCTTTCCATGTGGCAGCTTGGCTTCCTTAGAGCAAGCTGGGAACCAAGAGAAGCTAGTGGAAGCTGCATCTCCCTTTCTGACCTAGCCGCAGAAGTCAGACAGCATTACTTCTGCCATACTCCACTGGTGTGAAAGTCCAAAACTTAGCCAGAATCAAGTGCACGGGATGGAGACATTGCTTTTCAGTGAGAGCAGTGTTAAGGAAACTAGGGCACATGTTTTAAAACACATTTTGTCCTCTGACCCCAGTTCCCATTCTTCCCATAGGCAAAATATATTCACTCCTCCCAGGGTTTTACAAAAATCTCATTCTATTATGCAATTAGGCTCAGAATTGAAGTCCAGGTAGAAACGAGGCTCCTTGAGTGTGATTCCTCAACTCCATGTCCTTTTGTATCAGCCTTCTCAGTTGAAGACCTGGGAATTAAGAGACATATTATCTGTCCCACAATGGTAGGTCAGGCACAGGATGACTGCAACAGATACACCCTTTCAAAAGAGGGACATCAGGAGGTACATAGCAGCCACTGGACCATAGCTGTTCTGAAATCCAGCAAGACACATGTAGCCAGTGCTTTTTCCAAGGTTTTCACTCTGCCCTCTGAGCACTAGTATTTTCCCTTGAATTATTCTCCTTTGTTCTTAAGAAATTAACTTATAGGTAGCGCCAAGAGGTTTGGGAAGGGAAGCAGCCAGTATCTGGTCCAACCATCCATAGAGAGCAGAGCTCTAGCTCCTAGGTTTGGTTCTGGGGCAGTCCCTGGGCAGAAAGATTGGTGATACGAGATACACAGCTCTGCTCCTTGTAAGAGAGCTAGACAGACATTAGTGTCTCATACTCCTCATATAAAGTGGGGGCCCAGGCCTGGATATTCATTAGCTCAGGGAGGGTGAGGAACCCAGATAGACAAGGGTGTGTTCTATAAGCTGCAGTTTTCTATAAAGTGAAACTTTTTCACTCACGGGAGACTGGTCAAATCTATAAAAACTTTGGACTTAATTCCGCACCCCCCAGAAGTAAATCAAGGCCATTTGAAAGCTGAATTCTTCCCAACAACATTAACATAATGAGTAACTTGCTACTGCCAGGTGACCTCATTCATGATGGTGGAAGGTTAGGAATTACGAGCAGATTAGTTGAACCCCTTTCTTGCTGTAGGTGCTGTCCTGGCCTCATGGAGCAAACAGAATCCTCAAATGTATGGCAGGCCTGACTGTTCTTTACTGAATGTGCTGTGTGTGTGAGCCAGGGTACTACAAGGAACAGAAGCAATAGGAAAGATATATACATGCTCATACAATATATATGTAACATGCATATATACATATTATATATGTATTCACATACATATTTGTATATAAGGATACTTCAAAAGTTATGGAAAATGGAATAATGGTGGAAAAAAATTGTGCAATTCATACATGTATTTCATAATATGCCTGAAGACCTCTCCTGTACTTACATGTGTGCATCCATGATTGTATAGAGATGTTTGTTGTGAGGAGCTGGCTCCTAGGGTTCTGTGGGCTGAGAGGTTACTGGATCTGTAGTCACAAGCAGGGGACCTGGGAGAACTGATGTGGCAGGTCCAGTCTGATGGAACAGGCTCAGGACCCAGGATGCTTCCTGTCAAGTTTGGAGGCCAGGAAAGACTGATGTCCAGCTCAGAGTAGTCAGACAGGAGTTCTCTCCTACTTAGCATTTGTTCTGTTTGGGCCTTAACTTGATTGGATGAGCTGTACCCCCAGGAGGGAGGGTCATCTGCTGACTGAAATGTCAGTCTCATCCAGGAAAACCCTCATAGACTCACCCAGAATTGTGTTTACCCACATGTCTAGGCACCTGGTGGCCCAGTCAAGTTGAACATAGTAGATATCCCTGAGGGTTTCCTGACATGGCACTGGGACACAGGGACAGACTTATCAACTGTGTGACCTTGAGCAAGTTATTTAATTTCATTGTGCTTCTTGGTACATAATTTGTAAAATAAAAGAGATAATTCTTCCTTCATTGGATTGTTGAACATGAAATAAATAGTATTGCAGAGTATTTGTAAAGTGTTTAGAAACATGCACAACACTTTGTAAGTGTAGCCTATGTTAAATACAATTTTAACACATTTCAATAGTTATGTACTTATTTTGATGTGTAGTAGAAAGAAATACAACTGGCATGGTCTCAAAGATATTTTTGCTTAGGATAAGACTAAGTAAAAATAGTGGTTTGATTTCAAGACAAATTTTAAGTAAATAGTATTCTGAGCATGGGAGGTCTGAAATGGCAAAATTGTAAAGTGGGTGGTTAGGGGTGGGGAACACTGTGTGAAAAAGTAAAGCAGTATCGGGGCTGGCTACTAAGCCAGTTTTCTGAGGAGCTTTCTGGGATGCACTAATAAAACTGAGTCTCAAGCAAACCAAGACCATTATCACACTCTGCATAATCACAATATGATATTTATTACACAAGTTTTCTTTTCTTAGAAAAAAAGAGGTGTGCTTATTTGAAAGGCAGAATGAGAGAGAGAGAGAAAGAGAGATCTTCAGCTGCTGATTCACTACCCAGATGGCTATAACTCAGTGGGCGGGGGGTGGGGTGAGGTGGGGAGGCCAGAGCCAGGAGCCTGGAATTCCGTCTGTGTCTCCTACATGAGTGGCACGGGCCCAAGTACTTAGACCATCATCTGCTGCCTCCCAGGTGCATTAGCAGGAAGCTGGATTAGAAACAGAGTAGCTGCAATTTGTACCAGCACTCTGATGGGGACGCAGGTGATGCAAGCAGCAGCTTAATCATCTGTGTCACAACTTTTGGCTCTCACAAACATTTCTTTAAGCATCTGTGTCTTTCCAGGCAATGGGAGATTCTGACCCTGGTTGGGATCCTGCCATTCGTGTTCCTGTTACTTTAAGCAAGGCTGCCCAGCTTCTCCTGATCTCTGTTTCTTAGTCTGCAAAAGAGAATCTCTAAATCCCTTCCAGTACTGGCATTCAATGACATGAAACACAGAGCATATCATTACTGCTAAAATCTCTACCCTCACTGATGTCCAGAGCGAGACAGAGCAATGAGCAAAAACATGCACTGTGACTCTTCCCCTTTAGCTCTCAATTCCAACCTGAGCAGGGAAGTGGAGGAATGGCATGAAGTCTCTCCCCTCCCCTATGCTCCCAACCATCCTGACACAAAATGACCATTCCAGACTGAGGATCCTTTAGAAATACCTAAAGAATGTGCACAGTCTGGAAAATGGGCAGAAAAGAGATTTCCCAATAGGCCCAACATGCAAGTGACACACCTACTGAATTTACCAGGCGAAAGGAGATGTTTATGAGGTCAAGAAATATGAGCAGCTGTAATTACAGTTGTGTTCAGAAGTTAAAAGGAATCTTTGGAGGTGGGACCAGAATAAGTAGTTTACTTGGTTGATTAAGAGGCTCTTGTCTGGAGCCTTGTTCCTCATCATCACATGACCTTTCAAAGTTGACAGTGTTCCAAGTTTCAGGCAAGCTAAGTCACATAAGACCATCTGCTTTTGTGTGACTGAAAATCATCTCACAGTTATGGCTTAGGAAAGCTGTCTCATACAATTGTTATTTATACTTATTTTCCCAGAGTCAGTTTAATGCAATATGAATCTATCAAATGCCAGTGATGAACTCAGCTGATGGAAGTCAGGAAGAGGAACGTGAGCCTCCATTGCTGGGAACCTTGGCCAAGGGAGGCATGACAGGAATCTGATCATCCACTTCATATCAATGCTGCCATTCTTGGGGAACTTGATGATCTTCAGCTGGAACTGAGGTCTACTTTAGGTGAAATATGGTGGATAGGAAAGAGGCTTGGGATACTGGCAAGCCGAACAAGAATTTCTTGGCTCTGCAAACATAGTTTTTAAAAGAGTCCTGTCTCTTTTGATTATCAACCTTTTCTAATACTTGTAATGCCCTGACTCTCTCCAGGCAGCCTCTGTCTAATTATAGCTCCCCTGAGTCATTGGAGAGTTGTAGGGCCAGAACATTGAGAGATAGATATGCTATAAAACAAGCTTATTTCAGCAAGGGGGTATAGCTCAGGGGTAGAGCATTTGACTGCAGATCAAGAGGTCCCTGGTTCAAATCCAGGTGCCCCCTGTGTGCTTCTATTTTCTTGCTCTAGATGGATTTTACTCTGACCTTCTGTATTCATGGCTGATTGGATAATAACAAATTGCTCTGTGTTCCTAGAATACGGGCAGGCAGGCACCTGCCTAGGCTGTTTATAATTACCTCCATCTCTCACCAACATTTCACAAGACATTACCAGCATTCCCATCTGACATCAGGAGATTGAGACTCAGAGATGTTCGGTAATAGACTCATGGTCAAGTCTTCAGTACATTGCCCACCCAGACTGTTCTCCCAGTGTTGAAAGTTTTGGGGCAGAATCCCAGAGAGCAATGCTACCAAGGTCATAGCTATGTTTTAGAATCCTTTGGAGGCCAGGAAAAATCCAGCAATTTATACTGTGTGCAGGACCACAGCTGGCCAATGTATGTGCTCACATACATTGGATATGTATGCCCCCTTAGCACCTGGTGCAGCTGTAGAGCAGATGGGTGGTCTCCCTGGTGTCTGGATGTTGAAGTCCAGGACATGCATTGTCTGCAGAACCTCCACATAGCCCACATACTGAACCAAGTAGGAAGCCCCAGGTTGCATGACTGTAGCCTTTGGATTGGATGCGGCCAGTCCCCCTGGACTTATTGGTAAAGCTCCCATGTCAGGTCCACTCCTTACCCACCGCAGCTGGCCCACCTTCAACTGAATCCTGCTCTTGCTGCCTCCACTCAGCTTGTTCATGTCCTGGAGGAGAAGCAGAGGGCCTGGGTCTTGCATGGTTGCCCCTACAGTCCCTTCCCCATCCTCAGCTGTTCTTCCTAGATACCCCTTAGGTCTAGGGCATCCCCCAGCCAGGCTGGCCAGCCTCGGGCCTCTCCTCTAGGGGGACAAGGAAAATGGGAGTGGAACTGTTGTCCTCACTTAGAGGGGACAGAATCAGCCCCAGGCGGTGGCTGCTGGGGAAGGCAAATTCTCTTTCCCTGAAACCCTCTCCTTCAGTGATGGCAGAGACTTGTTTTTGTACTTGGGCTGTGTGTGTATGAGATGAGGGTATGGGGATGGGGGAGGCAGAAAATCCATGGCTGGATTGAAAGGGCAGTCAGGGGTCTTCCCCAGGTCCTTCTCCTGGTTGGACTTCCATGGCCCAGAGGTCACAGGGGTCCTGGGGAAGGAGAGGGATCAGGGGCTTTTGCTCTTCTGGCTCATACCCAGAAAGATTCAAGCCTTGTTCTCATCCAGTGTGGTGCCTCTTCTCCCTAGGTAGGCATTAAATGCTGTGCCTGCCCTGTTGTACATGCCCAGTGCATATGAGCTGTTGTTAGTACAACCAAGCTAAATAGCTGGATATGAGGGCTTGGGCAAGAAGATGACACTTTTACTTTTGGGCACACTGAGTTTGAAACCTGGTTACTGTTGGTATTAGAGTGGAAAGGCTGGAAGTGGATATCTCAGGCCCCCGTGAGTGTGCAAACAGGAACTGCAGCTGCTGTTTGCTCCCTGGCCTGACAGCAGCAATACACAGGATTACTATCCCCAGATTGCAGTTCAAGGAATAGGAGTCACAGGTGCTCAAAGGTGAATATTGGACTCTGGAATATCCAGTGATTTTTTGTTTTTGATTTTTGCTTTTGTTTTCTTGCTTTTGATTATAAAATGAGACAGTTGGAGGTTCTGTTTGAAAATATGTTGGAAGTATGCAAAATACACAATGTACAATACATGCACATGCATGGTATTTGCCCATGATTTCGCAGTTGAACATGAACATCTGTAGTCCATTTGTGAATACACAGTCCTCCATGTCCTATACTTGGTGGTGGCCCCTAATGCTTGAAGCATTCATCACTGTACTCAGACATCTCTGGGCAGTTGGTGGTATATCTTAAAGGCTGAGTGTCAGATTGAGGATACAGCACTGAGGTTATTCTGGGAAAGGCAGCAGGTGATGTAGCCGCAAGGGACCTGGATGTGAATTTTAAACCATAAGGAACCTCACTCACAAAAGATTTATGAGGTATGATGTAGGCAATAAAAAATGGAATAAGTGTTTATGTGAAGCATGTCATCGGCGTGGGGGTATAGCTCAGTGGTAGAGCATTTGACTGCAGATCAAGAGGTCCCTGGTTCAAATCCAGGTGCCCCCTGTAGTGTACTTTTTCTCCTGAAAGAAGCTTCATCCAGGACAAAGGCAAGGCAAGCAAGGTGATTAGTGCTCAAAATTTAAAGAGATGTTTCTTTTGAGGTTCACTCAAGCACTTTTGCTCATTAATTACCTCACAGTATAGCTACAGGACTCACATACGCTCAGCCTTCATCTAACACACACATATATACACATACAAATGCACACACAGCAGGCACCTTTGCTTCTCCTTTCCTGTATGCTTAATTTTATTAATCAGACCCTTTCTATCTCCTTTTCTTCAAGCTTTTTTAAAAAAATTAGCTTTTACAGAATAGTTTATTAATTCTGTAAATTTTAGATTCATAGAGAGTTATAAAGATAGTAGAGAGGTCCCATATACCTTCCCTCCCCACCTTCTCCTAATGTGAATTACTATTTTACACAACCACGGTATATTTATCAAAACCATGAAATAAACATTGATGCAACACTACCAACCAAACCATACAGTATTCAGATTTCACCAATTTTCCCCATTGATATCCATTTTTTTCTGTCCCAAGATCAAAACCTGCATTACATTAGTTTTCTAGTCTCTTCGGTCTTCTTCAAACTATGACAATTTCTCAGTGTTTCCTTATGGTTTTGTTTGTTCATCTTTTTTGCAACCTTGACACTTTTGAAGTCCTAAGAAAGTATTTTTGCAGAATCTGCTTGGCATTTTCTTGTTATTAGACTGGTAGTGTGTATGGATTTTCAGGAAAACTATTACAACAGTGATATCCCCTTTAGCGGTGTCATAACATGGGTAGGAGATAAATACTGCAAGCATTGTCAGACTCTTAGGAGCCCAGTGTCAGGATGTGCCTTCAAGAGTGAGGACATCCGGCTGCAGTTTGCACTGCCCATGACACAGAAGAAGGTACATCAGTGGGTGGACCTCTTTTTGGATCTCAGTAGTTAACAATAGCCCATAAGACTGTTAGTTTCTAGTGGAACCCAGAGCAAGAAAATGGTCTGCAGTAAGTGTAGGGGCATAGTTGAAAGCTGGCCTTCCCCTGGGCTATGGTTAATATTGAAAGTACATCTGGCTGGCGCTGCGGCTCACTAGGCTAATCCTCCGCATGTGGTGCTGGCATCCCATATGGATTCTAGTCCCGGTTGGGGCGCCGGATTCTGTCCCGGTTGCTCCTCTTCCAGTTCGGCTCTCTGCTGTGGCCCGGGAAGGCAGTGGAGGATGGCCCAAGTGCTTGGACCCTGCACCCGCATGGGAGACCAGGAGGAAGCACCTGGCTCTTGCCTTCGGATCGGCACAGCACGCCTGTTGTAGCAGCCATCTGGGGGGTGACCCAACGGAAAGGAAGACCTTTCTCTCTGTCTCTCTCTCACTAACTCTGCCTGTCCAAAAAAAAAAAAAAAAAAAAAAAAAAAGAAAGAAAGAAAGTACATCTGTTAATTATCTTATTCGTTATTCTACAATGTGTACATTTTTCAAAACATCATGTTACACATCACAAATATATACAATTTTGCCAATTAAAAATAATAACAAAAGAAGTGTGGCAATTCTAGCTTTGTTAATTCTCCTTTTCTCTGTTTCCATAGCACCTCTTTTTCATCCATTATCTCAAGGTCTATTGCAATTATTTATATGCCTGTGCATTAATGAGGCTAAGCGTGGACATGCTGTGACAACAAACCACAAATCTCAGTAGTTTCAAATAAAAAATATTTATGTCTTATTCATGCTAGGTCTGGTGGTCCTGTCCCTATTGGCTTCTCAGGGTGATCTCTGCAGGGGTAGAGAAAGTTGGAGTCAATCATTGCTTTAGTCTTGGCTGGCCCTGAGTCACATCTGCTCAGAGTCCACTGGGCAGAACTAGTTACACGCCCCCAACGAATTGCAGTGGAAGCTGGGACAGTAGGAAGGCACTGAACACTTGGTGAGCACTGTTTTCTCCTATAATTAATTTCCCTATTCCAATATGTGTCCCTCAGAGTGCAAGTTCTTTCTGACTCTTCTTGCTATCATCAGTGATTGATAGGGTCTCAGAAGTTATTTGCACAGTAATGGCCACTGGCTAATTGAATGGAAGAATAAATAGATGAGGCAAGACATGTAAACGAAGTATATTTTTAAATTCTTCAGAAACTAATTTTATTTTATTTGAATCTTTTTTTTTTTTTAACAGGCAGAGTGGACAGTGAGAGAGAGAGAGAGAGGTCTTCCTTTTGCCGTTGGTTCACCCTCCAATGGCTGCCGTGGCCGGTGCGCTGCGGCCGGCGCACCGCGCTGATCCGATGGCAGGAGCCAGGTGCTTCTCCTGGTCTCCCATGGGGTGCAGGGCCCAAGGACTTGGGCCATCCTCCACTGCACTCCCTGGCCACAGCAGAGAGCTGGCCTGGAAGAGGGGCAACTGGGACAGAATCCGGCGCCCCACCCGGGACTAGAACCCGGTGTGCTGGCGCTGCAAGGCGGAGGATTAGCCTATTGAGCCACGGCGCCGGCCCGGAAGCTAATTTTATCATAAAGCAAGAGTTAGACTTCTCACATTTCAAAGGCAATTTAGGGGGCAGGTGTTTGACATAACAATCAAGATACTGGTTAAGACATGTGTGTCTCACAGCAGAGTTCCTGGCTTTGATAACCAGCTCTGCTCCTGACCCAGCTCCCTGATAATGCAGACCCTGGGAAGGGCAGTGATGGCCCAAGGAATTGGGTTTCTGCTATGCACATGGGAGATTGAGTTAGCAGCTCTTGGCTTCAGCTTCAATTAGAGATGTTGCAGGCATTTTGAAAGTGAACCAATAAATAGGAGCCCTCTTTCTCTCTGTCTCTCAAATAAATAAATAATAAAAAATTCAAAAAGAACTTACTGCAGTTTTATAAAAAATATCTTTGGAGAGTCAACTTTGTATTGAAGAAGACAAGTTTTATTGAAGAAAGCAAAGCAGAATCATTACGATTTTTCTTTTGCTAATTTCTTTTACTTTGAAAAAAGTGGGGCCTGCGCTGCGGCTCAATAAGCTAATCCTCTGCCTGCGGCGCCAGCACCCCAGGTTCTAGTCCCTGTCGGGGTGCCGGATTCTGTCCTGGTTGCCCCTCTTCCAGTCCAACTCTCTGCTGTGGCCCAGGAGTGCAGTGGAGGATGGTCCAAGTGCTTGGGCCCTGCATCTGCATGGGAGACCAGGAAAAGCACCTGGCTCCTGGCTTCGGATCAGCGTGGTGCTCCAGCCACAGCATGCTGGCCGCAGCGGCCATTGGAGGGTGAACCAACGGTAAAGGAAGACCTTTCTCTCTGTCTCTCTCTGTCTCACTGTCCACTCTGCCTGTCAAAAAAAAAAAAAAAAAAAAAAAAAAAAGAGAGAGAGAGAGAGAAGAAAAGAGTGGGAGGGAGGACAGGATGGGAAGAATATTATGTTCCTAAGTTGGTATATATGAAATGCATGAAGTTTGTATACCTTAAATAAAAGGTTTCTAGGTAAAAAATAATAAAATAAAGATATACTTTTTGTATATGACATACACAGTTGCCTTGACCTAAAAAATAACTCTGTGCCTTTCTAAAGCAATCCATGTGATCTTTTCCCATTATCTAATCAAAATATTTTTATTTTGCAACATTTCAAATATGCATTAAAAGAATATTGGAGGAAATTAAATTTGGCTGGATCTTCACCGATGTCCTTTTTATATGTAATTCTGGTTCTTGATGTGAGTGTGGGTTTTATGTGGTGTGTATAAATATTTATTAGATAAAAATTGGGAGGAGTGTATGTGAGGCATTTCTCAGGCAGTATTTCAAATCCCCTTGGCCTTAGCTATTTGTGAGGCCTTTGGTCACTTTTTATTTGATCCTGGTTGTCACCGGAGTAGCCACATATGGGTAGAATCTGCCAGCCCCACTACACAGCAACTCCCAACAATCCCTTTGCCTCTTGTCCACAGTGGATGCCTCCCTTCCTGGCTTCCCTATAGCTATTGACTTGTAAGAGGCCGTGAGGCCTACGTGGAGTCCCACATGCAGAATCTGTAAGTGTTGTAAGTTGAGTCACCACGGGGAAAACCTTTCACCACTGAGAGCCACAGGTCAGCTGTAACTGATCTCCTTGAGATGCAGTTGTCCATGTGTCCTCTGGGTGGACTGCTTTAAGAGCTCAAGCAGAGTTGTGCTTAACTCCCAAGTTGTGGCCTGTGTGGAAACACACCAGCCAGCTGAAGTTTCCCTTCTTTCTGGGCCTCTATTTCATTTCATCCTTGTTCCCTAGAATTGCACTGTCTGAAAAAAATAGCATTTCAGCTTCAGCTTCATTGCAGCTCCTCAGCCAACTTTCCTATTCAACTGCTCCACGCAAAGGAAGATGAGCCTTGTCTCTAGGGCCAGAATCACAAATAAATAAGCCACACATGGGTCATTTGTGCATGTGATGGGGAATGAGACACATGGAGATTTCTTGTGACTTCTATTTGACATTTTTTGAAGGTTGCTGTATAGTAGGTGTCCTTATTTGTACATTGGGGATGATAATGGATATTCCTCTTATAAAGTTTGATGTGAGTTAAATAACATGTCACAGAGTGCACAGTGCACAGTAATTGCCCTATGAATGATAGCAATTCTTACTTCACAGTGACTTCATTTTCAATGGTGAAATGGAGCAGAGGGTGGGGCCTAAAGAATGTGAAGCTGGAGCAGGGGCAGAACCAGCAGATGTCTCATTAGACTCGGGGCCGTGAACAGTTCTCAAAGACATCTCCTCCACATATTCTTCCTGCTGTGGCAGATTTGGTCCCACACCCCTGCACAATCCTGGCCCTTCTACCTGAACCTGACATCTCAGTGCTTTTCAAAGTGGATCAGCAGGATTAGCATCACTGTGCCAGGTTAGAAACACTGATTACCAGGTCCTCCCCTGACCCGCTGAGTCAGCATCTCTGATGTGGGATTCAGTGGTATTTTTGAAAGCCCTTCAGGAGGTGCTGATGCACACTAGCAATCACTGGTCTAGCCCAGGCCTCTAACTTGGCCTGCCCAGCCCCTCCTCCCATGGCCAATACCTGGGGTCATGCCCAGCACAGGCTCCTCTTCTTCCAGTCTTCACCCTGAGCTCAAAATTTGACATCAACCATGTGCTCTTCTGCAGTGCTGATTTTCATCCCTTGCCCATGGCCTCATTCGAGACCTTGGATCTGACACACTATGTGATTTCTGCTTGTTCTTTGGTATCTATGGAGACTCCAGACAACTCAGCTTGGTGCAGTTTAGTGCCTGGGACCTCCATCTCCCTGGAACAGATGAAGAAGCTAGCATTTCTACTGGGTTGCAATGCCAGCAGGGGGAGTGGCCCTTTACTACAATAGCTCTCAGGCTCAGTCTGGCCCTGGCTCTGCAGCAATGGACTCCATGGCTCTTCCTCTAGGGCCTCACCAAACTTGAGTTCCTCTTGTTTTGACTTCACCCCCATTTCTGTCCCTGACTTCCTGTCTTGGTTCCTAACTCAGTGTCCCATTTCTTCTGAAGCTGAGGTCCTGCCTGATTCTCATTACTCTTAATGCTGGAGTCTCGCTCTTTAGTCAGTGCGTTAGTCTATTAAAAATTACCCCCACCGTTACTGACTTAAGTCATAAGATGCATCCTCTCACACAGCCTCTGAGGGCCAAGTGTTCACAACAGCTGTGCTAAGTGGCTCCCATGAGCTTGCAGTGAAGGTACATACAGAATGGCTGGCCAAAGGGGACTCTGCTCTTCACTTTCTAGACTTCCCTCTGCACCGCTCATGTCCTCATGACATGGCATCTGGCTTCCCCATGCAGTGAGCACTCTGAGAGATAATAATGTATCCTCTTTGAGAGCTCTACCCTGAAGTCATAAACCATCATTTCTGTCACATTTTGTCGGAAGCAATTCAATCAATCCACTCTCAAGGAATTAGGCTCCATTGTTTGAAGGGCGGAGGATCCAAGAATTTGTGGTTATATTTTAAAAACACCATACTCAGGCTTTAGAGAGTTTGTTTCTAACTTTCTCCAAGGTTTTTTTCTTTGTTTGAAAGGCAGAGTTATAGAGAGAGGTAGGGAGAGAGAGGGAGATCAATCTTCCATCTGCTGGTTCACATCCCAAATGGCTGCAATGGCTGGGGTTAGGCCAAAGTCAGGAGTCAGGAGCTCCAACTGTGTTTCACACATGGGCTGCAGAGATCCAAGCACTTGATTCATCTTCTGCTGCCTTCCCAGGCACATTAGCAGGGAGCTGGATCAGAAGTGGAGCAGCTGGGACTTGAATTGGCGCCACATGTGATGCTGGCATTGCAAGCAGTGGCTTTACCCACTGTGCCACAATGCTGGCCCTGGGGAGCTTCTTGATTCACATGTCTGAGCTATTAAGATGCTCTGCTCTGCTGGCCCATCCTGGCAGATTCTACATGCTGGCTTTGTCTATGCTAAGTGTCCTGGCACCACCCACCAGGGGAATTGTCCTACTTATTTGTTTCCAGTACTTAGTCCATGTTGTCATTGGTATTCAAGGGATCATATCTAGTTATAATGATAAATTCAGGCATTTATTAAGCATCTACTATGTGGATTGATCACTCATGCATATCTCCATATTGCCTGTTTCCAGCTTGATGAGTTAGCTATGTCCTTGCACAACCAATACCTTTGCTGATAAGAAATTAACTTGAGTTAATGAATTTTTCCTTTTAGATTATTTATTTATTTGAGAGGTAGAGTTGCAGACAGAGAGAGGGAGAGAGACAGAGAAAGGTCTTTTATCCACTGTTTCATTCCCCAGATGGCCACACCATTCTGGAGTTGGGCCCATCTGAAGCCAGGAGCCAGGAGCTTCTTCTAGATATCCCATGCAGGTGCAGGGGCTCAAGCACTTGGGACATCTTTCATTGCTTTCCCAGGCCATAGCAGAGAGCTGGATCAGAAGTGGAGCAGCCGGGACATAAACCGTCACCTATATGAGATGCTGGCGCCACGGGCAGAGGCTTAGCTTACTATGCCACAGCGGCAGCCCCGAGTTAATGAATTTGAACTTTCCACCTGTTAAGCAAGCTCATGACTGCAGTGTAAAGGTACCCAATTGTTGTGTTATGAAAAGTTACCAGCCCCATGGAGAATGAGTAGTAGTTGAAATCCAGCCCTCACTCCAACTGCATGGTTTGGCTGCAGGTATCTTGAGGGAAGGGAGCCTTTTCTTAATGTGCACAAATGTGCCAAGAATTGCTGAGCCTTAGCCCTGCGAGGCTGTGTCTTACATGGTGACTGTAGAGGCCTGAGTCGGCCAGGCTGCTGTCTGTGTTGTGAAGATGCACTGCAGCAAGTTCCCAGGTACTGGACCTTCCCACGGACCTCCCCACGGACCTCAGCGTGAGCAGGATGCATGAGCTGCAGGGCAGCAAGAAAAATGTACTGTACCGTGGGAAGGCGAGGGCTTTCCATCCTAGGGTCATTGTAGGAAGAGTGATTAATGACCCCACGGGTTGCCTCTCACTGCATATGGACAACTCCCACGTGGGAATGAATGTGGGAATGA
This sequence comes from Oryctolagus cuniculus, assembly GCF_964237555.1. Lineage (NCBI taxonomy): Eukaryota > Metazoa > Chordata > Mammalia > Lagomorpha > Leporidae > Oryctolagus > Oryctolagus cuniculus. Next base: position 148,706,372 of record NC_091435.1, read on the forward strand.
ATGTGGGAATGGAATGCACCTCCTTAGTCAAGAATCAGGTCCGTTAGTTAACACAGGTGCTCTTCAACATTCAGTGTGATGGAGAACCACATATACATCTTGTATTGTTTTAGATTTGGCTCAATACTATACTTCCAACTCTGTCAGAGTACAAAACCCTTAACCAACCTCAGGCTTGCAGATCAGCCAACTTGGGCAAGTGACTGATTGTTCCCACATTTAAATTCTCTGTTTAATTAGCTGAATAAACTTGATTGACTTTTCAACCAGACTCTGATGGTATTGGTTAACAGGGCTGTGCCCAATGTAGGTTAGCAGTGGTCCCAGTTGCTTCTCTTTTTGTTGTATGTGACAGTGATTCAACCTGGTTTTAGAAAAACAGTAGCTTAACTGAAGAACCCAGATTTCATACTGGTTTCAAACATGGCTGGACCCATGTACCAGGTCAAGTTATCAGGAATCGGTTTCTCTCTTGGACCTGCATTTCTCTGTGTTATGTTCTCAAGAAGATTCTCTACATGTGGTGGCAAGACCGAAGGACATTTTTCTTCTGAGCAGTGCTAGCCAAAATCCTGTGATGAAGTCTCATCGTCCTGTCTGTGGACCAGTAATTGTGGCAGGGACAGTAGGCATGTCTGATGTGGCTGTGCCTTCATTCTTTGTGGTTTTTTTTTCTGTGTTTTTAAAAAGTTTTATTTTATTTATTTGAAAAGTGGAATTAGAGAGAAATATCGTCCATCCACTAGTTCACTTCCCAAGTGGCCCCAATGGCCAGGGCTGGGCCAGGTCAAAGGCAAGAGCTAGGAGCTTTTTCTGGGTCTCCCATGGGGGTACACGATTCAAACACTTGGGCCATCCTCCACTGCATTCCCAGGTGCATTAGCAGGGAGCTGGATTGGAAGTGGGGCAGCCAGGAATTGAACTGGAGCCCATAAAGGATGCTGATGCTGCAGTCGGCAGCTTAATCTGCCATGCAACAATGCCGGCCCCCTTTGCTTTTTTCAAGAACAGGGGAGCAATTCCACCCCATTCTAACAACACTAAGATTGGAAGTAGGTGGTTATCCAAGAAAAAAAATGGGTGCTTTTACCAGAAAAGAAGATAAATAGATTATTTAAAAGCAATGTGTTATAGGGGCCAATGTTGTGGTGCAGCAGGTTAAGCCACTGATTGCAATACTGCATCCCATATCAGAGTGCTGCTTCAAGTCCTGGCTGCTCTGCTTCCTGTCCAGCTTCCTGCTGATGTGCTTGGGAGGGCAGCAGAAGATGGCTTAATTATCTGGGTTCCTGCTACCCACATGAAGGACTTGGATAGAGTTGGTGTCTCCTGACTTTGGCCTGGCCCAGGCCCAGCTGTTGCAGCCATTTAGAGTGAACCAACAGATGGAAGATCTCTTTCTCTTTCGCTCTGTCACTCTGCCTTTCAAATAAATAAATAAACTAATCAACCAATCTTTAAAACAAAATAAAAAACATCTGCTGTACTAACTGGATTCACATGTTTTGATTACTCTTCATGGAGTAGAATTGCAGAAAGGGAACTGAGAAAGTGGTAAGGACAAAGCTTGGATTTTTCTATAATCCTGTGGTGGCCACTGGTTATTGGTCACATAGCCTGCTTGGCCCCTTGGGATCTGCAACAGAACTGGGCTCTCTTACATAGCTTGTTTTCCCTTCAGCTCTCAGGGCTCTTGGCAGCATATTGTGGTGTGAGCCTGAAGGGCACTCATGCACATCAAAAATTTTATGGAAAACAGGATCAAAAGTTAATTTCATTTTGGTGTCCCCAGATTTCTGCATCCATATATTTTCATAATATGCATTTTTAAGAATTTTTTGAAGACTGTACATAGGTGTGGAGTTCAAAAAATTTGCATCAAAATAAACTTATCCTTTAATTCCATTTTCACAAACCTTTTCAAAAACTCTCATGAGTTTTAATTTAAAAACTTTTTTTAGGGATTTATTTGTTAGAAAGACCTAGCTACACAGAATGGGACACACACACACACACACACACACACAGGGGAGGGGTGCAGAGAGAGAGAGAGATATCTTCTATGCACTGGTTTAGTTCTCAGATGACTGCAATATATATGGGCCAGGCCAAAGCCAGGAGCCAGGAACTCCATTCAGGTATCCCACATGGTCAGCAGTGTCCCATATACTTGAGCCATATTCTGCTTCCTTCCCAGGCATATTAGTAATAAGTTGTATTGAGAGTGGAGTGGCTGGGTCGCAAACTAGCACTCCCAGATAGAATGCCAGTGTCACAAATCATGGATTAACCTGCTGCACCACAGTGCTAGCTCCTTGAAAAAAAATTATGGCCAAAATAAACTTATTTTTAATTCCATTTTCCATGAAATTTTTGAAATCCCCTCATATATTGGGAAGGAGGAGCAGAGACAGAATGGGTGAGCAAGAGAGAAAAGCAATGTGGACTGACATGGAAAAAATACTTCGGTCACCTTGTGACTAAGGTGTCAAATTTTAGTTGGATAAGAGAATGTTGGTGGGGGTGCCAGATTTAGCAAACAAAAATAGAGGACCCTAGTTACATTTGAATTTTAGATAATAAAAGGACACTTATTTTAGTATAAATATATTCTATTTAAATAATACACGGCAAGCCAACCATGGGAAGATGAGGATTTTTCTTTTCTAGATTTGATGGGTCATCTGATTAGTGTTCCATAATCTGTGAGTGAGACTGACTGCAGCTAGTATCCTAAGACCAGAACCCTGGGGTAGATGCATTGCAAATTCCTGAAACTTCTCACCTGTTTTGTGTTTCTACAAAAACCCCTGGTGGGCTGAAGTGTTCACAGGTTCTTTCTTTCTTCTCATTTATACATATATATGATCATATAAACTTTCTATTGTAGGACATTTCCAAATACACACCAAGGTGTAAAGAGTTGTGATGAACTTCCATGACTGCCTGAACATTTGCCAATGTTTTGCCAACCTTATTTCATCTTTTCTCCTTTCTATACCCTTTATTTTGTAGGAGTCTTTTTTAAAAAATCCCAAACTTCATGTCACCCTTAGAAACCATTTTTTTTTCTTTAGCTCTATATCTCCTCTCCTCTCCTCAAGAATGGTGTCAGACCAATGAGGCTGCTGTAACACAATACCTTAGATTGTTCAGAGTTCTGGAGGCTGGAAGTCTCAGGCCAAGAAGGAGTCCACTATTTTCACTGCAAAGTCCTGCCCAGACCCTGATAACTTTCCAAGAGGTCTTAGCTCTTCCCCCCAAGGAAAGCTCCCCAGGAGAATCCTCTTTCCTCAGCACCAAGTGGGGTATCTGGCCTGATAACATTAGGTGTGCACCCTAGGGGAGGCCCCTTTGCCCAGTGCCAGGTGGGCTCTCCAGTCTGATAGCACTGAGTAGTGACCTATGGGAGAAATTTCACCTAACTCACACTCAGCAAACCCTTTATCCTGGAGGAGGAGGAGAAACAGTGGGAAGAACTGGTCCCCTTTGTTAGTAAAATGGTGCTATCTTACCTGTGGCACCATCTATGCTCCAGATGCCATCCTAGGCTCTGGCCCCTGTTACTGGAGAAAGCAAGAGTTCTTGTTTTCACGAAAGCAAGAATTCAGGCGTGAGATGGAGAATAGTGAAAAGCAAAACAGCAAGGTTTATTAGGGTGGGGACATCTCAAAGAATGGATGGGCACCTCTCCAGACAGAACCTGAGAGAGTGCCCAGTCGCTCAGACTGGGAGAGAGCAAGGTTACATGGTTGAGTGGAGGGAATACACTTGGCCAGGCCAGGCGGGTGGCTTAGCAGAGAGGCAGAGGGCTGAGCGCACAGTCCGGTTGAGGCCAGGAGTTTTTAAGGGGATAGGTCCTGCCTTCCTGCTTCTTCTCCTCCTGGAACAAAGGACTTTTTGGATATAAATACGAAAAATTCTTTTCTGAGTTTCCCCCCTGAAGTTATCAGACAGAGGGAAGCCAGAGCCCACCCCAGTTTCTGATTCAGTAGTTCTGGGGCAGGGCTGACAAATTTGCGTTTCTGCAAATTTCCTGGCAGTGCATTGTTTGTAGTCCAGGGAGTTCCTGGTGAGAACCCCTTATGCAGCACAGATGCTATGGTTATGTGAACTCATGCAAACTGGAAGAAGACCATTTGTCTTCCCAGATTCAATTTCCCCATCCTTAGCCACACAGGCCCTTTCTGTTGTTGGAGATAGGACCAGGTGTTGTGGTCCCCGCAGGTTCTTGGATCCCCCCACCCCCCACAATGAATTGAGGGAGGCCTACACAGACAGCACAGAGAGGCAGCAGAGACTCAGTGTAGAGTGAAGCAAAGGTACACTCCACAAGGCCACAGGAGTGGGCCTCTGAGAGCAGCTCAGCCTGGTTTTCTCCCAGGCACCCTGGGTAATTTGAGGCTGTAACTACAAGAATTTGAAAAATCATGAACATCTCCAAGTTTGCATCCAGGCAGGCCCAACAAAGGACAACACTGTAGTGCATTCCAAATTGCAGCACCTGTCTTCCAGGTGCTAAAATATCTGCTGACTCAGTGATTTCTCATCTCTGTATGCTGCAAGGCCCCATGTTCGATTATGGAAAAGAAGAAGGGTTATTAAATTTCAACACTCTCCTCTCATCAAGCGCTAGAGTCAGGCATATTTGGGGCCCAGCAAGTAGAGCTCTTTCATGAAGCTTGTGCTTATACAAGATTCTTGCTCACAAAAGCTTGTGAACAGCTTCTTTGCAGACTGGTTCTCTGTTTCTACAAGTCAGTACATATAGTTGGGGATAGAAGATGGGCTAGTCTACTAAGGGTTCCTGTGGTTCTGGTTAAAAATGTATAGAATCTCTAGGAAGAATGCCCAGAAACTTTGATTTCTAGTAAACTTAACAGGTAATTCTCATTTAAACTGATCTTGGAAAATTGGTGTTATGTACCATTTGTACCCTTGTGATGGTATGAATGAGGAACCAGAAAAAGAGAATGAGCAGTAAAACTGCTTCCCTAACATTTTGATGCCCTGTGCATGAGGGTACATCAAAAACATCCTGAGAAAGTTAAGTCAAAACTTTACTTTAGGGGCCAATGCTGTGGCGCAGTGAGTTAACGTCCTGGCCTAAAGCACCGGCATCCCTTATGGGCATCAGTTCTAGTCCCAGCTGCTCCTCTTCCAATCCAGCTCTCTGCTATGGCTTGGGAAAGCAGTAGAGGATGGCCCAAGTCCTTGGGCCCCTGCACCCACATGGGAGACTTAGAAGAAGCTCCTGGCTCCTGGCTTTGGATTGGCGCAGCTCCGGCTGGAGCGGCCATCTGGGGAGTGAACCATTGGACGGAAGACCTCTCTCTCTCTCTGCCTCTCCTCTCTCTGTGTAACTCTGACTTTCAAATAAATAAATAAATCTTTAAAAAAATAAACTTTAGTGTAAAAGTTTTGAAATGCACACAGTTATTTTTTTCTAACAAGCATTTCCACGAACTTTTGGAGACTTCTTGATTTGGACATTTCCCATTTCCTTTTATGTTACATATGTGTATGTATATGATCTCTCTGTGTTTGTACATATGTGCTGGGTATCCAAAGCTGACTTTTTAGGAGAGCCTTTTAGATCGCTTAGTATCTAATAAAGGTTGCAAGTGTCTGAATGTGAGACAGTCAAGTAAGTGCTAAAGAAACAGTCGCTGAGTCTGAAAACATCTCTCATGTGATATAAGGTGATTATTTGCTACCACACATGCCAAATCCACAGAATTTAATTAGGAATTAAGGCAAAGGGGCTGAGAGCCTGGAAAGTGCCAGGAGGGGGCAGCAGAGGGCTGCTGAGTGGCTAAAGCAGCCAGGTGAGCTAAGGTTATCATTTAGTCGGAGATTAGCGCAGCAGCCAGGAATTGGCTGTGCCAGCAGTGTCTGCTAAGGACACTTCTAACTTGGACGGGCTGAAATTTAGCACTTAAGTAGGAGAGCTGAGTCCGAAGCAGAGGCAGGCACCCCTGGGGAGAAAAAGCAACATAGCGGGCTAGTGGGTAAAAGGGAGGAATGCAAGTGGGTGAGCCAGGAGCAGGTGTTGGCAGCGGATGTGTCAGAGCGGGAGGTGAGATCTTCAGGAAGCTCAGAGGTGGGTAACCCTCTTGGGAGGGTTATCTTGGCTCACACTACTCTAGGGGTTCACTGCCAGGCAACAGTGTAACACATCCTTATAACCAGAACCATGGTATTTAAAAACCTGGAAACTAATCATGTATTTGAGAAATGTTTTGGTAGTGAGACTTTCACATTCTTTTCAGAAAATGCCCTTGGATGGAAAAACATAGCAACAACTTAAGAGACACGAGGGAGTACACGATTAATATTGCGATTGAGGCACAATCAATACTTGCTCAAGACGTTTCAGTGAAAGGGGAGGTCAACGAAGGCTTCTTCAAGGCTGTGCAAGCTGAGCTGAGCATTAATGATGGGGTTGAGTAGCAGGGAAGGGGCACGCTCACTTGGCCCAGGGAGAAGAGCTCTGTCGTCTGCAGGCCTGTGAGGAGCCTGCCTGGGTGTGTGGTGTTTACTTGCTTGTGAACTCAGTCTGGTTTGGATGCTTTCCAGCGTGCTCTGTTGGGACGGAGTCTAGGGTCTGTCTGTCAGCTGTGTGAGTGCATCATTCACCTAGAGGATGGAAGCACCGCTGCTACTGGTCTTCACAGGTTTCCCAGGGAGCTGATGACGACTGATTCCTTTCAGCTGGGGCACCATGATGTGGTTCTGTGAGGAGGCAGGGTCTGCTCAGTCCCCACCTGGATACAGAAGAATGTTCTCAGACTTTTATGAAGGTGATAAGAGACTTTGTTGAGAATTCCATAATGAGTACCAGGTATGGTTAATTATGCAGTTACATAATCAAGGGCATGAGAGATGTATCTTCTAATGGGCTGGCGATCGTTAAACCCTTAGAATCATGGTCCAGAGGGTCGTTAGGACGCACTGAGTAGCTTTTCTTTGTATATCCTATGTTAGCTTTTTGGTGCTTTTCTACTAATCATTAATAGATTCTTTTCGGCTTTGCTTATGCACTTGTGTCTAAAATACCATTTCCTTTGCAAGTGATTTCTGTAAAAGGCTTCATGCTCTTCCAGTATATTCGGCAAAACATTCGCTTGTACTCATTTGCACTGATAACCCAGCTTGTACTCATTTGCCCTGATAACCCAGCAGCTCTTGTTTCCCTAATGTAGGATTTTTTTTTTTATTTGAAAGTCAGAGTTACACAGAGAGAGGAGGAGAGGCAGAAAGAGAAAGAGGCCTTCCATCTGCTGGTTCACTCCCCAGATGGCCTCAATGGTAGGAGCTGCACCAATCTGAAGCCAGGAACCCTGAGCTTCTTCCAGGTCTCCCATGCAGGTGCAGGAGCCCAAGGACTTGAGCCATTTTCCATTGCTTTCCCAGGCCATAGCAGAGAGTTGGATCAGAAGTGAAGCAGCCGGGACTCAAACGGGCGCTCATATGGGATGCCAGCACTGCAGGCAGTGGCTTTACCTGCTATGCCACAGTGCTGGCTCCCAATGTAGGATGTTTCTAGACATTATTATTACTAACTTGTTGGTCTGAGCACCTTGAAAGAGGCCAAGCTTCACACTAGTGCAAGGGCGGACGGAGGAGTCCTTTGATTTCCGTGAGGGTAACTATATACTGCTTGGGGGTTTTCCCTCTTCCCAATGCACCTCTGCTCTCTGGAGCTGTACCCAAAGAGATGAGACTGAGGTTCCTTTGGACTTTCTCATCTCCTTTGTCAACCCCACCTTGGCTCAGGCTAGAAAGAGAAAGCTTTGGGCTTTCTTCTTCCTTTATGTCTCACCTTCTTTGTGTCCTAGGACAGCAAGCCTCATGCAAGCCCTCAGACATGTTCTGTGGTACATTCACACTCAATCTGCAGCCCACAAACCACAAGCAACAGCACTACCTGGGAATTTATATGAAATGCAGGCTTTCAGGAACTACTTGTCCCGAATCTGATTTTTTAAATAAAAGATTTATTTATTTATTTGGAAGAGAGAGAGAGGGTGCTACATTTCCCAAGTGGCCACAACAACCAGGGCTGGGTCAGGTTGAAGGAAGGAGCCAGGAATCCCATCCAGGTCTCTCATGTGGGTGACAGGGACCCAAGTACTTGGGCCATCATCCACTGCTTTCCCAGGTGTATTAGCCATAAGCTGGATTGGGAGCAGAACAGCTATGACCCAAACCAGCACTGTGATATGGGATGCTATTGGATGCTCTGCAAGTGGTAGCCTAACTAGCTATACCACAATGCAGGCCTCAGAAGCTGCATTTTTTTTAGAAAACTTTTATTTAATAAATATAAATTTCACAAAAGTACAACTTTTGGATTATAGCAGTTTTTCCCCCCGTAACAACCCTCCCACCAGCAAACCATCCCATCTCCTACTTCCACTCCCATCCCATTCCTCATTAAGATTCAATTTTAATTATCTTTGTCTACAGAAGATCAACTTAGTATACACTAAGTAAAGATTTCACCCACACAGACACACAAAATATAAAGTATTGTTTGAATACTAGTTTTACCGTTAATTCACATAGTGTAACACATTAAGGACAGAGATACTACATGGGGAGTAAGTGCCCAGTGACTCCTGTTGTTGATTTAACAATCGACACCATTATTTATGATGTCAGCAATCACCCGAGGCTCTTGTCATGAGCTGCCAAGGCTATGGAAGCCTCTTGAGTTCACAAACTCCAATCTTATTTAGACAAGACCATAATCAAAGTGGAAGTTCTCTCCTCCCTTTAGAGAAAGGTATTGCCTTCTTTGATGGCCCCTTCTTTCCACTGGGATCTCACAGAGATCATTGACTTAGGTCATTTTTTGCCACAATATCTTGGCTTTTCATGCCCGAGAAACTCCCATGGGCTTTTTAGCCAGATCCAAATGCCTCATGGGCTGATTCTGAGGCCAGAGTGCTGTTTAGGCATTTGCTATTGTATGAGTCTGCTGTGTATCCAGAGAAGCTGCATTTCTAAAAACAAGATCCCCAGGTGATTTATTTGCACATTGAGGTTTAAGAATTTCACTTAGACATAGCCCTTAAATAAGTTGATGGAAGTTAAAAAGTTAAGAAATCCCCTTTCTCTTGAAAAAGCTTGTTTTATAAACCATTAAGTTGCTACAAAATCCTCTTTTGGAATTCTGAAGCTATGTACTATTTTCCTTTTTTGTTCTCTTGCTATCATGATGATTAACCTTCTCAAGGGAAAGAGATGTTTCTGGTAGACTATGGGAAGTTCAAAGCAAAAGACAAATTTCCTTAAGCATATTTAATATTATTCCTTCTACACTTTGAAAGAAAGAGAAGAAATTGAGAATTGAGATATATAAAAATGATTAAGGTGGTGAAGATACAATTTGTTATACTTAAATTTCTCATCCATGTCTTTCCTGGTGCTGTGGCATGCAGTTTCCAAGTTAGAAGCAAAGCTAATATATCATATCACTATATCCATGTTTCTTTAAAGTATTTAACCAAAATTCTCTAAAAAGGGAAATTTCATGAACAAATTAGTTTGAAATATGTTGTGAACTATATAATCTTGGAGATTTATAATATAATAAGTATATCACTATAAAGATGCTGCTAAGTTCTGGCAGGAAATCCCTCTAACCCTAACACAAAAATTTTATAACTCATTTGGCCATAGAACCCTGTGTCTTGTCATATCTGTTTGCATGAACAGTGGAGCTTATATTCTCTAGAACATGTTTTGGAACATCCTTGACTAAAATTAGCCCTGTATATTGAATATAAAACAATTGCCGAGTATAGTTTATAGCATCACCAAGCTGCACCTGGTGGTTTCTAATTGTTCCCAACCGACCCAGGGCTCTGTTTACATACCTGCAAGGGCAAGGGGCTGTAGAATCTATAGAACTCTGTTTAGGCAGTGCCTCCACCACCCATGCCCCTGACCTGGACCCAACTCCTATGAATAGATATCTGATTTTATATCCAGTCCTTGTTTTCTGCCTATTTGATCAGCCAGTTCAGTTGACCCCATTGATTGTCTGCTTGCTTCTTTTTCAGTTACACCCCAGATGACATCTCTTTGTAACTGAAAACCAGACACAGTAATGAAGCCTACATTTCTCACCCATGACCCAGCTCAGGCTCCCAGGATGGATTCCTGAGACTTCTGCACAGCAGCCGGAAGGTAGAACAATCACTAAAGTTAGTTTACTTTGATGAGTGGGCAGTGGTCACCTGCCAATGTCTGCAAGTGGCGAGTATGTGGCTTAGCAAACCCTGGAGGAATATACATGGTGAACAAAGGAGTGCTGTGTTATTTCCCATCATAGTCCTGGAGACATTTTTAAATTCTGTGTGAGACCAGATTTGCAATTTCAAATTCTTTCTGGTAATATTGTCAAGATGAAGCACACAAGTACTCAGAGAATGGGATCTGAAATGTTCTTTCCTCTTTTTCTCTTGCAGTAGAAAGTCTTGTGTGCACTGTATTTGAAAGCCAAGCCTCATTCCATGGTTATGCATATGGCTAATTGTGTGTATAGATGAACAAGAAATGTATTCCATGGAGCTAGTTTTGGTAGATACTAGTCAGAGAGAGTCTTGCAATCAAAAAAAGTTGGGACCTGCTAGGGATGGTGATTGAAATATTTGTGGGAACAAGGAGGAATGCCAGAAAGCCAGTGGGTGGTCAGAGGGTAGTTGGAATCACATGTCCTGCTCATGCCATGGCCCTGAGGTGCATGGGATGCCCCTGGACTTGAGTTTGGCCATGTGTTTTATTTTGGCCAATGGGATGCGGCAGACTGATGTGAGAAGAGATTGAAATGTACTTGTATAAGAGCTTCCCCTAAGTAACTGCTGTCTTTTTAGTCTGGGTATCAAAGGTGATGTGAGCCCATCGATAGCTCAAAGTCACACCCAGTCTGAAGCACAGGAAAGCAGTAGACCCCAGTCTAGATCACTCAAATTGTAGTCAGCCTGCAGATTTGTGGGTGGGAGAACAAATGGTTTCTGTGAACAATGGAGTTTTGAGGGTTGTTGTTAGGCAGCACTGTTGTGTCAATAGCTGCCTGGTATGCTAGGTTAAACAAAGTTAAATGGGTTTCTTTAAGATGGTCTTGGAGGGAATGACATTTCCCACTGGACCCTTATTTTTCAGAACACTGTATGATATCAAGGTAGGTTGAGGTAGGACAAGCCCATTCCTCCTCTCCCACACAATGCAGTGCACAGGAAGCCCATCTTGCAAAGGACTGCTGATATAATTGGTGGTTATTGGATCACAGTGTTAGGAAGAATCATTTTGGATATGGAGAGGGGAAAGGGAAAGGTGAAACTTGGAGACTGCTCCATATTTTATCATCAGTCACATAACTGTTCCTATGAGTATCCATAGCAAATATTCATTCTTTGGGAGATGGATACAAAGGGTGACGTTCAATGGGGGCTCATACACAATCTGAAGTGGGGAGGTGTGCAGCTGTGAGGAACGCAAGCATGAACCTAAGAAGTGTTACAACAAACAATCTGACTACTGTGCCCTTTAGTCACTGGGGGACATACATTCCCTTCCTAAATTTACCTAGTGCATCTCTTCTTTCCTTCCCTCCCTCCCTCTCTCCCTCCCTCCCTCCCTTCCCTTCGTTCCTTCCTTCCAAAAATTTATTTATTTATTTATTTGAGTGGTAGAATTAGACAGAGAGAAGGAGAGAGAGAGAAAGGTCTTCCATCTGCTGGTTTTCCCCCCACATGGCTGCAACAGCCAGAGCTGGGCCCATCTGAAGCCAGGAGCCAGGGTTTCTTCCAGGTCTCCCACACAGGTACAGGGGCCCAAGCATTTCGGCCATCTTCCACTGCTTTCCCAGGCCATAAGCAGAGAGCTGTATCTGAAGAGGAGCAGCCGGGACATGAACCTTTGTCCATATGGGATGCCGGTGCCACGGGCAGAGGCTTAGACCCCTATGCTGCAGCTCCGGCTCCTAGTGCATCACTTTCTTATATGAGGGCTAGAATGGAGCCACAACCTTGCTGGGAGAAGTCCCCAGCCTTGTGAAGGTCTGAAATGAGTGACCCTGCCTCACCCTGCTGGATATACCAAGGAGAAATGCTGCATTTCCCTCCTGAGCTCTTGAGTTTTTCCATCTGTGCTTGCTTTTGCTTTTGAAATGTTTTATATCAACCACAATGCCTTCTGAAGAAAACATGTATTTCTGATATTTTTCCACTGCATATCTTGCTCAAGAACTTGGGTGTAAGTGTTGGGTTGGCAGACCATGGGCTTTCATCATCTTTCTCTATCTCTTTCCTCTTCACAGACAGGACAAAAAATAGTGGGATGCTCTTGTGAGCTAAGTTTCACCCATACTAACTTCTACCCTATTTTGCAAATCCTACATTTGCTTCTGAATTTTCTACGAAAGACAGGCTATTGGGGAAAAATCCAATTGCAAAATAACTTGCACAAATTAAACATATAACTTGACTAAATGCAGAAAGCAAGTTAAATTTGCAAGGTAACTATCACTGAGACATAAGACATTGACTATTGCTGGTGCATCAGAAGGGTAGTCTGTACATTGAGCACTGTGGTAGGGTAGCAGGGATAATAATGAATTCAACTCTACACCAATGAAACACCCATCATCTGCACAATAGCCTTACTGCATTTTTGTGCATTTCAAACTTTAATGATGCTGCCTAAAAATATGGCCCAGATTTCTTCCCTTTTGTGAATTGCCCAAGTTCTGTGCAGCTCTCTTTCTTCTAGAATGTCTGCAGGTAGTGCATTTAAGCTGGGACAGAGTTCCATATGAAGTCTTCCTGCTGTTCATGATCCACTTAATTGCCAGCTTTGCTAGGTCACCTATCAGGTAACCCCAAAACTTTTCAAAAGAAACAGCCAGAGTCCTAGGGAAAGATTTGACTGTTGCCAGCATGTGGCTGCATTTTCCTGCCTTTCCAATGACTTCATTTTTCAGATTTGCCAAGACAAAGCAGTCCTGGGAGCCTTCTGTCCCCTCATTTCATAGGGAGCAGTTTCTCCAGAGACTGGGGGAACAGGAAGAATGTGAGCAGAGAGTTCTGGCTGCTAATTTAAACATCTCTATCTTAAATTCTACCCTGTTGGCTCTCCCGAAATATGAAATCTAATTAGATAATTTTCTGTCTGATTTGCTCCCTAGACCTTATGTGCCTTTGAATCCTCTCATTTCGTTCAATGCCTAATGAGTGGGATTGGGTTCATGCTTATCAGATGATCTTTAAGGTCTGAAAAGCCATTTCCACAGTGAATAAAAATCACAGGTAACTGTTCCAATTGGCAGAATGTGAGTAACTTTCTTCCAAAGCAACCCAAAACAGTCTCTGGGGTAACATTCCCTTTGAATTTGTTCTTACTTTCAGTATCTAAAACAGGGAAGCTTTCTGATCAAACAAACAAAAACAGCACCAAGAAAAAAATGGAATCTGTTTAATATGTTGAAGGCTTTCGATGTGACCCAAACACCAATACAAAAGTAGATGATTATAGATGCTTCTTCTGTTGCATCTTTATGAGAGTAATATCTTGCATGGCCTAATGAGCTATTAACAGGGCAACTTATTTATATGTGCGCTGTGTTGTATCTCATGAAGTCACAAGGTTAGATTTGGGTTGTTTTGGTTTGGCCTCCCATCTTTTCAACTCACTTTTCAACCAACTCTCTAGGGGACTTTATTGGTACAATTCTACTCTCTGATTCCAGAGTAAAATCTGTTATCTAAGCTAGTCAACCCACTGCATGCCTTCTGGCCACCAAAATGAGGTTTTGTCTTTGTTTTTAAAGATTTATGTATTTATTTGAAAAGCAGAGTGACAGAATGAGAGGGAGAGACTGAAAGACGTACAGCTCTCTCATCCACTGGTTTACTCCCCAAAGGCCCATAACAGCCAGGGTTGTGGCAGGCTGAAGCCAGGAACCAAGAACTCCACCCAGGTCCCCCATACGGATGGCAGGGACCCAAGTACTCAGGCCATCATCTGCTGCCTTTCCCAGTTGCTTTAGCAGTGGATGCGAAGTACAAAAACCTGGACTATAACCAGCACTCTCATATGGGATGTGGGCATCGCAAGCAGTAGTTTAATCCCCTGTGCCATGTCGCCTGGCCCTGGCCAACAAGATGAGATTTGATTGGGATATAGGTTGATTACCAAGCTTCAGACTGTTACTGAGACATGGGATATAAGCAAGCATTTTTTCTGTTGACCTTGAATTGAAGAGATTGTAGATCTTTGCACTGTTGGAGCCGTGTTGCCCTCATGAGAATGCTAGGATGGGGGTTAATACCTGGAAGGCAGAACCAAGAAACAAATGGAAGAGGAGTTTCTTGGAAAAGCTTTGAAGCCCTGCTTATTCTGTATCTGATTTTCTCCATGGAGTTTTCAATTATGTAAAACAATAAATTCCCTTTTTCTTAAACCACATGGATTATAGTTTCTGTTACTTGCAAGCAAATAACACTAAACATGCCAATCCAGAGAGCTACTGTTCATGCTGGGAATGATCCGGAGAGATGTCCCCTTCCAATATCCTATTTATGGGAGGAGCGAGGCAGGGTTGGATACTCAGATGGCACCTGTCACACAGTCTGCTGCTAGTGGAAGTACACGGAACATCTGGGCCTCTTTCCTTTCATGCCTTTAAATTGAGAGCTCTATTCATCATTAGGCGATGAGATACATTTAAGGAAGTTGCTTCAGCATTTACATTTGTTTTCCTTTAGTAATGCCAGTTCTGATGCCAGTTCTTACTTTTATTTCTAAAATAAAATTGCTTGCAAACTAAAACAAATAAACAAAAACAAGACCTTGTCAATTTGACGTTGAAGCTGTATGACAGGCCTGTGATCCTGGCCTCTGTTGCCTCCCTGGGGCCCACCTTCTCCAGTGACCTCTAACCTGTCCTGGCTCTCAGATCTATGGGGCTGAGCTCTCTCCTATCTCACCTTGAGTGGACTTCTATTGGGAGAGGTGCCTTCTTGCTTTGCACTGGCCTCAAGGCACCCACACTCCAAGGTGAATGCAAGTCTGATCTCCAGCCCCACTTCCCTTCTGCCTCTCTGAACTTGTCTCCCAGGAATCTCTGCATGCGGTTTAAACTCTGGTTCTCCTTTTGCTCTTTGCTTCCATTCTCTTTTGCCTCACTAAAGGATGTCTATGTCTATTTTCTTGCAAAGATGGTTTGGAACTCCTCTGACCACATTCCCTGGTAGTCTAGAATATTTCTTTCTCACAATAGAGCAATGATTCTACTTGCTACCTCCTGAATACTTCAGCTTCTACGGACATCCTGAGGGCCTAATTCATAGACTTAAGGAAATTGATAGATTTAAGGAAATATGAGCCAATCTTTAAAAATCTATAGATTTTATATCACAGATATCCGGTTATAGGCAACTCTTGAAAAAGTTAGGTAACCTTGCAATACTGTTTCCCTAGTCTCATCTTTCACAAATGTGAATGTGAGTTTCTGGTGCCCCCTTAGGGTAAATTTGCTACAGCTCCTAAGATCCCCTGGGTTTTCTGCATCCTCTGTGTTTGCTACAGCCCCAGGCACCCAGCTTTGTCATACACTTCCCTTAACTGCCTGTCTGGTGCTTCTCTTTAGTTTGTAACCTGTTTCCAAGTTCAACTATTCTCATCCCACTCACATCTCAAACATGTATTATATTCCTTATCCTCAAAGAAGATTTATTTTTGAAGTTCTAGGGCACAATTCAGAGTGTTCATAAACTGTTCTAGTTGTTTGTAGCTTTTTATTTGTGTATTGTGTGCATACATGCCAATCTATTTTGGAGTATAAGTCCCTTGACTTGTTAAATGCTTAGAGATGACTCTTGAATCCATGTTTATGAGGTAGCTATTATGTGCCAATAAAGTATATTATAAAGTTCCTAAAAAATGGTTCAAAGACCACTGATCTCGGAAACACCAGCGATTGCTCTGTTAATGCTTGTTAACTATGCAGATTTCCAGCTCCCACTCCAGACAGTCTAACACATTTTGTATGAAACCCTGGAATCTGCATTTTGTATATACTCACCTGTGAGCAGCTCTTGTGAGTGGGAACTGGTAGTATCACTCATGCTAGAGGCAGTGACCAAGGTCTGAGCAGAATAATGAAAGTGGGTCCCCAAAGAAATAACCCTGAGCAGTTCTGTTGGCCAGCATGTGCACGCTGGCCCACACAGAGATGGGACAAGCCAATCCATTGGGAGTGGGGAGTAGCTGTGTTGTGTTGAGTTCTCTGGGATGCAGTCTCTGAGATTTGAATGCAGAAAATGTACTGGGGAGTGCTGTGAGCATCAACCCATGTTGGGAAATGACGGGAACATGACTGGAAAGAGAGGAACAGACCTGCCAAGGAGCCACAAAACAAAGGCCTTAGACCATATTCAAGCCACAGTGGATCTGGCATGACCTTTCAGAGTTGTTCTAGATTGAGTCAAGTACCTTTGTAGTCCCAGTCACCAATCACTGGGTGGGATATGGGCTGCCTTCGGGAAGATGAGGTACACTTTGGCCAAGGTGGCTGTCTTCAGCTCATCGTATTAGCCATGGAGGTACTCAGCCAGTAGCTGTCAGTCTCACAACTTCTAGCACCTACATCTATGAGCATAGTCTTGGAGGGGAGGATCTAGACAGCTGGGCTTGGCACACCAATGGGCCAAATACAATCTTCCACATGTTTCAGTAAACTGAAACAAAGCCGTGGTCATTGACTAATGTGTCAGCTATGGCTGCATTCCTGCTATCACTGCAGAGTTAATTAGCTGTGCCTAAACTATTTGCTGTCTGGCCTTTAACACAAAGCTTCCACAGACAGCTGATATGGAAGCCGTCCAATCCAGAATGTCTCTTCCAACACAGTATTTTTGGTGGCACTGTGCAGATACTGGGCTAGTCAAGGGAGGAAAAGGGAGGGAGGGGAGTCGTGGGGGACATTTCTGCTCAGGCAGGCGATCTCATTAGAAGATGTGACTCAAGCCCTCCAGGCTAAGGAGGTAGCCTCCGTAAACCCACAAGAGGATCTGCACCCTCCGCTCAGAGGTTCTCTTTCCTTTCCAAGATGGGGCAAAGAAGAACTTTCGTGATTGCGTTCACGGAGATGGGATGATCCTGTTCATGAGTGGCTTGCATTTTCCAAGGTTTTGTTTTTTTAAGATTTATGTATTTATTTGAAAGGCAGAATACAAAGAGGCAGAGAGAGACAGAGGGAGAGAAAGAGAGATAGAGAGAGAGAGAGGTCTTTCATCTGCTGGTTCACTCCCAAAATTACTGCAACAGCTGTAGGTAGGCCAATCCAAAGCCAGGAGCCAAGAGCTTCTTCCAGGACTCTCACCTGAGTGCAGGGGTCCAAGGACTTGGACCATTTTCCGCTGTTGTCCCAGGCACATTAGCAGGGAGCTGGATTGGAAGTAGAGCAACTGGAACTCGAACTGGTGCAAGCAGTGAGTGACCTTACCCACTATGCCACAGCACTGGCCCCATTTTTCTGTTTTTAAAACTCTCTTGCTTCAGGAGGTCAACACTGAGGTTCTGCAAGTTAAGCTGCAGCCTGTGATGCCAGCATCCCATATGAGAGCTGATTTGAGTTTCAGCTGTCGCACTTCCAATCCAGTTCCCTGTAATGTGCCTGGGTAGCAGCAGAAGATGGCCCAAGTAATTGGACCGTTGAACCCACATG
The DNA here is from genome assembly GCF_964237555.1 of Oryctolagus cuniculus. Lineage (NCBI taxonomy): Eukaryota > Metazoa > Chordata > Mammalia > Lagomorpha > Leporidae > Oryctolagus > Oryctolagus cuniculus. The sequence continues at coordinate 148,724,112 of NC_091435.1, forward strand.
GGAGACCTGGATGGAGCTCCTGGCTCCTGAATTTTAACCTGTCCCACCCACAACCATTGCTGCCATTTTGGGGGGTGAACCAGCAAATTGAAGATCTCACCATCTCCATTTCTCCCTGTCAATCTGCCTTTCAAATAAAATAAATATTAAAGAAAAACTCATTTGCTTCAGGAAAAGATGATGGTTAGCTCTGACTGTGTTTACATGGGGTCTTTGAAATAAAGAGCTTGAGGTAGCCTGGAAATCTAAGGTCTATACCAGCAGAAGGAGAAGGCTCTAGCAGTGTTGTGACTCAAAGTCTCTAGGGAGAGAGAGGCACATTTGGAGGTCCAGTCTACCCAGATGTGCATTTGGCAAATAAGATGTCCTAAGCTCCAGTAAGAGCTTACTCATTTCAGTGGAGTTTGTGGTGCTCCTTTATCATCCACTTAAAATAGGTAGTTTCTATAACAACGTTCCTAACTTAAATAGATGCATGCTCCTCTCTTTGTTATGGAGGAAAACAATGTTTCAAAGGCTCCTTTCTGCTTTGCTAATCACTTTCAAGACTAAAAAAGATGTTCTGACTCACAACAGTGCAGGGGACTGAGCCTGCCTCGCTAAGGCCTCTCCATGAGCTCTGAATCACTGTTTTGGAGGCAGAACCCGGCCATCTCCAGAGAGAGAAATTCACTTCCCTCTGGGTTGCAGTGCAGTTAAGGGCACTTGGAATCTTGGGCCTCAGCTGAGACTGCTAAAAATGGAAGACACTCAGACTGTTTCATGACCATTAAGATCCTTTCAATAGGAGAATGGGAGGGGCCAGTGCTGTGGTGCAGCGGGATGAGCCACCGTCTATAGCACTGACATCCCGTATTTGTGCAGGTTCAAGTCCCAGCTGCTCCAAATCTGATCCAGCGCACTGCTAATGCTCCTGGAAAGACAGCAAAAGATGGTCCAAGTCCTTGGGTCCACGCACACATGTGGGAGACCGAGATGAAGCTCCTGGCTTCAGCATGGCCCAGCCCTGGCCGTTGTGGCCATCTGGGGAGTGAACCGGTGGATGGAAGATCTATCTTTCTCTGTCTCTCCCTCTCTCTCTGTAATTCTTTCAAATGAATAAACAAATCTTTTTAAAAACTGGGGACAAGAGGGAAGGTTCTGAATGCCATGTAAGCCTGCTGAAAGGCAAAGGCAGCATTTCTGAAGTCACAATGAAAGGTCATTTGCATCTGGATCATTTGGAGACCTTATTTAAAAAAATGTCTCCTGGGCCCCCACTGAATTTTTTCCAGACCAGATACCATGAGAATGGGACCCAGGAAGTTTTGTAAAAATAAGCTCTCCAGCTGGCTCCAAAGCATACAAATTTGAGGACCAATGACTTAACATATTTGCTCTGTTGCTGTCAATCCCATCCAGGGGAAAATGTATTTATATGGCCATCAGGGACAATTTTTTCAGGACTGGGCTTGTGGTACAGTGCGTTAGGCTGCTGTGGCAGACTCTAGCATCTCACATGAGCACTGGTTGGAATCCTTGCAGCTTCACCTATGATTCAGCTCCCTGCTAATGTGCACAAGAATCAGCAGAAGTCAAGGGACTTGGGGCCCTGCCACCCACATGGAAGACCTGGATCAAGTTCCTGGCTCCTGACTTCAGCCTGGCCCCAGCCCTGGTTATTGTGACCATTTGGGAGTGAATAAGTAGATAGAAGATTGATCTATTTCTCTCTCTCTCTCTCTGCAATTCTGCCTTTCAATAAATCAATCTTAACAGAACTATTTTGTGGAGGAGTAAAATCACAACAATGACCTTGCCTTTGGATAGGTTTGGTAATTTAAGGATGTGGTGGTGATATCATTAGAGTTTATGATTTTTATGTGTGTAAACCAAAGATCTGTCATTATTTTCAAATTCACTCAACAAACATTTAAACATTTACTGAGCACTTACTATGTTCTAGGTAATGGGCTAGGCTCTATGGGAACCAAGACTTTTACAAAGAACCCTTACCTACAAGGAATTAATGAACTATTTCCATTTCACAGATGATAGTCTGAGGCTCACAGATGTTAAGTAGCTTACAAAGGTAGGCTGAGGGTAGATAGCAGAACCAGGACTTGATTCTGAACTCCTGATTCTTGGTCCAGTGTACTTTTGAGTTCATCTTCTATTCTCTTATTTTCAGTTGTATATAAGGCCCTTTGATAAATAGAATTGGCCTGGAACATGCTAAAAGCATAAAGACTCATACCCGGCACAGCTTTGTACCTTTTCTGCCATGACCAAATCATTAGAGTTGGAATTGATTCTGACTATGTGAGTCCCTCAACATAATCATGTTTGAGACTAGAGACAATTTTGGCTGAAAAGATTCTTTAAAATGAGGATCTTTGGATAATCTCATAAATAATTTCTCTTACAAGAGATTATGGAAGAATGGATAAAGAATGCTTGCCATATATACACAATGGAATATTGCTCAGTCTTAAAGAAGAGAGAAATCCTAGCAACACAGATGGAACTGGGTGACATTGTTTATTTTTTAACTTTTATTTAATAAATATAAATTTAATAAATATAAATATAAATATTAATTTAATAAATATAAATTTCTGAAGTACAACTTATGGATTATAGAGGCTTCCCCCCAAAACCTCCCTCCCACCCACAACCATCACATCTCCCGCTCCCTCTCCCACCCCTTTCACATCAAGATTCATTTTCAACTATCTTTATATACAGAAGATCAATTTAGTATAGATTAAGATTTCAACAGTGTGCACCCACACAGAAACACAAAGTATAAAGTACTGTTTGAGTACTAGTTATACTGTTAATTCACATAGTACAACACATTAAGCACAGAAATCCTACATGGGGAGTAAGTGCCCAGTGACTCCTGTTGTTGATTTAACAATTGACACTCTTATTTATGGCGTCAGTAATCACCTGAAGCTCTTGTCATGAGCCTCCAAGGCTATGGAAGCCTCTTGAGTTCGCCAACTCTGATCTTATTTACACAAGGTCATAGTCAAAGTGGAGTTCTCTCCTCCCTTCAGAGAAAGGTACCTCCTTCTTTGATGGCCCATTCTTTCTGCTGGGATCTCACTCACAGAGAATTTTCATTTAGGTCAGTTTTTTTTTTTTTTTTTTTTTTCTGTCAGAGTGTCTTGGCTTTCCATGCCTGAAATACTCTCATGGGCTTTTTAGCCAGATCTGATTGCCTTAAGGGCTGATTCTGAGGCCAGACTGCTGTTTAGGACATCTGCCATTCTATGAGTCTGCTGTGTATCCTGCTTCCCATGTTGGATTGTTCTCTCCTTTTTAATTCTATCAGTTAGTGTTAGCAGACACTAGTCTTGTTTATGTGATCCCTTTGACTCTTAATCCTATCATTATGATCAATTAAGAACTGAAACTGTTCACTTTGACTAGTGAGATGGCATTGGTACATGCCACCTTGATGGGATTGAATTGGAATCCCCTGGCACATTTCTAACTCTACCGTTAGGAGTAAGTCCGATTGAGCATGTGCCTAACTGTACATCTCTTCCTTCTCTTATTCCCACTCTTATATTTAACAGGGATCAGTTTTCAGTTAAATTTAAACACCTACAAATAATTGTGTGTTAGTTAAAGAGTTCAACCAATAGTATTAAGTAGAACAAAAAAATACTGAAAGGAATACAGTAGTAAGTTGAGGGCTCAGTATGGCGGAATAGGGAGGAAGCTCACTGATAGTCTGGGAAAAGATAGTTTAATAAAAGTGGAAATACTGTAGTCTCAGGGAAGAGTTAGAGAAAAAAACTGCGGAGGAAACTCTTCCGGAATTAGTGGGACATGGTGGACTTACTTAGGGGCATGGGTGCCCACAGCTCGGGACCCCAGCCACCGAGTCTACACACCAACGCTGGAAAGGGAGGTGAGGTGACATTGTTTAAAGTAAAATAAGCCAGGTACAAAAATACAAATAGTTCATGTTCTTGTGCAAAAGTGGAAGTTAAAAAATGTTAATTTCATGACAGTAGAGAGTAAAGTAGTGTTCACTAGAGGCAATAAGGGTAGCAGGGGAGGGAGAAAAATAGATGTTGGATCCTGGGAACCAAAATATAGTTGCATAGGAGGAATAAGTTCTAATGTTCTACAGCACAGTAGGGTGAATAATTTAGCAGTTTAAAATGATTCATAGGGGGCTGGTGCTGTGGTGTAGTGGGGAAAGCCATCAGCTGCATTTCCAGCATCCCATATGGGCACAACAGGAGTCCTGGCTGCTCCTCTTCTGATCCAGCTCTCTGCTATGGCCCGGGAAAGCAGTAGAAGATGGCCCCAGTCCTTGGGCCCCTGGACCCATGTGGGAGACCCGGAAGAAGCTCCTCGCTCCTGGCTTTGGATCGGCACAGCTCCGGCCGTTGTGGCCATCTGGGCCATCTCTCTCTCCGACTCTCCTTCTCTCTATGTGTAACTCTGACTTTCAAATAAATAAATAAATCTTTAAAAAAATGATTTATAGAATTAGAAGAGAGGAGTTTTAAGGTTTCCAGTACAAATAAATACCAAATGTCTACTGAGATAGAAATACTAATTATCCTGATTTGATCATGAACATTGTATACATTTATCAAATTTTTATAATGTACCCCATAAATACGTACAATTATTATGTGTCAATTAAATTTTTTTAAAAAATGTCATAGTAAACAGCGTCAAATACTATAGTGATGTTGAGAAAGAGGAAAATGGAATGAAGCCAATGGATGTGGGACTTAGGAGGCCCTTGGTGACACTGGTGTGAGTGGCTGCTGTCCAGTGGTGTGGACAGATGTCAGAAGGGAGCTGAGAGGAGTGGAAAGTTCGTGTGAAGCTGTCAGATCATCACAGTACACGAGGGAAGGCAAATGGAGGGAACTGAGGTAGGGAGCAAAACTAGGCCAAGAAACAGAGAAATTGAGCACAAGAAGTGGTGGGTTGGAGCTGTTTCCAGAGATGCTGAGCAACACCTGGGAGCTGATGTTTGCAGGTGCCCGAGTGGGCACATCAAGCCTCATCAAAGAGGCCGGGGCTGCACAGACAGTTCCAAAGCTGACTTTTTCTTTCTGGAGCTGACCTTTGACTTAACCTGACCTTGACTCCTATCTGTACTTGCCCTTCAGAAGCCAAACACTGGGACTGGCACTTGGTGTAGTGATTAATTTGCTGCTTGGGATGCCCACATCCCACGCTGGAGTGCCTGAGTTTGAGTTCCAGTTTTCTACTAATGTGTACTCTGGAAGGCAGTAGCTGATGGTTCAAGTACTTGGGTTCCTGCCATCATGTGGGAGGAACAAATTGAATCCCCAGCTTTGGCATGGCCCACACTGAGCTGCTGCAGGCATCTGAGGGAGTGAACCAGTGAATATAAGATATTTTTCTTTCAATATTTAAATAAAAATGAAAAGAAGTTAATCATTGTGTTTCTATGGCATCATGTTGCTTGGCATCTACCACCAGAGTGGGCTATGGGTTACATCTCTCTATGAAGATTTTGCTATACATGAAACCATCCTGGATTTAATAGACTAAAATGAGTACCATTAATTCAACTTGCACTTTTATGAGTTAAATGGGTAGGGCTAGCCTCGTGTATATATCTGTGGTAAGTTGATGATTTTGTAGGAGGTTCTATTTCTGGGACTTGGCTGGCTGTTGGTTGAGGCAATGGTTAGCTGAGGGTAATTGGGCCATGTGTCTCATGTTAGCCTGTGGGCTAGCCTGGGCTTGGTTATATTTAGGTGGTGGCTTGGAAATATTCTTAAAACTTGGGTCAAAGCCTCTTCAAGTGTACACTTCAAAACTGCTAAAATGTCACTTCTGCCACATCCTCTTGGCCAAAATAAGTCACGAGCCAAGTCAGACTCAAAAGGTTGAGAAATAGATTTCTGGTGCAAAGTCATACTGCTGATAGGTATGGATGCAGGGAAGGGATTGACTGGGGTCATGTCTTGCCAACAATGTATCCAGTTGCTCTTCAATGAGTAGCTGGAGCCCAATACACTGGAATGTAAGTCATGTAATGCCATTGTCCCAGAAAATCAACTCCTTTTGCCAGAGGACTATGGTTGTCCAGGTATGGGCAGAGGGAATTGGTGACAGCAACATAATTGCAACCTCACTGCTTGGATTTGGCCCAGAGACCAGGCTTCTTTGTTGGGATTATCCTAAATATACTCTGTAGTCCTTCAAATTCAAAACATTTCAGTAATTGCTTGCTACCCAAGGGAACCAGTTCTAGGAGGAATGTATAGCATGGCAGGAATGAACAATACAAAAGAAGCAATCAAGTTTCATGACTTCTGGGAACATCCAACACAGAAATGTCATCTCTGTACTAGTCCCTGATCTCCTTCTCAGGGGATGACCAACAGCCTCATAGAAGTGAGGTAATTAAGCTGTCTACTCCCTAGGTGATGACCATGACAAGACTTAATATGTAAAGAATGTTGCCTTCCACTTTCACTGTTCCTGTGCTGATGGGAGCTGCCTTTAGGATTTCTTTGTAGTTGAACAAAGCTGGTGATGACCCCCCGTGTACTCAGTGAACCCCCTCCATGGGATGGTCCTTGAATACCAAACATGCTGTTCTTTCTTCACATGGTGTGCAGCCAACATTAACATTCTTCCCGTGCCCATTATGAGAAGTACAAATGAATTACAGAATGCATAATTAAGTGCTTCATCTTTCAAATGCTGAAAAAATTAACTAAGCGTTCTTCCCTTTGAACTTAATTTACTATTGGTAATTAGCAACATGATATGCTTTGAAATGGGAGGGGTGACTTTAAAGCACACCTTCTACCTTCTCAAACATAGTCAATAGTTGGAAGCTCAGGAAGGGTTTTAGAAAGAGAGTTGATTGGAAATCAACTATTGTTTAGTTTTCATTGGGCTGGTAGAGTATATCCACCCTGCCTCTGGACAAATCAAGAGCCTAGGTATATGGTACATAAGATAGCAGCTACGAACAGTCATGTAGCATTGTACAGTGAGGGAAGCTTGTTTACATTCAGATCTTATTTAGAACTCATAACAAGCCTGGAAGGAAGGTATTTTTATTCCATCTGACATCTTGTTACCATGATGCTCGGGGAGTTTGCTTAACTCACAGAAACACTGCTGGGAAAGGGTAAGGGAGGTCTTTGGCCAGGGTTAGTGCCATCCCAGAACCACATGTACTTGCTCCTATAACACGTGCAAGAGGATTCAGATGGAAAAGTCCTGTTTGGGGCATGCCTTGGGGTACCCAGATCACCCCTAGAATTCTGCAATTTTTTTACATGACCCTGAAGTTTATTGGTTATCATTGCTCCACAGACAAAGGCAGGATATGGCAGCACACGGAAGATAGGCAAACTCACCCATTAAAGACATCAGAGGCACATCCCCAACTCGTCAGTTTGCTGAGGGCCAATTCTTTGCCAAGTGTTGGGGAAGAGCAAATTTTCTTAAGTGAGTTCTACAAAATGATTTTAGTCTGAGAAAACTGGGAAATACTACATGTTCCAATTCCCATGCAACGTGTTTGCACATTAAACATTCTGAGAAACCCAGCAATAAAAGAATAGGCCTAACTTTGTTTACTCCTAATTACTTAAACTTCTTGGGTGAAGAACTCACTTTCTGTTTCCTAGCAGTTAGTGTTCCTGTGCAATGTCTGTATGAACAGCTGTACTAGGGAAGTTGGAACTGAGAACAAATCCTGATACCCAGAGTTTCTCCTGCTGCCTATTCATTTGGTAAATCATAACAGATTTTCAGAGATGATGTTAAACTAAATTTTTTAAAAAAGATTTATTGATTTATTTATTTATTTGAGAGGTAGAGTTACAGATAGTGAGAGAGAGAGAGACAGAGAGAAAGGTCTTCCTTCCGTTGGTTCACCCCCCAAATGGCCGCTGCGGCTGGCTCTGTGCCAATCCAAAGCCAGAAGCCAGGTACTTCCTCCTGGTCTCCCATGTGGGTACAGGGGCCCAAGCACTTGGGCCATCCTCCACTGCCTTCCCAGGCCACAGCAGAGAGCTGGACTGGAAGAGGAGTAACTGGGACTAGAACCCTGTGCCCATATGGGATGCCAGCGCTGCAGGCATTAGCCTACTGTGCCATGGCGCTGGGCCCTAAACTAAATCTTTTATGATCAGTTTTCCTCCAATAGAGCACTAAATGTTGCTTTTTTTCTCTCCTTTCTCTTTCTGTCTCTGTGGATTCATTTGTTTACCCATTTATTCATTGTCTTATTCAGCCAATGTTTGAACAATTTACCTTATGCAAGGCATAGTGCTGAATACTAGGAGAGACAGAATGAAAGTAGCTGCAAAAGTTTTACCTTTCCAGAGAGCAAAACTATTGTGATATGTTCTTGGTTCTTATTTTAAAACTGAAAATGTAATTTATGTCCTGTCAATTTTAGGGAAAGACATGTTTTAAAATTAATTTTGTAAAAGTATGATCTTTTTTATTTATTATTTTCATTTTTATTTAATAAATATAAATTTCCAAAGTACAGCTTATGGATTACAATGGCTTTTTCCCCCCCATAACTTCCCTCCCGCCCGCAACCCTCCCATCTCCTGCTCCCTCTCCCATTCCATTCACATCAAGATTCATTTTCAATTATCTTTATATACAGAAGATCAATTTAGTATATATTAAGTAAAGATTTCAACAGTGTGTACCCACACAGAAACATAAAGTGTAAAATACTGTTTGAGTACTAGTTATAGCATTAATTCACACTGGACAACACATTAAGGACAGAGATCCTACATGAGGAGTAAGTGCAGTGACTCCTGTTGTTGACTTAACAAATTGACACTCTTGTATATGGCATCAGTAATCACCCTAGGCTCTTGTCATGAGTTGCCAAGGCTATGGAAGCATTTTGAGTTCACCGACTCTGATCATATTTAGACAAGGTCATAGTCAAAGTGGAAGTTCTCTCCTCCCTTCAGAGAAAAGTATCTCCTTTGATTGCCAGTTCTTTCCACTGGGATCTCATAAGTATGATCTTAATCACAATGGAATTAAATTATAAATCAATAACAGGAATCAGAATTCCAGTTAGTTTTTCTGTAGAAATTGATGTTAATTAGACTTCACGAGAAACTTATGGGACCCAGAATAGCCAAAACAATCTTCAAAAAGAGGAGAAAATGTAGAGGACTCACACTTCCCCATTTGAAAACTTATTACAGGGTAACAGTAATCAACACAGTGTGATATTGGTATTCCTAATCAAACAGTTTTTGACAACGATGTCAGAATAATTCAGTGGTGAAAAAAATAGGCATTTCAATAATTGGCACTTGGCCAACTGATTGTTCACATCCAAAAGAATGGGCTAGACCCCTAACTCACATGATATATGAAACTTAAAATGTATAAGATCTAAATGTAAGACCAAAGCCATTGGAAGAAAACAGAGGGATAAATCTTTATTACTTTGAATTAGGTAATGATTTTACCCACTAGGATAATCATAACTAAAGACAGATAAGAACAAGTGAATAGGTACTTCAAAATAAAAATGAAACTAAAAGATAAAGTTTATTTGGGTGCAAAAAAAGTTTGAAATCCACGCACAGCTTTTTTGAGACTATGCATTTTCCAGGAACTTTTTGAAGACACCCACCCTTATATTGTTGAGGATTTGGAGCAACTGGAGCCTTAGTGCACTTTTGGTGGGAGTGTAAAATGGCATAGCCACTTTGGATGACTGTTTGATAGTTCACCAAAAAGTTAAGCATAGAGTTACCATGCAACCTGCAATTCTACGCTTAAGTCTACATCTATATTTGAGAGAAATTGCTACTGGATAAGATGTCAAACTTTTTCCTCGCACTGTATTCCTTATCCTCTCTAATTTTGATATTTTTGTTGGCCTGTGCTTTAAAATGTAAATGGAGTTTGTTGTAAACATGGTAAGACATACAAGCACAGAGTGAGTGCTACAAAGGAAGAAGTTTATACCCACAGGGGACACAGGAAAGAACCAGTGGGTACTGCAGTTTGTGTGGGAAGACATAGGAAAGGCAGGGTCAGCAGGATGGACAGTTTTAGGATTGCTCAGTTTGAATAGCAGTAGGCTCTGGATCATAGAGCCTGCCCCTCTTGTCTGGTAATTGGTCCTGAGTGATTAGGGTAAAGGTCATTTCTAGATCACAGGAACCTCAAAGGAGGGGAGGATTTGGATTTTGGATTGGCTGACTTGTGTATCACAGGTATGAAGTTGTTTGCTTCTCTAGGAGTTGGCTACTCAAGGAAAGGACAGTCCCTCTGAGAATCACAAGATGTCAAAGCAGCATAACATATAAAAAAGAAAAACCATGATTAATATGCTCTGCTTCTTTTGTTCCCAGCCCCGACAACTTCAGTTCCTGGTTTGAACTCATCCCTTGTATCCTGGCTTCAGTTTGGCCTTGGCATTACTTGTGTGAACTATCCCTTTGTAGACTCCTGATGAGATGAAGTCCAGGATCTTAGATTTACCCCTGACTCTTGATGTGAACATCAGAGGACCAAATATAGCACAGCTGAACGTGCTGTCTTTCCCTGCTACACCCCTGGGTCAAGACAGGGTTTGGTCTCCTGAGAAACATGAGGGCTACCCTCTACTATGTCATGCCTCTGGTTGAATTTAAGCCAGGAAGTAGTCATTCACATCCTTCAGAGAAGGTGCTGACAAATGCCAGGACAGCCCCCAGACAGGGTCTTTCTGGTAGCACTAGTTCAAGGGATAGAGTGGCACAGGGGCATGCAGTCAGACTTGGGAGCCCCTGACTAGTTTCAGGATTTTCCCAGGAAAATGGCCTGTGTCTTTAAGAGGTTCTTGGACCCAATAAGCAGAATATACGGATGGCTCTGTCTCACTTTGTAGTCTGTATCAGAAACTTTTGGGATTACATTGATTTATAAGAAGGTCTTATCACAGTGCCTGGGATGTAATAAGCCCTCAACAAACTTGAGCCATTATAGCCTGTTTCTTTTACAGTGACTGACTCTTAATGGAAACTCAAATGATAACTCACAACTACTACCAACTCACACTGCCCTGCATGCCCTGCAGAGCTGATATGATTTCAGTATGAGAGCATGACCCTGTAGGCTCTTGGTAATCTACAAGGCACAGAACAGATGCAAGTGGAAAATTCCCAGTGATAGTTGCATGCATGATTTTCAAAGAAATATGAGAAAAAACAGATACGTACAACATTTTCAATAACTGACTCTTCCCAAGTGTTCAGAAATATATTCCCTTCAGCAACACTTAATTGCCAATTTTTAATGACATCAGAAAAACTTAAGTATCTGCATAAGTACAGATTTTTTATGTGTTGATGGACATCCTAGCATGAGCATTTTGAGACAATTCACACTAATGATTCCTTACATTTTCTTTCTCATTATCTTATTAGAATTGAGAGGAAAGACTATTTCTGAACTTGAAAGCTATGTAAAAAAGAGTGAGGTTCCCATTGTCTTAATGTACTCTAATTGTTCTAGGGAAAGTCAGCCAGGGGCTAAGAATATTTTATAAAAATAACCAGAAACTAGTTTGTTCTCACCTCTGCCTCCACTTGCCTGGTGGGAGCTTGACTTCTTCCAGAAGGTTCTGGAAGTCCCTGCAGCAGATTTCACATGTGCTCTCTTCTCCTGACCCAAGTTGTCATTTGCCTTTTCCCTTCTTCTCTTATTTTCTCTGCTGTGGAGATTTCTTCCCAGCCCTGTACCACCACTGTCCAGTGCAGCCATCACTTCTTGGTGGTACTGTCCCCATCCAAAGGCTGCTGGCACTGACCTAGTGTGTCCTGTGCCACAGAACCTGTTGCTGCTCATGTCCCCTTGATGGCCCATGGAGATGATTCTATGAAATTAGGTCTATTTATCTTAAAAAAAAAAAAAAAACAGGGATTAAAAGTGATTTCTTTGTGGGCTGGTTGTGAGCACTGATCATGGTTTGTGGTGTTTAATGAAGGATGGGGCCTAAAATGGACATCAGAATGTCAGACCTGTCTCCTCTTATCATGGCCCTGGAGACCTTGCATTAATTTGAAAGGAGACAAAGACCATTTTAGTCTATGGTAATAAGGCAGACTTTAATGATTTTTCTGAAGTCAAAAAAGAGACAGAAAATGAGATACCTCAAATTTGCTTCAAATTCTAAAATTCTGGTCTTAAATTAACATTGTTTACAAGAAATCCCTTTTCCTACTGAAAGGGGTGGGAGGGAGAGGCCACTGGTTGAGGTGGACCAGTTAGCTTGCTGATGAACCTTGAACCCAGGAGGTAATATTTTTAGAGTTTCTAGATGTAGCACATAAAAACACGGAACACAGCAAAAAGTTTACACTTCATGTAAACAAAGAGTCTGTTTATGTAAGTGCCCTGCACGTGTGACTGTCCTGTGTCTTACCTGACAGCCCTCTCTCTCCCACCTCCCCTGTGAGATTCTTGCACTGCGTGACTTTCTACCCTGGATGTTCTCCAGCCATCTTGGGTGGTTGGGTTTGTCACTCACGGCCACATCAAAAGACGAGCAACAGTTACAGAGTTCAGATCTTGTAGTGGGGAGAGGTGAAACCTGAGCTAAATTCTGGAGAGTGGGTCATAGCGAAGCTGCTCTGTTTAGCAGAGAAAAGGTGACGACTGGAGGGCTTTTGCCTGCCTCAAATCTTGAGCATCACTGAAATCCTTGGTGCTTAAATGAGCAGCTCATGAAACAACTGCTTGTGTGGCTGAAGCCAGCCAAGGAAACATTTGCTAAGTAGTGGAAGTTATTAACATTTGTCCCTTTATCATCTAGAGCTACTCCAGCTTCACTGTGTGACAAACTTTGATGGAAAAGCCTGTGCAGCACAGCTGGGTCTTTTAACAAGTTTGTTGGATGGCAATGAGTTAATGAGATTCATTGGAGAAGCTGTATGACTTCATGATAATTACAGAACCATGAGTAAATCATGCCACTCCCCTCACTTCATTAATCATCAGAGAGCCACAGTGATGTGTAGAAGTGGCTGCAGCCATTAAGTCTCTTCCTAGGAAGTGCTTTTCTTGGACAGCTGAGATGTGTTTAGGAAGAGTCTGGGCAGGCTTTGGGGTGGCAGTTGCTCCTCATCTCTCCATCTTCAGAGCCTCCTTAGGGCTCCATCTAAGAAAGTGGTGGGGAAGTGGCCACTTGTCTTCCCACAGTAATAGTCTCTTCTGATGAAGTGAGGAAGCTGAGATTATTAATAAAAACTCATTGAGGGGAAAGGAGGTATGGGGAGATGTTGAGCATAGGACACAAAATTTCATACTGGAAGAATAAGCTCAGGGATCAATTGTACAGATTGGTGACTACAGTTAATGATAGTGTTCCATGGGCCATCAAAGAAGGAGGTACCTTTCTCTGAAGGGAGGAGAGAACTTCCACTTTGACTATGACCTTGTCTAAATAAGATCAGAGTCAGCGAATTCAAAAGGCTTCCATAGCCTTGGCAACTCATGATAAGAATCTAGGGTGATTACTGACGCCATATAGAAGAGTGTCAATTTAAGTCAACAACAGGAGTCACTGTGCACTTACTCCTCATGTAGGATCTCTGTTCTTAATGTGTTGTTCAATGTGAGTTAATGCTGTAACTAGTACACAAACAGCATTTTTTTTTGGACAGGAAGAATTAGAAGTGAAAGAGAGAGAGAGAGAGAGAGAGAGAGAGAGAGAGGTCTTCCTTTTTCCGTTGGTTCACCCCCCAAGTGGCTGCTATGGCCAGTGTGTTGCGGCTGGAGAACTGCGCCGATCCGAAAGCCAGGAGCCAGGTGCTTCTCCTGGTCTCCCATGCGGGTGCAGGGCCCAAGGACCTGGGCCATCCTCCAGTGCACTCCCGGGCCACAACATAGAGCTGGACTGGAAGAGGAGCAACCGGGACAGAATCCCGCGCCCCAACCGGGACTAGAACCAGGGGTGCCGGCGCCGCAGGCAGAGAATTAGCCTAGTGAGCCGTGGTGTCGGCCCACAAACAGTATTTTACACTTTGTGTTTCTGTGTGGGTGCAAACTGTTGAAAGCTTTACTTAATATATACTAAATTGATCTTCTGTATATAAAGAGAATTGAAAATGAATCTTGATGTGAATGGAGTGGGAGAGGGAGTGGGAGATGGGAGGGTTGCGGGCGGGAGGGAAGTTATGGGGGGGAAAAAGCCATTGTAATCCATAAGCTGTACTTTGGAAATTTATATTTATTAAATAAAAGTAAAAAAATGATACTGTTCCATGTACTTGAAAATTGTTAATGCAGATTTTAAGTGTTATGATCCCAAGAAAAGGTGAGCATGCAAAGGGATACATTGCTAATTATTTTGAATTTGTTCTTTCACAATGAATAAAATTATCAAAAGATCATCTTGCACATCATACATATAAATAACTTTTATTTGTCATTAGCAATAAATAATTTTAAAGCCATATTGGTTGAAGTCTGTAAAAGTCAATAACAAATGTTTACATTTGTAGGGGTCCTTAAAAGAGTCCTTTATTTTGTGGCCTCATAGCCCTTGCTGTAATCCTCATTTCACAGACGAGCAGAAGTATGAGGGCTTACCCCAGGTTTGAGGTAATTTGACCACTAGACCAGGCTTCACCCTATCCAATGGCTCTGACTTACTTTTTTGTTTCTTTCTTTTCTTTTTTTTTTTTTTTTAACTTTTATTTAATGAATATAAATTTCCAAAGTACAGCTTATGGATTACAATGGCTCCCCCCCCCCATAACTTCCTTCCCACCTGCAACCCTCTCCTCTTCCCTTCATTTACATCAAGATTCATTTTCAATTCTCTTTATATACAGAAGATCAATTTAATATATATTAAGTAAAGCTTTCAACAGTTTGTACCCACACAGAAACACAAAGTGAAAAATACTGTTTGAGTACTAGTTATAGCATTAAATCATGATGTACAGCACATTAAGGACAGAGATCCTACATGAGGAGTAAGTGCACAGTGACTCTTGTTGACTTAACAAATTGACACTCTTGTTTATGGCATCAGTAATCACCCTAGGCTCTTGTCATGAGCTGCCAAGGCTATGGAGGCCTTTTGAGTTCGCCAACCCCAATCTTATTTAGACAAAGTCATGGTCAAAGTGGAAATTTTCTCCTCCCTTCAGAGAAAGGTACCTTCTTCTTTGATTGCCTGTTCTTTCCACTGGGATCTCACTCACAGAGATCTTTCATTTAGATCATTTCATTTTTTTTTCCCACAGTGTCTTAGCTTTCCATGCATGAAATACTCTCATGGGCTTTTCAGCCGGATCTGAATGCCTTAAAGGCTGATTCTGAGACCAGAGTGCTGTTTAGGACATCTGCCATTCTATGAGGCTGCTGTGTATCCCACTTCCCATGTTGGATCATTCTCTCCCTTTTTAATTCTATCAGTTAGTATCAGCAGACACTAGTCTTGTTTATGTGATCCCTTTTACTCTTAGTCCTATCATTATGATCAATTGTGAACAGAAATTGATCACTTTGACTAGTGAGATGGCATTGGTACATGCCACCTCGATGGGATTGAATTGGAATCCCCTGGCACATTTCTAGCTCTACCATTTGGGGCAAGTCTGATTGAGCATGTCTGACTTACTTTTGCAGTTGCTTTCTAAGACAGGAAGACATATTTCTTCAGATCTTGAAGAACAATTTCATGATCAAAGAAAAAGGTATCATTCCTATTTGGCTCACTATGGAGACTGGATTGACAAATTATAAGTTATATATTCGCCTTTCAGCCAGTTATTAAACAACTATTAGTATGTCACTGCTAACCCCAGAAGACAGGGTTTCTTATTATGTAGTTATTATTTTCTAAAATAACCATTGTCTCTACTAAGCCAGCACTGTCCAGTACAGGAACTGTAGGCATGTGTGTCTGTTCAACCATGTAAATGTGACTAATCTGAATGAGATTTCCTATAAGTATGAGATACAAACTGGATTTTCAAAGACTTAATATGAAAGAATAATTTAAAATATTTCATTGCTAATTCTTATAATTTTAATCTCATGCTGAGATGAGATTTTGAATACATTGGGTTAGATAAAATATGTTATTAAGTTCCTCATTTATTTATTTCTTTTTCTTAATGTGACTACTAGAAAAGGTAAAATTGTATGTATTTGCTGCAAATATGATGTTTTGTCAAACTTTGTTTTAAATCTTTGTCAAACAAATTGAAAGGAATTATATATTACTATGGTTGTAATGAATTTGTGACTATTGTAAAATTTGCTTTATGTAAGCAAATTTGAAAATCTTTTTTGTTGAGTACTATTTATAGCCCTTGCCTGTTTGCCTGGTGGACTATGGTTTTTTCACATTTTATTTGTTGAGCTTGGGATTTAATGGAGCCACTAAGCCTTGGAAATCTCTAAAACCAGTAAAGAATCAAAAGAAAATGTGTGGCTCATGTTACATAGCTATTGGATGACACTGCTGGCCTGTGTTTCTTCAGAGCAGGAATCATGTGTCTCAGTAACCAGTGCAGTGTCTGATGCATAGCAGGTGATCCATCCATGTGTGCTGACTAAATGAAGGGGAGGGAGTTAAGAAAAAAGACAGTTATGTAGCGAATAACAGAGTGGGCTGTTACAATCCATAGCCCTGTGTAACCCTTGGAGTTGGAAGTGTGTGTGTAGGACAAGTTTTCTGCTGGTGATGGGCTGCCACCTGCCATCTAACAGGTCTCCTGTTAGATGGTCCTCTGTCTCTATAGGGAAACATATAATCGTAGGGAACCAAGTGCTTCAAGAGGGCAGCTGCCCCTGGTTGGGTTTTCATTTGCTCAACAATCCCCACTACACGGCCTTGGGCACCAATAAAAAATCCCAGTAACTGATCCTTATTGATGAGAAGTAATTCCAGCTCTAACTTTCTCAGTCTTTCTGCCTCTTTGTCCAGCTTCCATAGATTTGGTACTTACATGCTCTTCTGGGATTTCAAGTTTGTTATTTCCTAAGGGACTGCTGCCCTTTCCTGCTTCTCTAAGCTTAACGGAGCCCAGCTCTCAACTGAGGGAAGGGCACCACTTTATCTTCAGACTGAGCTTTGGGGTGAAGGTCACTGGATTGAGGCAGAATCCAGAGCTCCACAAAGAGGAGGAATTAGAATTGGAGCAGCAGACTCTATTGTGTGATAGTGTTTATCCACGAGGGTGTTTCCCTCCAATGGAACTGGATTTGTCTCCTAATGTCCACTCAGTAGTCTGTCTTACTTTTTCTCCTCCTCCACTTCTTGTCACTTAATAAAGATAGATAATATTTACAGAAAAATACTATGAGCCATTGGTTTTGCTAAATCATTTATGCTCATTTAATTCTTACAATGATGCTATGAGACAAGTGCTATTATTAAACACGATTGTATTATTGGAGAACTGAGGTTTACAGAACTTAAGTAACCTACCCAAAGCCATCCATTAAGTGTGGCAGAACTGGGACTTGTCTCAAATTTCTTGTGACTCCAAAGCCTAAACTATTAGCCTCATTGCTGTACAGTTTCTCAGTCAGATAGGTCCATAATCTGAACTTCGCAGTCTTCCTGACCTCCCTCTTCTTCTTCTTCTTCTTTTTTTTTTTTTATTTAATGAGCATAAATTTCCAAAGTACAGCTTATGGACCACAATAGCCTCCTCCCCACCCCGTATCTTCCCTCCCACCCACAACGCTCCCCTCTCCCACTCTCTCTCCCCTTCCCCTTCACATCATGATTAATTTTCAATTATCTTTATATACAGAAGATCAATTTAGCGTATGTTAAGTAAAGATTTCTACATTTTGCTCCCACACAGAAACACAAAGTGTAAAATACTATTTGAGTACTAGTTATAGCATTAATTAAACACCTAAGAGTAATTGTGTATTAATTACAGAGTTCAACCAATAGTTTTAAGTAGAATATAAAATGCATCTTTTGTATTGACCTCCCTCTTCTTGCCTTCACTTGGCAGTGAAGAGTTTGGAAGGCAGATCCCCTCTTCCCTGCCTCTAATGAAAGGCCGTGAGCCATCTGCTTTTAGAGCGGTCATTCTTTTTGGCTTCCACCCTTTCATCTGGTTCTGGCTATCTGACCAGTCCCTTTCCTCACACCTGATCTTCATGTTGGCCATGTTCCCATTTTAGAATTAGTGTAGGAGAAAGATTGGTATATGAAAATGAGATAGCATATAGTTATTGAAAAATAACTTTTTATTTATAGCATATTTTGAGTCTAACAACAACCTTGAGAGACAGTCTTAACATTTTCAGTTGTGATAAATAGCACAGATGAGAAATTAAGTGACTTACCCAAGGTTACACTGATGATGAATGAAAGAACAAGAACTCTAAACCTAGTTCTTCCTACACAATATCCATCTTTTCTGTACTGTAAGCAAGCTGATAAATGACATTGAAGCATTAAGTAGATCAGCACGATGGATCCCAAGGCACCAGCACTCCTTGAAAAGTCTGTGAGACCAACTTTGACAGCCAGATCCACTCTCTAAGAAATGCTACAAAGTCATCACCATTTATTTATAAAGAAGCCTGGTTTTCAAATGGTAACTGCATCTTTACAAAAAGGCTTCTCTTTGGTGGAGAAACTCACATGCATGGTTCAGCAAATAGAGAAACTGAAGGAAACCATTACATTCATCACTTGGGGGATGTAATTTTACAGTTCTGGTTCTTGGTAGGTTCGTGGTTGGTTGGTTCCTTGCTCATAAAGGACCTGACAGGCAATAGAGTCCTCAACAAGCATTCATTTGATTGAGAGCGCTCATGGAGACTTACAAAAGCAGAACAGAGCAGACTGACTTCTCTGTGTAAGGAGCAATCAGGGCCTAATGAGCTGAGGTCACTTCTTAGACATCAGGAATATCTAGTGACAGAGCAAGGCCCAAAGCGCAGATTTACATACCACTTCATATTCCAACAGAGCTCCTTACAAAAGATCTTTTGGAGGATTTGTAAACAAGTGTGCTTGGTAACAGTGTTCCATGGTAACCAGGCACAACTGGGATGCTGGTGGTGGTGGTGAGGCTGTAACTTGTACGTTTGACCATTTGCGTCCAATCATGTGGCTACTCTGTTGTGCAGTGGGAAAGGCCTGAGATGCCTCCAGTAGATAAAGGACTCAGCTGGAAATGCAACAGGATTGCTGAAGTTTCCTTCAGAATCTCTGCTGAACTCACTAAGAGGCCCATCCAGGAAGGTCTCCAGTGCTTTATGAAGTAGTCTTCCTCCATTCTCTGCTGCTATGGTCAGAGTAAAGTTGCATTGTTTTAGCTATCAGATGAGTTTTCACATTTTGATACTTTTTCCCCCCTGTGCTTCCACTAATCATTGGGCAACAGTAGCATCAATTGTCCTAGATAGTAACCTAAGTGCACTTTGTCCTACTTTTGTACCCAATTTGACAACAATGCATGTACAATGATACATATGATCACAGAGGTCTATATACTGCTTTTTAACTCACCAAGTACTTTCATAGTTATTACCATGTTTAACCCACACAAGAACCCTGCGAAGTCCTTATTACTTACATTTTATTTTTATTTTTTTAAACATAAAGTTGTTAAAATAAATAAATAAAATATAAAATAAATAAAACAAAGATTTAATTATTAATTTGAAAGAGTTACAGAGAGAGGGAGACACACACACAAAGAGAGAGAGAGAGAGAGAGAGAGAGAGAGAGAGAGAGATCTTCCATTCTCTGGTTCACTCCCAAGTGGCCTCAATGGCTGGGCTGAGCCAGGCTGAAGTCAGCAACCAGGTGCTTCATCTGGGTCTCCCACATGGGTACAAGGTCCCAAGCACTTGGGTAATCTTCTGATGCTTTTCCCAGGCCATTAGCAGGGAGCTGGATCAGAAATAGAGCAGCTGGGACACAAACTGGCACCCATATGGGGTGTCAGCATCATAAGTGGCAACTTTACCTGCTATGCCACAATGCTGATCCCTATTACTTGCATTTTATAGATGAAGAGGAGAGTTGAGGCCCATCTACTCAGAAGATGGAAATGTCTTCTTCAAAATCACATAGCTGGTAGTGAAGGGGCTGAGACACAAACCTAGGCCTTGTACTTACCAAAGCCCTCTACTTACCACTTGTATTGCAGCACCAGGCTTTTTCCTTGCAGTTCTTACGGAATCATCCTAACCCTCTCTGTTTCACTCTGAAACTTTGTGCTCAGTTCTCTAAACAACACTCTGCTTCTCACACTGGTGCATTTGTTTTCTCCTGCAGGGATGTTTTTCAGCTCTTTGTCTCCTTAGAAACAGTCTACTCATTTTCAAAATATGGATGAAGCATCCCTTCCTCTATAAGACCCATCATAGAATCTCTTCCTCGTTAATGAAAGACCTGCTGTGTTTTTTTTTTTTTTTACAGGCAGAGTGGACAGTGAGAGAGACACAGAGAGAAAGGTCTTCCTTTGCTGTTGGTTCACCCTTCAATGGCCGGCGCGGCCGGCGCGCTGCAGCCGGCACACCGTGCTGATCCAAAGCCAGGAGCCAGGTGCTTATCCTGGTCTCCCATGGGGTGCAGGGCCCAAGGACTTGGGCCATCCTCCACTGCACTCCCTGGCCACAGCAGAGAGCTGGCCTGGAAGAGGGGCAACCGGGACAGAATCCGGCGCCCCGACCGGGACTAGAACCTGGTGTGCTGGCGCAGCAAGGCGGAGGATTAGCCTATTGAGCCACAGCGCCGGCCAGGCCTGCTGTTCTAATGAATGGCATTTATTTATTTTGCCACTTGTCTCTCTAGTTAGGTTGGCAATAGACTGTGGGCTGGTCCTAATGCTTCTGCAGTGCTGGGACCTGGGTAGACACCTTTAGAAATGAAAGGTCCACAAGTACTTCTTTTTACTAAGCCTAATTCACTTTTGTTTGATTTATGCATGTGCTGGTCCTCTGTGGATGATACATCTTTGCAGAAGGTGGGCTGTTTCCTGTCCTGAGGGGGCAGGGATTGGAAATGTCTCCCATGAGAGTGATCTATAAACACACCAAGAGGTGTGTCATGAAGGTGTATTTTAATCTTCACATGATTGTGGATGGAGATTCCTTTTCTGGAGAGGCCAGGGGTACCTTTATCTATTGTTACTTCCCACTCAAATCTTCCCACTCAAGTCTTTGCTTTGTAGCCCCTATTAGCATAGTTTTCTATAAGATTGATCTTAAAAATCACTGTGTACAGAATCCAATTTACATCCCTTATTACTTGGAGAAATTTGGAAAATAATTTTTCTTGGCTCAAGAATGCTGGAAAAATTGCAGTTTTCTCATCTCTTTATAGCAACTCTAAAACAATTTATTTTCAAACAATTTATTTTCTCAGTCAAAACAAAATTCTTCAGTCATTGTGAATCCCACACTTGTTCTTCTCAGTGAAGATAATAATCTGAGATGACACCATATTTTCTAAATGAGAAAAAGAATTGTAGGCAAGTTGCCACTGGTTTACTAGAGCTCTATTTTGGCTAGTGCCTGGCTAGTAACTTTAGCTCTCTCTTCCTTCATGTGCAGTTATAAAAAAATGTGCTGCTTTCTTATTCTTTTAGCTAATTACATCCCAGGAATCACACTGTGGGGTATTTAAATATCATAAAATAATATCACAGGGTTGGTGTATGTGGTAGCCATTACTTTCTGTTAGCCTTTGCTAGCAGAGCTGCAATTTAATTCCAGGCACCAATAGATCTCGCACCAGTGGAACCACTGTAATTAGCATAAATGTGTCACAGCTTTTTGGTTCTCTTTCGCCAGATAATTATTTTCTCTGCCCCTCTGGAAGCCAGGGTAGAACTTTGGTGGTCAATGAGCACAAACACAACCACCTCTATTGCTGCTTGCCCTGTTACTGTTCAAATTCTTCCTGGCTTTGATGGCACAGCTGGTCCTGCACACTTGCCCAAGTTATGCAGCTCCCTTCTCCAGAAGGCTTTGGCTACAGTGAGTGCCCCATTCCCAAACCCCAGCTCAGCCTGAATCCACTAGAGCTCTACTGGGTGTGTTGGTGACACACACCAGTCTCAGATGCACAGCTCTCTTCTCGAGCAGATCCTGACTTTGGTGTATGACCCCGACTCCAGCCATAGAGTGATATGATTTCTCCCCAGCTCTGATAGCTGCAATCAATGGGACATACCTACTTGGGATGTATTGCTTCATTCTTCAGCAAGCCCTCATTTTGTGAAGTGCACTGGATTCCAACTCCACCATGGCCCAGATATTCCCTGGCTTTGGTGGGTGTAATTGTTTGCACACACCTGCATGAACTTTGGGGCTCCCTTCTCCAGTCTGTCTTTGGTTTGTTGGGTGATCTGAATCCAGCTCCACCACAGCCAAACTCACCTTGGCTCTGGTGGACACAGGTGGCAAAGCATACACAGTCCAGCCTTGGGTTTTGTACAGGCCACCACCACTGAGACCCACATGGCTTTGCTGGGACAGAGAAGGAATCTCCCATGCCTTGCTGACACTGCCATTGTTAACAGAGAATGAAGATACCAGGAGCATAGGCTTCAGTGATCAGCTGGAACTAAAGCCAAAGCAACAAAACCAAATCAACACCCCAAGATGCATCTTCAGGAATAAGTCTTTGATCCATGAAAAACACTTTCAATGTTATTTATTTATTTTAAAATGTTTTAATTTACAATTTATTTTCATTTGAAAGGCAGAAAGACAGAGGAAGACAGATAAATCTTCCAGCTAGTGGTTCACTCTCCAAATATCTGCAATAGACAGGGCTGAGCCAGACTGAAGCCAGGAGATGTGAACTCAGTTAAAGTCTCCCATATGGGTGTCAGGGACCCAACTGCTTGAGCCATCATCTTCTGTCTCCCAGGAAGCTAGCACTGGGAGTGGAGCCAAAACTTGGATCCAGATATTTTGGTTTGGGATGCAGGTATCCCAAGTGACATCTCAATCATTGTGACCACCAGGCAAGCTAACAAAAGATATTTAAGGGAGTTTTATAGACAGAAACAAAGATGACCACCATCATACAAATATGTGAAAATACTAAACCCATTAGAAAAATAAAATATTACCAAAATAAATAGAAGAAAATTAAAGAAAAATGATGATTAAAACCTTTCATTTGTCATTAATAACTTGGAATGTACATGGATTAAATTCACTGATTAGAAGATGCAGGCAGGCAGTCACTTGGCATAGTGGTTAAAACATTGCTTGGCACGCGCATCCCGTATCAGATTTCCTGTGTTCAAGATCTAGCCCTGCTCTCTGTTCCAGTTTCCTGTGAATATGAACTCTGCTAGGCAGCAGTGACAGCTCAGGTAGTTGGGTCTCTTGCCACCCATATGGGAGACCCAGATTGAGTTCCTGGCTCCTGGTTTTGGTGTGGTGCAGTCTTGGCTGTGGTGGGGGAGTGAACCAGCAAATGGAAGATTGATCTCTCTCTCAAATAAATAAATAATAAAAAATAAAAATGAAGACTGGCTGAATGGATAAAGAAAATAAACAAGACCCAGTGCTAAGTTGCTTATTAGAAGCTCACTTTAGCACTAAAGATAGACTCAGATTTAAGGGAAAAGGATGGAAAAAGTTATTCCATGCAAATGGAAATAAACAAACAAAAAAAGCTTAGCTATATGGATAGCAAATAAAGTAGACTTTAAGATTAAAAAATGTAAAATGAGACAAAGATAGATACTATGAACTGATTAAAGGCTCAGATCAACAAGAAGATAAGAGAAGTTTAAATTATTATATATCTGGGGCCAGCGCCATGGCTCACTTGGTTAATCCTCCACATGTGGTGCCAGCATCCCATATGGTCACTGGGTTCTAGTCCCAGTTGCTCCTCTTCCAGTCCAGCTCTCTGCTGTGGCCTGGGAAGGCAGTGGAGGATGGCCCAAGTGCTTGGGCATGGGAGACCGGGAAGAAGTACCCGGCTCCTGGCTTCAGATCGGCACAGCGCTGGCCATAGCAACCATTTGGGGAGTGAACCAACAGAAGGAAGAGCTTTCTCTCTGTCTCTCTGTCTTTCTCTATCTCTCACTGTCAATAACTCTACCTGTAAAATAAAAAAAAAATTATTACATATCCTGTACCAGAGCATCTAGTTTCATAAAAAAATTTTATTAAATCTAAAAGCTACGCTCCAATATAATGATAGCTGAGGACTTCAACATCCTATTTTTTTTATCAAAAGATCAAAAATACAGACAAAACATTAACAAAGAAACATCAGAGTTAAACCACACTGTAGACCAAACAGACCTAACAGACACAGAATATTCCATCCAGAAATGGCAGTCACATTCTTTCCATCAGCACACAGAATGTTCCCAAGGATAGGCCATATATTAGAACATAAAAATAAGTCACAACCAATTAAAAAAATTAAAGTCATATGTATCTTTTCTGATAAGAATAGATTAAAATTAGAAACAACATGAAAAGAAACTTTAGAAATTGTACTGAACAATTTGTTCCTGAATGAAGAATGGGCTATTGAAGGAATCAAAAGGGAAATGAAAAAATTTCATGAAACTAATGAACATGAAAATATAATGTATCACACTTATGGTATACAGAAAAAGCAATGCTAACAGGGATAATAAGAGCCCATATTAAAACAAAACAAAACAAAACAAAAAGATATATAAAAAAGTCTAACCGTGCGTCTTAAGGACCTAGAAAAACATGATAAAATAAAAAAGATTAAAATTGGACTAGAACTAAATGAAACAAACTAAAAAATATACAAAATATTAATGAAATGAACAGCTGGTATTTTGAAACAATAAACAAAATTGGTAAAACTTTAGCTAGATTAAGAAAAAATTTAAGGAATATTCAAATTAATAAAATCAGAATCCAAAAAGGAAATATTATGACTACTACAACAGAAATACCAAAGATCATTAGGGAATATTATGAACAACTATATGCCAACAAATTGGAAAACCTAGAAGAGGTGGATAAATTTCTGGACATATATGTTGCTGAACAACATTCACAAACTAGTTAGAGGTATTTCTACAGAATCCTCAATTCTAGATCTACTCACCCAATGTGCAGAAAGCACTGACATTAGGGTGATGGAAGAAAGTAGGTATTTATTGCAAAGCACAGGGCAAGGAATCTGGTAGGTATTGCTTAATTCTCAGGCTCCCTGAGGAGTTATAAGTGAAGGTTCTTATAGACTGAAATTGGAGCTGAGAGATATATGATCAGCTAATGTCCAAGTTTCTGGTTGGTCAGTGGTGCTTGTGACCTTCCTTTGATTGGTCAGTGATGCCGTGCTCTTTAGGGAATTTAAGATGGTGAGGTGGGCTCTAGTTGGTCTGGGGGTGGGGCATTACATGTAAGTGGCAGTTACTTAAGCCCCAGATCTGGAATTTTCCTGCCTTGACCTGAAATTCTAAACAAAACTCTCTGGACAATACTAACATGGTTTCATCTACTGGAGAATCAACATGGTTTCATCTACTGGAGAAGCAAATGACTTCTTGAGTCTAGTGGTTAGAACCTTGTTGTGTCAGTTGCATCATTCCCTCAATTGAGTGAATTTCTTCGGCTAAGGGAGAAAGACATGAGGTTGGTTCCTGCCTTTATGTTATAGGGGATTTTTGTCTCATTTTTAATATTCCAAAATTAAACCAAGAAGTAGGAAACCTTAACAGACCAATAAGAAGTGATGAGACTGGATCAATAATCAGAAGTTATTAGTCTCAGAACCAGAGAGCTTCATTGCTGAATTGTACCAAATCTTTTGTGGAATAACTAATATCAATTCTTCCCGAACTATTCCAGGAAATAAAGGACTCTTTCCAAATTCATTCTATGAGGCCAACATTGCTTTGACAAAAGCCAAACCAAATCCCTCACCCCATGATGAACACAGATGCAGAAATTCTCAATAGAATACTAGCAAATTCAACCAACAACACATCAAAAAATCATACATCATCATCAAGTGAGATTTATCTTAGGGATGCAAGGATGATTCAACATACACAAATCAATAAAGGTAATATTTCACATCAATAGAATGCAGTATAAAAGTCAATGATCATTTCAATAGATGTAGAAAAATCATTTGATAAAATTCAGCACCCATTGATATAACAAATCATACCTCAATATAATAAAGACTATATCGCCACGGCACACTAGGCTAATCCTCCGCCTGCGGCGCCGGCACCCTGGGTTCTAGTTCTGGTCAGGGCACTGGATTCTGTCCAGGTTGCTTCTCTTCCAGTCGAGCTCTCTGCTGTGGCCAGGGAGTGCAGTGGAGGATGGCCTAAGTCCTTGGGCCCTGCACCCGCATGGGAGACCAGGAGAAACACCTGGCTCCTGCCATTGGATCAGTGCGGTGCGCCGGCCATTGAGGGGTGAACCAATGGAAGGAAGACCTTTCTCTCTCTCTCTCTCTCTATCTCTCACTGTCCACTCTGCCTGCCAAAAACAAAACAAAACAAAACAAAAAACTATATATGACAAATCCACAGCCTGCACCAAGAGACCATCAAAATCGATAAGTGAATTTCATTAAAGTTGCAGGACACAAAATCAACACACAAAAATCAGTAGAATCTTTACACACCAATAACAATATTACTGAGGAGGAAATTGTATGAGCAATTCTATTTGTAGTATTTAAAAATATGTAAAATACCTAGGAATAAATTTAACCAAGAATATGAAAGACCTTTATAATGAAATTACAAAACACTTATGAAAGAGATTGTACAGGATACAAAAAAGGGAAAAATCTCTCATGTTCATGGATTGGAAAAATTAATCTTATTAAAGTGTCTATGTAACCCAAAGCAATTACAGACTCAATGCAATCCCAAACAAAGTACATTTTTCACAGAACTAAAAAAAAATGTAAAACTCATGGAAACACGAAAGACCCCAAATAGCTCAGTCTTGACCAAAAAGGACAAAGATGGGAGCATCACAATACCAGATTTTAAGATAGCATACACACACACATATACATATATATACACACACATATACAGCCAACTTATCTTTGACAAAACTGGCAGAAGCATATCTGGGGAAGAGACAATCTCCTCAACAAATGGTGCTGAGAAAACTGGATCATTATATGCAGAAGATGGAAACAACAACCAACCCCTGCCTTTCTCCTCACCCCCATCACAAGCCTCTGATGCTGTATAAAAAATCAGCTCAAAATGGATCAAAGGCCTACCTGAATGTAAGAACTGAAGCTATGAAACTACTAGAAGAAAACATAAGGGAAAGATTTCTGTATATTGGTATAGGTGATGACCTTTTGGATAAGCCTCCAGGCAACAAAATAAAAAATACAGAGGTGGAATTTATCAGACTAAGAAGTTTCTGCACAGCAAAGAGAGAGTGAAGGGACAACAAACAGAATGGTGGTTTAATTTAATTGTCAATTACATCTAAAAAAGGAACTAAGAAACTTCAACAACAAAATAGCAACCCAAGGTATTGTGATTCTTCCATCTTCGTGCTTTTTGTTCAAGACTTGTTGAGCTATTTGGGGTCTTTTGTGTTTCCATATGAGTTTTATGGCTTTTTAGCTTTGTGAAAAGAGTCATTTGTACTTTGATGGAGATTTCATTGAGTGTGTAAATTGCTCTGGGTTACACAGACACATTAACAAGCTTATTTTTTACAATCCATGACCATGAGAGATCTTTCCATTTTTGTTTACTGTACAATTGTTAGTGAACAAATGGTCAAGGGATCTGCATAGACATTTATAAAAAGAAGACATACAATGGCCAAGAAATGCATGAAAAAATACTTGGTATCTCTAGCCATCAAGGCAATGCAAATAAAAACCATAATAAGGTAACATCTCACTCCAGTTAGAATGGTTAGTGTCAAAAAGACAAAAAATAACAAATTAGGGTAAAGATGTGGAGAAAAAGGAACATTTATTTCATGTTGGTAATTAATATAGCCAGTATGGAGAAGAGTATGGTGATTCTTCTAAAAACTGAAAATATATCTACCATACAACCCAGTTACGCCACTTCTGGATATACACCTAAAGGAAATGAAAACAGTCTATGAAGGAAACACTCCCATGTTTACTCAGCACTATTTATAGTAGTCAGGATACACAATCAAGCTGGCTGTCCATCAGTGGGTGAATGGATAAAGAAAATGTGGTATATATACAATAGAATACTATTCTGCCATAGGAAAGAATGGTATCTTGTCATTTACAGCAAAATGAATGAAACTGAAGATGATTATTTTAAGTGAAATAAGCCAGACACAAAAAGACAAATACTGCATGTTCTCTCTCATATGTGGAAATTTGAAAATGTATTTATATGCATGTACATGCACACACACACACACACATGTTCGATCTGAGTTTAACATGGTCATTATTGGAGGCTGAGAAGGGAAGGTGGAAGAAGATGGAAGAGGTTGAATAACAAGTTTCAGAGTACAGTAGGGTGAATGGAATTGGTTCCCATGTTTTCAGCACAATGGGGTGACCATGACTCATCCTGATGTTTAATATTCTTTATAAAGAGCTAGAATAGAGGAGCTAGTAGGCTCCAAACACAAAGCAAAGATTAAAAAAAAAATAGAAAGCTGGTTGTCTGGCATGGTTGCTTTAAGCTGCTGTATGTGTGTTGAGATGTTGCATTGTATCCCTTTAAAATGTATTAGTATTATATGTTAATCCGAAACTTAAAATAAATTTAAGTTAATCAAAATTAAATACAAATTTAAATTTAGTTCCTCCATTGCAAGGCCACATTTCAATGCAAAATAATTACATGTGGCTAATTGGCTACTGTGTTTGCCAGCTCAGGCAGGAATTATTTCTATGCAGGTCTCACCTTGGTCATTCCTTTCCTCCTTCCCAGGTTCCCCCAGGCTGGATTAATCCCCCCTATAATGTACTCCTACAATCATTGAACTGTGCTAGCTTCTATAGTGGAATGCTTGTACACCTTGTAATACACTTATTTATTTACTTGTGTGTAGACTCTTTGTAGGCAAGATATCCTGTGCTTAGTACAGGACTGAGCTTATCATAGACACATTAAAAATGTTTGTTTAATTAAAAAATGAGTTGTTAAATTCATCAAAATATTTTTTTGTAAAACTTTTATCAGTCTATGAGTTCCTTGAGAGTAGGCATTATGATTTATTCATCTCTATCGCTTCTTCAGCTACATAATGCTTATCACATAGTAGGTATACAGTAAATTTTTGTTGAATGATTATTGAATCATGGCACAACCCAGGCTTTACAACTCTTATGTCTTCATAATCAACACTAGCTGTACCCTTAGCTTTTCCCTCAGTCTCTGAGACACAGGATCACTTCCTGAAGCTCTGATTCTCTTTGCTGGAGTCTGCCCTACACCCTGAGTCTGTTGCTGAAGGGTCCGTGTCAGGCCTGTTGGGCTCACTCTGCGGGTGACAACTGGATGTGTGTGGGCAATCGACCATGATACCTTTGATTTACACATTGTGGTCTCCTAGTTAAGCATTGCTGAGTTGTGATCACACTTGTATCTTCTAGGCTAGACTTCCTCCTAGGGCAATCTCAATTTGAATAGTTTGGGCTGTGCAGCGATTCAACACACCTCCATGGGGCGTGCTCATTCACAGTCACCATGTAGTTATTTTGCACCCTGGATATATGTTAACAACATTCCAGCAGATGGCAGTAAAGTGTTTTGAGCAAGTAGTTCCTTTTTCTAGTTTGTAAGAAGTCCCCAAATTAGCTGGATGCCAAAGGAGACGCAATTTCTTGCCCTCTCCTCTTACGCTTTATCCTTGTAGTTAATCATACCTGGCCAGGTATAGAGATGTGGCAGAAACATCTAGTGTTTGGGGAATGAGATACATTTGCCTTTGATTTCAGTTTCTGTTGTCAATCATTATGGGATAGAACTGTAAAGACCACCCCCAGTTTGCCTGGTCCTTGTACCCTGGCCCCACCCCTTTGTGTGTGTGTGTGTTTTTGTTGTTGTTTTTTGTAATTCTTCTATAGACAATACCTGAATCCTAGGATGAATCCTTGTATGGAGCACCAGGATTTATTCATGGGCATCAATGGTCCATGGCCCTAGAGAAGGAAAAAGCATTCAATACAGAGTTTTTGTTTGTTTGTTTATTTGTTGGTTTGTTTTAAAGGAAAATGACCACTAAGCAAAGAAGAGAGAAATGAAAGGGCAGTATTTGGTGGTTCCAGGAGAAGGAAGGGGCTGAAGTGCTTGTGATGCTAATTTTCCTTTCAGGCCCAGTTGTCAGGGTTGGTGGAGTCATGGCCAGCTGTGAGAGATCTATAAATCTCTGAACATCTCTGTGTGCAACAGTCCATCAGATGGAACACTGCCCTCTAATTATTGACTCTTTGATGATGCATTTCAGAGTGCATTTGGGAAGGAGAATCTATAACCACACCCCTGCAGGGTTGGAGTCCATCTCTCAACCCAGTGGGCCCCAGGGAAGAAACCACATTGCATGGGATGCAGCATTCACTCACTTCTGTCTTGTTTCATGGAGCTGCCTCCCAGAGGCCCTCTTTTCTTGACTACTTTCCTGGAAATATGTTTCTGCTTAGGAGAGTGGTGTAGTTTTGTTTCTGCTAGGGTTGCACTGTTCGGGGTGATCCTGATGGCTTTTGGGTCATGTGGTTTGGTAGGAGGGTTACCACATGCTGCCCAGGAGAAATGCCCAGTGGTGTGGCACATTGGAGACTTTTTCAACTTTCCAGAAGCTGTGTAACAGAGAGGGCCAAGGTCAAGGGAATTTGGCTCATTATGAATCATCCTAAGGGTATGAAAGAGAAATGGATGAGGAGAATGAAAACTTGGTTCTATGTTGGCTCACGTTGCCAAAGACTTACATGCTTTTTGGAAAAGCATCCTTTCTGGAGCCTGTTTTTCTTATTTAAATATGGGCTATGGAAGAGGAGCAGTTTCCAGAATTATCTGTGTAACCTGGAAGGCATTTCTAGTGAGACACTGAATCACTGAAAGCAAATGCCTGGCACTTTGTTGATGCATTGCCCACTCGTGACAATCCCAACCCTCTTTCCTCTGGAGCGTGGGTACAGTCTCAGAATCCTCAACACTGAGCCTATGAGGCCCCTGCCCATCACTTGAGGGCAATCTTAGAGGTGGAACCTTGCCATCACTGACTGAGAGTCCAATCTCATCTCTTGCCAAATTGGGGTTTCTGTTTTCCTAGTGGTGCCTGAGCTCATTGTTTCATTATGACATCAGGTCCCTTGTTGACTGAGCAGGATAAACTCCAATTCCCGATTTCCAGCAAATATCAAGGAAAGAGTGTTTGAGCATGAGAACAAATGATCTCAAAGCTAGCCTTGAAGAGTATCCTCAAACCCTTAAATCTTAGTACAAAGGCTAACTTTATGGTAGCAATTCATAGCTTGTGTACTCCAGGGACAAGAGCCATGATGCTCAAGGCCCTACATGCTATATATTTTATGCTAATCCTTGAATCTTATTTAGATGCAGATTGTATAATTGTTTTAGTGTCGATTTCATCTATTTCACTGCTGGTTCCTAGACTTTATGAGAAGCAGAATCTCCCAGGGAGCTTAGAAAAAATACAATTCGGCCGGCGCTGTGGCTCACTAGGCTAATCCTCCGCCTGCGGCGCCAGCACTCCAGGTTCTAGTCCTGGTCGGGGCGCCGGATTCTCTCCCGGTTGCTCCTCTTCCAGGCCAGCTCTCTGCTGTGGCCTGGGAAGGCCATGGAGGATGGCCCAAGTGCTTGGGCCCTTCACCCATGTGGGAGACCAGGAGGAAGCACCTGGCTCCTGGCTTCGGATTGGCGCAGCACACCGGCCATAGCGGCCATTCGGGGAGTGAACCAACGGAAGGAAGGCCTTTCTCTCTGTTTCTCTCTCTCACTGTCTAACTCTGCCTGTCAAAAAAAAAAAAAAAAAAAGAAAGAAAGAAAAATACAATTCTCCATTTGTGGAGATACTGCCTAGGAATATGAGTTCTTACCAGGTACATCACATTCCTTAGGTCATGACTTGGGAAATGGTTGGTTGTGTTAATGGTGAAATGGGGGTACTACTGCCTTCCTTTTCTCATGTAAGTGAACCACATGGTGCCTTTATTGAATTATGTGAGCCTCAGTTTGATTGAAGAATAGATTTAAGAAGCTATATGGCAAAGAGCTGTAGTTTCTGAGACTGACCCTAAATAACAAACACATTCACATATCTGTGTGATAATATTGTACTTTTGAGATGAACTAATGGAAAATTCATGCAATAACAGGAAGATGCTATGAGTTCAGTATCACTTCTAAACGGATCTCTACTGGGCCCAATAGCACCTGCATACATTCAGAGTATCAGTGTGTATGTGAGGAGCCCTCAAAATGCTCACAGAAAATGTGTATTACAAAGAAATGTTACATGGAGTTCAAAATTTTTTGCACCAAAATAAACTTGTCCTTTAGTTTCATTTTCCACTAACTTTTTGAGCAATCTTGTATTATGAAATATTTTGTTTACTTAATCAACATATAATAGATTCAGAGACCCAGTGAAAGAATTCCATGAGATAGCCCATGTGTCCCTCACTTTACCCTATGGAGTTCTTGACAGAAATTGTAATTGTTTGGAATAAGGAAAATCCCAAAAGGCTTGGGCTTACATTTCATAAAACATAGATACTGGCAGAGTTATGTGGTTATTGAACCCACAAGCCTCAGTTTCTTCATCTGTAAAGCGAATGTGGCTAATAGAGCCCTAAGGGGTTTGATGGAAAAATTAAATGATGTCATTTATGCTCAGTGCTTGACCTGAAGTAGACAATCAATGCTGGTTTTCTTTCTTGCTTAAAAGAATTGATGAAATGACTCTTTAAAATAAGAGTCCCTGGAGAAGCCGAGGTTTTGAAGCCATTCCCCAAGATTCAGTTTGCCAGTCCATCCAGGGAGTCCCTGCTCTCTGGGAGAGAGTTTGGAGGTCTCTGCATTTGGCACTGTGCTTTCACCACAGCTGCCAGTTGACCAGGGGTATCTAGCCACAGCAGTTGTGGTAAATAAGGCTCAGAACTGGAGTGGGCTCCCACAGGTTACTGGTTTCTGACACTGCTGTTCTTAGCAAAAAAGGATCTCAGCACTAAAGAAGTGGCACGGAATAGACGACCACCCTGTCCCCTTTTCCTCAAGAAAGACCACAAGGCACATCACTCCTGATGAGAGTGTTTCTGTTCTGAGTGCTCGCAAGCCAAGCCCGCAGATGCAGCGAGGTGATTACCTCCACTTGCAACACTCTTTTTTGTGTCTTGTCAGGATATAGCAGAAGGAAGTGTGTGTTTCTCTCTTCTGCAACTATTATCTGATTTGACACTGAAAATACTCAGGCTCAAGGTCTAATTTGAATATCTGTGGTATAAAATTACCAGTGTTCACATCGCCTAGCATTTTCATGACAAATTAATTGCCAACACAATTCCCAGCAGAGGGTGTGTGTTGAGCACGGCAGGGTTGAGGGTTCAGCTCAGAGGAGGTAATTATGGGTGCCCTTGGCCAGGAAAGAGCAGAGATGATGCTAAAGGAGCCAGTGTTTGGGAGTAAGCAGCACCTGCTCCTTTGCCTGCTCTGTAGACGCATGGATCTAGAAAACACATATAATTTGGAGTGTCTGCCTTTGGTACATCTAATTTAATCTCTTGATCATTGTGCGATCCGTGAGAGCTGAAGCCACACTGTGTGTCACCCATGTTTGATTCTTAGATCTCTGCTTTGTTTATTCAACAATCCAAATATTCAAGGCATCAGGTTAAAGAAAGCAAACAGTAAATCCTGTAAGGCAGAGGGTACAAGGGCTGAAAGAAGCTGCTTCCTTTTAGCTGGGTCTGATGGAAGGGGTACTTTAGTTGATATTTCTGGAAGTAATTGGTCACCTCTGAAAGAGGCAGAAAAACTGTTGGGATGAAGTATCTGACTTATAAAGAAGTAGTCTTGGGGTGCAGTGGGACAAGACACAACTTGGGATGCCCTCAGCCCATGTTGGATTGCTAGTTCAAGTCCTGGCTACTCCACTTCCAACCCAGTTGCCTGCTAACATGCCTGAAAGCAGCATATGATGGCCCAGGTACTTGGTTCCTTCTTTTTAGAGATATTTACTTATTTATTTGAAAACCAGTGTGACAGAGGGAGAAAAAGAGAGAGAAAGGTATCTTTCATCTGCTGCTTCACTCACCAAATGGCCACAATAGCCTGGGCAGAGGCAGATTGAAGCTAGGAGCCAGAAACTCCATCCAGATTTCCCTTGTGGGGTGATAGGAACCCAAGTATTTGGGCCATATTTGTTGCAAATCAGCAGGGAGCTAGATCAGAACAGGGGTGGCCAGGACTCAAACCAGTAGTCCAACATAAGCTGTGGGCCTCCCAAGCAGTGGCTTAACCCACTGTGCCACAATGCTGGCTTCTCTGCTCATTTCTGCCATTGAAAAAGTGTTTCTCTGAAGTAGGCATCCTTAGATAAGACACATACCTTCCTTTTTCAGACTAGGTCTCTCACAGCAGTTCTATCCTTTTGGCATCTGAAGTATTGCTGTTGAAGTTGTTTCAGTGTTCACTGCATTTAAGTGTAAAAGAGTAACAATGCTAAAAACCAGCAGACAAATAAAATCCAATAAAAATCCCAAGCTGGGGTGAGGGAGGAGTGGAGCCATAGGTGGTGAAGACACAATAGACTTATGCAAACCCCAAACATCCTCCTCAAAATTCTTCAAGTTTTTTCAAATATTAACACCTTCATAGATTTCTTTTTATTTCAAAGATATTTTTGGAAATAAAGGCTTATAGCATTATTTTGTGACAAAACAAAAAACATAGAGAAGTGCATACATTTGATTCTATCTTAATCTCCAGTTTTCCTGTGATGTCAGCTGCTTTCAAAAATATTAAAGATCCAGTGAGGATGAGATAATATTTCTGGCATGCTAGTTCCTGGAATAATGGGATTGGAGAATGGGAAGGGAATGCTCCTTGCTGGCCAAGGTTAATGTAGGTCCATCCTATCTTCTCAATGAATTTGGACCTCAGCACCCAAGTATTTCAGCTACAAGGCTCCTGTCGTGTTTCCGGAGTGACAAGTCTACCTTCTTGGAATGCTCACCTGGATAATGGATCTCAGCTGGAAAATGCCTGTATTGGGTGGGACCATTTGCATCAACTCTTTCATTTAACAGATGAACTGACTGAGGCCCATTGACTGACAAGGGACTTACCAAGGAATATCTAGTAAGTTACTAATAGAATCAGGCTAGAGCCGGCGCCGAAGCTCACTAGGCTAATCCTCCGCCTTGCGGCGCTGGCACACCGGTTCTAGTCCCGCTCGAGGCACCGGATTCTCTCCAGGTTGCCCCTCTTCCAGGCCAGCTCTCTGCTGTGGCCAGGGAGTGCAGTGGAGGATGGCCCAGGTCCTTGGGCCCTGCACCCCATGGGAGACCAGGAGAAGCACCTGGCTCCTGCCATGGGATAGGCGCGGTGCGCCGGCTGCAGCGCGCTGGCCGCAGTGGCCATTGGAGGGTGAACCAACGGCAAAAGGAAGACCTTTCTCTCTGTCTTTCTCTCTCACTGTCCACTCTGCCTGTCAAAAAAAAAAAAAAAAGATTTAAAAAAAAAAAAAGAATCAGGCTAGACCCTAGGTTTGATTGTTTCTAAAGAGCAATAAGCAAACACCATAGAAGCAATCAACTATTATACATGGGTGTGGGCCTTGAGTTCCTAATTTGCACTCTACAGAACTCACAGATTTATGATGATATTTGATATGAATGCCAAGGTTGGAGAAATCAGATGAACTTAAGGAAAAGAAGGAAAAGAGAATGGACATTTGTTGAGCACCTACCATTGCAAAAATGACTTTATAGTGCATGTGGTTTTCACATCTCCCAGTGAAGTGGATCTTACTCAATTTTTAAGTGAGAAAATCATGGGTCAGAGAAATTGAGAAATTTGCTAAA
This sequence comes from Oryctolagus cuniculus, assembly GCF_964237555.1. Taxonomy (NCBI): domain Eukaryota; kingdom Metazoa; phylum Chordata; class Mammalia; order Lagomorpha; family Leporidae; genus Oryctolagus; species Oryctolagus cuniculus. The sequence continues at coordinate 148,760,134 of NC_091435.1, forward strand.
GATCTTATAAATGTTAGCATGGAAGTTTTACCAGAAATACGTGATTCAAAGCCCGTATATAATCTTTCCACTCACTCACTATTTCTTGTTTCATCTCATTCCAGTATTATTTTTGTTACCCTCTCTAACACTGAGAAAACCACAAAGCAGAGTTAGGCAATCAGCCATGTCATTTTCCAGGCCTTTCTATGTGTATACCAAGTATGCAGCTTTGTGTTGGCTGTGTGCAATGCCAAAGGAATGTGAGACCTCTGTAACTGAGAAAGGATCTGTAGTTGTAAGGGCGTCAGACAAGTGGGGTTTTCTACTGCAATTAGTAGGCAATTAATTTGCCCAAAGTGTACAAGACGCTGTATCCCTGCTACTCAAAGTAGACTGCATGGATAGTTGCATCAGTGTCATTTAGGAGGTAATGAGAAATGTACTCTCCAGCCCCATCCCAGAGCTCCTGAAGCTGACTGCATTTTAACAAGGCCCCTCAGTGGTTCATCTTCACATTTACATTTGAGAAGCATGGCCCACAACTTCCTTGACTTCTCCTTAACCTGATGTGTGATTCCTGCCTCAGTGGCCTGTGCCCTTGCTATTCCCTTGGGCTGAACGTTCGGTCCCCGACTTTCATGGCTTCATTTCGTCATTCAGATTCCCACTCAAGCACGAATGTCCCAGATGCTACGTGCTGACTTCCAAGGAACTACATTATCCTGTTATCGTTCCTCATAAATGCTCCGAAATTATTTCATCTATTTGTTTACATGTTAATTAACTGTCTCCTCTCACTAGAATGTTGAGCCCTGCAAGGCAGGATGGCTTTGTCTGATTCACTGTTTTATCCCCAGATCCTGGAACAATGCCTAGCTCAAGTTAGGCATTCAATAAGTATTTTGTGAATCAATAAATGGACGAGCAATGGAAAATGTTTGCTGCTATTGAAATATCGAAGTGATACTCAAAGCTAGTTACCTGCAGATGTGTTTGGTTAAGCAGCTCTCCCAATCACAATGACAATGAAAACTTTCTGCATGTTTGCTGGTTTCAGATCCACTTTTTTGAGACTGAAATTTATGAATCAAGGAAGGGAATGTTGTGGTAGAAATATTTATTTTTAAACTTTTGCCAATTTCATATAAGCTGATTTTGTTAGGGTGACATTTGGATATTTTTGAATGATTTATTTGTTTATTTGAGATGGAGAGAGAGAACTCTCATCTGCTGGTTCACTCCCCAATTGCCTGCAATTGCATCCACACAGAAATGCAACTACTTGAGCTGTCATTTCTGCCTTCCAGGGTTTGCATTAGCAAGAATCTGGAATCAGGATCCAGAGCCAAACACTGTGTGTGGGACATGGGCATAGTAACCGTTGTCTTTTAAAAATGATTTTGTTTACTTATTTGAAAGGCAGAGTCACACACACACAGAGAGAGAGAGAGAGAGAGAGCTCTTCCATCCACTAGTTCACTCCCCAAATGGCCACAAAGGCTGGGGCTGGGCTAGGTCAAAGCCAGGAGCCAAGAGTCTCTTCCAAGTCTCCAATCCTCTGCTGCTTTCTCAGGCACACCAGCAGGAAACTGAAACAGAAGTGGAGCAGCCAGAACAGTAACTGGCACCTACATGGGATGCTGACACTGCGGGCAGTGGCCTAATCCCCTGTGCCACATCACTGGCCCCTAACTGGTTGTCTTAACCACTAGGCCAAATGCCTGTTTGGAGATTTTTTTACTTACCTGCATAAGTAAGCTTTTCTTTTTAATATCTTTTAAACAAATCCCACAAGAAATGCAGATGTATACCCTCAGTACAATCAAATATATGATTAGAAATCTTTCCTTTTTATTTATAGATACCCGCAGTGAAGTGGTTTAGTTCTTGGGTGAAAACATCAGTTTGGAGAGGGTTCATGCATACTTTACGAGCTGACTCTGCAATAACTCTGCGGATCTTCCTGGAACAAACAGCAAAGGCAACCTCTCTGAATTCTGATGAGACATCCTTGGAAGAACCTCCACATCGTCAGTGTATGAAGGCTCTATAAAAAAGAAATGGGAAATAAAAATGATTTTATATTTAATATATACCTCATAACTTAGAAAACAAAATCTCATTTCATTTTATTTTTTATTTATTTATTTAATTTACTTGAAAGTGTGACAGAAAGAGAAGGAGAGAGAGAGAGACAGAGACAGAGAGACTGAGAAAGCGCTCCATGAGCCACTGATTCACTGACCAAATGGCTGCAACAGCTGGGGCTGGACTAGGCTGAAGCCAGGAGCCAGGAACTCCAACCAGATCTCCCATGTTGGTGGCGGGGCCTAGTGCTTGGGCCATCTTCCATTGTTTACCCAGGCCATTAGTGGGGAGTTGCATTGGAAGCTGAGCAGCCAGGACTCGAACCACTGCTCCTACAGGATGCTGGAGTCATAGGCAGCATTTACCCTGCTGTGCCACAATGCTAGGTCCAAGATCTCATTTTAAATACCCTAACAACTTTCTGAGGTAATACTACCCCATTGTGCAGAACAAGAAATGAGGTTCAGAGATTAAGGTTCATTCAAAATCAAGCCTCTAGTACATGGCAGAGCTGAGCTCCAAACCTGTGTTCAATTCCTAGTCACACTTCAGCCTCCACCATCCACTGTCCCTGGTAGAACAAATCCATTGCTGCCCTTTGATAGAAAAAGTTCTTTCTTTCGTGAGTCACATTTGCTTCTGACTTTGGAAGAGCTCCCTAGAGACTACAGCATCATAAAGGATTCATGAGGAAAACAGAAAGGATGGCGCGATCTTCAGTCCCATATGGGTGGAAGATGCTTAGCTCTGGGGGCAGGAATGCAGAAATGGAACATTTTGTTTACCTTAGGACAGTGGTGTTTTAAATCATGGGGGTGCCACTGGAATACAACGTAGTATGAATTGGGAAGATCAGCCCTGGTGGTCTCATATACACACATGGGTATCATCATATCAGCAACTGTCAAAGAGAGGACCCAGCGCAGACTGAGAACTCATTACCCTGGTTCATCAACAGAGGAGAGAGAAAAGGATTGTGAGGACAGTCTGATGTTCCCTGAGATGCTTGAGCTTTCTTTCCAGCCACTGAAGGCAGTGAAAGAGGAGAAAGACTGCTTGAACTGCACTCTCTTCTCTCGTTGGATCCCACCCCATGCCCTCTCCTGCTCATGTAGATCTTCTGTGGGCTTTTGTTTCCCGAGTGGCCTCAGTTGCAGCTCTTTCTCCTGGAAATTGAACCCCTAACTATCTCAGCACCTCTGGGAAGGACTTCCAGGTCAATCCAAAAAGAAACATTGCACAAGTGAGTCCCGCATTTCATCACTGAATGTGTTGAAATTTCCCCAGAGGCAGTGTGGGTAATGCCCACTAAATGGTGGTCACAAGCCACTTTCTGGAAAAGGTGTTCCTTGAGCTTTGACATGAAGCAGGACTTCAAAAAGGCTGGGGCTTTGTAAAAGATATATTTTGCTCATCTCCTGATTCATCACTCATTTTTTGAGAAATCAGAATTCAAAAGGCAGGAGAGAAAGTTGCTTTCCTCCAGGCTATAATGCGATTTTCTTTAGTTTGTAACATTTTTGTTAACTCTGGTATCTTCAGAGGAGGGAAAAACCCAAACAACTAGAGAATGACTCTTCTTCCTCTCTTCCCATCTTGCTTTCCTTCCCTCTTAGAAGGAACACATTGTTCCCCAAAGGTTTCCACCTGGAGGGCATTTGCTTATAACTCAAATCCCCTTTCTCCCTGTTTTCCAGAAATGGTGGGGAAGTAACCACTGATGCCTTCTCAATCCTCGATGTTCTTGAGGTTCAGAGTCTCAGTATTATCCCGGGCATCATGTGTGTTATCGTTGCTATGGAGAATGGATTCTGAATTCTCCTCCCCTCAGTGGAGCTTGCAGGGGGGAATGAGATTTTCTTGGCAGTGGGAACTCACCAGTTTCTTAACCCTATCATCTGTGGGCAAATGTACAGTTACCTTTCCAAGAGCAGGCCTTAGCTAGCTCTCTATCCAGGGCTTTGGGAGTCCCCTGATTTCAAACCAGGAAATGTTTGCCCTCACACCCGTCTCCAGTCTTGTCTGTATCATCTGTTACTAATGGATGAATCCTATCTTTGGCAAGGGGAGTGACACAATAAATGGTAGTGCCTTAATCAAAAGTTTATCATTTGTAAAGTATATATGTGGGGTAGAAAAGGGCTAAGCAGTTCCAGGGGTTTCAGAATCAGAGGAAAGCTATGGTAGTGTGTAATCACTAGAGATGTTGCAGAACCCATGCATCATTTTTATCATCAGTGGATGTGATACACCATTCTTTCCATATAGAGACCCTGTCTGGTCTAAGCTTAAGTTGATTCTGTCTTCCATGACATGAGGATCCAATCTGTTCTCAGTACAAAACCTCTATTCTTGGTTCTTTGTTAAGTTTCAGAGGGACAGAAGCATTAAGTGGTAAGTGCATAGCAGACAACAGGGCCTGTTAATCAAAGCTATTGCCAGATGCACAAGAGCCATCGGCTCCCAGAAACTTTTCTGTTTAGAACTTTCATTCATTTTTTAAAGGATTTATTTTTATTTATTTGAAAGGCAGAGAGACAGAGGCAGAGAAGATAGAGAAGTCTTCCATCCACTGGTTCACTCCACAAATGGCCGCAATGGCCAGAGCTGGGCTGATACAAAGCCAGAAGCCAGGAGCTTCTTCTGAGTCTCCCACGCTGGTGCAGGGGCCCAAGGACTTGGGCCTTCTACTACTACTACTACTTCTTCTTTTTTTTTTTTTTTTTTTTTTTTAAGGCAGAATAGACAGTGAGAGAGAGAGACAGAGAGAAAGGTCTTCCTTTTGCCATTGGTTCACCCTCCAATGGCCGGCGCGGCCGGCGCGCTGTGGCCGGCACACCGCGCTGATCCAATGGCAGAAGCCAGGTACTTATCCTGGTCTCCCATGGGGTGCAGGGCCCAAGCATCTGGGCCACCCTCCACTGCACTCCCGGGCCACAGCAGAGAGCTGGCCTGGAAGAGGGGCAACCGGGGCAGAATCCGGCGCCCTGACCGGGACTAGAACCCGGTGTGCCGGGCCGCAAGGTGGAGGATTAGCCTAGTGAGCCGCGGCGCCGGCCTGGGCCATCTTCTACTGCTTTCCCAGGCCACAGCAGAGAGCTGGATTGGAAGAGGAGCAGCTGGGACTCGAATCTGCACCCATATGGGATGCCAGCCTGCAGGTGGTGGCTTTACTTGCTACATCACAGCATCAGCCCCTCATTCTTTCTTATATTTGATAAATATTTACTGAACATAGTGTTCATGCCAAATATCTCTATAAGACATTGGCAGACTATGGTCCCTAGGCCAAATCCAGTAGGGCACCTGTTTTTGTAGGGGAACTTCTACTGGGACACAGCCATGCTCATGTGCTTTCTTACCCTCTGTGGCTGCATTCATACTACACTGGCAGAGTAGAGTAGTTGCAACAGAAAACATACGACCTTCAAAACCTTGAAGGTTGTGGACCTCAGTTTTCAATTATAGAAATACCTTGATCTATGGCTTTAATGAGTTAACATTTTTGGGAGAACTTACAGTACTGGAGAGAGAGATAATCAACAAGTGAACAAATAAAATGCATTGCTAAGTGCAATAGAGGAAGTAGGCAGGGCAGGGGAGGAAGAAGTTACTTGAGATTTTATGTTTACAGAGGCTTTTATGAGGGAGCTACATGGGAACAGATTTATCAGAGTGAGGGGATGTATGCAATGAAATCTGGGGAGAGTTTTGGAGCTGATGGAACAGCAAGAGCAAAGGCCTGATTCTGGGATTAGATTGGCATATTCAATATAGGGAGAAAAGATCTGTCTGTTTGAAATGGAAACAAGGAAGGAAAAGTGTTAGGAAACAAAATTGCACAGGCAGCAGCAGCTGGATCAATGGGCTTAATCTGCCATGATGCAGCATTTGGATCTGTTCTCCATGATTCAGCACTTGGATTCATTCTAAACATACTCAGAAACCTTTGGAAGACTTGAAGCACTGTGAGTACTTTTAAAGATGATTTGGGGTGGTAGAAGTGGGTTGGATGTAAGTAAGGGAGCAAGGGGACAGATAGGACAGATCCTAGGAGGGGCTGGCAGCAGTATGATGACAAGAAACAGGTTGTTCTGGGGTACCTTTAAAGTCAGGGCCAATGAGTTGGACATAGGGTATGAAGGAGAAAGAGAATCTTAAATTTGGAATTGAGCAATCAAGTGCAGGATGCTATAGCATTTCCTAACTAAAGAAGACCGAGGTGGAATGAATTCAGATAAGTGTATGGATGCAGAGTTCTGTTTTGGACAAATCAGATTTGAGGTTCCTGTTAGATATCCAAGTGGAGATGTCAAGTACGTGTGTGATTCCACACTTTTAATGCTTATGGGTGATCCCAGGATTAAGAATAGGAATTTTTTTAACTTTTATTTAATGAATATAAATTTCCAAAGTACAGCTTATGGATTACAATGGCTTCCCCCCTCCCCCATAACTTCCCTCCCACCCGCAACCCTCCCCTTTCCCTCTCCCTCCCCCCTTCCATTCACATCAAGATTCATTTTCAATTCTCTTTATATACAGAAGTATATATTAAGTAAAGCTTTCAACAGTTTGCACCCACACAGAAACACAAAGTGAAAAATACTGTTTGAGTACTAGTTATAGCATTAAATCACAATGTACAGCACATTAAGGACAGAGATCCTACATGAGAAGTAAGTGCACAGTGACTCCTGTTGTTGACTTAACAAATTGACACTCTTGTTTATGGCATCAGTAATCACCCTAGGCTCTTGTCATGAGTTGCCAAGGCTATGGAAACCTTTTGAGTTCACCGACTCTGATCATATTTAGACAAGGTCATATTCAAAGTGGAAGTTCTCTCCTCCCTTCAGAGAAAGGTACCTCCTTCTTTGATGACCTGTTCTTTAAGAATAGGAATTTTGAAGTCTATGGCATACAGGCATTTTCATTGCCATGGGACTGGAAGAGAGCATATAGAGAAATAATACTGAAAGAAATGAGGAGAGAGATATCAACTATATAGGTAGGAACATGGCAAGGATAATCCTACAGAATGAGAAAAGTAAATTAGATCCTTACTCTAGTTCTTTCTCAGCACCTTACTGGACATGTAGTCTTGACTGGTCCTTTTTATATCTTTGGTCAACAATTCCCTGATTTCAAAAAATCTTAAAAATCTGTGAGTTTTAGCTTCGTATTTGGGTCGTGCTTGCTTCTCCAGTCATGTTTCTTATCAAATCGTGAATCACTTCTACTTGGGTGCATGAAGCTTCCTGATCTGCAAGTGCTCTCCCTTGAAACAATCTCTTAATTTCTTTGTATATCAGAGAACAGAAATATTGGGGATCAGATCCAGTGTTTGGAAAACCGTGCCTGATCTAGATGCAGATAAAATGACAGAGCACTTTGAGATGCTCCTAGCTTCCTGGCAACTTTTCCACACTGCACTGATAATGCTGAGCCAATGGTGCTGCTTGCTTTGTGGAGTCATCCGAATTGATGCTGTGGAGGATGACTATGTGTCCAGGGCAGGAGGAAACTCATCTGAGGTGTCAAAGAATTCAGAGCAGACATTCTAGGCCTTGGGTCCCTGAGTATGACTGGTGTATGGCTAGGAGGCTTGGACTTGAGCAGTCTCCAGTAATTCCTACCAGTTTGTTTGTTTGTTTCTTTCTTTCTTCTTTTTTTTTTTTTTTTTTTTTTTTGACAGGCAGAGTAGACAGTGAGAGAGAGACAGAGAGAAAGGTCTTCCTTTGCCATTGGTTCACCCTCCAATGGCTGCTGCGGCCAGCGTGCTGCGGCCAGCACACCGCGCTGATCCAATGGCAGGAGGCAGGTGCTTCTCCTGGTCTCCCATGGGGTGCAGGGCCCAAGCACTTGGGCCATCCTCCACTGCACTCCCAGGCCACAGCAGAGAGCTGGCCTAGAAGAGGGGCAACCGGGACAGAATCCAGCTCCCCAGTCGGGAGTAGAACTCGGTGTGCCGGTGCCGCTAGGCTGAGGATTAGCCTGTTGAGCTGCAGCACCAGCCCCCTACCAGTGTTTTCAAAGGGGCCCAGACACGCTCATCCTAAAGCCAGTGGACCTATTCGCCCATTGCATCATCCAAAACCAGAGAATTGGATGTTGCTGGCCCCACGGATGCTCTTCACCTGAGCCAGTCTAGGAACATTTTTATCACACCGTCTGAGACTTTGTGACCAATGACTGCACTTGCAGAGTTACTTGGACAAGTTGCTCCCTTGCTTGTACTTACTTTCTTTTAGATCACCTATGTACAAATGTCTGTGTCAGTATTAGTGTCCCTTTTTTCCTGTGGAGTATGTCCCTGGGCTGTCTTTATCATGCTCTGTCCTGAATGACTATGCAGTGATGGGAAAGCATGAGATGCAGGAGCAGCCTTGGGGAGGGAAGACATCCCAGAGAGGGAGAGGAGATGCTAGAGCAAAAGAAGATTTACTTTTTTAAAAGATTTATTTATTTATTTGAAAAGTCAGAAAGGCAGAAAGAGAAAGAGAGACGGAGAGAGAGACAAAAGAGAGAGAGAGTTCTTCCATCCTCTGGTTCACTCCCTAGTTGGCCACAACAGCTGTAGCTGTGCCTATCTGAAGCCAGGAGCTTCTTCCAGGTCTCCCACATGGGTGCAGGGGACCAAGGACTTGGGCCATCTTCTACTGCTTTCCCAGGCCATAGCAGAGAGCTGGATTGGAAGTCGAGCAGCCATTACTCAAACCAGTGCCCAAATGAGATGCCGACACTGCAGGGCTTCACCCGCTACACCACAGCATCAGCCCCAAGATTTACTTTTAATATTGGGTGCTGTTTCCTGCACCCCACTCAATCTCCTATATCTTCTAAATTTTATACAAGTATAATTTATTAGTTTTATCATTAAAAAGTCCTTCTCTACCCACTAAATACATTGAATTTAAACAAATTCCACTCATCTTGCCTTTCTTTTATGTTGAAAAGATGGTGTGGTATAAAGCAGCAGCAAATTAATGAGGTCAGAGGTCAGAGGGGTGAGACTATGCTTTCAGCTTGGCTGTCACTCAAGGTTTGGGGCATCTTGGAAACTGTCAGTGAGCTGCAGCATATCCTTGAATGCACAAAAAGAAGCTAACTCAAAACTGGTGCATCTGGGTTAATGCCAACTTTAAAATGCTTGTTAAAATGAAGATTTTGACTTTGGAAGTCTGGAGTAGGGTCCAAGATTCTTCATTTCGAACAAGTTTCTAGTGTTGTTGATACTGAACTTTCAGGAATCAAATTTAAGTATCAACAGTCTAGGTTTATTAGAAGTCAAAAATACTAAGATTTTATGATAGAGGATATAGAAGACATATATTTTTCACCATCCACCCATCTATCCATCCATTCATCCAATAAATATTTATCAAGTGCTCAACACAGGTTGGTTCCTATACCAGACATTGTGTTGTAGAGGTGAAGGTAGCCCAATCCCATTTAGAAAGTCATTCTCAAAAAAAAAGTCATTCTCTAGTCAAGGAGATAAACATGGAAACAAGCATTTTTCAAAATCACTCTGACCCAGATTCCTAAAACAGCTACTTCTTTCATGTCCTTAAAATCTTTATCTATTCTCTGACTAAGTTCCTTTTATTCACCCCTACTGAGGCCATTTAAAAAGATCTGATGTAGGTCAGGAAGTTAATTTGCATATCTCTAACAGAAAGAGCTAGAATAATTTGACTTTAAATTTTTTGTAGTAATTGTGAATGGGACTGATCTTACAAGTTCTTTCTCAACCATGGCATTCTCTGTGTAATCCAACGCTATATTGAATGGGGAAAAGTTGGAAAGATTTCCACTAAGATCCAGAACGAGACAAAAATACCAACTTTCACCATTGCTACTCAACATAGTTCTGGAAGTTTTAGCCAGAGCCATTAGGCAAGAAATCATCCCTGTTTGCAGATGATGTGATCCTATATATATAAGGGAACCAAAAGACTCCACTAAGAGACTATTGACACTCATAAGAGAGTTTAGTGAAGTTACAAAATATAAAATCAACAAACAAAAAATCGATAGCTTTTGTATATGCAAACAATGCCATAGCTGAGAAAGAACTTGTAAGATGAGTACCATCCACAATAACTACAGAAAATTTAGATATCATGTAATAAATTTAACAGAATATGTGAAGATTTCTAAAATAAAAATTACAAAACATTAAAGAAAGAATTAGAAGAAGACACACAGAAAATGGTAACAATCTTCCAGGTTCATGGAGTGAAAGAATTAATATAATCAAATGTCTAGGGGCCAGCACCATGGCTCATTAGGTTAATCCTCTGCCTGCCGTGCCGGCATCCAATATGGGCACCGGGTTCTAGTCCCAGTTCCTCCTCTTCCAGTCTAGCTCTCTGTGGCCCGGGAAGGCAGTGCAGGATGGCCCAAGTGCCTGGGCCCTGCACCCGCATGCAAGACCAGGAGGAAGCACCTGGCTCCTGGCTTCAGATCGGCACAGTGCCAGCCGTAGCAGCCATTTGCGGGGTGAACCAACGGGAAGGAAGACCTTTCTTTCTGTCTTTCTCTCTCTCACTGTCTAACTCTATCTGTCAAATAAAAAAAGTCTATATTATCCAAAGCAATTTATAGATTCAATGCAATCCCAATGAAAATGCCAATGATACTTTTCTCATATCTAGAAAAAAAATGCTAAAATTCATGTGGAAACACAAGAGACCACAAATATCCAAAGCAATTTTATACAACAAAACCAAAGCTGGTGGCATCACAATACCAGATTTCAAAACATCCTACAGGGAAGGTACTGGCAAAAAAAAAAAAAAAAAAAAAAAATACATGTGTAGACCAATGGAACAGAATAGAAACTCTAGAAATCAATCCACACATCTACAACCAAGTTATCTTTGACAAAGGAGCTAAAATTAATCCCTAGAGAAAGGAGTCTCTTCAACAAATGATGCTGGCAAACTGGATTTCTGCATGCAGAAGTATGAAGCAAGACCCCTACCTTACACCTACACAAAAAAAACCACTCATAATGGATCAAGGACCTAAATCTATGACCGATACCATCAAATTACTAGAGAATGTTGGGGAAACTCTACAAGACATTAGAGTAGGCAAAGACTTCTTGGAAAAGACCCTAGAAGCACAGGCAATCAAAGAAAAAATAGACAAATGGGATTACACATTGCATTGAGAAGCTTCTGCACTGCAAAAGAAACACTCAGCAAAGTGAGGAGGCATCCTACAGAATGGGAGAAAGTATTTGCAAATTATGCAACTTATAAAGGATTCATATCCAGAATCTATAAAGAGCTCAAGAAACTCAACAGCAACAAAACTAACAATCCAGTTAAAAAATGGGCAAAAGACTTGAGCAGAGGAAATTTCAACAGAGGAAATTCAAATGACCAGCAGACACATGAAAAAATTCTCAAGATCATTAACCATCAGGGAAATGCAAATCAAAATCACAGTTATGTTTCACATAACTCCAGTTAGAATGGTTCTCATAGAGAAATCAAAAACCAATAAATGCGGGTGAGGATGTGGGACAAGAAGTACCCTAATTCACTGTTTGTGAGAATGTAAACTATTATAGCCATTGTGGAAGACAGAATGGAGATTCCTCAGAAAGCTGAAAATAGACCTACCATTTGACCCAGCCATTCCACTCCTGGGAATTTACCCAATTCAAATGAAACCAGCATTTGAAAGTGTTATCTGTATCCCTAGTTTATTGCAGCTCAGTTCACAATAGCTAAGATATGGAGTCAACTCAGATGCCCATCAACTGATGGCTGGATAAAGAAAATGTATATATATAATATATACACACACATTATATATATTATATATACATTATATATGCATGTATATATACATATATAAATATGTATATATTTACATATATATACATATATGTACATATATATACATATATATTTATATATTAGGGGACTCAGCGGGGAGGTTCTTTTGTTTCTTGTAATATGGGCAGGGGCTGCAGCTACTGGGAGATTCCACTGGGCTGATGTGACATCTGCAACCCCTTCATGTGGCTGCTGCTGGTGCTGGCAGTCTTGTCCATGGCCAAACTTTCTTACAGCAGACCAGCAGGTGCCCAGCAGAGGAAGTGGAAGCTGCAGTGCTCTTCAAGCAAGACTGGGCTGTGAAGTCCCAGAACATCATTTCTCTGCATTTTATTGGTAAAAACACTCACAGTTCTTCCAGGCCAGGCCAGAAGAACTCAAGACATTGTTGGTGACCATCTTTGGAGACTATTTGCACAGTTATTTATTTTTTTAAGGATTTATTTATGTACTCGAAAGTTAGAGTTATACACAGAGAGAAAGACAGGCAGAGAGAGAGAGAGAGAGAGAGAGAGAGAGAGAGAGGTCTTCCATTTGCTGATTCACTCCCCAGATGGCCACAATGGCTGGAGCTGTGTCAATCTGAAGCCAGGAGCCAGGAGCTTCTTCCGGGTCTCCCACATGAGTGCAGGAGCCCAAGGACTTTTGCCATCTTCTACTGCTTTCCCAGGCCATGGCAGAGAGCTGGATTGGAAGTGGAGCAGCCAAGACTTGAACCGGTGCCCATATGGGATGCCAGCACTGCAGGCAGCTGCTTTACCTGCTACGCCACAGCATCAGCCCCTGCACAGTTATATTTATCAAACAATATTTGTATCTGGATTGGAAAATAAAGCTGAGATATTGGTAACAGAAAACTTCTAATAAACAAGTGAAGCTTAAAGTGTTTGATTCTTGGTTAAGTGAATGTGCTTTGTGCCAGTCAGATTGGCTAGTAGGAAGTTAAGCTAAGAACTGTATCAGTCTAAAGGTTGGTCATCCTATCAGTGACTATAGGGTAAAGGTGTGAACAAGCTGTAGGTTCTTCCCATCATAAATCTTTCTAAATATACTAGTAGAATACAAAATGAAGAATCAAGTTCAGTCTCATTTTCAGCTGTCTGTCATGTGTCTGAGAACTTCAAGGTTTGATATGAAGTGAAGCATTCAAAATAAATGGCTCAGAATTCTGCAAGGTCTGCATCATGCAGAGTGGCAGTTCATTACCTAACTTCCTGCCCCAGAAATCGGGCAGGAGGTGAGGCAGATAAAAGGGTTGTTGTAGGAGGGGAGAGCAGGAAGTTGGAGGTGAGTCCTCAGATAGCATGAGTGCAACTGATGCATCAGGAAGCCTTTTCTGATTTGTGGTCTTAATTTAACTACACCATTGCAATATGACCCCTGGAATGGTGGGAACAGGAGCCAGAGCCAGTTTAGGCTAAATGTGGGAGAGGGAGATATCTGTTGTGTTGGTATTTGTGTTGCTATCCCCATCTACTCATGGTTTCTAGAAAGGACCCTTTCTTTAGGCCTGTTTTAGAGAATGTTTATGGAAATATTCATGATCATGGTTGTATTATTTTAATTTTGCTGGGTAAAGGCCATGAAATGCTGAATTTAATCTTCCCCAAATGTCAGGGCATTGAGTTAGAAATGCAAAAGCCTTACTGAGGAATAACATCTTTGAAAGGGAGAAGAAGGGAGTGAGATTGGGCTGGGAAATGCTAGACAGAAGCTGAACTAGTGAGAGCTCTCTAACTGAATGAGGAACTTGGAAGTGACATTGTCCATAGGTGGAGTCCTGCATAGGGTAGCAGTGGCTGGTTTTGAACCACATGACTTGCTTTGGTCTGTCATTGACTGGGGACAGCCTTCAGGACTACAAAGTCTTGACTATTACCATCGCCTTGGTCTGTCCTTGGTGGCAGGTGCCTCAGAGAAACACACTCTCAACTTGCAATAGAGGCAGACAATGATGGCATTTACAGCAGGGGGATGTCATCCACCTTAGTCCTTCTGGTTGCACAGTGAGTTCTCTCTGGAAGATCTGATTGTTCTTGTCTCTATCTGCCACATGTAACTTACCTTTCTCCAGCTTTTTTTTTTTAAAACAAAATTTCTTCAAAGCTTCATTGCAAAAGCAAGATGTTTTCTGAGCCAGTTTCATCCCCAGGCTCTTCTTGGCTACAACTAATTGAGAGCAAACTGAGTGTGCTTAGGAGCAAAGGGAATTTATTGCTTATGCCATCAAACCATAGAAGTCCAAAAAATGATGGAAGCTAGCAAGTCAGAGAGTCTGCTGTATATACTGCCCCTGACCTCTGGTACTCTCAGCAGAAATGGCTTCTCCATGGAGGGTCAACACTAATGGCTGCCCTACACTTCTGCTTCTTCCAACAGAGGGGCAGAGCTTGTCTTACTTTTCTGCTAGGTCCTCATGGTAAAAGTCTGTAGGAAGGATTCTACTTGGTCTTGTGGAATCGTGTGTCCACTGAGAGATCCATCAGCTGCCTGGGAGGCCAGGTAGAAAGCCGGTGGTGCTCATTGTCACCGCGTGGTGCAAAGGAGTGGATCTCAGAAGCAGAAGTGGAGGGAAAGGCAATGTACATTAATGCCTACCCTACTTCCCCCCACCAACCCTGAGTCCTGGCTTCATTTTCTAATTATTGTCAACAGCAGACATTGGTTTAAAGGTGAATGAAGCCTCAGCTTTAATCAGTCTCTTTGAACAGCATTCAGGTTGCTCAAGGCTGAATAATTTAATAATAGTGTTTCTCAGCCCCTTTAAGTTTTTAATGTTCCCTTTGAAAGAAAATGAAGAGTGTTAGAACTTCCTTCTTTCAGCTCCTAGGGATGCATTCATCACCCTACCTCCACTGCTTTGATAACTGCCACAACAAAAATTTGTTCAGTTGTATTTATTATATTTATTTGAATGGGATGAATGGAGGGAGGGAGGGTGGAAGAGCTGTGTGGGGGGGAGATAAAGAGAGAGGGAAAGAAAATGAATTTCTATCTGATGGTTCACTCCCTAAATGCTGATAACAACCCTGGCTGGACTAGGCCAAAGCCAGGAGCCTGGATGGATTTCCAGGCTCCTCACGTGGGTAGCAGGGACTGAAGAACTTGAGCCGTGATTTGCTGTCTCCCAGGGTGTGCATCAGCAGGAAGCTGGAATGGGAAGCAGAGTCAGAACTTGAAACAGGAACTTTGTCAACATGAGATGTCAATGTCCCAAAAGGCATTTTAATTGCTATACCCAACACTCTCTCCAAATTTTAATTTTTAATAGGTTTTCTTTTGGTAAGCCATTGCAACAAATCAAAGCATCCCAAAACTCAGTGGTTTTGACCAAGAAGCACTGAGTTTTGCTCTCAAGTCTACAGGCTGGGCGGATGTTTCTTCCAACTTTAGCTGGGCTCACTCCCACAGCAGTACACAAGGATGGGCTGGGCAGCTGCTCAGTTCACTGGGACTGGGCTCACTCACACATATCAGTATCAGCTAGTTGTGGTTTGCTCTAAAATGGCCTTAGGTGGGAAAAATGAGCTCTGCTCCATATGGTCCCTCATCCTCTAGTCAGCCCAGAATTTGTTTAAACATTTTTAAAAGGATTTATTTATTTGAATAAATATTATTAGCGTTTGAGAGAAAGGGAGAGGGAGAAGAAGAGAGAGAGGGGGAGAGGGGGAGATGGAGAGTGATCTTCCATTTGCTGGTTCACTCCTAAATGATTTCAGCTAGGCCAAGCTGAAGCCGGGAGCCTGGAACTCCATCAGGTCTCCCACAAAAGTGGTAGGGGTACAGTCCTTGGGCCATCATTTGCCGCTTTCCCAGGCATATTAGCAGGGAGCTGGATTGGAAGCAGGGCATCCAGGACTCAACTCGAGTCAGAACTCTCATTATGGGATGCTGGCATTGCCAGTGTTAGCTTAACTTGCTGTGCCACTAACCAGCCCCCAGCCCATTCTTGGTCAC
The DNA here is from genome assembly GCF_964237555.1 of Oryctolagus cuniculus. Taxonomy (NCBI): domain Eukaryota; kingdom Metazoa; phylum Chordata; class Mammalia; order Lagomorpha; family Leporidae; genus Oryctolagus; species Oryctolagus cuniculus. The sequence goes on from NC_091435.1 coordinate 148,776,021, forward strand.
ACATCAGGGACAAAGTTCCCAGGGAATGAGCAGAAGCCAGCAGAGCCTTGAAATCTTGACTTGGAACTGGAAGAATATCAAAACCAGCTCAGGCTCAAGGTAACAGAGAAAACTTTTGATGTCTCCCATGCAAAGTCACTCTGCAAAAGATGAGGATAGAGTGAAACAAGGAAGTGTGGTCATTTTTGCAAAAGATTTACCACATGTTTTGTTGTTATTAAAACAGAAACACCTTTAAACATTTTCCTCAGATATGGTCTTTTATTATGATACTAAATTTTTGTCCACCACACCTGCTTCCTCTTTGCATTTCTAACTATGTCTTCCAACTCCCTTCTTGCATTCCCCACCAGCACCTGTACTTCGTAGTTGAGAACCACTGCCTTGGAGGAGGGCTTAGAACTTGGAGAGAATTCCAAGAGTGATTCTGGGTGGGCTAAAAAGACATGGGTGCTGGGTTTATTGTGTGCCTGAGAAGGAAGATTTGATAAACAAATGGGGGGGATAAGTGAAATAGAGAAAAAGGACATGAAAATGCCTCTGTAGAATAAGGCTGGATGATTCTCAAGGTAACGCACATTGACTTCGAATTTATAGTCTATATGATTCAGTCTGTCATTTCCCTTTTATTATAGAAATTCTTCTCAAATCTTAGTAGGGAGCAGCCAGAAGAAGGATGCCTAAAGGGGCTCTTAAAGTATAAGTCACAATACTTTTGTGTGGTAGTAAGGAGGTGGAGCAGAAAAGAATCATAACAATGGTTGAGTTGCTCTGATATTCTGGTTTTTGAGGTTGGCATCTTATTTACTCAAGAACTTTGTCAGATAGTATCGTTCCCATTTTACAAACAAAGAAATGGGGACTGTGAATTATTCAGCATTCTCAAGTCTCACAGTTAGTGGCCACCTTTCTTTTGTTTGTTTATTCTTGAAAATCAATAGTTGGGGGATGGAAACCAGTGTAGGGCCTGCAGCAGGTCCTTTCAGGGGACTGAGGGAGTGGGAGAGGCAGGCTCTGTGAGGGTAAGTGTGAACCTCTGAAAGACTGCCTGTATCTCCTTTGTATCCCAACCTCCAAGCTCAGTGCCTGGCATGTGAGAAACACTTCTGCTGGAGTGACCCTATGACATTCTGCAGGCACACAAGGGCCATTGACGTGTGTTTCTTAGGGCATGATTGAGGTGATAGGGTGTAGTTTAGTACTTGGATGCTACAGTAACAGAATACTACATCTGGATATTTTATGAAAAAACAGCTGTTTTGTTCCTGGTGCTGGCGTCTGGGAAACCCCAGATCAAGGGTATGTGTCTTCCTGAATCCTCACATGGTGGAAGGCAGAGAGCAAAACAGAGGGAATCCACTCTCAAAGACCTTTTTATAACACATTAACCTATTTATGCAGTGAAGCCCTCAAAATGCCCCACCCCCAACACTGTTGCATTGGGGATGAAATTTCCAACACATGAATTCTATGGAACACATTCAGATCATGCCAGAGAGCAAGGAGAATGAAGAGTGTGGCTGAGCCCATAGGAAAGTGCAAACAAATGCCAAAGCCACAACTCCCATGACTGTCAAGGTTGGGGTCAGGATGGAGGGAGGAAGGAAGCAATTAGAGCCCAGCTTTCTTAACTAGAATTAGACACCAAGGTCCTCCAGAAGTTGCTAAGACCAATACTAAAATTTGTCATAGCTGGAGAGAAACCAACAACTGTAATCTCAGCTTTGCCATAGCTGGAAAGAAAAGTCAGCAAAAACTGAAAAGAAAAGATTCTAATTGGGAGTTGAGGCCATCTCTGGCCTGCCTTACAAGTCACGGGTGAATGTGGCTGTCTCACAAAATGACAGGCTTTGGACACTAATTAGTTACAACAATGAATGATGCAACAGGTATCCACACACACACATCAGATACATGCATGAGCAGCAGAGGATGCTGTTTTGTAAAATACAGCAACCACAGGATGGGGGTTTCCTTCTTAAAATGACGGGCAGGATAAAGGTGCCCAGAAAACGTGGACTCTAAGCCCAGTACTTTTGTTGGTGGATGATTTACCAATGTGGTTCTAGTTAAAAACCAACCCAAAGGGTCGGCACTGTAGCAAGTGGATAAAGCTGTTGCCTGCAGTGCCAGCATCCCATATAAGCGCAAGTTCAAGTCCCGGCTGCTCCACTTCCAATCCAGCTCTCTGCTATGGCCTGGGAAAGCAGTAGAAGATGACCCAAGTCCTTGATCCCTGCACCCATGTGGGAAGCCTGGAAGAAGCTCCTGGATCCTGGCTTCACATCTGTACAACTCCAGCTGTTATGGCCATCTAGGGAGTGAACTGGCATATGGAAGACCTCTCTCTCCTCTCTCTCTCTAACTCTGTCTTTCAAATAAATAAATAAATCTTTTTAAAAAACCAGCCCAAACCTTGGGTGCACAGTCTGACCACCTTATCACACAGATTCTGTGGGTCAGGAACCCAGACAGGAAATGATAGTAATGGCTTCATAATATCTTCAGATTCAGGTTCAGACTCTGGGATTTCTTAGTGACTCAGGGCTAGAATCCTTGAGAGGTTTCTTCACTCACATGTCTGATAATTGGTCCTGGCTGTTGGCTGGGACTTCAGCTGGGCTCTCAGCTTGAATGCCTACAGTGTGGCCGCTGCACATGTTCATTCCAAGACAATATGGTGTCTGTGAAAGGCATTTGCATGACCCAGGACAGAGGCCAGATAGCATTGCTCATGCTCTACTAGTTGAGAAAACCACACAATTCTGCCATCTTCAAGTGTGTGTGTTGGTGGGGGTTCATAGACACCATCACTCATCGGAGAAAATCAAGGTCAGGGTGTAAAGATTCCAGGTGGGACAAGGGATAATGCTGAGGTCATCCTTGGAAAACACAATCTACTGTAACTGCTCATTCCTTTTTTATGATTTCATGTCTGGGATCCTTACAACCAGCATCATTCCTGGCAGTGGACTCTTACCACTTGAGCACCATTTTGGAAGTGGGGAGAAGCCTCTGATAGAAATTTATCTTAAAGAGAACGCTGTCCTGGGAACCTGGCGGCCGCAATTCCTGATCTAGAGTCTCATCTATGAAGTCTAGAGGTCTAAGATGTGAAGACTACTGTTCTTAAGTTATCAGGGAAGGAAGCTTGCTCCCTGAACATCGAGCTGTATTCTTAAAATACATCAAAGCTTGTATCTCTATCAGTTGTTTCATGCCCTTATCTTCAAAGACCACCCCCTTGCCACAGTCGCGGAGAGAACAGTGCCAGGGACCACCTGACCTCCCCCGACAACCTCACAAGTACTTTCCCTAAGCTGACTCCACTGGAAATCCCCTCCTGGGAGTGTGACATTGCGAAAGGCTAATAAGGTGGTGCTGGGTGTTAGAGCACCAGAAAGCCACTCTGTAGAAAGACAAGAGTAAGGCTTTGGTAGTGGTACTAGGGATGGGAGGTAGAGTAAGGACACAATCATATGAGTGAAAGTACAAGAGCTCAAGAGGGTGGCAATTCAGGTGAGTGATACTGTACCTAGCCCTGTACACAGAGACTTGGCTGTGCCTCATCCATTTCAGTAACAAGAAACCCCTGTCCATAGGCATTCTCTTTTTTTTAATCTAAAAATTTTTTAAAATTTATTTTATTTGAAAGAGTTACAGAAAGAGAGGAAGTGCAAGAGCGAGAGTGAAAACGAGAGAGCAAGAGAGATCCTCCATCTGCTGGTTCACTCCTTAATGGCCACAATATCCTGGGTAGTCCAGGAGCCTGGAACTCCATCCAGGTTTCCCACATGGGTACAGAAGCCCAAGTATTTGGGCCATCTTCTACTGATTTCCCAGGTACATTAGTAGGGAGCTGGATTAGAAGTCGAACAGCCAGGACTTGAACCTGTGTTCATCTGGGATCCTGGCATTGCAGGTGGTAGCTTAACCTGCTGTGTTACAATGCTGGCTTATATTTTAAATTAAAAAAGTGCCTGTGTGAATGAGTTTTGCTGAAAACACAGTGCTTTGTCAAACTTTTTCTTAAATCTTTGTCAAACCAATATTAAAAATTTATATACTAGTAAAATTTTGCTGATTTTGTGACTATTTTAAAATTTATATGGGTGAAGTTGAACATCTTTTTCTTTGATTATTTTTTTCTAGCCCTTGCCTATTTTCTTGTCCGGTTATGGTCTTTCAACTTTTTATTTGTTGAGCTGTTTATTTAGTGGAGCATTAGCCTTTGACTGTAATGTAAATTAAAATATGCTATCTCAAAAATACTAAATAAAATATTAAATATGAAAGAAAATAAGGAAATCTTGCAGTTTCTCAAAAATATTCCTTTTTCTTGAAAAGTACAAGTGAAGTTCTATCCTGTGCAACAAGCCCTCCCTGACCAAGATGCCTATTCCCACCTCACAAATACAATGAACTTGACGTGATAACCCAGATGGAACGAGCCATTTATTCTAGCACACTCCTTCTGACCTGCACCAGTCACAGCCTGGTGCCTGTGTTACCAGAGAAATTGCAGGGTTCTTGTCTTTGCGCAAGAAAGAATTCAGGCATGAGACAGAGAGTAGTGGGAGGTAAAATAGCAAGGTTTAGTAGGGAAGGGAAATCCGTAAGGATGGATGGGCACCCCTCCAGTCAGAGCCTGAGAGACTTGGGGTGGGGGGAAGGAGCGAGGTTACATGATTGAGTAGAGAGATTACACCTGACCAGGCCAGGCGGGCAGCTCAGCAGAGAGGCAGAGGGCTGAGTGTGCAGTCCGGTTGAGGCCGGGGGTTTTTAAGGAGATGGGTCTCTGTCTTCATACATTTCCTCCTGAAATGAAGGATTTTATGGCTGTAAATACTAAGAAGCTCCTATCTGAGTTTTTCCTTGAAGGTATCAGACAGGAGGAAACCTAGCTGGTGCCATCCTGGGTTCAGAGGAAGGGTGAGCAGGACCCCCTAGAGAATGGGGATCCGGAGCAGGGTGTTTGAAATGCAGATACTGGGCTGCATCTGGGAGATTGTGGAAGATTTGTCAGGCAGAAGGGGCAGGGATCTCTGCCTGGCAGGTTATCAGGTAGAAGGGGGCAGGGCAGGATGTGAACACTGGGCTGTCCCTGAAGCATTATCGGGATAACTTTGAGATGTAGATGCATATGCTGGACGTAGAAGTCTTCTCCGGAGGCCTTTGTCACATACACATAAGCTCATACCTAACTTCCTGCCTAACATTCCCCCCTCAAGAGGTATACCCAAAATTCTTCTTTGGGATTATGGATGGAGTTCCATTTTCTGTAACTTCTTCGAAGCTGGCATGTGGGCGTCGAGGGGGATTTGGGTATTTCCTCTTGCTACCTGTCTTACGGTGTGTGACAGTGGCCTTGGAAAGATTGTGCTGCTCGGTCCAGAGGGCTGCTCAGGTCGTCCAGTGGAATGGGCTGGAAGCCTTGTCTGACGACCATTTGGAGTTTGACAGCTTTTATTCTGTTAGAGACAAAACAAACAAGGGCATTAAAAACACACGGTGCAAAGCGAAGTAGCAAGATTACAGACGTTATTGGGCCAAGGAGAGGAAATAGCCAGGATTTCCATGACCAGATGTCAGGCCAGAAATCCCAGCCCTGCTTGGCCTGGTCCTGGAGCTGTTTGGCTTTGTCCAGGAAAAGTACAAATTTGGGTTTGTACCTGTCCAGTCTGATTGACCCAGAGACAACATTCTTCCTGGAACATGGCACAGACACCTCCTGGAGCAGCAGTTAGCATGTCCAATATTTCTTTCTTTCATAGCCTTTTGTGACTTCCGCACACCCTCTTCAACTTACTTGAAACATTCCATCATTTCCATTCCAGTCTAGAGTAAACTAGCCATCAGGATAAAGTCATTCTTACAAACCATGTCCTTTCCTTATTAAAAAAAAAAAAAAAAAAAAAAAAAAAACTCTTTCCTTCTAACCTTCATTACCAAGAACACTCTTTTCTTTCTAACCTTCCTTACCAAGCACACATTTTTATACTTGTGGTGTTTTCCATAGAGTCTGGTTGGCTCTTTCTACCTTACTGGGAGACTGAGGTCTCCATGCAGAGTGAAGGTGCCAGGTTATTCCTAGGGCCTTACAAATCCCTTGTGTAACCTGGGAGATGAGGGAAGACCCATTGTTGCTTTGTAAAGATTTTGCAAGACCAAAGCGTGGGATAACTTCCTTTAGGAGAGTTTTGGTCACTTCCTGAGCTCTTTTAGTTCTGGTTGGGAAGGCTTCTACCCATCAGTAAAGGTGCCTATAAGTACAAGCAGGTAGGTACCTATAGCATTGACAGAGGCTGTGTAAAATCTGTTTGCCAGCCTTCCTTGGGGTAAGTTCCCTTTTGCTGTATAGACCCCTGGGAGTTATTTTCTCTTGTCCTTGCCTAGTTCTAGAGCTCTAGTTAAGTGATCAGTTTTGCTAACTGAGCAAAAGTTCCTGGGGGCAGAGCACGCTTCAATAACGTGCCATGCCGTAACTGATGTATACCCTGAGAAGCAGGTCCCGTCTGACAAAGCTGCTTCCATCTATGAACCAAATTTCATCTGTGTTAGTCAGGGAGCTGTCTTTTAGGTTCCTTTTGCTGGCATAGATCAAGTCTATAGTCTCAGTACAGGAGTGGAGGGGACCACCTTTCCCCTGGGTTAGAGTAGAGCAATGCCTTATTTTTACCTGAGGGTTTTCTAGGAGGAGGACTTGATATTTTAGTATTCTACTATCTGTGAGCCAGTGAGAGCCCTTTTGCTCTAATAGAGAATTTATTTGATGTGGGGTCTAACGGGCGATATTTTGCCCCAATGTAATGCTAGATACCTCCTCTGTCAGCAAGGCAGCTGCCACTATCATCCTTAGGCAGTGAGGCCATCCTTGTGCAACCATGTCTAAGGTTTTAGAAAATTAGCCCACAGGTTGCTTAACAGGTCCCAGTTCCTGAGTTAACCCTCCTAAGGTGACTCCCTGCCTCCCAGTGATGTGCAGCTGGGAGGGTCTCCCTGGATTTGGCAGTCCTAGCACATGGGCTTTAGTCATAGCATCCTTTAGCTGAGCAAAGGCTGTGGTTTGCTCTTTCCCCCAAAGGAGGGGGCTCTGCTTTAGCTGCCTGTCGAGATCCTGGTTTAGGAGCTATGCCGTTTTCCTGTATCTAGGAACCTGATAGAGAAAAGTGGGACTGCCTGAAGTTTGCAGAAGTAGGAATTTGCTGAATGGCCCATATCCTCTCTGGGGCAGGTTTTCTCTCCCCAGAGGTAAGGATAAGGGTTAAATAATTAACACTCTAATGGACTAGCAATGCTTTGTTTTCCTCTGGATACCTAGTAGTAGCTAGTTTTGCTAGGAAGTTAAGCCAATGTACAAGACTAGAGTCTCAGGCTGGGAAAAGAGACAGACTAACAAATTATTTACATTTAACCATCTACATTATGGACTATTGTGCACCCCCCTCAAGAGATAGGCCCTTTAAGTCCTCAGTGAGGACCTGTCCAAATAGGTGCAGGACTATTTGAGTTAGCTGTTACTAAAAGCCCTGTTTTTAGGAACTGGCAGGGAGGGCTTTCTAAGCTTAATGCTATTGGATAGACTTTTAAGGCCTGGCTGTGTGCGTGAGGCCCAGACCTATCCATGGGGTGCTGGAAGAGAATTGCAAGAGATGCAAATCTCCTTTAAGGGAGGCACCCTGTTGACTTGCATTACATGGCTGGACTAGGAGGAGAGCTGAATAGGAGGCTGATAGAAATAGGCAACTTACGTTTCATTGACCCTAGACCATTCCCTCAATAGCAGTGGCTGGAGCTGGAAGCTGGGCAGAGGCTGGGCAGAGCCAAAGGCTTTTTTAACTTGGTGCCACAAGGTCTGTGGTTCTGAACCAGGAGTCCTTCAACCCCCAGGGTAGTTCCGTGTCCAGTGGCCTTGCTCTTGTCAGAGCTGACAGAAGGCGGTTTCTGTCACAACAGCTGCTTGCCCAATGTCCTGACTCCTTATATCAGCAACAGGTGCCGTTTGGGGTGCACTGGCCTTGCTGGGTCTCCTTGATGGCAGATCACCGTGTAAAGCAGCCATTGATTGGCCTGTTGCCTATCCTTTGCTGCTAGCTTGCTCCTCGTTCTCCTGGTCTCTAATAAAGTAGACCAAGGAGGCAGCCTCTATGATGTCAGTCAAGGGGGTGCTGCTCCTCCGCACGCGGAGGAGCCGCACCGGACCGGGCGCTTGTTGTTCCCTTTTTTTACAAGTCCTTTCTATAGCAAAGTAAGAATAAGTAAACAGCAAACTCCCAAAGCAAGAATGAGTAGAGAGAAATGAGAAAGAATGAAGTAACGAACTTCCCCGCGAACACTCCAACACACTCTCCAACCAACCCACACACCCATGCCGTCTCTCTCCTCCTATATAGTCCTCTCCACCAATCCCAACTCGGCTGCCCACACGCCGAGCATGCCGCTCTCCTCCAATCAGGAGCAGCTCCTGCAGCTTGTCAAGTTGGTGAGAGGCAGCTGGGTAGAAGCTGTTTACTCCTCTCCCAGCGCCATATTGTGGGAGAGCAGATGCATAGAATAAGTCTTAATTCCAGTAACAGTCTAGTCCGAGTTGCTCCCCACAGATCCCCCTTTCTTTTTATTTTTTGGCGTTGATACGCGCCTGTGTAAAGTTCAGTGTGATCTTCATGCTATTGACTGTCTTGTTTGTCGTGCTACTTCAGAGTTCGTTGAAAAATGTCCCATATTCCAAAGATCCCAGGGATTGGTTATTCATTGTTTTCTTCCTCAAATGGAGTTTTCTTCTTCTAGATCTTCTGCTGGCAGGTTTATCAACCAAATTCTTCTCTCAGGGGTCCATATTGGTTGTGCCGCACCCTGTGGAAAAAAACAAACGGCGCCTCGTACTCTTCTGAGTAAGGGGAACGGGCCTTTCCATTGGTTGTCCTGTAAATCCTTCCACATTACCCACTGTATTGATTCCTTATCAGCTGATTGAGCATGCATTTCTGCAGGTGTTTTACCGTTCTTTTTCTTGTTCAAAAAATTAATTGTATAAAGAGCTAGGGCCAAGACATCCTTGTTGGATGTGGCCATTTCCCCTACTCCCCCTTTTTGTTTAATTATTAATTTTTTTAAATATAAGTGAGCGCGTTCTACCACAGCTTGCCCCTGTGGATTGTATGGAATACCAGTAATATGGGAGATTCCGAATTCTTTCAAAAATGCAGCAAAACGATTTGATGTATACGCTGGGCCGTTATCCGTTTTGATCACATGAGGAACTCCCCAGGCTGCAAAAGCCTGCAAGCAGTGTTGGATTACTTGTTGTACTCCTTCTTTATTCATGGCTGTGGCCATAACTACACCTGAGTATGTATCTACAGTGACGTGAACACAGCTTTGTCGCCCAAAAGAGGGGATATGTGTAACGTCCATCTGCCAGATATGTCCTGGTTTAAGGCCACGGGGATTGGCTCCCGCAGGAATCTTTGGAACTATGGTAACAACGCACTTTTCACAGGATCTAATATCTTCTGCTTGCTTGCGGGGAATATTAAATTTAAAACTTAAAGTGTGGGTATTAACATGCCATTTAGAGTGATATTCTTTAGCTTGTTCCAAAGCGGTGCATGCAAGCAAGAATCTTGAATAATGATCTGCCATCATGTTTCCTCGAGTAAGTGGGCCAGGTAAATTAGAATGAGCTCTTATGTGGCCTATGTAGATAGCATGCTCTCTTTGATTTAATAACCCCTGAATTTCACTTAGATAAGAATAGACTGAGGAGGATTTAAGAATAAGGCACTGTGTAGCGAGCATCTGAACTGCATTCACCACATATGCACTATCAGACAAAATATTCATGGGTGCACTCTCTCTGCGTAATACTGTTGCGATAATAGCTAATTCTGCATGTTGTGGAGAAGGGGATGCTGTTAAAACAAAATATCGTTGATTGTTAAATATAGCTGCTCCTGTTCCGCCTTTAGCTCCATCCGTAAATACGGTAACTGCCCCTTGAATTGGATCCCTTCGCACCTTCTGCACCCGTTTTATTGAAACCTGTGTGCAGAAGTTAACAAATGGATGGCGAGGGTAGTGATTGTCAATCTCTATTTGTAGAATGAGAACTATGTATGCCCATTGCCAGCATTCCCTTGTAAAGGCTTCTACTGCCTCTTGAGCAAAGGGAACTACGCATCGCTTTGGAGTCTTCCCCGCCATTTCTGTCGCCTTTTTTTTATTGCTGTTAATATTAAATCAGCCACCGCAATGCCTTGGGTGTATAGTACACGCGGTGCATGTGAATGTGGGTATACAAACAACAAGGGTCCTCCTTGCCAAATGACTGCGAAGGGATACAGCTGTTCCATAAAAATTAATATTTCTAGGGCTTGTTGTGGATCACATCTTTCCATCTGCATTGCTTTAATTTGTTTTTCAATTTTCTGTAACGCCAAGCGGGCTTCTATTGTCAATCTACGAGGGGAATCAAGCTGGGCATCTCCTTCTAAAATATTGAATAATGGCATCATATCTTCGGTAGTTAATTTACAATAGGGCCTCAACCAATTTAAATTGCCACATAATTTTTGGAAGTCATTAAGGGTCTGTAACCCATCTATTGCAATTTCAAATTCTAATGGGGTTACCTTTTCAGAAGTTACTTTAAGTCCTAAGTACTGTACTACTTCCCCTTTTTGTATCTTCTCTGGCGCTACTTGTAACCCAACTTTTTCCAAATATAATAGCAGCAGCTTATATGCTTCCATTAGGTGACTTTCACTTTCAGCCGTTATTAACAAGTCATCCATGTAGTGTAAAATTTGTACTTTTGGGCACTGTTGTCGAACCGGCTCTACTGCCTGGTCAACATATAGCTGGCATATGGCAGGACTGTTAGTCATTCCTTGGGGGAGCACCTTCCATTCATATCTTTTGTCGGGACCTTGATGATTAATGGAAGGTACGGTGAAAGCAAACCTCTGAATGTCTTGTTCATGTAGAGGTATGCTAAAAAAGCAGTCCTTCAGATCGAGTACTATTAGTGGCCAATGCTTTGGGATCATAGTAGGAACCGGGAGTCCGGGTTGCAATGCCCTCATGGGTTGCATCTGCTGATTAACAGCCCGTAAATCATGCAACAACCGGTATTTCCCTGATTTTTTCTTTATCACGAATATTGGCGTATTCCATGGGGAGGTTGATGGTTGCAAATGGCCTGCCTCTAATTGTTGTGATACTATATCATTTACCGCAGCCAACTTTTCCTGGGTAAGGGGCCACTGTGGTATCCACTTGGGCTTGTTGTCCAGCCATGACAATGGCAGCGGCTGCATCTCAGTGGCCCCCACGAAAAACCCGTGTCCTGTCTTTTAAAATCGCCTTTGGGCTGGGCTAGGTCCCTTCTGCCTTCTCTGGAGCCTAATCCTCTCTCCTGATATCCCTTTTTATACATAATACGCCGTCCTGTAGAACTCTCCAATTGGTCCTCATTTGTTAACGTCAGTCCCAATTGTTCTAAAATGTCTCTTCCCCATAATGTGATGGGGAGTGCACTAACACAAGGTTGCACATTTCCCTTGTTCCCTTCTTGATCCTGCCAACGAAGCACCTGAGCACTCCTTGATGGTGTCATGGCCGCACCTAGGCCTACTAAAGTATTATCTCCTGGCTGAAGGGGCCATGACTTCGGCCAATCATTTTCCGAAATTATACTTACATCCACACCTGTGTCTAGCAGGCCCTGAATCGACTTTCCTCTAATGGTTAAGGTCCACAGAGGTCGATCTGCTAAAGATAGGGACAAGGCTGCAAAATTTCTCCCCTTGGGGTCCATGAACATCCTGCGCTCCAATCATGATCAGTATTTGAGCCACAGGTTCTTCTGGTTTGATTTGAATAATACCCTTTGTAGATTGTATTAGCACTTTTAACTTATCAAAAGGTAATTGAATGACTCCGGTGATGACCATTAGGCCTCTCAAAGCATTTGTTTCTTTTCCTACGATTATTCCAAGTCCGTTATGCTCCGCTGAAATTGTTTCTGCCCTCACCTCTATGGCTTGTGGCCCCATTTGAGGTGTTAGTACCGAATATTCGGTGGCTCGTAACTCTGCGCGGTAAATATTTGGTTTTGGGACCGTGGCACCCACCGATTGTTTTGGCCCCGGGGTGCAGGGGCCCACATTCCGTTTTTTTGCTGTTGTCCATATACACCTGATCTTCTTATGGGGCCCGGCTCATTTGGCATCCTCAGGGGATTGCCTGCGCTGTTTATTTTAAAGTAACATTCACTGACCCAATGATTCCCTCTTCTACAGCGTGGGCAAAGGCCTGGTCTTCTCGAGTTCTCTATGCCCTGCCGATCTCGGGCTGGAAATTTGGCCCTACATTCCCTCATTAGATGCCCTTCTCAACCACATCTAAAGCATATTCGTCCCCTCATGTTCTGTCTAAATTGTCGGGTTACTGCTACTGCAGCATGTGATCCAGAAGCTACATCATCCATGACATCCCTACAGATTTTCAAAAAGGTAGGGATGTCTTTATGCTGCCATGGTCTAAGAGCTTCCCGACATGTTTTATTGGCCTGTTCATACGCCAGTCTTTTGACTAAGGGCATTGCTTCTTCCACGGTTTCGAAAATGTTTCCTGCTGCTTCCATTAATCTGTTCACGAAGTCAGCGTAAGGTTCGGTAGGGCCCTGTACTATCTTAGTTAGGCTGTGTCTTACTTCTCCTTTTCTGGGTATCACCTTCCAGGCTCTTCTTGCTATCTCTCTCACTTGTAAGAGGACAGCTGTTGGTAATCGGGCCTGCTCATCGGGATTGGCAAATCGCCCTTCTCCATTTAACATTTCCTCATCCCATGCTTGATTCCCTGTTTGATAGTTCTGCTTTGAATATTCTCGCGCAAATTCTTTATAAGCAGCTAACCATAAGAGGAAGTCACCCCCGCCTAACACCGCCTTTACTAAGTTTCTCCAATCCTCAGGTATTAGGCCTTGCTGCCCGATGTTATCAAGGATTGCCTGAGTGTAACTTGCATGGGGCCCATACAATTGTACTGATTGCTGCAACTCTTTAAGTAATTTATGGTCAAGAGGCGTCCATCCCCTGTTTCCCTGTGGATCCTGAATTACAGGAAACACCTGGCCTGGTTCCTGGTACTGCTCCCAAGCAGGTTTTCTATAAACAGCTCCCCTTTGCTTGTTTTCGGTTCTTGGCCTTTCTAGCTCCTCCTGCATACCTACTCCCTCCATCACTCCTTCTTCCTCCCACTCTTCTTCAATCTCATATGGAAAAAAGGGGCTTTTCTTTACAGGAGGAAACTTTGGTAGTACCAATGGGCGATACCGGGGTGGTGATTCATCCTTTATGGTTGAATTTGCCAGCCTTGTATGGCCAGGCATCTCTCTCGGGGGCGAGGTTCCCTCCTCAGCTTCCTTCTCCCCCCCATAAGCTTCCTGGCTCTCTAAATCCTTCTTTGATTTTCTTCTCACTTGTTCGTTACAATAGTTGCTCGCCTGGCTGCCCTGCCATAATTCTTCCTGCAGTTCACTCCCCTCATTAAGCAACAACTCGATCCCTTCCGTGGGGTTCTGAAGCACCTGATCAACGAGTTGCCACAGCTTCAGCACTTCTATCGATTCCCCAGCCTCGCGCAATTTCCGTCCCACCTGCCTCCACTGCTGTAGAAACCAGGGGGACGTCTCTACGACTGCTCTTATGAATGCATGAATTTTCCTCCCCCCTCGTTTCCCTTGCTTAGAGGAAAAGCTGCGAGGAGGTGGGGAGTAGGAAGAGAGAGAGAGAGAAACCATATTTAGCCCATGGATGATCTTTAGGGAGAAACAGAGGATGGTGCCCAGCAGGAGGAAGAGGTAGCCAGTGGGCAAAGAGTAGCCAAAGAACTCCATTGTCTGTACCGTCTGTGACATGTTGGAGCAGTGGGCGTAATGGAAGACTGAGTCTCCCAGACGTTCCTAGTTAATACCTCCTTCCTAGCTTCTAATTTTCTTCCCCCGCGGCTTTTTTCCTAGGTTCTAACTAGCTTTTCACCGGCACTCTCCGTCCGGCCTTCCCCTAGGCTCTTTGCTAGTCTCTCTCTCCGGTAATTTCCCACTTCTTCCCGGTTTTTCCCTCCTAGGTTTCCTATCCGAGTCACGGCACCATTATGTCGCTCCCCCTCTTCGTGGAGGAACGACACTAAGCCCTGCCTAGGCTTCATATCCGAGTCACGGCACCATTATGTCGCTCCCCCTCTTCGTGGAGGAACGACACTAGACCCTGCACTGTTCTTTTGTCTGCTCGGCCCTCCCCGGGTTTGCTGCTGGTTCTTCCCGGGTTGGCTACTATCCCTTCCACCTCCGTGGAAGGGCAGTTCCCCCTGGCCACATTCCCCACTTCCGCAGGGGAGCGGCACACCACCGGCCGGGCTCTCTCGGGGGCTGCACAGGTGTTCCCTCAGATGTTCCCCTTAGATGTTCCTGGTGCATGTCGTCTCTCTCCTCCTTTATAGTCCTCCTCCGCCAATCCTAACTCGGCTGCCCACACGCCGAGTACGCTGCTCTCCTCCAATCAGGAGTAGGTCCTACAGTTTATTGGTTGAACTGGAGGCAGCTGCGTAGAAGCTGTTTTCTTCTCTCCCAGCGCCATATTGTGGGAGAGCAGATGCATAGAATAAGTCTTAATTCCAGTAACTTAGTCTAGTCCGGATTGCTCCCCACAAGGGGGTGCTCAACCCAACCCTGATTTTTAGAGATTTTTTTAATATTAGGGTGAGCTAGAAAAACTATGGTCATGGGCAAATTCTGACACTTATTATTTTCTTGCGAGTTAAGACCGTGCCCATGAGAACTATGACCTTTTAGGTAAGATTAACTGTGGTGACCTGCTTGCATACTTTGAGGTCATCAGTGCAATTTCCTATCTATCCCTCAGTTTGGTTAAAAGGGGAGTTCTGCCCATTTACCGCGTACACCGAAAAAATCAATTTAGCTGTCACATTTTAACCTCTTATTCTGGCTATGCTGTTTGGTCCTCTATACTGTGGCCAGGCATTATTACAGAAAAGGTCAGTCATCCCTTACATAAGGTCTGGAGATCAAACTGTACATCACAGTGGAGAGTCCTGCAGAACAGTAGTAACTTCCCTTCTGGAAGAGAAAAGAGGAGAAGTGAGGCAGCGAGTTGGGTCTCTAGCCTGACTTCCTGGGCTTTCAGATTTAACTGGTGGTTTAACCAGCGCTTACTGCGTAGCCTGACTTAGAGCAGACATTGTGGCAGAGGTCTCTGCCATCCTTTGGCTTCCGGATATTTACCGTGTAGCCAGTGGGTTATGGGCCTGGGTTTCTGGGTTTAACTAGTATTACCGTGTAACCCATAAGTTTAGGTTTTGGGGCTTCCGGGCTTTCACCGTGTAGCCTGTGGACACTAGAGCTTTCTTGGGCTCCTGGAACCCAGTTCTCTAGCATCTGGCACATAACCATCTCCCGTCGTCTCTAAGTCTCTTTTGGAACACTTTCTCCCTTTTGGCTAGACCTCCCGTTTGATCCACGTTTTAACTAGCAATACATTTGAACTAGCAATGCCTGGTTATTCAGAGTTAGCTGGACGGAGACTATGTCAGTCCCTCTTTAAAGGATCTGGCTTCTGAGCCAGAGACTGGAGCAGCTAGAAAGAAACATGTTTATAACTGAAGTTTAGCATCATTTCACATCTTGGCACCACTTTTAATCTAAACAGCCCGATTGGTTATTATCTCTGCAAGATGAGAGATATATCTTTTGACATCTCCAGGGGCCCTCTGGAGATACCAAAAGTCCAGAGAATTTAGAACTTTGATTTTCAGAAAGTCTGTTACAGGTGCCAAGAGAACTTAGAGTATCTGGTCAAAATAGAATTCCTTAACATCCTGAAATGATAGCCATTAATTTAGGGTGATTTTAACACTTTTAGACCAGATCTAATAACAGAAACAGTAGAGTACACAATAGATTACTTTGGCAGAACATGAATTCTATGTCTCTTGTTGTCGAGTAAGCCAGAAATAAAAACCTTGAACATTAGAGTTAGCACACAAAATCATCACATAACTCAGAATTATTTAACAGAGTCAAAAAGAGCTTACAGGACCTAACTTTAGAAATGGCAGAGTAACCGATGAAGCAGACACTGTTAAAAAGAGACGTTACAGTTTTTGCAAAAACAGATTGCAAGATTTATGATTGAGACCATTTACTAACATTAGTATACATTTTTTAAAAACCCCATTGTTATAACAGAAGATCAGACTTCAACTTTAGGTCAGTGTAATTTTGGCATTAGCACTCAACTTAAAGAAAACTCTGTAAACAATTTTAAAATTGTAAACCTTTTAAAACTTTTCATGACTTGCTCACACCTTCTGAAACTTTACACCCGTAGTTACTTTTACATAGTCCTGAATTGTCATGTATGGACAACCTATGAGAATACATGCTAACAAACTCAAATAGTCGCTCTTACCGAATTTGAGATGTTAAAAGTACACATAATACTTTTTCCCAAGTTTTACTTAGCACCGATGCCTAGATAACTTAAAACAGTTATTAATGAATACCACACCATTATCTGAATTAAGTCAAAATTACATTTCCCATGCTTTTAAGTAACATAAGGATAACACCTGAGCAGCAACAGGGACACTAGTGCATGTTTACAACTTTGAAAAGATCTTCATCATTAAGAGAAACAAGTTTAAAGCATATCAAAGACATGTAAAACTGAGCAAGTGAGCCACCAAGCAAAACCGAAGGGCGTTTGCATTAACTCAATTCTCTGAACCAATCTGTATTGGCTTACTTTAGTTAACAAAATAAAGGCTTGTATACACAGAATTTACTCTCATTTTCATAAGACCACTCTACCTGGAAAGCAAAAACATGAATACAGCATAGGTCTGACACCATTTACAACATTTTAATACACTTCACATAATCTGAATTGACTCAAGCAGCTGTTACTTTAACAAATTTAGAGTCTCATCCTTTGAGAGTTCCAGGGATCCTACTGGAAGCCCAAAGTTGGAAGACTCAGTATAGAATTTAAGCTGTCAGAGAGTCAAAACTATTTAGCGAAAATTAGTACATTTTTGATCAGTTGGGTAATCACTCAAACATTAAAAACAGACAAATGACGTAGTCTCAGTACTCCAAATAGAAAAACACGAAACCTTCAAGACACATGAAAACTCTTATCAGCTAAGTCAGGGACAGCAGCACAGAAAAGAGCTGATCAACACATATGAGCCCATTGCTTAGGTTTCCATTAACTGCAAAGAGAAAAACCTATCAGGTTGGAAAGAGTTAATGGATTACGGTTCTCCCTCCCTTAGGTAAGGCCAGCAGTAGTATTGAATTGGAAATTCCTCCTGGAGAGGAAAAAAAAGCAGCGGGGGGGGGTGGGGGGGGGTGGGGGGGTGGGGTGGGGGTGGGGGGGGTGCACTCTCCCTAGAGATACCTGGCTTTGCCTGTCTGGGTGCGGCAGGCCACATGGGCTGGAATAGAGTGCAGAGAAAGGCTGTGGTCCCCCATTTACAGGGAAGACTGCGCTTGCCGGGACCTAGCAGGACTGGCCATGGGGTTGGGTAGGTGCGCCGTTTCACCAAGAGTGCTGGGAACCTCCTATAATTCAACCAAAGCTAGATCAATCAGGACTACTGCAAACACTCAGTCAATTAAAACAGATAGTTAACTTTAGCTCCTTTCCATTCAGTCCTCAGGCAATCAAAGCTTAGCAACAGTAATAGTTCACAAAAACTTTAAGACGCACTAGAGCTACCATAAGCTGCAAAGACCGAAAACTTTCTACCAGGTTGGAAATGGTTAACGGTAACAGCTTTTTCCTTTAGGTGGAGAGACCTGTGGAATTTCCCTCTCCCTTTCTCCAGGCCAGCAGTATAGGAATGCAGATGAGAAGAGCAAAAGAGTGGGGGAGGGAGCACCGGGAGGAGGAGGAAGGCGGAAAGCCACAGAGGACAAGAAGTGAGCAACTGCCCTCACCTTCCCCTACGAATCTCAGCTGGAGGAGAGCATAGGGAAAGGCCCTGATGTCTGGGGCTGAGTGGGGTTCGAAATCTCCTATTGCTCAAGATTGCCCTCTACCTAGTTGTCTGAGTTTACCTGGAGGGCCAATATTAGCCTCGACCGAAGCTAAGCCCTGCTCGCGTAGTAGCAGTAGGCAGCATGACCAGGTGTCACTCCAACAGAGAAACCTGGTCCTCAGGTCGCAGTCCAGGCACCAGGAAGCCAAAGCGAGCTCAGGGGGTCTCCAGGCTCTCAGCCAACTGCCCTTCCTAATTTCCCTCCCATTCCTTACAATCCCTCTGGAGTTTTGGCCATAGCTAAGCCATGGCGGGGGTGGGGGTGGATTGCGCATTCTCAGAGAGCTGTGGGGTGCCGGACACTCAACGGTCACTTCCACAGATCCGGTCCCACTTGAGGGAAGGAATACTGACCTCCAATGTCTTCTCAAAGTCACTTCGTGGTAACCAAAAATGTTACCGGAGAAATTGCAGGGTTCTTGTCTTTGCGCAAGAAAGAATTCAGGCGTGAGACAGAGAGTAGTGGGAGGTAAAATAGCAAGGTTTATTAGGGAAGGGACATCCGTAAGGATGGATGGGCACCCCTCCAGACAGATCCTGAGAGACTGGGGGGTCGGGGAGGGGGGGGAGGAGCGAGGTTACATGATTGAGTAGAGAGATTACACCTGACCAGGCCAGGTGGGCGGCTCAGCAGAGAGGCAGAGGGCTGAGCGCGCAGTCCAGTTGAGGCCAGGGATTTTTAAGGAGATGGGTCTCTGTCTTCACACATTTCCTCCTGAAACGAAGGATTTTATGGCTGTAAATACTAAGAAGCTCCTATCTGAGTTTTTCCTAAAGGAAAAACGCACCAGAGCTACCATAAGCTGCAAAGACGGAAAACTTTCTACCAGGTTGGAAATGGTTAACAGGTAACAGCTTTTTCCTTTAGGTGGAGAGACCTGTGGAATTTCCCTCTTCCCTTTCTTAATTTGTTTGTTTGCTATTTGCTACTTATTTCCAATTTAATGTCACTCTAAGTAAAGAAAAGTTAAATTTCAAATTATTAGCCTGAATTTCACCATTCATCTCTATATTGTGCAATGTGAGTTTTATATGATAGCATTTACCTCATCTGTGGAATTAACCTAGCTGGTGCCATCCTGGGTTCAGAGGAAGGGTGAGCAGGACCCCCTAGAGAATGGGGATCCGGAGCAGGGTGTTTGAAATGCAGATACTGGGCTGCATCTGGGAGATTGTGGAAGATTTGTCAGGCAGAAGGGGCAGGGATCTCTGCCTGGCAGGTTATCAGGTAGAAGGGGGCAGGGCAGGATGTGAACACTGGGCTGCCCCTGAAGCATTATCGGGATAACTTTGAGATGTAGATGCATATGCTGGACGTAGAAGTCTTCTCCGGAGGCCTTTGTCACACACACATAAGCTTATACCTAACTTACTGCCTAACACCTGCATGGTAAAATCCTTGATGAGTCTCACCCTGCAGTTTGTTACTCCTCAAGGCTGTAGCAGAGAACAAGGGTTGTAAACACCGACCATGGAAAATACCTTGGAGGGGGTGTCAAGACAAGGCGCCTGCCACTACACAGCAGGGAACCCAACACAGGAAGCAGTGACTTGTCCCAAGTCCTCTATGAGGTAGCAGTGGAACCAGGCTGAACAATCAGCTCTGATTGTTCTTTCAGCTCGACTGACTTTAAATCAGCCAGCACTACCTGGGAGAAACACAGTCGCTGATTGAGCAATCAAATATATATATATTTACCTCGCCTTTCTCTGCACCTCTATTTCTTCTCAGGAGAGTCAGGACCTGGAGGGAAATCCTTTGTGCCAGCAGTGACAGACAGATTTTCTTATTGCCCTGACTCAGGCAGCAGTGAGAATGGATGGAAGGAGAGAAGGGTGCTTTTAGGGGTCAAATTAAATTTGGACACACCAAGCACGCTCCTGAAAATCTTAGTAACACAGCCTTGGCAATAAACGCATGACATTTGTGGACCCTTCCAGTGGAAGAGGGAATCTATGGTGTCACTGAAAGACTCAGGTTTGTGACTCAGGCCATGTTGTCAAAAAGACCAAAGTTAGGGGTGGGCATTGTGGTGCAGCAGGCACCAGCATCCTCTATCAGAGCCTGAAATCAAATTCTGCTTCTGCTTCCAATCTACCTTTCTGATAGTGTGCACCCTGGGAGGCATCAGGATAGCTCAAATACTTGGGACCCTGCCACCCATGGGGGAGACCCAGATGGAATTCCTGGCTCTTGGTTTCAGCTTGGCCCAGCCCTGGCTGTTGTGAACATTTGGGGAGTGAATCAGTGGATGGAAGATCTTTTTCTCTCTCTTTCTGTTGCTCTGCCGTTTAAATACATAAAAGTAAATAAATAAGCTTTAGAAACAAAGTTATTTATTCTCAACTTTGTATTCTGGAATATTTTAAACAGACAAAAACAGATAAAAGATGACAACGTATTCTCTGGTGACCATTGTGAAAAAGATTGACTGATGCATAATGACAAAGCACATACTTAAAACGTGCAATTTGAAAAGTTTTGACACACACACACACACAACCATGAAACCATCAACACAGTTGCAATAACAAGCATAGTTACCGCCCCGCCCCCAGGTTTTCTTCACCCTTTAGATCTCTTTCCCCTGGCAACTCCCCATGGCCTCTCCTTCCCTTCTCCACCCCCTCCTCCCCATCTGTAGGCAACTACCATCTGCTTTCTGTCACTATAAACTACCAACCATTTTTAGAGGCTTATATAAATGGAATCATACTGTACATATTCACTTTCATGTGTGATTTCTTTCACTCAGCAAAATGACTTGGAGATTCCTCCGTGTTGCTGTGTATGTCAATGATTCATTGATTTTTTATTGATGAGAAATATTCCATTATATGGGTGTACTCAAGTTTACTTATCCACTCACCTGCTGGGAGCCTTTGAGTACAAGTCTTTATGGGGTAACAGTGGCACAGAGCTCTGATTCTAACACAGTCACTCTTCAGGGCAGCTTCCTTTGCTATGCTCTGTTCTAAAACTCCCCCCGGCCTTCCCTCACCCACACAGAATGTGCCTGCATCTTCAGAGTGTGACCTGTCTTACCCTCTTCACATGCATCTCTTGCCAAATCTCCTGACCCTAACTGCTGCCGTGGAAGATGCACATACACCACTGAGCTTCCTGTTTCCATGGGAACCCTGCTGGCTCCAATCTAAGAGACTTAGCACATCCTGTTCCCTCTGCCTGCAACCTCTCCCATGGTTTCCTCACTTGTACTTTTTCCAGCTATTTTGGATACTCTCGTGGGACTCAGCTCCTGAGAAGCCTTTCTCAAACTCAGTCCATGTGCTCTGAGAAAGTGTTGCTAACCAGAATTGGCCATGTAATATGCAAGGTCCAGTGTGAAATAAAAATGAAGGGCCCCTGTTTAAAAAGAAGGGAAAAATCCATTACAGGTACCACAATATAAGATGTTTTCCCTTTCCTCCATAGTCTCTCTCTTAATTTATTTGTTTGCTATATGCTACTTATTTCCAATTTAATGTCACTCTAAGTAAAAAAAAATAAATTTCAAATTATTAGCCTGAATTTCACCATTCATCTCTATATTGTGCAATGTGAGTTTTATATGATAGCATGTACCTCATCTGTGGAATCAACAAAATTACAGAATTCATGTTTCATAGTTTTGTATTCTGTTCTTCCCAGATAGTGGAATATTTGAACAAAACTAGCTACAGTTTTTACTTAATTCATTAAATTCTGTCAGCGCTAGTCGAGTCCCAGCTGCTCTGCTTCTGATCCAACTCCCTGCTAATGGGCCTGGGAAAGTAGTGGAAGTGGGAGACTTGGATGAAGTTCCTGGCTTCTGGCTTCAGCTTGACCCAGCCCTAGTTGTTGCAGCCATTTGGGGAAGTGAACCAGTGGATGGAAGTTTCTCTCTCTCTCTCTCTCTCTCTGCATGTCTCTCCCACACTCTCTCTCTCTCTCTGTCACTCTTTCAAATAAATAAGTAAATAATTTTTAAAAAAAAAACACTGAAAGGGAAAGGAAACATGGGTTGTCCTATAATTTCCTTTTTTTCTTCATTCTCATTTTCAGCATCTATAGTTGGCTAATATGAGAAGTAATATGAATAAAAAATTTCTTACTCATACACATTTGTTAGAAAATCATTGCTTTCTTTCTGTTTAAATAAGTTGTGGTTTGAACATTTTTTTTAAAAAAGATTGATTTGTTTGTTTGCAAGAGTTACAGTTAGAGGAAGAAAGAGAGAGAGGAGAGAGATCTTCTACCCGCTGGTTTACTTCCCAGATGGCTACAGTGACCAGGGCTGGGCCAGGCTGGAGCCAGGAGCCAGGAGCTTCATCAGGGTTTCCCACATGGGTGCAGGGGCCCAAGCACTTGGGTCATCCTTCACTTTTTCTTTTAAAGATTTTTTTATTTATTTGAAAGTCAGAGTTACACAGAGAGAAAAGGAAAGGCAGAGAAAAGAGGTCTTCCATCTGCTGATTCACTCCCCAATTGGCTGCAACAGCCGAAACTGTGCGGATCCGCAGCCAGGAGCCAGGATCTCCCAGAGTCTCCCACACGGGTTCAGGGGCCCAAGGACTTGGGCCATCTTCTACTGCTTTCCCAGGCCACAGCAGATAGCTGGATTGGAAGTGGAGAAGCCAGGACTTGAACTGGTGTCCATATGGGATGCCAGCACTGCAGGTGGCAGCTTTACACACTACGCCACAGTGCCAGCCACCATCCTCCACTTCTTTCCCAGGTATATTAGCAGGAAGCTGGATTGAAAGTAGAGCAGCCAGGACTTGAAATGAATGACATATGAGATGCCAGTGCTGCAGCGGGTGGCTTAACTTTCTGAGCCCCATGGTTTGAACTTGAATTGTTGCCTCTTTGGACTGTCAGTTCTCTCTCCCCCTAGTTCAGTTGCTCCCATATATGACAACACTCATATCTTGTGTTCACTTTTTTGAGTCCCTTGAGCTTCCGTACATGGTAGATCCACTGGAATTATTTGCTCACAGAGCATCAAAAATGTGCAATTCAGGGGATAAGGAACAGTGAAGGTGCATGCTTCTCCCTGACAACACACAAACTCACCATGTTTTCAAGACAGTTACTTCAGAGTAAATCACCAGGGCCTTCCTGAGTGAGGGGGCCTGTCTGGCTGCAAACCCTGGTGCCAGCTCAGGTAATTTGTCACTATTTCAGAAGTGTCAGCTGGCATGTTTGGGTGGTTGGGGAAATGGTATAGTTAGGTTCTCCAGCAAAACAGAGCCAATGGGAGAGAAGCACACACAGAGAGAGACACACACACACACCCTGGGGGTGCTAGATTATTTTAAGGAATTGGCTCATGCGGCTGTGGAGGCTGAGTGGGCACATCCAGAATCTGCAGGGCAGGCCAGTAGCCTGGAGACCCAGGGAGGAGTTGATGTTGCAGTCGTGATTCCAAAGACAGGGCTAGAGGCAGAATTCTTTCTTTCTTGGTAGAACGCGGTCTTTTAAAGACTTCAACGGATCGTGGGAGGCCCACACACATTATGGAGGGTAATCTGCTTTACACAAAGTCCAACCGTTTCAATGCCAATCACATCTAAAATGACCTTCATGGAAACATCTGGTCTGGTTCCAAAACAGTAGGCTCTGAGATGGGTCTCAGTGTGCAGGGGTTTTATATGAAGTGCTCTGGGGTCGTCCCTACAGAAAGGAAGGGAAAGAAGTGACCTGAGCAGAGGTGCAGCTGAGTGGTGATAGAGAGGCGAGAAAGTCCCAGTGTCCACCATCCCTCTGGGGAATTCTGAGGAGCTGTGACCCCTTCAGAATTGGCCTGTTTCAGAGCAAAGGAATGGGCCTTTATATGCCCAAGTTAATTGGTTATTGGATATGAACTCTCCAAGAAGGGTGTGACGTTGGACAGGGTGACTCTTCAGGCCAAGCATACCCTCCAAGTGGCTGCCGCTCCTCCAGTGGAGGTAGGGAAGGGGTGGGCTCAAAAAATCCGTTCAAAATGTCACAAATGGGGAGGTTAGGCTGTCAGACCACAGCGTCCTCCATGCTTAACTCCCTCTTCCTGTGACCATACCACCCCTGCACTGCCCACTGCACTCCACAGATTCAGGTTGAGAATCAGAATCTCATGTTTCCTCTGTATTTCCTACACATAGAGCAGTGTCTGGCACACAACAGGGATATTAGATAGGCTTTTGTTACTACAATGAAATACCTAAGACAAGCTGCTGATGAGGAAAGGAGATTTGTTTTGGCGTATGGATGTGGAGGTTTGCAATCAGCCCCATCAGCTTGATCTCTGGCAATAATGCTCCTGTTAGCAGATCCCCATGGTGGCACAGAGCATCAGATGGCAAGAGGGAGTGTGGGCAGGCAGAGCAAAGAGCACATGGCTGGCCAGCAAGCAGGGAGAAAGCACATAGGCCTGACTGGGGATTTCACAAGCAGTCCTTTCAGGAGCGCTCCTCAGGGCACTCCTCCAGTGACCTGGAGGTCACCCATTAGGTCCGTCTCCTGACACCGTACTTAGATTAACCTTCTACCCTCTTAGCACCATTGACTTATTATCTATGGGGTTCAAACATCTGCATGAGTTTGGTAGCCAAATCCTGTCCAAATCATTGTCATAGGCACTCAACAAACTTTTGTTGAATTAGTCAATTAGGACTCTAAGCAAAAAATAACTTCCTCTAACAGGGGCAGATTCTGATAAAGAATAGAATGATCATAAGTGCTTAGATAGGGTTTCACAATTCCTCTAGCTCTTTCACATTTGTCCCGTTTAAAACTTCTAACAACTTGGTTAGGTAGGGAATGACTGTCCTCATTTTCTAGATGAAAAAACTGAAGCTCAGAGAAACTGGCTTGCCAAGAATCACAGAGTTAATGAGCAAATTTTGCAAAACTTCCTTTGCTACGGCTTGGTGACTGCGTTAGGATCTTCTGTCCTCACTTGCTGAGACCTGGCCTTCATGGCCATGCTCTAAGAATGAAGTTTCTAAATCATAAACCTTACTTTCCCATAGCTGCCCAAAGGGTGTTGCTGGTTGGTGAACAAGGGAGACCCATCCATGCTTTCTGAACTCACGTTGTGGTTGCTAGTATCGCCACTGGGTGGGGGGCTCCAAAACATGTCAAAGCTACTTCAGTGACACCCCGCCCCCTTCCTAGAGACAGTCTTTTGTCCTCATTAGATAAGCAAGTTCTAACCACCCAAGCCAACTGGCTGACAAAAGCATGGGGCTTTTAAGAGGAGATTTTGTGGAAGCATCTCTTAAACAGTTGCTCGCTTTACTTCCATGGTGCTGACCTTTAAAACATCCCACAGACCATAAGATGAAAGTAAAAATAGCCTCTCTTGGCATTGAATAATCTGGCTTGCCTTGACAAAGAGGTCATAGAGTCCCCTCTTTGGATGATTTCTTCCTTTTGATTAACTAGCCAAATCCGTTGAGGGAAGAGCATACAACTCTTTGGAGGAAGAAAAATGGAAATGCTTAGGTAAAGGACATCTTTTTTTAAAGCTGCATTTTTAGGTGACTTCCATTTGATCTTAAAGAACCCATAAAGTATAGATCTGTGGGTTGGAATGATAGCAAAAGAACTAAACTCTGTTTTTTGAAAGCAAACACGAAGTCATGAATATGTTTTCTGGTGCCTGGGTGTCCTAATAACAACGAAATTAAAACCAAAAATCAAGAGCCAATGACTCAGTGCTCTGAGAGGCATCTGTGAGGTAATGGGAAAACAGACCCAGATACAAGTGGATTTTAGTCCACCTTTGTGTTTGCTAGCTCTAAGTCTAAACTGTAAAAGAGGAATAAAAATTGTGCCTTGCTGGTCAGGAACATTTTCTCCAAGACAGTAAAGCAATTTTTACCAGAGTGCTTTGCTAGGCAAAGAATAGTACAAAAGGGTGAAAATAGACCTCTGAAAGTATGTGCTAATGGGAAGGATTAGGTCCCAGGATCTACACCTAATTGTCACCTCATTTTTAATATTTATCAGTAACGTGATGCCTATTGTATTATTAGACCAATATTTCAGATTCTAGAAAGTCTTTTAATATTATTTGAGCCCAAATAATCTGAGTAATACAGCCGCGTTTCCAAAGGGTAATTCATTACCCGCTGGAGAAGCCAGACTTTATCTATTCTTTTTAGGTGCACTGTTCCATGAGCTTTGGCAGATGTAATCCCCAAGCAACAACGGCAATGATCATGGTAGAGCATATTGACAGCACCCAGGAAAGTCCCCTCTTTGTAGTCAGTTCCCTCCTCCAGGCTCCAGACACCATGGATATTTCTTTTCATTATGAATAGTTTTATCATATATAGAATTTTATACAAATGAAATTATATAGCATGTACTGTTTATGTCTGGTTTCCTTCACTCAGTATAACATCTGTGAAGTCATCCATGGGTGTGTTGACCTTTGCTCCCACTAGTGTTCCTTTGTTAGAGCACACCGGTACTGGCGCCATGGCTCACTTGGCTAATCCTCCGCCTGTGCCACCAGCAGGCACCCCGGTTCTAGTCCCGGTTGGGGTGCCAGATTCTGTTTTGGTTGCTCCTCTTCCAGTGCAGCTCTCTGCTGTGGCCCAGGAAGGCAGTGGAGGATGGCCCAAGTGCTTGGGCCCCTGCACCCACATGGGAGAGTGGGAAGAAGCACCTGCCTCCTGGCTTCAGATCAGCACAGCCTGCCGGCTACAGTGTGCCGGACATAGCGGCCATTTTGGGGGTGAACCAATGGCAAAGGAAGACCTTTCTCTCTGTCTCTTTATCTCTCACTAACTCTGCCTGTCCAAAAAAAAAAAAAAAAAAAAAGGCACACCGGAATTGAATTGGCCTGTTGGTAATGGGCAGAGGACAGTTGTTTGCATCTCTTAATGAACGTTCATATGCAAGTCTTTATCAGAACAGATTTATATGGGTCTTATGGAAAAGACATATTTGACTTAAGTTAAAGCTGTCAAA
Organism: Oryctolagus cuniculus; assembly: GCF_964237555.1. NCBI lineage: Eukaryota > Metazoa > Chordata > Mammalia > Lagomorpha > Leporidae > Oryctolagus > Oryctolagus cuniculus. The sequence continues at coordinate 148,803,091 of NC_091435.1, forward strand.
CAGGTTTCCTAAGTATCTGCACCATTTTACATTCTCTACTGCAATGTACAAGAGTTCCATTTGCTCCGTATTCTGTCCATGTTTAGCCATTTTAGTGTGTGACTTGTGTCTCATTGTGGATATATTCTGATGAATATATTTTCATTTGCTTATTGGTCATTTGTATATCTTCTGTTGTGAAATATTTGGTCACATAGTTTGCCCATTTTTAAATACGGTATTTTGTCACTGAAGGAAATAAAACAGAATAGAAAATATCCAAAGTACATTCATTGAATACATTTTGTTTCATTAAACTTTTGTTGCAGTATTTATACACATAACTGCATGCATTTGTGCATACTTGTATACACATATACATATACTCTGTTGCAATCTTAAACACATTTATTGTAACTTAATGTCAGCTTTCTTATTTAGTGATAAAAAATACTCCCCTACACATCTTAAACCCATTGAAAGGCAGGTTTTCTATCATTTGCATCTGAAAGCATGCCTGGTCTAACACCTGCCTGCAGACTTCTCAGCTGGGGCAATCTCTATTACACTCCACTCTCACTTTATATGTATATTTGCAGTTGTGCATTTGAATAAATATACAGCAGATTGTTCATCCTGCTTGGTTGATTGCTAAGTGTGCTATTTGCTGCAAAATGGAAGTCATCACTAGCTATTGCCATTTGGATTCAAGAGGTTGGTTGGTGAACTCTGGCAAGAGAAAGGGGGACATGCATGGCCTAAAAGACTGTTAGAGTAAGAATATAGGAGAGTTTATGCACATTTAAAATTATACTTATGCCTTTTAATTAATTTATATCCAATCAGCCTTAATTTGATTGTAGTGATGAGTTTCCCAGCAGCTTCAGGAGAGCTCTGGGATTTTCTCCTTTAGTTTTAGTGTTGAAATGTTTGCAAAGAAATACTCCACCTGCTGTTCTGAAGAGAGGACATTCCTGCTCACCTTCAGCATATTCTCCACACAAAAAGCTTTCAGTGAAGGTGGCCCCTTTTAGGGGTCTGAGCTGTCCTGGAGTTCACTGCCCCCTGAGGCTTCCACAGCCGCTTTTCTTTTCTGCAGCAAGCAGCTGGGCAAGTGAAATGTGTCCTCCACCCAGAGAGAGATTCCCGAGACATTGCTTACTCAAATTAGAGTCATGGCAGCCTCACTAACCAATCAACCTCAAGGGCTGAACACCGTAGAAGTTTATGTCATTCTTACAAAGCAGTTCCGGCTATTCCTGAGCAGGAGGTGGGGTGGGGTGGGGTGGGCAGGGTCTGCTCCACGCAGCCCATGTAGACTTTGGAGGACCAGGCTGTCAGAGGAGCTGCCAACCCAGTATGGTCTCTCCATCACTCTCCTGACCCTGACCTTGAGCCAGAGGACAGGCAAGCACAGGGAGAGCCACAAAGGAGTGTTTTTTTTTTGTTTTGTTTTTTTTTTTTTTTTTTTTTTTTTTTTTTTTTTTTGAGCTAGGCTTGCGAGTTGTGATCACTTCTGCTTGATTTCCATTGGCCTGGAGTCAACTAATGTCCACACCTACCACAGGGGAGGCTAGTACGTTTGGTCTGGCTGTTTGCTCAGGAAGGCGAGGAGAGTTGGGATTTTGATGCCCAGCTGGCAATTTTTAGTTTCTCTTTTTCTAATTCCCTATGGAGATGGTGAAACAAAGAGACCAAAAAGGAAGAGAGAGAATGCTTGCACGCTGCAAGTGAGTGGGTCCACAGGGGAACCCAAGTATCCTAACCCATGTGCCTATCCCACAGACCACGTGTGTGGCCTCATCTCCCACGCGGTGCTCCTGCCACACTGGACTTCCAATTCCTTAGAACTCCACGCCTTTGCACTGGCTCTGACCCCTGTCTGAACACTTCTTCCTCCTCCCACTTCCCAAAGGATAGCCTGACCATCTTCTGGATCGTAACTCCGGGATCTGCTCACTAATCAGGATTTCTCTGAAGCCTAAATTCAATCCCTTTATTCAGCTGTCTCAGACAATCCTCTTCTTCCTTCACAGCAGGGATTCTCAGCGTGGGGAAGGGCGGGGCCTGGAAACATTTCTGGTTGTGGCAACCAGAGGGGGAGTGGTGCCACTGTTTCCTGGGGTTGGGGAGTGGAGGCCAGGATGCCGCTAAACTCCCACAATGCACAGCATGTGGCCTCAAAATAGAGATTACCCAGCCCCAAACATCGTTTGTGCTGGGCCTGGAAAGCTCTAACTTCCATAGGTCACAGCTTATACATGTAGCTGTTTGTGTGCTTGTTTCAAGTCTCTTGCACTAGACTGGAAAGGGTGCTAACTGATTTATCACAGTACTCCCAACTTATGGCACATAGCACATCAAGGAGTAAGTGCTCAAAATATTTTCTTCAGTGAATAAAAGAATTCCAAATGCAGGCCAGCGCCGCGCCTCAATACGTTAATCCTCCACCTAGCGGCGCCGGCACACCAGGTTCTAGTCCCGGTCGGGGCGCCGGATTCTTTCCCGGTTGCCCCTCTTCCAGGCCAGCTCTCTGCTGTGGCCAGGGAGTGCAGTGGAGGATGGCCCAAGTCCTTGGGCCCTGCACCCCATGGGAGACCAGGAGAAGCACCTGGCTCCTGGCTTTGGATCAGTGCAGTGCGCCGGCCGCGGCGGCCATTGGAGGGTGAACCAACGGCAAAGGAAGACCTTTCTCTCTGTCTCTCTCTCTCACTGTCCACTCTGCCTGTAAAAAAAAAAAAAAAAAAAAGAATTCCAAATGTAATTCATGTGTACACTTGTGTGCTCATTTAAAAATGGTTATTAGGGCCAGACGTTGTGGCACAGCTGGCAGCTGTGTGGGACCCCTGTATATCATATCAGAGTGCCTGCTACTCTTCTTCTTGGTCTAGCTTCCTGCTAGTGTGTATCCTGGGAAACCGTGGATGATGGTTCAAGTACTTGGGCCCCTGCCAGCATGTGGGAGACCCAGGTCGAGTTCCTAGTTACTAGATTAGGTCTGACCTAGCCCTTCCTGTTGCAGTCATTTGAGGAATGCATCAGCAGATGGAAGATATCTGTGTGTGTGTGTGTGTGTGTGTGTCTGTCTCTGTCGTTCTAGCTTTCAAGTAAATGAAAATATATAAACATTAAAACAATAAAGTATTTACTGGGTGTCTACTAAGTTTGAGATACTGGGAAATCAAAATGAATAAACTCTTGAACTCACCTATATATATACATCCACATCCACACATATACGAAACATTTGTATGTATATACATATTTATGTATATGTGTATATATGTAACATATATGTGTAATATATATTTTTGTAGCCATATTGATTGTATTTACTGTGTCCCAGGCATTGAAGTAAATTCCTTACATAGTCCTCTCGTTTATACTTCATAGAACGGTAGGGAAGTGTGCTATTATTATTATTTTCCCACAGAGGTTAATTGATTTCCTAACTAGAAAGCAAGTGGGAGAGCCAGGGTGCCTGTCTAAATGGAATTGGCCTTTACAAACTACATCATATATTAATTGTTTTTGAATTTGCTTTTGACCAAGACTTGGCATGATTGTTTTCTTGGTTGTTGTTATTAACATGTAAATGCAAAAATCTAGAGTAAGAGGGATAGAAATTATTGTGCACATTTTAAGAGTGAGAGGAAGATTCAGTAAATGAAGAACTCTAGTTCAGGAACACACATCCTGCATGAAGAGCTTGTTACAGGATTGGGTTTGTTTTAGCTGGCTCAGGTGAGGACTTGAGGGAGCCTGATTTTTATTCTGGATGGAGTGCTATTAGGAAGTAGGACAATTCTATAATCAGATGTCTTAATTGTTTTTATTTGGATGACAGCAATGGAGAGGGAATAAACTGCAACTGATAGAGAAGCAGCAGCCACTCCTTCAGTCATGACAGGAGGACATCTGGTGGCTTCGGTGGATTGCTGGACCCTTCTTGAGGGGCTTCGTTTTTGTTTTCTTCAATCACATGTACAGTTGTTGGATACTGATGTTCTGTGAAACTGTTGGCTAGAGGGTGCTGAGGTCATTCTGAGAGAGCCTCCCAGCTAACAAGTGGCAGCCATCAGGGGCTGATTCTAAGAGATCTCAGTGCTTCTAATCCAGTGCTCTTCTCACTACACTGTGCTACTTGTGCAGTGTTTGCATCACAATGCCAAGGTTTACAGGTATCTGAGAAGGGACAATGTGGGTGGGAGGAGGTGAGAGGTGGGAAGGAGGGGTGTTAGAGGTTGGCATCCAACCTCACTCCCAGGCCACCAACACCACACTTCTCCCTTCCTCTCAATGCTCAATACTGGATGCTCTGAGTCTTCTCCCTCAATCCAAACTTGTTTCCCAAGGAGTTCTGAAGTGAGAGAGAAGCAGAGAGACACATGTGGAGAGATCTTCCATCCACTATGTCACTCCCCAAATGTTCACAACTATCAGGGCTGGCCAGGCTGAAGCCAGGAGCCCTGAAACTCAATCTGGGTCTCCCACATGGATGCCAGGGACTGAAGGACTTTAGCATCAAGGGTGAGCAGTAGTAGGAATCTGGATTAGAAGAGGAGGTGGGACTTGAACCCAGGCACTCTGATAGGGGATGCAGTCATCTCAAGGGATGTCTTAACTGCTTTGCCAAATGTTCAACCTTAGTTGAACACATGTTTGCTAAAGGAGAAATAAACAGAACCGTAGAAGTTTTTTAAAACATCACTCATAGTCCCATCACCTGAAGAAAAACACTATCAATATTTTTGAGCATTTTCTTCTAAAACTTTTTCTATGCACAGTATTGTAGAGATGTGTGTGTCATTGTTTTGATCAGGCTCACTATATAGTTTTTGTCTGGTTCTTTTCATTATCAATTAGTATATGAATTGCAGACAAGATTTTTAATATTTACTTGAATCTTCATTTATTCTATGATATAATCTGTCTCACATTTTCACTCATATACAACAAACTTGGTTCTGTTTTTTTCAATACTTGCTATGAACAATCCCAGGATAAGCATGTTTGCCAGAAATCTGTTTGCAGGTCTCTGTTTTGGCAGACTAAAAGCCGATCGTGGCGTTGATATCTTGAAGTTTTTAAAGACAATTAATGGCCGGCACCGCGACTCACTAGGCTAATCCTCTGCCTTGCGGCGCCGGCACACCAGGTTCTAGTTCCGGTTGGGGTGCCGGATTCTGTCCCCATTGCCCCTCTTCCAGGCCAGCTCTCTGCTGTGGCCAGGGAAGTACAGTGGAGGATGGCCCAAGTGCTTGGGCCCTGCACCCCCTGGGAGACCTGGATAAGTACCTGGCTCCTGCCATCGGATAGGCAAGGTGCGCCGGCCGCAGTGCACTGGCCACAGCGCGCTGGCTGCGCTGCGGTGGCCATTGGAGGGTGAACCAACGGCAAAGGAAGACCTTTCTCTCTCTCTCTCTCTCACTGTCCACTCTGCCTGTCCAAAAAAAACCAAAAAAAAAAAAAAAAGAATTAACATAAAGTATTATTCAATCGGGACAGCTTTGATTTGAGAATGAAATCCTTAGGCTGAAGGAATGAGCATCTCCCTGTGGGAGTGTAGGTATCCAGGTATCCGCTGAATGGTTGGTGATGGGAAGAAGTGACATGAAACATCGGTCTTTCTGGAAAGCACGCTGATGAGGGTAGACCAAGAGGGCAGAGGGCTGCTGACCTAGAAGACCTAGAAAGAAGAAATTGAAGATTTATTGTGAAATCAGTGATCACCCCTTAATTTAATCCTAGCAGAGGCAGGGTAGCTTTGAGCTGTTTGCACAACCAGTGATTGCTGCCACAATGTACGTCCCTGCCCTGGAGGCTGCTCTGAGACGGAGTTCCTGGTATTCCCAGCATTTGTCTTGAGGGATCACAGAAAAAGAGGAGTGCCCATGGGCCTATCTGATCTCAGCTACCAATCCCAGGTGTGTGACCAAGGGTGTCAGGGCCAAAGCTTCCCATTCTCAGCTGCTTCTCAGCCCACAAGGCTTAATTCTTCCCTTACATGCCAGCAGGGGATAAGCATGCTGTTTGCTGGCTCTTTTCTGCTTGGTGAGTCTCTCTCTCTCTGGCCTGTGAAGGATCCTGGTTGCACCTGAAGCCTGCTGTTGCCTGGAGCCAGCTTTTGTATCCCAAGTGAAAAGTATTATCAAAATGGCCTCTCTTGCAGAGAGGGGAAGGGGGAAGGGAAGGGGACAAGCTAGGGGCATTGGGGTTCCCCCCACCGAAGCTGGAGCCAGGCAGGTTGGGGCAGAGGAGGGGCTCACTGTATTGAGACCGTGGGCTGCTTCTTGCTGCACAGTCGTGATGCCGCCTTAGACAGAGACACAGATGCCTTCATGGAAGGGATGGTAGTGACAGATGAGCAAACTGATTACCAGTTGTTATATTTCAAAGAGGAGAAGGAAAGAAACTCATACTTTTTGGTTTTTATTACATATTTGGAATCTGCTGGGCACTGGACTTACCATGTTTTACTTATCTACAGTTTACCCTGCAGAGAAGGTGCACAGATAATAGGAAAGCCCACTTTAAAACCCGAGGAAACTGAGTTTCAGAAAGATTATGCTGCTTGCTGAGGTCACAGAGCTGGTTAAGAGGGGCCCCGGAATACAAACAAGGCTAATGCTTTGAATATAAATAACTCACATAATATAAGTGCCAGGAAAATGCAGGGTCTTACAGTTTTTTTAACTTTTATTTAATAAATATAAATTTCCAAAGTACAGCTTTTGGATTACAGTGGCTGCCCCCCCCCCCATAACTTCCCTCCCACCCACAACCCTCCCATTTCCTGCTCCCTCTCCCATTCCATTCACATCATGATTCATTTTCAATTATCTTTATATACAGAAGATCAATTTAGTATATATTAAGTAAAGATTTCAACAGTTTGCACCCACAAAGAAACACAAAGTATAGAGTACTGTTTGAGTACTAGTTATAGCATTAATTCACATTGTACAACACATTAAGGACAGAGATCCTACATGAGGAGTAAGTGCACACTGACTCCTGTTGTTGACTTAACAAATTGACACTCTTGTTTATGGCGTCAGTAATCACCCTAGGCTCTTGTCATGAGTTGCCAAGACTATGGAAGCCTTTTGAATTCACAAACTCCGATCTTATTTAGACAAGGTCATAGTCAAAGTGGAAGTTCTCTCCTCCCTTAAGAGAAAGGTACCTCCTTCTTTGATGGCCTGTTCTTGCCACTGGGTTCTCAATTGCAGAGATCTTTCATTTAAGTCTTTTTTTTTTTTTTGCCAGAGTTTCTTGGCTTCCCTTGCCTAAAATGCTCTCATGGGCTCTTCAGCCAGATCCAAATGCCTTCAGGGCTGATTCTGGGGCCAGAGTGCTATTTAGGACATCTGCCATTATATGAGGCTGCTGTGTATCTCGCTTCCCATGTTGGATTGTTCTCTCCCTTTTTAATTCTATCAGTTAGTATTAGCAGACACTAGTTTTATGTGATCCCTTTGACTCTTAATCCTATCATTATGATCAGTTGTGAACAGAAACTGATCACTTGGACTAGTGAGATGGCATTGGTACATGCCACCTTGATGGGATTGAATTGGAATCCCCTGGCACATTTCTAACTCTACCTTTTGGGGCAAGTGCGATTGAGCAAGTCCCAAATTGTACATCTCCTCCCTCTGTTATTCCCAGTTTTCAGTTAAAGTTGAACACCTAAGAATAACTGTGTGTTAATTAAAGAGTTCAACCAATAGTATTAAGTAGATCAAAAAAAACACTAAAAGGGACAAAGTATTAAGTTGTTCATCAAGAGTCAGGACAAGGGTTGATCAAGTCACTATTTCTCAGAGTGTCCGTTTCACTTCAACAGGTTTCCCCTTAGGTGCTCAGTTAGTTGTCACCGATCAGGGAGAACATATGATATTTGTCCCTTTGGGACTGGCTTAATTCACTCAGCATGATGTGTTGCAGATCCCTTCATTTTGTTGCAAATGACCAGATTTCAATTTTTTTTACTGCTGTATAGTATTCTATAGAGTACATATCCCATAATTTCTTTATCCAGTCTACTGTTGATGGGCATTTAGGTTGATTCCAGGTCTTAGCTATTGTGAATTGAGCTACAATAAACCTTAAGGTGCAGACAGGTCTTTTCTTTGCCAATTTAATTTCCTTTGAGTAAAACCAAGGAGTCGGATGATTGGGTTGTATGGTAGGTCTATAATCAGGTTTCTGAGGAATCTCCAAAGTGACTTCCACAGTGGCTTAACCAGTTTGCATTCCCACCAACAGTGGGTTAGTGTCCCTTTTTCCCCATATCCTCACCTGCATCTGTTGTTGGTAGATTTCTGAATGTGAGCCATTCTAAATGGGGTGAGGTGAAACTGCATTGTGTTTTTGATTTGCATTTCCCTGATTGCTAGTGATCTTGAACATTTTTTCATGTGTCTGTTGGCCCTTTGGATTTCCTCTTTTGAAAAATGTCTATTGAGGTCCTAGGCCCATCTCTTAAGTGGGTTTATTTTGTTGTTGTGGAGTTTCTTGATCTCTTTGTAGATTCTGGTTATTAAACCATTATAAGTTGCATGGTTTGCAAATATTTTTTCCCATTCTGTTGGTTGCCTCTTCACTTTCCTGACTGTTTCTTTTGCAGCACAGAAACTTCTCAATTTGATGCAATCCCAATTGTTAATTTTGGCTTTGACTGCCTGTGCCTCTAGGGTCTTTTCCAAGAAGTCCTTGCCTGTGCGTGTATCTTGAAGGGTTTCTCCAATGTTCTCTAATAATTTGATGGTGTCGGGTCATAGATTTAGATCTTTAATCCAGGCTGAGTGGATTTTTGTGTAAGGTGTAAGGTAGGGGTCTTGCTTCATGCTTCCTCATGTGGAGATCCAGTTTTCTCAGCACCATTTATTGAATAGACTGTCCTTACTCCAGGAATTGGTTTAAGTCCTTGATCAAATATAAGTTGGCTGTAGATGTTTGGGATGATTTCTGGTGTTTCTATTATGTACCATTGGTCTATAGACTGTTCTAGGGATAACTTGAAAGGCACAGGACAATCACTGTCAAACATTTGTCACCTGTGCGATGAGTGAGCCTCGGTGGTCAGGAAGAGATGCTGTTTCCTCCCACAGGCTAGCTGGGGATGGCAGTCTGTAGCAAAGAAGTTTATTTTACACTAAATTGGGTGCCAGCTCAGATGTACCTGGAGCTGTCATTTATCCTGGTGGCGCCAGAATCCTGCTGTGGTTTGCGACCCTTTGGCAGGGTCGGAGGAGAATTGGGGTCCAACAACACAACTCCCAGTGCTCCCTGGGGCCCATGAGATTCCATCCAGCTAACTGTGGTGCGCTGCAGAGTGGAAGAGGCTGGCTGGAGTTTCCTGTGGCCCTTATTGGTGCTCCTTCCTGTGTAACTCTATGATTTCCCCAGATCTCGGGAGCCCAGCGTCACAACTTGTATCCTTGGATTATGCACACTCTCACCACGGTTCCTTCTCTTGTTCTATTTTTATGTTCTGTTTCATGCTCAATCCTTTATCCACAGCCCTCCACCTCCCCAGGCACCCTCTCTAATGTGGCCGATGCATATTCTCAAGTGGTTATCAGTCCTTGGAAAACACAACACATGTCTGGATTTTGTAAATTGCACATATGGTGTTGTACTACAGCTTTTATTCTGGTTTTTGCTTCCATCACCCAACACTAAGTTTCTGAGATTTAGCTGTGTTATTTTATGTGCATCTAGCTCGTTGGGTCTAATTCCAGCTGAGGATTCCGCAGCTTGAATCTGTGTTTTATTTTCCATTTCCCAGATGATGGATAAGCCGGGCTGCCCCAGTTCTCTGCTTCCATACTCAGATCTCTTATAATAGTCTTGACCATGTTGGATCTGAATATAAACCTCCGCAGAGGATTTTAAAGACACAGACAGACTCTTGTCTTCATTATCCACAAGGAGATTTATTCTCAAAATGCTGTATAGGTTCACAATTCCAGTGGCAGTGCATGACGCTTCCATTTCCACACAACCTTGTCGATACTTGATATCCCATCCTCTGCTGCTTTCCCAGGTGCATTAGCTAGGAGCTGGATCAGAAGCAGAACAGCTAGGACTTGAACCAGCACTGTCATATGAGATGTGTTACAGACAACAGCTTAATCAGCTGAACCACAACACCAGCCCCAATTTTCTAGCTTTTACGAATACGATGCCTCTAAAATGACATCTTACCAATTTCCTTTGCATTTCTGTGATTGTTAGTAATGTTAACTTTTGAGGTTTCTCCTATGAATTTCCTATTGCTATTTTTTGCTTAATCTTTCTTTTTTTTTAATAAAGATTTATTTATTTATTTGAAAGTCAGAGTTACACAGAGAGAGGAGAAGCAAAGAGGTCGTCCATCTGCTGGTTCACTCCCCAATTGGCCGCAATGGCCAGAGCTACGCCAATCAGAAGCCAGGAGCCAGGAGCTTCTACCAGGTCTCCCACGTGGGTGCAGGGGCCCAAGAACTTGGGCCATCTTCTACTGCTTTCCCAAGCCATAGCAGAGAGCTGGATCAGAACTGGAGCAGCCAGGTCTCGAACCAGCACTCACATGGGTTGCTGGCATTTCAGGCCAGGGTGTTAACCTGAGCACCGGCCCTTTAATCTTTTTTTTTTTTTAGTCTGTTTTTCACATCAACTGATATTTATTTTATTGGGAAATTTACATTAATAGGCAATAATTAACTTGTTTTATATTTCAGCATAACTGTCTTTGTGCCTATTGATCATGCTTCCTAACTGCACTTTTTTTTTTTTTTAATTTGACAGATAGAGTTAGACAGTGAGGGAGAGAGACAGAGAGAAAGGTCTTCCTTCCGTTGGTTCACCCCCCAGGTGTCTGCTATGGCTGGAGCTAAGCCAATCCGAAGCCAGGAGACAGGTGCTTCCTCCTGGTCTCCCATGTGGGTGCAGGGGCCCAAACACTTGGGCCATTCTCCACTGCGCTCCTAGGCCACAGCAGAGAGCTGGACTGGAAGAGGAGCAACCGGGACTAGAACCCAGTGCCCATATAGGATGCCAGCACTGCAGGCGCAGGATTAACCAAGTGAGCCACAGCGCGGGCTCCCCCTACTTGCACTTCTAATCATGTCTTCATATAATTCCAGCTAAAATGAGCCAGCTGTATTTATTGGTCTTCACAGCCATGTCCAAATAAGCAAAGCATTTCCACTGGCTTTTTAAAATGTCTGAGGACAGAACACAGATGACGTGTCTCTGAGAACTCCTAGGTATCCACCTGGTAGTCATGGCTCTAATTACCTAAAAGGAATTAAAACAAAACTCCTTCCAGAGGCTGGCACTGTGGGGCAGCAAATTAAACCACAGCCTGCAGTACCTGCATCCCATATGGGTGCCTGTTTAAGTCCTGGCTACTCCAGGTCTCATCCAGCTCCTTGCTAATTCTCCTGGGAAAGCAGCAGAAAATGGCACAAATGCTTAGGCCCTTGAACCCATGTCGGAGACCTGGATGAAGCTCCTGGCTCCTAGCTTTGGTCTGGCTCTGTCCTGACCAATGTGGCCATTTGGGAAATGAACCAGTGGATGGAAAAATCTCTCTCTGTCTCTCCCTCTTTATCTGTAACTCTGCCAAATAAATAAATATTTTTTTTAAAAAAACTCTTTCTAAAACTTAAAGTATTCTTCTCGGGATTTGGGCATCTCTAGGACTGACCACTTGACTGGTCAGTGAAATGGTTTTTATTTCATAAAGGGGGGGATTTATAGACCCCTTAGTTTGAAGCTAAGAACTCTGACTTAGTGTTTGCGAGAGCTGAGGAGCTGAGTTGAAACCAACCATTGCCATTCTTATGTGAGGGTACTGTGCAAGACATTTAACATCTCTGAAGCTCAGTTTTCTCAGGCAATAATGATGCCTTGTTCACAAGACTGGCAGAAAAGACAAATAAGACAATATAGGCAGAAGTATTAGTCCAGTGATGGGTACATGACTGATTTCTGCAAAGATTTACTTGTACTGGAATCCAAATTCATGTCACAATTATAATGAACTGGGGTGGGTTTTGTGGCCCAGTGGGTTAAGACACCACTAGGGCTGCTCACATCACATGTTGGAGTCCCTGGATTTGAGTCTAACCTCCCCTGTTGATTTAGTTTCCTGCCAACACGCTTGGGAGACAGGTGATTGTGGCTCAAGTATTTGGGTTCCTGCCACCCACATAGAAGATCCTGGCCTCTGGCTTTGGCCAGCTGGCCCATCCCCAGCTGTTGTGAACATTTGGGGACTAAACCAGGAGAAGGAAGATCTCAGTCACTATCTCTTTCTTCTTCTCCCTCTCCCTCTCTCTATAACTTTGCCTTCAAATAAATAAATATTTTTGTAAAAATTGCACCGAGCCTACTAGAGCCACCCTTGTGTAGATTCTGAAGTCCAGCATGGCAGAATACTCGACAGCATTACAAGATTGTGTTTGCAGGCCGGCGCCGCGGCTCACTAGGCTAATCCTCCGCCTAGCGGCGCCGGCACACCGGGTTCTAGTCCCGGTTGGGGCGCCGGATTCTGTCCCGGTTGCCCCTCTTCCAGGCCAGCTCTCTGCTGTGGCCAGGGAGTGCAGTGGAGGATGGCCCAGGTGCTTGGGCCCTGCACCCCATGGGAGACCAGGAAAAGCACCAGGCTCCTGGCTCCTGCCATCGGATCAGCGCGGTGCGCCGGCCGCAGCGCGCCGGCCGCGGCGGCCATTGGAGGGTGAACCAACGGCAAAGGAAGACCTTTCTCTCTGTCTCTCTCTCTCACTGTCCACTCTGCCTGTCAAAAAAAAAAAAAAAAAAAAAAAAAAAAGATTGTGTTTGCAGTGTTTGCTTGTATCTTGGTGAGATTCTGACCTCCAGAGCACCCTGACTACCATCTGTCTGTGTGGTAACCTCAACACGAACCTAGGGTGGTCCCTGTGTGACCTGAGGATCTCCAGAACCCTTCCAGGTAGGACACTCTGGATTTTTCTGAAGTAAGACCCAGCAACATTGCACTCCCTGACCATGGCACCTGTGGCTGGTGGAAGCTGAAAGGCTGGCCCTGGATTCTAGGACATATTTGTACCCTCCCTTCACCGGTCAGATAAAGAAATTGTGATTTTTTTTCAAAGCTTAATTTATTTGAAAGGCAGAGATACAAAGAGAGGGAGAGACAGAGAAAGATCGTCCATTTGCCACTTCATTCCCCATATGGCTGTAACAGCTTGGGCTGGGCCAGGCTGAAGCCAGAAGCCTGGAGCTCCATTAGGGTCTCCCACGTAGGTACAGGGGCCCAAGCACTTGGGCCATCTTCTGTTGCTTTCCCAGGCACATTAGCAGGGAGCTGGATTGGAAGCAGGGCATCTGGGACCTGAACCAGCACTCATATGGATGCTGGCATTGTAGACTGGCTTAACCTGCTGTGCCACAACACCAGCCCCAAATGTGGACTTTTGAAAACTGCCTGTCATGTATATCTCTTTTTTTAATCTTACGTAAGCTCTGTTGACAGATGTATGTTTTGGGTTCTAAGAACACAAATCAACAATCTCATTTTTACTGGCCACTTTGTATCAAGCAAGTTGTTTTATAACTTTGAGTTTCCATTCCCTCGTTCATAAAAGGGAAAAAAATGCACTGGTCATGCAATGATACTACTAGAATTTAACAAAATAATACATGGAAATCCCAAGGACGTTGTCAGCACCTTGTAGGTCTTTTGTAAATGTTCTTCTTTTCTGATTCACAAGAAAAAATGGTTGCTCTGTGAAGCCATATGTGTCAGTGTCTGCTTCCAAATTGGGCCTCCTTCTCAGATTCCTATCAGGTACTCGAAACCGCCTTCCTATTTTGACAGATGCTAGACTGTCTATCTGTCTGGCCTGGTCCTGTGACAGTGCTGAGTATGTAAATGAGGCCTCCCCAGGAGCAGCTGAGTGTCAGGAGGACCTCGCTTCCTCCAGGGGCTGTCGATGGATGTGTGATCTGTGCCACCGCTCCAGCGCTCAGAGGGGCCTCATGAGATTTAAAGCCGGAGAGCTGCAAGGGCCAGCCAAAGAAGTGGCTGCAAAGGCCTGCTGGACAGAAGTGGCTGCACAGAGCCAAGGAGAGGCTGCGAGACTTGCTGGCAGGCTCTGGGATGCAGGCTCTGGCCTGGGTTAAATACCAGCGGCTTTGTGGGAAGAGAATGAACAGTGACCTGGGAAAAGGGCAGTGTTAACTCTCTCATTTGCATTATGAGAAAAGAGGCCTGCTTTACCACCAGCAAGGGGCTCTTCCTGCTCAGGTGGCTGGAATGCATTTGCCATGTCAGAGCATCCACAGCTAGGGCATGACTTGCAGGTAGGAAGAAGGGTGCTGAGGCCTGTACCAATGATAATGACACTCAAGGTTTATCTGAGCGGTCGAAGGATTGACTCAGGGCTTCCAGAGGCAGAAATCTGCAGAGAAAAACCACAAAGCCAGAGGCTGTGAAACTCAGGAATCTTGGGGTCTATTTATAGATGTCCCCATGGCTTCTTGGCCTTTTGACTAAGATCAAGTTCAAACGTCCTTTGCACCTCTTACTTACCACTCAGCACTGTTCTCTAGCTTTGTCTTGTGACTTGATCTGGGCTACTCTGAGTCTGTGAGTTTGGCAGGAATTTCAGAACGATGATAATAATTTGGCTCTTGTATTTCTGGAGGCTGAGATGTATCACATCCACTGCCTGCAAGCTGGTGAACTAGCAAAGCCAGTGACGTAATTCAATCTGACTCTGAACCTTGAAAACCAGGAGAGCCAAGGGTGCCACTCTGGATCTGAGCAGAAGGTCTGAGAACCAGGGCTTCCAGTGTCCCAGGGCGTGGGAAACATGTCTAGGCACAAGAGAGAGAGAGAGAGAAACCAATTCACTGATGACGCTCCATCCTTCAGTTTCCTGATTCAAATGCTAGTCTCTTCCAGAAACACCTCCTAGATACATCCAGAAACCGCTTTACCAGCCACCTGGACAGCCCTTAGCTCCGGTTAAGCTGATGCATTAAATTCCCTAACACAATTATTGTAATAATAGTCATTGTTGTTATTGTTATTTACAAATCTGGAACAGGCTGCATTGTGTATAAATGGGTCTTATGCCTTGGAGGAATCAGACAGAATTTTTCAACTTGCTTCATACATGCTTCTGGCTCATGACTGGTGTCTTGGTTAGCCTTTGCCGGGTAACAAACAACTACAGAAATCTCAGCTGTGTTCAGGGTGTACATCTGGGTTTGTTCAGGTGTCTCTACTTCAAGTGGAAGGTCCAGGTGGCTCAGGTTCTGAGGTTAAGGAGGAAGGGACAGCAGCTATCCAAGGAACACTCTGCTCAAGGCCATGACAGAGGCACAAAAATGCAGCAGAAATATGAGATTCTATGAAAGGGCTAGGCTTGGAGCTGGCACACTTTCCCTTCTTCCCATAGATTAATTGGGCAAAGCAAGTCAACCTAAAGGCAAAGATTGAGGAAGTGTACATTTTCAAGGTCTCATTGCTTAAGGGCTGGATATGAGAAAAGATAAAGAATTGGGGCCAATAGCTCCAGCCAGAAATTAGTGAAAAGCCCTAAATTTATGAAAACTCTGGTTCATTAAATGCCATTTTTTTCCTTTGCTATTTTGCAAGTCACTTTGTGGTGTAGAACTGCACTGACAGCTAATGTTCCATGCCAAGCCCATAGGATCTAAAACATCTTTGCATGTGTTCTTTCTCTGCCCTAGCCAACGTACATAAAGATGAGTCAAGGGCTGTAATTAGAGTGCACTGTTGTTAAACAATAGCACGCATTCCAAAAAGTGCTCAGATCATAATGGGATGTCTTAAAAAGTCTCTCTCACACACAGAATACAAGTGGCATGACCTGTGCCCAGTTCAGTTGGTTAAACTACCCCAGAAGTTCACTCTAGGCCACACTCCAGTCATTGTCTCCCAAGGCTTGCTACTTTCCTGACTTCTAACACTGGTAATGGGATTTAGAAGTTTGCACAAATTGGATTGAATCATATACCAGATTCTATCTTTTGTGTGTCAAGCCTCTTTGATGTGGCTTCTTGGTTCTCAAGGTTCCTCTCTTCTATGCCTGTCCAAGGGTCAGATGCTGCCAACTTTTCACATTCTCCTTGTTAAGAGATCTCATATCTCATTGGCACTGGAACTGATTCAAACCAGTATGCTAGCATCTAAAATTATTTTATCTCTAAATGGCAACAGTAAGTTTGTCATCTGATCTGGACACGGTTGTGCTAAGATCTCCAGCCATAATTGTGTATTTGTCTATTTCCCCATAGTTTTGTCCACTTTTGTTTATATACTTTAAGTTTTTTTTTTTTTGATTTTTATTTATTTGTTTGAGAGGCAGAATCACAGACAGTGAGAAGGAGAGACAGAGAGAAAGGTCTTCCTTCCGTTGGTTCCCTCCCCAGATGACAACAACAGCCAGAGCTGCACTCATCCGAAGCCAGGAGCCACGTGCCTCTTTCGGGTCTCCCATGGGAGTGCAGGGGCACAAGCACCTGGACCATCCTTCACTGCTTTCCCAGGCCATAGCAAAGAGCTGGATTGGAAGAGGGGAAGCTGGGACTAGAACTGGCGCCCATATGGGATGCTGTCACTGCAGGTGGAGGATTAACCTACTGTGCCACGGCGCCGGCATCTACTTTTACGTTTTTGTTATTAGACACCTATACATTTATCATTGTTGTATCATCCTGACATATTGAACTTTTTGTTATTTTTTTTAAGAGATTTTATTTATTTATTTGAGAGGTAGAGTTACAGACACAGAGGAAGAGACAGAGAAAAAGGTCTCCCATCCTCCAATTCACTGCCCAAATGACCACAACAGCCAGAGTTAGGTCCATCCGAAGCCAGGAGTCAAGAGCTTCTTCAGGGTCTCCCACACGGGTACAGGGGCCCAAACACTTGGGCCATCTTCCACTGCACTCCCAGGCCATAGCAGAGAACTGAATTGGAAGAGGATCAGCCTAGACTAGAACTGGCATCCATATGGGATTCTGGTGCTGCAGGTGGAGGCTTTTCCCACTATGCCACAGTGCTGGCTCAGTTTTGCTCTTTCCAAAGCTCACTCTCTGTCTGCAGGCCATGAACCTGTCTTGAAGAACTGAGACGATGCTAAGGTATGGAGCTTGCTGTCACGAGGGCGTGTCCTTTCCTCAGGAACACCCCTAACTAGGGAGGGAGTCTTGGTGATATAAACTTCTGTGTATGTCAAAACCTTGGAAGAAAAATGAATAACATGTTTGAAAAATTTAGGTGCAGAGATTTAATTAAGGAACTATTTACAAAGTATGGACAGAGCTCAGGTAACCAACAAAGGCTGAAGAAGACTCAGATGTTGGAGGATGGGGGAGTGTTGGCCCTTATAATAGGCCTAGAGAGAGAAGGGGAGGTAGGAGTGCCAGGGTCCCTGGGGAACAGAGTGATGAGGGTGGGGCCTGGCAGGACTGTGTCTGCTGAGGCAGGAACATAGTGGATCTGGGGTAAAGTAGGAGGAAGAAGAAGGTGAATGGGAATATACATCCTCTGCCCTCCCTCTTATCTCCTATTGAGCTTGTCCTTGCCTGACAAGAAGCCAGGAGCAAGGGATCCTGGGTGGTACAGACTACAGGGTCCAACCTTCCAGGACACAGAGGGGGCAGAGATGGGTGAAAATTTTGGGAGACAGAGGAAAGGCAGTGAAGGCCTCAATGGAAGACCCAGCAGAGTCCTGCAATGTCCTTGGGAGGGACATGAAGATTGTCACCTTGAAGAGCTGATTCTGGGCCAGACCACCCAGGTCCAAACCCTGCCTCGGTGTTCCCAGTTACTCACCTTGTGGACACCTCCATTCCTCACCTACACAGTGAGCATAATCGTCTCTGCTCATGGCGTTTTGTGAAATCAAAGAGTGGATGTGTACAAAACACTTAGGAGAGCCTTGGGCACAAGGTGAGTCCTAGTTTTACTTTTATCATCCAATGGCCTGGAAATCCTGCTTTCTAAAGCTATCAAGCAACCTGGTCATATTTCCTTGGTGTTTCAGTGAGCTTGACATGTATTCTCTTACTACTTAGGTTGTTGTGTTAGTCAACTTTTTTGTCACTATAACAAAATTCCTGAGGCAGTCTAACTTTATAAAGAAAAGAGGTTTTGTCTGGCTTATGGTTCTGGAGGTTTATAGTCCAAGATCGGGTTTGGCCTCTGATGATGGTGTTCTTGCTAGCAGAGTCCTGAGGAGGCTCAGGGCACCACATGGCAAGAAGAGAGAGTGTCTGTGTCTGTCTCTGTCATGGGACTCCACCCCAGTGACTTACTACAATCTAATCACTTTCCAAGGACCACATCTTTGAATGCTATACTTGAGTTAAGTTTTTACCCTTTTAGTACCATTAACATAAGACGTTGGGGCCAAAACTCCTGAAGGAGGAGAAATATTAAAACCACAGGAGTCACTGAGTGAGTAAACGACTTAGAGAAAGTTCTTCCTACATCACTGTAGGACATTTCTCCTCACCAATATTGCTGGAACATTTTACGAGCCTTGGAGAAGAGTTTCTTTTTTTATATACCAGTGAAGAATCTGGGCATTCCAAAGAATGATATCAACAAAAGGAAGAGAGGTAAAGGATGTTAAGCCCAGAACAGGGCTCAGTAAATATTCATAGGTTAATGGATTGAGCGACCCTGCAGGAGTCATGTCTATAGTTTGCTGCATTTCAAATGCCATTAGCCTTTCCTATTTATGTCAAAATGATGATGTAGCAAGTAAACACCATCTCCTGTGTGTCCTCTCCCCAGAATTTTCTTATCTTCCTTGTTTGCCTGTAACTTGGGTTTCTGTTATTGTCCCAGTAAAGGACTCACAGAAACTGTTGTCTTGCAAATCCTAATATCTTTCCCAAAGTCTCGCTTGTCAATTAAGTATACAGCTGAAGACAAAGAAAGGCCAAGAAGGAGTTTAAACAAGGAGACTGTTTTTCTCACTTAATGGACAGCACAGAGGCAGGCAGCCCAAGACTGGTGCAGAGACCAGGAATGCCCTGGGATTACAGGCCCTGCATTGCCTTTCTCCTTCCATCCTGGGTGGCCCTTCTTTCCCATGCTTGTTCTCTCCTGGTCAAAGATGGGGACAGTATCTCTGCATTCTGAGCAGGAAGGAAGGTCAGTATTAGAGAAGTCTCTCTTTAGCCAGACTTGACCTTTTTATCCAGGCTAAGGCACTGTCAGGGGGGACTTTTGCCATATTTTGTTGGTCATACGTGTGCCATTAGGAGAATGGAAGTCCTTTGTTTCAGATGGAACTTCTAAATTGGTGCTCAGAATAAATCAGGTCAGAAAATAAGTGTGTGTGTTTTGAGGAAGGAAAAATGTAGGTGGAGGAATGGCTTTTAGTTAGACAACTACGTCTATATCAGGAATTTATTTGCTGTGTAATTTTATTTTAAATATTTTTATATTTTATTTATTTAAAAGGCAGCGACAGAGACAGACAGACACACGCACAGATGTTCCATCTTCTGGTTCACTCCCGAAATGCCCACAACTGCTGGGGCTGGGCCAGGCTGAAGACAGAAACCAGGAACTCCACCTGGGTCTTCCACATGAGTGGCAAGTACCTTAGTACTTGAGCCATCGTTTGCTGCTTCCCAGGTGCATTAGTAGGGAGCTGAATGGGAATTGGAGTAGCCTGAACTTGAACTGGCACTTAGATACGGGATGCAGGTGTCCAAGTGTCTGCTTAACCCCTGTGCCACAACACCCAGCCCCTGACACGTAATTGTAGTAATAGGTTTTTATTTTTGTTCAGATTTCAACACTGATTGTCTGTCTTAGATGGCAATCAACAGGAATTTTTAAACAGTGCAGTAGCTGTGTATTCAGTTACTGAGTGAGTGAGTGGCTCAGCCTGTTTGAGAGACTGCCCTGCTCTCTGCACACACAGACATGGAGGAGCACACCTAGCTCCTGCTCTCAGAGCTTATAACCTGGTGCAAGCTTTCAGCAAAGAGCCCTTGAGGGAAGCTGAACTCTTTGCTTTGCCTTCATCTGTCTTAAAGTATGACAGACTGCTTGGGAATGAGATACTCGTGTTTGGTTGTGGGTGTCAGCGACTTAACTGGAGTGCATGCTACATCTTACAAGGGGAAAATCAAGCCTCCTGTTATTGCATTGGGTAAAATAGAGGATTCCTTGTCCAACAGTCAGTGGGTTTGATAATGGGAGGGGAACTCTTGCGTGTGCCTGAACATGGCCTCTGACCTCACAGCATCGTCCTTGAGTTTTTCCCTTCATTGCCACAGTGTGGCTTCTCTTGGTAAACCAACATCACAGAGTAGAGGGAGAAATGATGGCCTCACACTGTCCTCAGCTTGCATTGGAGGGTGCTCTTCTCCCACCTCTTCTGCACACATCACTTTTAAGTTGATTTCTACAGTCACCTGCTGGGGCTATCTTTCTCCTTGTAGATAAGAAGACAGGTGCCAAAAGATGAGAACTTGGTTAAAGCCACCTAATGGACACTCACCCAACTTCTGACCCTAACCCATCCAACCTGGAACGCACCTACAGCACTGGCTCCAGCTTCATTTAGATGACCTGAACAGGAGCTGACATTTTCTGGCAACTGGATGTTCAGCTCCTGTTTCCTTCACCTATCCTCTTTGAGACCCTATCTTTGAATCTACACATCTTCCTATAAAGACCACTTTTAGGACCATTCTCAGTTCTCTTCTTGATCTTGTACCTGGATTCCAACACGGTTTCTGGTTTGGTGAGCCTTGTTCTGTGTGCTGGTGAGCCCCATTGCCTCAATTGGTGCCTTTCCCCAGGAACCTCACATGTCTCTCAGGGGAGCTGCCTCTTTTGTACCAACTCACCTCCCTGTCTCTGTACACTCTTGGAAACCACAGTGAAATTCTCAGAATAAAACTGTCACTAGAATACTGCATCCCTTCCAGTTTTTAATTATCTGTGACCAAGACTAACTTTTTTTTTTTAATTTTTTTTTTATTTTTGAAGGGCAGAGTGGACAGTGAGAGAGAGAGAGACAGAGAGAAAGGTCTTCCTTTGCCATTGGTTCACCCTCCAATGGCCACCGCAGCGCGGCTGGCGTGTTGCGGCCGGCGCACCGCGGCCGGCGCACCTTGCCTATCCGATGGCAGGAGCCAGGTACTTATTCTGGTCTCCCATGGGGTGCAGGGCCCAAGTATTTGGGCTATCCTCACTGCACTCCCTGGCCACAGCAGAGAGCTGGCCTGGAAGAGGGGCAACGGGGACAGAATCCGGCGCCCCGACCGGGACTAGAACCCGGTGTGCCAGCGCCGCTAGGCGGAGGATTAGCCTAGTGAGCCGCGGCGCCGGCCAAGACTAACTTATGATACTGGCTTTGTACCTTATATTTAGCTTCCTACTGGTCTTTTGTACCTCTGCTAACCCCCAAATCAGGAAGTCAGAATCATTATCTTGCTTTTGCTTTGAAGTTGCTTAAGTAGCCATCTCTCCTTTTCATGTGATCCTACATGTTCTTCAGATTGTGCGAACTCCGTTCTCTGTTTTCTATCCTGTATTTATCTGGAAAATCTCTGATGCTGCTGACCCTGTATTCTTTCACCCTCTCTACCAGGGGCCCTACCAATTGGAGCTCTAGTCAACTTTTTACTGCTATTTAGGACCTGTCTTCTGCACTTATCTTCTGTGCTCTCATCACTGGTCCCTCTTCTCTAATTTTTAATTTCTTCATTGTGTATCTTCCAGCAAAGCTGTCTTCAAATGAGGTGGGAAACCCAGGAAGGAGACAAGTTCCAAATGACAGAAGGGACTCGCTGCATATTTATTCTTGATTACAGCTCTGCCTGCCAGCTGTCCCCATAATTTCCCTGCCGGCTGAAGCTTCCTTAACTGAGGGTCCCCTGCTCTATTTCTGGACCAGGTTACTGCTGGCATCTCACACTCAGTCATTCTCCAGCTGATAAGAATGGATTAAGAACAGGTGGCCAGCTTCCTTGGCCCAGAGCCAGGAAGCAGAAAGGCTGAATAAAAAATTGAAATCCTTTTCAAGAATTTCTAAGTCATAATCATCTCAGACTCCAAGTTGTGACTTGGAAGAGAAAAACAAAGGGCTCTGTGTAAGGCTTAAGGTGAAGACAAGACGTGGCAGCATGCTGAAAGAATGAGAAGGGAGACCCTGACAGAGCAAGTATAGCTAGGTGCTGGGCTCGGGAACCTGCTCTCTGTTGCTAACCAATGAGTTGTGTGATTTGGAGCAAATCAGTTCACTCTTCTGACTCCTGAACTGGTCTAGTTACTAGTCTCTTTCCAGCTTTAAAATGCTGCAAGATGCAAGAGCAAATAGTTACATGATCCCATCTCCCTTTAGAGTATCAAGAATACCTGTTTTGCTGGCCTCTGAGCCTCACTAGCAAAGTGTATTTGTAATGAAATTGTTTTTAATTATTTCCAAGGCGCTCTCTCTCTCTCTCTCTCTCTCTCTCTCTCAGTTCCCTTCTGCCCCACACAGCTGTATCAAGATATAATCAACAAATTAAAATCCTATACATCCTAGGTGTACAGGGTACCATTTTGATATATGGATACATTGTGAATTAACTACAAGCAGAAATAATTACCACACCCATCACCACCCATAGTCCCTGTATATGTGTGTGTGTGTGTGACAGAGATGAGACCCCCTCCAGCTCTGTTGATCAGCAAATTCTAAATACAGAGTGCAGTGTGAGGAA
The DNA here is from genome assembly GCF_964237555.1 of Oryctolagus cuniculus. Classification (NCBI taxonomy): domain Eukaryota; kingdom Metazoa; phylum Chordata; class Mammalia; order Lagomorpha; family Leporidae; genus Oryctolagus; species Oryctolagus cuniculus. The sequence goes on from NC_091435.1 coordinate 148,825,828, forward strand.
GCTGGCCCTCAGACCTCTTTGCAGCAAGAGCTGCCTTGCTCTGTGCCTTGTCTTGTAAACACCAGGCCTGTGCTCTCTATTTTTGTGAGTTAGTCAGATACAGTGAAGTGGCTTTCAAATCTAAGTGTATTTAGTTTCTGTTTCAGAAGATCTGGGATGAGGCCTGAGAGCCTGCATTTCTAATAAGTCCGCAGAGCCAGCTGATGCTACTACTGTTGTGGGGATATTACTTCTAGAACTTGAGTAGTGGGAAGAACAGAGGCTTTGCACACAGACATGAGTTCAGATTTTGGCTCTGTTGTTGTTAATTGTTTGTGTGGCTAGGGGCCATTTGTTTCATGACTTTAAGCCTTGGCTCCCTCATTTGTAAAGCAGGACAAAAAGTCTTCACTTCTTTTGGTTACTGCTGCTGTGTACCAGGCCCTGGGACTTTGCCCAAATTCATTTCCTTGTTCTTTTCCACCACTATTTGGAATCTTCTAGGAAAAATAATAACATCATGGATTGTCATGTAAATACGTAGCAACCATGCTATCACAAATAGAACATTTGTGGGAAAATAAACTCGCATTCTAACAGCCTTGGGAAAGGACATAATTTTAGCAAGTTAAATAAAAGCTCTTCTGAACACTCAAGGAAGTGTTTCACAACAATCTTCCCACTTAAAACTCTCAAATATTTTTCAGTTATGGCCCAGATACATTGTTATTTACCCAGAATCCTAAGAACATAACTACAAGGAGACATAGAAATCTTGAGGAAATTGGTAATTGTCATTCTCTTCCATTTTCTCTTACATGTGGGAATTAGAGAGGTATATCTGAGTGGTTGACTATGAATTATTTGCTACCTATTGTTAGATAAGTGGCACTTGTTCTCTGTATGAGTCATGGTGGGGAAGAGATGGTAAAGGGGTTCTGGGTTAGGCAAGCACGGAAACCATTAGCAGAGAGAGCTGAGAATTATTACAGACATCATTATTGGGAGGAAGTGTTCAAGGATTTCTTTAATCCAAGTCAGAAGCTCAAATATCTGAAAATGTTCAGATATGAGTCCTTGTTGTGACATGTTTCATTGCACCACTGGAAATTACATTGATTTAATTCAGATTTACTTCTTAAAAAATATTAAACCCATAGAGAAAGAACCCACTCCAACAGGGGAAAAAGATCTCTTATTCTCTTAAAACTCATGGACTTGATTAATTTTTTAATCTTCCAATTTATTTTAGAGTTATGGAAACAAGAAATAACTCACTTTGAACTCTTCTTTTTTTTCCTTCCCTAGAAACCTTTTATTTAAGGTATACAAACTTCATGTTTTTCATAAATACATCTTTAGGAACATTGTGATTCTTCCCTCTGTACTCGTCCTCCCACCTGCTCTCCCACTCTTCTTCCTCCTCCCTCTCCTATTCCCATTCTCGTTTTTTACTAAAATCTACTTTAAATTAACTTTATACACAGAAGGTTAACTCTACACTAAGTAAAGAGTTCAACAAATAATATGAAAAAACACTGTTCTATGGTCTACTGTTCATTCAGGAGCATGTTGTCCAGTCTCCATGTGTTTGCGTATGTCCTAGAGATTCTTCAGTTGTTGATCTCCAGTTTCATTTCATTGTGGTCAGAGAAGATGCATGGTGTGATTTCTATTTTTTTTGAGTATTCTGAGACTTGCTTTATGGCTTGGCCTGTAGTGTATCCTAGAGAAAGTTTCATGCACTGGATGAGAGACTGTGTGTTCTGCAACTGTAGGATGAAAAGTTCTATAGATACCTGTTAAGTCCATTTGGTTTACAGTGTTGATTAACTGTTGTTTCCTTGCTGATATTCTGTCTGGTTGATCTGTCCATTGCTGAAAGCAGGGTATTGGAGTCCCCCATTACTATCGTATGGGCATCTATGCCTCCCTTTAGACCCATTAACACTACTTAGAAATAGCCAAGTGACCTGTAATTAGGTGTGTATACATTTATTATACTCACATGTTTCTGTTGAATCGATTGAATAATCATTGCATAGTGTCTCTTTTAAAAGTTTTTGTGTTAAAAATCTATTTTGTCTGATATTAGGATGGCTACATCAGCTCTTGTTTGGTTGCTGGGTGAGTGGACATGAGCTGGCGCAGCTGTTACATAAATACAAGATGGCACCTGCCCTCTCTCAGCTTGTTACAGGACACTGGTGCAGAGTGGTCAGGGAGAGAGAAGCATGGCCCCTTTTCTTCCCTCTAGTTTGGCAGGTACACTGTCCCCCCACAGGACTCCCTTTACCATTTCTTACATAATTGGGCTGGTGGTGATAAGGTCTCTCAGCTTTTGCTTGCCTGGGAATCCCTTTATTGCTCCCTCATATCTGAAGAAAGCTTTGCTAAGTATAATATTCTTGGCTGGCGATAGTTTCCTTCAGTATTATGAAAATCTCATCCTATTGCCTCTTGGCCTGTAAAATTTCTGCTAAGAAATCTACAATCAGACAAATTGGGAGCCCTTTATCTGTTATTTGCTTCTTTTCTCCTGTAGCTTTGAAATCCTCTCTTTGTCTTTATAAAATTAAAGCTTGGGGCTGGCACTGTGGCATAATGGATAAAGCCACCACCTGCAGTGCCGGCATCCCATATGGGCACCAGTTTAAGTCGCAGCTGCTCCACTTCCAATCCAGCTATTTGCTATGGCCTGGGAAAGCAGTAGAAGATGGCCCAACTTGGGCTCCTGAACCAGATTGGGAGACCTGGAAGAAGCTGCTGGCTCCTGGCTTCAGATCAGCCCAGCTGCAGCTGTTGTGGACATTTGGAGAGTGAACCAGCAGATGGAAGACTCACTCTCTCTCTCTCTCTCTCTCTCTCTCTCTCTCTCATTGCCTCTCTGTAACTCTTCCTTTCAAATAAATAAATCTTTTAAAAAATTTTAAAAAGAGGGAGACTTGATTTTTTTCTTTTCTTTCCTTTTTATTTAGTAAATATAAAATTCCAAAGTACAATCTATGGATTACATTGGCTCCCCCCCCATAATTTCGCTCCCACTTGCACCCCTCCCATCTCCCACTCCCTCTCCCATTCCATTCACATCATGATTCATTTTCAATTATCTTTTATACAGAAGATCTATTCAGTATATATTAAGTAAAGATTTCATCAGTTTGCATCCACACAGAAACACAAAGTGTAAAAATACTGTTTGAGTACTAGTTATAGCGTTAATTCACATTGGACAACACATTAAGGACAGATCCCACATGAGAAGTAAGTACACAGTGACTCCTGTTGTTGACTTAACAATTTGACACTCTTGTTAAAGGCGTCAGTAATCTCCCTAGGCTCTAGTCATGAGTTGCCAAGGCTATGGAAGCCTTTTGGGTTCGCCGACTTCGATCTTATTCCGACAGGGTCATAGTCAAAGTGGAAGTTCTCTCCTCCCTTCAGAGAAAGGTACCTCCTTCTTTGATGGCCTGTTCTTTCCACTGGGATCTCACTCACAGAGATCTTTCATTTAGGTCTTTTTTTTTTTTTTCCCCAGAGTGTCTTGGCTTTCCATGCCTAAAATACTCTCACAGGCTCTTCAGCCAGATCCAAATGCCTTCAGGGCTGATTCTGGGGTCAGAGTGCTATTTAGGACATCTGCCATTCTATGAGTCTGCTGTGTGTCCTGCTTCCCATGTTGGATTGTTCTCTCCCTTTTTGATTCTATCAGTTAGTATTAGCAGACACTAGTCTTGTTTGTGTGATCCCTTTGACTCTTAGACCTATCAGCGTGATCAATTGTGAACTGAAATTGATCACTTGGACTAGTGAGATGGCATTGGTACATGCCACCTTGATGAGATTGTACTGGGATCCCCTGGCACGTTTCTAACTCCACCGTTGGGGGCAAGTCCGATTGAGCATGTCCCAAATTGTGCATCTCCTCCCTTTCTTATTCCCACTCTTATACTTAACAGGGATTACTTTTCAGTTAAAATTTAAACACCTAAGAATAATTGTGTGTTAATTAAAGAGTTCAACCAATAGTACTAGAACAAAAAAATACTAAAATGGATAAAGTATTACATTGTACATCAACAGTCAGGACAGTGGTTGATCAAGTCATTGTTTCTCATAGTGTCCTTTTCACTTCAACAGGTTTCCCCTTTGGTGCTCAGTTAGTTGTTGCCAATCAGGGAGAATATATGATATTTGTCCCTTTGGGACTGGCTTATTTCACTCAGCATGATGTGTTCCAGATTCCTCCATCTGTTGCAAATGACCAGGTTTCATTTTTTTTTTTTTTACTGCTGTATTGTATTCTATAGAGTACATGTCCCATAATTTCTTTATCCAGTCTACTGTTCATGGGCATTTGGGTTGGTTCCAGGTCTTAGCTATTGTGAATTCAGATGCAATAAACATTAAGGTGCAGACAGCTTTTTTGTTTGCCAATTTAATTTCCTTTGGGTAAATTCCAAGGAGTGGTATGGCTGGGTTATATGGCAGGGTTATCTTCAGGCTTCTGAAAAATCTCCAAACTGACTTCCATAGTGGCTTTACCAGTTTGCATTCCCACCAACAGTGGGTTAGTGTCCCTTTTTCCCCATATCCTCACCTGCATCTGTTGTTGCTAGATTTCTGTATGTGAGCCATTCTAACCAGGATGAGGTGAAACCTCATTGTGGTTTTGATTTGCATTTCCCTGATGGCTAGTGATCTTGAACATTTTTTCATGTGTCTGTTGGCCCTTTGGATTTCCTCTTTTGAATAATGTTTATTGAGGTCCTAGGCCCATCTCTTAAGTGGGTTGTTTGTTTTGATGTTTTGGAGTTTCTTGATTTCTTTGTAGATTCTGTTTATCAACCCTTTATCTGTTGCATTGTTTGCAATTTTTTTCCCATTCTGTTGGCTGCCTCTTCACTTTTCTGACTGTATCTCTTGAAGTACAGAAGTGGGAGACTTGATTTTAATATCTTGGAGCAGACTGGGTTCAGTGGAATCTGGTGACTTTTGAGCTTCCTGTATTTACAGCGTTGTATCTTTCTCTATGTTTGAGATATTTCCTGCTATTGTTTTTTTGAATATGTTTTCTATTTTTGGCATAGTGACTCAGATATTTGCTCTCTTCATGCTGTACCAAATTTACTGTAAGATTTCTTCATTCTTGAGTCTTTATACTTCTTTCCCCTCCACATATTTATTTTAAAATAGCCTATTTTAAAACTCACTAATTCTTTTATTTGATCTATTCTGCTCTTGATGCTTTCTATTGCATTTTTAATTTCACTTAGCATAGTTCTCAGTTGAAGGATTTCTGTTTGACTTTGCTAATTACTTCCATCTCTCTACCCATTCTGTTTCTTAGAACATTAAATCATGTCTCTATATTCTCTTCAAGTTGTTGAGTTTTCTTAAAATAGATATTTTGAAATATTTAACTGAGCATTTAAAGTTTTCAGCTCCTAAGTGGCTGGTTTAGGGCACTTGGTTTCGCTTATTAGGTGATGGCATGGGTCCCTGGGAGTTCTTGACACTTGCTGTTGTAGGACATCATCTGCACATCAAAAAATGAGTTACAGCAATATGACTTTATTTGTAGCTATCCTTACAGAAATTCTAAACCATCTGTTTATTTTCTCTGAGCCTATATATGCTTCTGTTATTTTGGCCTAGTAGAGCACACAGCTGAGGTTCGCCCCAGTTAAAAAAAAATTTTTTAACATGTATGTTTTTATAAATGACACAAAGCTTAGTTTTTGAGCTTCATAAAAATGGGATCTTTCAATCATGCCTTCTATGTCTTACTTTTTTTTTGACTCAATATTGTGTGTGTATGAGATACAATTCATTCACCTTGAAAGTTGTATAATGTTGTATTGTATGCTTCCACCTAAAACCTTCACTCCATTCTCCTGTCCAATATTATTTTGTTTGTTTCTAGTGTTTGGTATTATAAATAACAGAGTTATTATGTTAAATGCATCTCCCATCCACCCCCTTCCCATACACACATAATCAAGTGCTACAGAGATTGTACAGTGGAGCTTTGCTGATTGTCGTTGTCCTTACCAGCCAAAGACAGCATCAAGATGGCTTTCCTTCCACCACCACCACCCCCCACCAACTAGAGTAGAGGGAAAGAGTAGAGAGAGCAAGAGGCAGAAGAAAGGAGTTCTTTAAATCTGTCTATGGAGTCCTGGGCACCCTACTGAGTGGGCCATGAATAAGACTCAGCAAGAGCTCTGAAAATTGAACTGAGGTCTGGGATACTCCCAAGCTTCACACAGGAAGACCAGGCCAGAAGGGCAGCAATATAGAAGCCCAAAGTATCTACTTGTCTGTCCACTACAGAAAAGTCAATCCCCAACTGTTGCTCTAAAGATGACAATTGAAAGACGGAGGTTGTTAGAATGAATGGAAGCATAAGCCAACTATATACTGTTTAGAAGAAACTCAAACTAGAACAGAGCAGGTAAATTTAAAGGAAAATGTGTAAAAAGATGTACAAACACTAATCAAGAAATGAATCTATCATTATCACATCTAGGAAAGTTGAAGGGCTGTGTTGTCTGACTGACATAATAATCCTAAATGTATCTTCACCAAACCCCAGAACCTCACAAACGTGATGCATGGGCTCATGGAAATTAATGGAGAAATACGTAATTACAGTTGGGGATTTTAATATAAACCCAAAATTGGCAAGAATATAGAAGAATTGAACAATCCCACAGATCAACAGCATTTAATTGATATAGTCACAGCCCTCTACCCAACCCTAATACAATACTTTTCTTTGAGTGCACATGGTCAGTCAGCAGGATGAAGTACATATGAGGTTATAAAATAAACCACAACAAACTTAAAATAATTGAAATAATACAAAACGTGTTTTCTAGCTATCATGAAATCATACCAGACATAACAAGTTAACCAAACACCAGGAAATTAAACGTTTCTAAATAATTCAGATTTCAAAGGGGGAAGTTTCAAGAAAAATAAAAAAATGTATTAAGTTGACAATGATGAAAATACAAGATATAAAAATTGGGACTGGCACTGTGGTGTAGTAGGCTAAGCTTCTGCCTACAGTGCCAGCATCCCATATGGGTGCCAGTTCATGTCCCAGCTGCTTGTCTTCCGATCCAGCTCCCTGCTTATTGCCTGGGAATGCAGTGGAAGATGGCCCAAGTGCCTGGGCCCTTGCACCCATGTGGGAGATCTGGAAGAAGCTCCTGGCTCCTGGCTTCAGATCAGCCTAGTTCTAGCCATTGAAAGATCTTTCTCTCTGTCTCTCCATCTTTCTTTATGTAACTCTACCTCTCAAATAAATAATCTTTAAAAAAATATATAAAAATCTGTGGAATAAAGCTAAATTAGTACATAGAGCAAAAATTACATAATATTATGTTAAAAAAGGTTAGAAAACATATTAATCAATTATATTGTAAAACAGGAAATATTGAAATCTACATTTCTACATCAAGAAATTAGAAAAAGAGAGAAAAATAAACCCAAAGCAAGCAGAAGAAATAATAAAGATAATAGCAAAAGTTGGAAAAACAAAACAGGAGCCAGCATTGTGGCACAACAGGTAAGGACGCTGCCTGTGATGTCAGAATCCCATATGGGTGCTGGTTCATGTCCTGTCTGTTCTAATTCCCACATCCCTCATAATGGTCTGGGAAAAGCAGCAGAGGATGGTCCAAGTGTTTGGGCCCTTGCTACCCATGGATGAAATTCTAGGCTTTGGCCTGGCTCAGCCCATTGTGGCTATCTGGTGAGAGAACCAAGAGAAGAAGATCTCTCTATATATCTCTCCCTTTCTCTCTGTAACTCTGACTTTCAAAAAAGTAAAAAAAAAAAAAACCTTTAAAAACAAAAGAGATGGCAGCACAGAGGGCATAGTGGGTAAAGCTGCCACCTGCAGTGTCGGTGCCCCATATGGACACTGGTTCATACCCAGCTGATCTACTTCTGATTCAGCTCCCTGCTAATGTGCCTAGGAAAGCAGCAGAGGATGGCCCAAGCCCTTGGGCCCCTGCACCCACATAGGAGACCTGGAAGAAACTCCTGGCTCCTGGCTTTGGATCAGTCCAGCTCTGGACATTGCAGCCATCTGGGGAGTGAACCACAGGATGGAAGACCCCTCTCTCACTTTGCCTTTGCCTCTCTGTAACTCTGCCTTTCAAATAAATAAATAAATCTTTTTTTTAAAAAAGGAAAAAACAATAGACTACATACTATAAAGTTAGTGTCGCTCCCCGTCTTCGTGGAGGAACGACACAGGACCCTGCGCTGTTCTTTCGTCTGCTCGGCCCTCCCCAAGTTTGCTGCTGGTTCTTCCCGGGTTGGCTACCGACCCTTCCACCTCCGTGGAAGGGCGGTTCCCCCTGCCACATTCCCCACTTCCGCGGGGGAGCGGCACACTGCCGGCCGGCTCTCTCGGGGGCTGCACAGGTGTTCCTTCAGATAGATGTTCCCCTTAGATGTTCCCGGTGCATGTTGTCTCTCTCCTCCTTTATAGTCCTCTTCCACCAATCCCAACTCTGCTACCCACAAGCTGAGTACGCTGCTCTCCTCCAATCAGGAGCAAGTCCTACAGTTTATTGGTTGAACTGGAGGCAGCTGTGTAGAAGCTGTTTTTCTCCTCTCCCAGCACCATATTGTGGGAGAGCAGATGCATAGAATAAGTCTTAATTCCAGTAACTTAGTCTAGTCCGGGTTGCTCCCCACAGATCCCCTTTCTTTTTATTTTTTGGCGTTGATACGCGCCTGTCTTCGGTGCCCCGCGGCACACACTCTGCTCTGCTTGCTGGAGTTGCCCACAGGTGCTTACAAGCCCTATCAATCAGGCAAACCGAATCCGGGTCCTCTCTTCGCCATGTTGTGAGGAAGTTTTTAGGCGCTGATGCGTGCCTGTGTTCGGTGCCCTGCAGCGCATGCTCTGCTCTGCTAGAACTGCCTGCAGGTGCTTACAAGCCCTCTCAGGCAAACCGAATCCAAGCCTTCTCATTGCCGTATTGTGGGGAGACTTATTGGTGTTGATTTGTGCCTATCTTTGGTGACCTGCAGCTCATACTCTGGTCGAGCTGCCTGCTGGTGCTTATCGCCTAATCAGGCAGACCGAATCCAAGCTCTCTCATTGCGGTATTGTGGGGAGACTTATTGATGTTAATTCGTGCCTGTCTTCGGTGACCTGCGGTGCATAAGCTGCTAGCCGCCCGCAGGTGCTCACCACCTCCCTAATCAGGCAGACCGAATCCAAGCTCTCTCATTGCCATGTTGAGGGGAGGCCTTATTTTTCTCTATTTCTCTATCTCTGGGCATTCCTATCTCTCCCATTTTACTTCTATCTACCAGCATTCCTATTTCTCTCATTTTACTTCTAAAACTTCTGTTTCTCCTATCCCTGCGGCTTCCCGGCGCCCACCCCGAGGCTGCTTCTCGGCGGCTTCCCGGCTCTGAGCCGCTTCAGCCCGCGCTTCTCTCATCTGCGCGGCTTCCCAGCTTCGCGCGCGCACTCCGCGGTCTCCATACCCCTTTGCGCCCATACCATGGCCTTGCACTAGCCCCATGTTCCCTATCTATTCACGCCCCGTGCTTTCTCTGCACACGGCGGCTTCCGCGAGTCACACAGCGTAGCTTACATTTCCGCCACCACCGGTATTCAATCTAAGTTCCCCGGGCCAACCTGGCGAATTCAACCCAGCTCACGTTTCCGCCCCACGGTTTGGCTTCCCGTCCTTTGCTCCCCGGGCTAATCTGACGGATTCCAACCTGGTTTACGCGTCTAGCTTCTCACCTTTTGCTCCCTGGGCTGACTTGAAGAATCCCAAGCTGGCTTACGTTTCCACCTCGGCCTGCCCCCGCAGCTTCAATTTCCCTAACATTTTTCTCTACCCGGTATGTTTCCTAACTTTTCTTCCAACAACATTCCTCCCTCATTTCTCCTGGCTTCTCCCCACAGTCCGTATCCAAGTCTGTTTGTTCTAGCTTTCACTTTCGCTTTCAATCTCCTAGCTTCCCCGCCATAGTCCGCATCCGAGTCTAAGTTTCTCCTTGCTTTCACTTTAAATCCTAACTTCTTTCCCAAGTCTATGCCTAGGCTTTCAATAGCTTCTTCCGGCACCTTTCCCGTCTGGCTTTTCCCTAGGCTCTTTGCTAGTCTCTCTCTCCGGTATTTTTCCACTTCTTCCCGTTTCTTCCCTCCTAGGTTTCCTATCCAAGTCACGGCACCATTATGTCGCTCCCCCTCTTCGTGGAGGAACGACACTAAACCCTGCCTAGGCTTCATATCCGAGTCACGGCACCATTATGTCGCTCCCCGTCTTCGTGGAGGAACGACACAGGACCCTGCGCTGTTCTTTCGTCTGCTCGGCCCTCCCCAAGTTTGCTGCTGGTTCTTCCCGGGTTGGCTACCGACCCTTCCACCTCCGTGGAAGGGCGGTTCCCCCTGCCACATTCCCCACTTCCGCGGGGGAGTGGCACACCGCCGGCCGGTTCTCTCGGGGGCTGCACAGGTGTTCCTTCAGATAGATGTTCCCCTTAGATGTTCCCGGTGCATGTTGTCTCTCTCCTCCTTTATAGTCCTCTTCCACCAATCCCAACTCTGCTACCCACAACGCCGAGTACGCTGCTCTCCTCCAATCAGGAGCAAGTCCTACAGTTTATTGGTTGAACTGGAGGCAGCTGTGTAGAAGCTGTTTTTCTCCTCTCCCAGCGCCATATTGTGGGAGAGCAGATGCATAGAATAAGTCTTAATTCCAGTAACTTAGTCTAGTCCGGGTTGCTCCCCACAGTTAGCAATAGAGTATACACTATGTACAAGTACATAAAGTATATTGTAGTATAATATACTATGTAAAATCAAATCAACAGAAGCCTCTAGCATACTGACAAAGAGGAAAAATAGAGAACAGACACAAATTGTTAATGTCAGGAATGAAACACAGGGCATAGCCTGCCTAGATCAAATAAGGGAATACTGTGGGTAACTCTATACATGTAAATATAACCATTATCAAAGTAAAAGTGAGACAAATAATCTTGAATAGTTTTATAAATATTAAAAACATTAGTTCATAAAACCATGACAAAGAGCACTACTGACCCATAAACATACAGCGGTGAATTTTTCTAAATATTTATATGATTAACATCAATTTTTTACAATCTCTTCCATCAAGTAGAAGAAGTAACACTCCCTGACTCACTTTATGAAGCTAACTATCTTGATACCTAAGACAAACAGAGTGTATAAAGGAAATCTACAGGGTCCATCGCTGTGGCTCAGTGGGTTAACGCCCAGGCCTGAAGCGCCGGCATCCCATATAGGCACCAGTTCTAGTCCTGGCTGCTTCTCTTCTGATCCAGCTCTCTGCTATGGAAAGCAGTAGAAGATGGCCCAAGTCCTTGGGCCCCTACACCTGCGTGGGAGACCCAGAGGAAGCTCCTGGCTCCTGGCTTCAGATCAGTGCAGTTCCGGCCGTGGCAGCCAACTGGGTAGTGAAGCATCGAATGAAAGATCTCTCTCTCTCTGCCTCTCCTTTCTCTGTCTAACTCTGACTTTCAAATAAATAAATAAATCTTTTTTAAAAAAGGAAACCTACTACCCTTTCTGAATATAAATACAAATATCCTGAATAAAATCTTAGCAAATTGATATCAATACATAAAAAAAATACCATGCCTGTGGAAAGCCAAGACACTACGGCAAAAAAAAAGACCTAAATGAGAGATCTCTGTGAGTGAGATCCCAGTGGAAAGAATGGGCCATCAAAGAAGGAGGTAGCTTTCTCTGAAGGGAGGCAAGAACTTCTACTTTGACTATGGCCTTGTCTAAATAAGATCAGAGTTGGCAAACTCAAAATGCTTCCATAGCCTTGGCAACTCATGACAAGAGCCTAGGGTGATTACTGACACCATAAACAAGAGTGTCAGTTGTTAAATCAACAAGAGGAGTCACTGTGCACTTACTGCTCACTTACTCCACTGTCACCATTGCTACTCAATATAGTACTGGAAGTATTAGACAGAGCCATTAGGCAAGAAAAAGAAATTAAAGGGATACAAATTGGGAAGGAAGAAGTCAAACTATCCTCTTTGCAGGTGATCTGATTATTTATGTGCTCCAAAGAACTATACTAAGAGACTATTGGAACTCATAAAAGAGTTTGGCAAAGTAGCAGGATATAAAATCAATGCACATGAATCAACAGGATTTGTATACACAGGCAATGCCATGGCTGAGAAATAACTGCTAAGATCAATCCCATTCACAATAGCTACAAAAACAATCAAATACCTTGGAACAAACTTAACCAAGTCCGTCAAAGATCTCTATGATGAGAATTACATAATCTTAAAGAAAGAAATAGAAGAGGATACCCAAAAATGGAAAAATCTTCCATGCTCATGAATTGGAAGAATCAATATCATCAAAATGTTCATTCTCCCAAAAGCATTTTATAGATTCAATGCAATACCAATCAAAATACCAAAGACATTCTTCTCAGATCTGGAAAAAATGATGCTGAAATTCATATGGAGGCACAGGAGACCTCGAATAGCTAAAGCAATCTTGTACAACAGAAACAAAGTCAGAGGCATCACCATACCAGATTTCAGGACATATTACAGGGCAGTTATAATCAAAAAAGTATGGCACATAAATGGATGGATAGACCAATGGAACAGAATAGAAACACCAGAAATCAATCCAAACATCTACAGCCAACTTATATTTTGATCAAGGATCTAAAACCAGTTCCTGGAGCAAGGACAGTCTATTCAACAAATAGTACTGGGAAAACTGGATTTCCACATGCAGAAGCATGAAGCAAGACTCCTACCTTACACCTTATACAAAAATCCACTCAACATGGATTAAAGTGCTAGATCTATGACCCGACACCATCAAATATTTGAGAGCATTGGAGAAACCCTGCAAGATGTAGGCACAAACAAAGACTTCTTGGAAAAGACATCAGAGGCACAAGCAGTCAAAGCCAAAATTAACAATTGGGATTACATCAAATTGAGAAGTTTCTGTAATGCAAAAGAAGCAGTCAGGAAAGTGAAGAGGCAACCATCAGAATGGGAAAAAAATATTTGCAAACCATGCAACTTATAATGGTTTAATAACCAGAATCTACAAAGAGATCAAGAAACTCCACAACAACAAAACAAACAACCCACTTAAGAGATGGGCCTAGGACCTCAATAGACATTTTTCAAAAGAGGAAATCCAAATGGCCAACAGACACAAAAAAAAATATTCAGGATCACTAGCCATCAGGGAAATGCAAATCAAAACCACAATGAGGTTTCACCTCACCCCATTTAGAATGGCTCACATACAGAAATCTACCAACAGCAGATGCAGGTGAGGATATGGGGAAAAAGGGACACTAACCCACTGTTGGTGGGAATGTAAACTGGTAAAGCCACTATTGAAGTCAGTTTGGAGATTTTTCAGAAGCCTGAAGATAACCCTGCCATACAACCCAGCCATACCACTCCTTGGAATTTAACCAAAGGAAATTAAATTGACAAATAAAAGAGCTGTCTGCACCTCAATGTTATTGCAGCTGAATTCACAATAGCTAAGACCTGGAATCAACCTAAATGCCCATCAACAGTAGACTGGATAAAAAATTATGGGTATGTACTTTATAGAATACTATACAGCAGTAAAAAAAAAAAAAAAAACAAACAATGAAATCCAGTCATTTGCAACAAAATGGAGGAATCTGGAACATATCATGCTGAGTGAAATAAGCCAGTCCCAAAGGGACAAATATCATATGTTCTGCCTGATCGGTGACAACCAACTGAGCACCAAATAGGAAATCTGTTGAAGTGAAAATTACACTATGAGAAACAATGACTTGATCAGCCACTGTCCTGACTTTTAAGGACAACTTACTACTTTATTCCTTTTAGTATTTTTTTCTTCTACTTAGTACTATTGATTGAACTCTTTAATTAACACACACTTATACTTAGGTGTTTAAATTTAAATGAAAAGTGATCCCTGTTAAATATAGGAATGGGAATAAGAGAGGAAGGAGATACGGAGTTCGGCACATGCTCACTCATACTTACCCCTAATGGTAGAGCTAGAAACGTGCCAGGGGATTCCAATTCAATCCCATCAAGGTGGCATGTACCAATGCCATCTCACTAGTCAAACTGATAAGTTTCAGTTCATAATTGATCATAATGATAGGTTTAAGAGTCAAAGGGAATCACATAAACAAGACTAGTGTCTGCTCATACTGACTGATAGAATTAAAAAGGAGGGAATAATCCAACATGGGAAGCAGGATACACAGCAGACTCATAGAATGGCAGATGTCCTAAATAGCACTCTGGCCTCAGAATCAGCCCTTAAGGCATTCGGATCTGGCTAAAAAGCTCATGAGAGTATTTGAGACATGGAAAACCAAGAGATTCTGGCCAAAAAAAAAAATGACCTAAATGAAAGATCTCTGAAACTGAGATCCCAGCAGAAAGAATGGGCCATCAAAGAAGGAGGTGCCTTTCTCTTAAGGGAGGAGAGAACTTCCACTTTGACTATGGCCTCATCTAAATATAAGCAGAGTTGGCGGACTCCAAATGCTTCCATAGCCTTGGCAACTCATGACAAGGGCCTATGGTGATTACTGATGCCATGAACAAGAGTGTCAATTGTTAAATCAATAACAGGAGTCACTGGGCACTTACTCCTCAGGTAGGATCTCTGCCCTTAATGTGTTGTACTATGTGAATTAACGGCATAACTAGTACTCAAATAGTACTTTATACTATTTCTCTGTCAGTGCAAACTGTTGAAATCTTCACTTAGTATATACTAAATTGATCTTCTGTGTATAAAGATAATTGAAAATGTATCTTGATGTGAATGGGATGGGAGAGAGTGGGAGATGGGTTGCAGTTGTGCGGGAGGTTATGGGGGTAAATAACTGCTATAATTCAAAAGTTGTACTTTGGAAATTTAAATTTATTAAATAAAAGCTAAAAAAATACTATGCCCAAATGGAATTTATTCCAGGAATTCAAGGCTGATTCAACATTCAATAATCAATCAATGCAAGCCATAATAAAGAAAAATCACATCTGTAGTAGTCAGCTTTCCATTGCTATAACTTAAATAGTTAAAAGAGGCTTCTTTGGTTAGTAAGAGTTTTTTAATATTTATTTATTTTTAAAATATTTTATTTATTTATTTGAGAGGTAGTTACAGACAGTGAGAGGGAGAGACAAATAGAAAGGTTCACTGGTTTACTCCCCAAATGACCGCAACAGCTGGAGCTGTGCTGATCTGTAGCCGAGAGCCAGGAGCTTCTTTCAGGTCTCCCACACAGGTACAGCGGCCCAAGTACTTGGGCCATATTCAACTGCTTTCCCATGCCATAGCAGAGAGCTGGCTCGGAAGAGGAGCAGCTGGGACTAGAACCGGTACTCACATGGGATGCCGGCACCGTAGGCAGAGGATTAACCTACTGTGGCACAGCGCTGGCCTTGGTAAAATTTTATTTTTAACCTACAATTTGGAGATCACAGTTCAAGATCAGGTGGCCCCATTAGTCTGGCATCTGCTGGAGGCTGACCAGTGGATGCAGAGGAACCATTACATGGTGAGGCAGAGGCTAAAGTCAGCTTAAATAATTAGACTATTGTGAGAACTACTTTCTGAGGGCAAGCCCTCAGTGACCTAAAATTCTCAAACCAGAATCACCTCCCAGATATCATAATTAGATCAAGTTTCCAGTCCTAATCCATCAACATTTAAAACATTCAGACTCCAGAGTTTAAACATCCATATAAGTTTGGGAAGCTAAGTTTTCTTCATAACATTCTGCCCCTAACCCTCAAATGCATGTTCTTCTCACACACAACATACAATCAATGTTCTAAAATCTTACTCAGTCCAACATTTATTCACAAGTGCATAGTCCAAAGTCTCATCAGAGACTCAAGGCAGTCTGCCTTAGCTGGGAACTCTTGCATACTTCCAAGATACAATATCAAGGCAAACACAGGATTTACATTGCCATTCCAAGCAGGGGTACAAGGAAATAGAAAGGATTAATAGGACCAAAGCCAGACCCAAACCAGCAGAGTGCAAACATTAAGCCCTAAAGTTCCATGTCTAATATCCTGGGTCACCAATAGCTTGGGCAGCTCCACCCACATAGCTTTGCTGGTGGTATCCCATACTTTAGTCCTCACAGGTTGCAGTCTTATCTGTGCAGTTCCACTAGGCATTGTGCTAGTGGACTCTACATCAGCCCTAACCCTACATTTGTACTTGGCATAGCTTTGTTGGAGGCTCCTGGCAGTGATTCCACCCCTCGAACAAATGGCTGCCTCGGCCCTCAGTTTATTTGAAACATCCTTTGAAATCTCCCCTGCCTCCACAGCTCTGTTGGACTTTGCCCATGTGGCTGCTCTCTGAGTCCAGGCCAATGTCTGCAGCTTTCCCAGGTTGGCCCCCACACTGTTTGCCGCTTTGCCTGGTTGATGTCCCACGTTTCTGGCATCTTTTCCTTTCTGAGGTCTCCACTGTGACTCTTCTCTCACAGCTTCACTATGCATTGTTGCATGCAGGCATTCCATCTCTGCAGAGCAACTCTGGCTTCCCAGACTTTCCTTAGAAATCTCAGGGTAAGCTGCATGACCTCGTAAACTCTTGCATTCTGCCTGACCGGAAAACCAATATCGCATGGAAAGTAGGAGGATCTGCCAGCGGCAGGAGCTGGGCCTAGACCCAACAAGCCAGAATACAGACCTGGGCCTGGGGTGAGCAGAGTGCCCTTGGATTCTGCCCTGGATGATGTTTGAAACAAATGTGTACTTGTAGGCCTGTGATGGAGCAGTGATTGTAGGGTCTGCCTCAAAAATCTCCTAAAAGCCTTTAAGGTCTTTTTCCCATTGTTTTTCACATTAGCACATGGCTCCCTTTAACCTGAACTAATCTCTTAAGCAGTTTTTCCACCTCATTGTCCTGTTCTGAGCAAGCTTTCCCTTCATTTCTTCCCTGGCCAGCGTGTTAATTTTCCAGATCTTTCTGCTTTCTGATTCTCATTGTAACATTTATTAAGAGCAGTCAGTAACACCTGTGCTGCAGCCCCAATGTTTTGCTGCCTGGAGACCTCCTCCATCATCCACAAAGCCCAGGACAGGGATGTCATATAGCCAAGTTCCTTGCCATTGTGTAGCAAGGGTGGTTTTTCATCCAGTTCCCAATAGGATCCATATTTACATATGAAACCTCATCAGCATGGGCTGACTTGTCCACATTTTTACAGTATTCTAGACTTCTGACTTCTCATCAGAATTGAGCATGGCACTGTGCTTACAGCATTCTAGGTCCTCTGCTCTATGTTTCCAAATTCTTCATTTTTCCTGGTAAACTACATCCTCATGTATAGCTGAAAATAACAACCCCACTCCTGGTAACAATGTTCTGTATGAGTCAGCCTTTTCTTGCTTTAACTTAAATACCTGAAAGGAAGTTTATTTCAGCTTAGAGTTTGGAGGTTTACAGTTCGAGTTCAGGTGGCCCCATTAGTCTGGCATCTGGTGGAGGCTGGCCATGGTGGAACAGGTGCAATAGAACCCTTACATGGTGAGCCAGGAAGCAGAGAGCGAAGCTAGGCTGAAGTTTTAAATAATTAGCCATCTTGTGAGAACTACCTTCTGAGGGCAAGCGCCAAGTGACCTGAAGATCTCACACCAGAATTACCTCCCAGATGTAAGTAAGTAAGTTTCCACTCTTAATCCACCAATCCTTAACATTAATGCTTCTTTTTTTTTAAAAAAATGATTTATTAAAAGGCAGAATTAGGGAGAGTGTGGGAGAGAGGGGGAGGGGGAGGAGGAAGAGGAGAGAGAGAGAGAGAGAGAGAGAGAGAGATAAACTTCATCTGCTAATTCACTCCCCAAATGGTTGCAATGGCCCAGGCTTGGTCAGACTAAGGCCAGGTACCTGGAATTCCATCCAGGTCTCCCATCTGGTTGGCAGAGGCCTAAGTACTTGGGCCATCTTCTGCTGGTTTTCCACATTAGCACATTAGCACATCAGCACATTAGCATGGAGTTGGATTGGAAGTGGAACAGCCAGGAACCTAACTGGTGCTCATGTGGGATGCTGGCACCATAGGCAGTGGCTTAACCCACTGCACCACAATGCTGGCCTCAACATTAATATTTCTGAGTTTAATCATCTGTGTGATTTTGAGGGCCCAAGTTCTCTTCTAAATATTTAAAGAATTAACACCAATTCTGAACAATTTCTTCCATCAAGTAGAAGAGGAAATAACACTTCCTACTCATTTTTGTGAAGCCAACTATCCTGAAACCTAAGACGGTGAGTCCAAGAAAAAAATACCTACAGACTGATATCCTTTCTGAAAACAGATACAAAAATCCTTAACAAAATCTAAACAAATTTATTATATTGTTAGATAAAAAGATACTCTGAACACATGGAATTTTTTCACAAATGCAAATTTAGTTTGACGTGCAGTAAATAATACATCATCAAATCAGTTGATGTTCAAGCAGCACTCAAAAAAATTCCGCATTCACCCATAAGAAACCTCTCAGGAAAGTAGAAATTGGAGGTAACTTCCTCAGCTGAATAAAAAATAGCGTAACTATACAAAAACTAAAATATAGCTCATGAAAGACAAAATACGCTCACTTGTTTCCTATAGGGAACAAGGCAAAGATGTCAACCGTCACTTGTATATTCAAGTGAGTATGAAAGTCCTACCAAGACCAAGAAGGGAAGAAAGGGAAATAAATGGCATAAAAAGAATGCAGAAAGATATGTCTATGCCTCTGTCTTTAAATTACAAAATTGTTTTCACAGAAGATGACAAGGATCATGCTAATAAACTAACACCTACAAGCAAGTTCAGGAAAACGTCAGCACAAAGAAAAGTAAATCATATTTCTACACATTAGCAGCACACACCCCAAATATAAATCAAAATTTAAAACATAATAGCATGGCTCACTTGGTTAATCCTCTGCCTGCGGCGTTTGCATCTCATGTGGGTGCCAGGTTCTAGTCCTGGTTGCTCCTCTTTCAGTTCAGCTCTCTGCTGTGGCCCAGGAAGTGGAAGATGGCCCAAGTGCTTGGGCCCCTGCACCCGCATGGGAGACCAGGAGGAAGCACCTGGCTCCTGGCTTTGGATCTGCACAGTGCCAGCCGTGGTGGCAATTTGGGGAGTGAACCAATGGGAGGAAGACCTTTCTTTCTGTCTCTCTCTCTCACTGTTTATAACTCTACCTGTCAAATAAAAAAATAGCATTTGTAATAGCTTTCAAAAGTGAAATATGTAGGTATAAATCTAACAATATATGTATAAGAGCTATATGATAAAAACTATACAACAGCAATAAGAAAAAAAACCAGAGGTGGGCATTTGGTATAGTAGCTGAGATGCTGCTTGGAATGACCACCTCCCTTAACAGAGGGCCTGGGTTCTAGTCCCAGCTGTGCTCTTGATTATATTTTCCTGCCGTACAGACCTTGGGAGGCAACAGATGTTGGCTCAGATTGTTGGGTCCCTAACATCCACGTGGGAGACTGGGTTGAGTTCTTGGCTCCCAGCTTTGGCTTGGCTCATTGTGAGCATTTGGAGAGTGAACTAGTATTTTGGAGAGCTCGTCCTTCCTTCCTTCCTTCCTTCCTTCCTTCCTTCCTTCCTTCCTTCCTTCCTTCCTTCCTTCCTTCCTTCCCTCTCTCCCTTATTCCCTGTCTTCCTTTCAAACACATAAATGAAATAGCCTATATTTTTTTAAAAAAAGAAAGTAAATTACAGAAGACTTAAAGGAATGGGAAGACATAACATGTCCATGTATTGGAAAATTCAACATAAAAAGATGTATGTCAGTTCTCCTCCAAATGATTCATTCATTTAATTCCATGACAACTGAAATCACAGATGCCTTTCTGAGTAGATATCAACAAGCTTGTTCTAAAATCATTATGAAAAGACAATAAAAAAAGTTTTGAAAAAGATCAATATTGGAAGGATATTATCTGATTCTAAGACTTACTGTATCCACAGATAGTGTGGAATACACAGAGGAATATTTACATTGATCAATACAATCTCAGAGACTTCAGAAATACATGTTCACAAGTAAAGCCAAAATTTTTTTAACAAAGGTGCAAAAAATAAAGTCAATGATAAAGGATAGTCTTTAAACAAATGGTGCATGATTCACTGTGTTGGTCAGTAGTTCTTTATTATTATTTTTTTTTTTTTGCTACTGTTCCATTGAATGGATGTAACGTATTTATATATCTATCAGTTTAAGTATTTATACATTCATCAGTTTAAGGACATTTGGGTTGTTTGGGTGATTATAGATGAAGCTGTATAAACAGTTGTGTGTAGGCTTTTGTGTGATCATCAGTTTTCATTTCTCTTAGGAAATTCCCAAGAGTGGGACTATTTGGTCATATGGTAATTTATGCTTAACTGCATAGGAGACTTATAAACAGTTTTCCAAAATATATGTACCCATTTAGCAGTGTAGAAGAGTCTGAATGCTCTACATCATCACCCACAGTTGATATTGTCATTTTAATTTTTTTTCTATTTATTATGTGTGCAGTGGTATCCCACTGTGGTTTTAATTTTCATTTTTCTAATGGCTAATAATTTTGAGCAATGATTTCTAATGACTAATTAGTTGTTTGACATTCATGTATTTTTTTTGAAAGGCAGAGTTACAGAAGCAGAGGTAAAGACAGAGAAAGATCTTCCATCCACTGGTTCATTCCCCAAATGACTACAATGGCCCATGGCTGGGCCAAGTGGAAGCCAGGAGACAGGACTTTCTTCCAGGTCTCCCACACGGGTGTAGGGGCTCAAGCACTCAGGCCATCCTCCACTGCTCGTGAGGAATGCCAGCACTGAAGGCAGTAGCTTTACCCTCTATGCCACAATACTGGCCCCTCATGTGTCTTCTTTAATGAATTGTCTTCTCAAGTCTTCATATGTTTTTGGAGGGTTGTTTATTTTCCTAGTGAGTTGTGAGAATTCTTTTATGTATTTGGGATACAATTCTATGTCAGAAAGATAGGCTGCAAATGTTTTATCCAATATCTGGTTTGTCTTTCCATTCCTTCAATAGTATCTTTCATAGAGCAGAAGTCATAAATTTTTATGAAGCTCAATTAACCAATTTTTCTTCTATCAGTTGTGCTTTTGGCTCTGTATTTAGGAAATAACTTGCCTGGTCTAATTTCCCCAAATTTGGTTTCTTTTTAGAAGTTTTACAAGTTTAGATTTTACCTTTAGGTATACTCTCCACTGAGGTAACTTTTGTATAACATGTGAGTTACAGGTTAAGGTCCTTTTGGTTCATATGCATATACAATTGTTCCAACATCATTTCAAACTTTTTAAAGCTGTTTCTTTAGTTAAGAGTGAGACAGACAGAGACAGCTGTCTCCCCTCTTCTGATTCACTCCCCAAATGACTGAAACAGCTGAGGCTGGGCCAGGCTGAAGCCAGGAGCTAGAAACTCAATCAGCATCTTCCACAAGGGTGGCAGAGATTCAACCACTTGAGTCCCCACTGCCTCCCAGGGTCTGCATTAGCAGGAAGTTGAATTGGGAGCTGAGTCAAAACTTGAGCCCAAGCTCCCTGAAATGAGATGCAGCTGTCCTAGGCAGCATTTTAACTGCTCTGCCTAATGCCTACCTTTTATTTATTATTTAGTTCATCAATATCTCTTCACTTAAATTGAACAGTTTTATCAACAACTCCAGTGAGTTTTCATTTTTAGCAATATTACTTTTCACTTCTAAAACTTCAACTTGGTTACTTTTCAACTTAAGATCTTTATGATAGGCTCTTTTCCTTTGCTTTTTTTTTTTTAGTTTCATCTTTTCTTTCTTTCTTTCTTTTTTCTTTTTTCTTTTTTTCTTTTCTTTTTTTTTTTTTTTTTTTGACAGGCAGAGTGGACAGTGAGAGAAGACAGAGAGAAAGGTCTTCCTTTGCTGTTGTTCACCCTCCAATGGCCGCCGCAGCTGGCGCACCACGCTGATCTGATGGCAGGAGCCAGGTACTTATCCTGGTCTCCCATGGGGTGCAGGGCCCAAGCACTTGGGCCATCCTCCACTGCACTCCCTGGCCATAGCAGAGAGCTGGCCTGGTATTTCTACAAACATTTCATTCATAATATTTTATATTCTATATCTGATTACACAGTATATTTTTAAGCTATGTTTATGCACACTATGTTTCCCTGGGTATGGGTAATTACATATTGTGAGATCATCTTCAGTTCATCTTATTCTGTAAGCTCTTGAGAGCCCAAATCAGAGTGGCTAGGCTCACAAAGGATTTGTATTTCTACTGGGAGCACTGGGCCTGCTAACCTGGGGCCACTCTTGCTTCCTTGGGAGACCATAAGCCCTCACACAGGTGGAGGTGTAGCTGGCCACCTTGTCTAATTGCTGGCTTTGGCATCTGCAGCAATGCCAGCCTTTGCTCTTCTTATTGCTCACCATTCTGGTTGCAGCTCACTCTGTCTCGCTCTCCCTGCACCTAACATGGCTTATTTGGTGATGTGCTTTCCTTTCTTGTGAGCTCAGTAAGGCTTTGAAAAGAACGATTACGTAACTCATTCAGGATCTAGTTATATTTTAATTTGTGTGCTTTTCAGAATATTTATTATCGTACTACAGGAAGCAGAGATCTGTTTTATTCCATTTTTTATTTTTTCATACTCTGTCTAAAAATGCTCACATGAATCACATCTGAATATTTTAGTTACAGTTAAGACAGGAAGCTCATTATTTCAGGCTCACAATTAAGTAGGTTCTAGATCAGTCTTTCCTGCTCACTTTTCCAAGCCATCTTCAATTGACATACTGAGTATAGATATGCTGTCAGTCACTTGTCCTTAGAAGGCCTGTAAGGAGAAACATCCTAGAAAGCAAGCCAAAATAATTTCAGGGCACAATTAGTTCTCAATCTTCCATTAGGGTGGAAAATATTAACGTTTTTCACTCAGCCATCTTGGGAAAAGGAGAGACAGGAGTAAAGCAACCAACCTCACCAGAGGTTGACGACTGCGGTCAAGGTTTACATGGGGGCAAAGAAGCATGACAGCCGGGAAGCCTAAATCTGTGCCCCTGTCGAAAGCTGTGCGGAGCGTTTCATGCACCTCTCTGACTTTAGTTTTGTCATTCTTTTACCGAAATAGATCTCCCCCACCTTCCTTTTTTTCTTTACTTACTCACTGAAATGGTGGCATGACAGAAACAGACAAAACAGACAGGAATCTATCCATTGGTTCATTCCCCAAATGTCTGCAACAGCCAGGCCTGGGCCAAGTTGAAGTCTAGAGCCCAGTACTCTATCCAGGTCTCCCACATGGGTGGCAGGGACACAAGTACTTGAGCCATCACCTGCTGCTTCCAGGAGTCTACATTGGCAGGAAACTAGAAACAGAAGTAGAGCTGCAACTTGAACTCAGGCACTCTGATACGGGGTGCAAGTATCTTCAGTGATGTCTTAGCTGTCATACTAAATGCCCTCCTCCCCTGTAAAACATTATAGCTATTTATTTTTATTCACCTGATATATGGAGGGAGAGTGAAAGAGAGAGGAAGAGGGAGAGGAAGAAAGAGAGGGAGGGAAAGTGGAGAGAGAGGGAGAGAGGAAGAGAGAAAGACAGAGATGCTCCATGTTAAACAAATCACTAAGAGATATAAAGAACTGGATTCAGGTGTAAATCCAATGCAAAATTGTGCAGAGATGGAAGGCAGGGGAGGCAGCCATCCAGTGGCTATTTGTTGAATAAGCATGATTTTTTCCCCTCAATTATTTGCTCTTTTTCAGTATCCACTTTTTGTTTTTTAGCACAGAGCTGGTCTTTCTAAATCTAAAACCAAGTTTCTGTTTCTGAAGAAAGAAATAAATTAATTTAGTGTTGATTACAAGATACATTTTATGTGTCCTGTAACTACTGCATTTTTCCCCTTTCCATGAAGATAAATACCATGTGTTTCCAATAAAGATAACAATTGCTAAAATTTATATTCTTGAGAGGCAGAGAGAAAGAGAGAGCAAGTCAGATCTTCCATTTACCGATTCCTTCACCAAATGGCAGCAACAGCTGGGGCTGGGCCAGGCCAAAGCCAGGAACTGGGAGCTCTAGCCAGGTCTCTCACATGGGTGGCAGGGACCAAGTAAGTATTTGAGCCATCACTGCTACTCCGAGGGTGAGCATTGGCAGGAAGCTGGAATCAGGAATAGTGCCAAGTTTAAACCCAAGTCTTCTTGGGGGGTGGACCAACGTAAAAGGAGGACCTTTCTCTCTGTCCCTCTCTCTCACTGTCTAACTCTGCCTGTCAAAAAATAAAATAATAAAATTTAAACACCTAAGGATAATTATGTGTTAATTACAGAGTTTATCTCAAATATTCACCACAGTTCTACAAAGTAGGACATAGTGGAATCCAGCTGTGTCTTATTCCTAGGTCTAGCTTCCTCTGCTCTGCATATTCCTCTTCCCACACTGATGACAGAAGTGCAAATAACAAATGGTGATAAGAATACACCATGGGGTTGAGATCTGTGCTGAGTCAATCTTCTCTTCTAGGAAGAAGCTGACTGATCTCACCCAGGAGTTAAGCTTCTATTTGGAATCCAATAGGGAATTTGAGAATAAATTTTTAACAAGACTTGAACATCCAGGAAAGAATGGGAAGAAACAATGTTATATTCCTTGGAGTGGGTATTTGGCTTAGTGGTTGAGAAGCCAGTTAGGATGTTCATGTCTCACACTGCTGTTCAATTACCTGGGTAAGTTTCTCACTCCAGCTCTTGACTCCAGCTCCCTGCTAATGCAGACCCTGGGAGGAAGTAGTGGTGGCTCAAAATAAGTGAGTTCTTGCCACCCATGTGGGAGACCTGGACTGCATTCTTGGCTCCTCTATCACTTCTCTACCCCTCACTCCCCCATCCTGTAGGCTGATGTGAGCATTTGGGGAGTGAACCATCAGATGGGAGTATTTTCCCTCTCTCTCTCTCTCTCTCTCTCCCCATTTCTCTCCCTCTCTCTCTCTCTCCTCCTCCTCTTCAAATGATCAATAAAAAAAGACAAGAGAGAAAACCTTACATTCTTTGGCCTTTACTTACTCTGTGGGTTTGAGATATAGCATATTCTGAAACATGACTTTTTAGAGACATACAGTTAAAAATAAAAGCAAAAAGCCATCCCCCAAACCCCTCAATAGCTATTTACATAACAATCTCTGATTCTTGTTTTCAGCAATTTCCATAATTTAATAAAATGAATGACTTTTTTCTTTTTAAATAAAAAAGAATGTTTAGTTTTTTCTTTAACTTTAAAAACATCAAAAAATTATTCTAAATAGAATTACCAATGTGCTCATGTAACAGTTGAAAGACTTCAAGACAGCAAGCCATAGGTCACTCTTGTGAACCAATCTGTGGGGACTGTTTCCAGATAGAAAGTCAAGCCCAGAGGTCTGAGGTGGACTTCCAGTGATCTTTCCATTGCTCAGTATGAAGGTCACAGTGACAGATGATGGGAGGTTATGGTGTGCCAGTGGAGGACGTGAGTATAACTTGGAGCACTGCTTCAAGGCTTTGGCCATTTATATACTACCTACAGCATTTTTCAATGCCAGACTTGAAGGGGGAGAAAGCAAAGAGGAAAGAAGGAAGATGAAAGGTTGATTAATAGGTACTAAGTTATAGCTAGCTGGGAGTAAGTTCTGGGTTCTATTGCAAGCAGGGTTTCCGTAGATAATATTAATGTACTGCACACTTCTCTATTAAAACAAACTAGAAGTTAGGATTTTTCAATGTTTTCACCATAAAGAAACATCAAATGTTGGAGGAGATAAATACGCTTACCCTGATTAGACATTACATAATGTGTTCATGTACTGAAGCACCACATGGTACCCATTAAATATGCACCATTGTATGTGTATGTTATCCTAAGCAATAATACTCATGAATCCATGTTAAATAAAGCCACTATATGCTTCCTTTCAGTAAATGTTATCTGGAAACATAACATAAAATTTCAAAAATTTCTTTGTGAGCCACCCAAAATCAACCAGTTTACTCATGTACCTACAGTGCTATGCATACATCACTTTGGGGAACATTTGCTCAGAGCAGAGTTTGCAAATGTTGTCTGGCTGCCTATTTGTATAAAGTTTTATTGGAACACAACCAGGTCCATTTATTTTTGTGTTGTCTTGGCTGCTTTTGTGCTGGAACAGCAGGGTTGAGTAGTTGCTACACAGAAGGTACATCCTGTGCAACAGAAAACACTTAGTAAATGTCCCTTTACAAAACTTTGGCCAAACACTGCCTTACAGGAACATTCCACAGATGGATTATTTTTCCTGGGGGTTGCCTGCTGGGTCTTATTCAAAATCCAAGTCCCCTTCCCCTTGGAAGAGTCTTTTGGGAGAAGAGTCTATTCAACCTTCTGTGGAGACGTGATAGAGAAAATTCACCTGTGTGCACGTTGAATGCACAGAGTCTGAGGAAGGTCCGTTGAGAAGTCTCCCCAGACGTTGGTTGGCTTGAGGGAGAGCAGCTGCAGGGTGCAGCAGCCAGGAGTGGCTCATTATCCCCAGCCAGCTGGGGTGTGTGCGGCTGCCCTCTTCTTCTTTCCGGCCTTCAGAAAGGCTATGACGTAAGATGGGATTTCAAGCTTGAAAACGGACTTTGAATAAGAATTCAACATTAATGTGCTGTCATTGAGTTCTGACATCGATATTCCTGGCAAGTGTGGGCAGCTTCTGTTTGAGGAAAAGTTGAAAATTGTTAAGCAGAAAAGTAATTTTTATCAGGTAAAGCAAGGGGAAAAAACTGGGAAGCTGTGTCACCTTACATTACACTTTCTGGCATTTTTGTCTCAGTCATTTCTTATGGAAGGAATTTCTATCCTTATGTGAAAGCAAGTGTGAATTGCTAATTTCGAGGACAAAAGAGAAATGGCCATATGTATGTGCATTAGCTATCACTTGCTCTGGAAATATATTTTTATTATTCTTATTAATATAGTGTTAACATCATCCATAATATCATTAAAATACATAGTAGGTATCCAGTTTTTTAGATAAGAAGCTATCACAAACGTTTTAGTATAGGCCTATTTCTTCAAGTGTTTTTGATGGACTAACAACATTGTGGACAGTGTTGAGGTATTTTAGAGAAGCTAATGATTTAGTGATGTGTGTGTGTATTTAGGTAGGGGGAGGATGAGGAAAGTTCTCATAGAGAAAATTTTCTTGGGTTTTGAAAGATGGGTAGGAGTTTTCTAGATGCAGAAGCAGGTGAAAGACATTCTCCCTCATTCTCCCTCGTTTTCCAGGAGCCAACGGTAGGACTTGGTTTAAAGCCTTACCTGCATCTTCAGTGTCCATAGCAAGTTTGACCCTTGAACAATTTTTAGGATTAGATCCTTTTGTGGGTCTTTTGCCAATGAACCTCTTGTTCTCAGGAAGAAATCTGCTTCCTTGTCACATGCATACCTGGTCTTGGTGCTTTTTGTTGACTTACCTACCCAGTGACTTCTGTGACTTGGTCCACGTTGGAGCAGGGAAGTTTCAGGCATGAGGAGGGAAGCAAGACCTCGGCTGTAGTCACATTGTTGCCAAAAGAGCTCCTTCTCTGGGTGACTGAGGCAACAGCTAAGTACCCTCCCTGGCACAACTGCACCTCACACCATGAGACAGTGTCTCGCTGACCTCTCCCTGGACTGGGCCCTCCCTGCCAATGCTCCATCACCCCTGCAGCTGGGTGGAACTGATAGACAGATAGACTCCTTGTTAGGCAGACAGGGACCAGGGGACCCCCTCTCCATTACCTGGAGATAAGAAATTCAAGCAACCAGCTTCAACGAGGGATGTTGATGTCATGTGCTAGTCCTTGTAATCAAAGTTTGTGCTGTTGTAAGCAACTTAGGTAATGAGAATTCTGTGCATCTTGGGGTAAAGTTTCATAATTTTTATTGAGTCTTAATTGGAACTACCATCCAATTGCCCAGTGAAAACCATCCTTTCCCCAGACCCATCCTGAGAACTTTCCCCTTTACAGCCTATAAAACCCTACGCAATCAGCCTTCACAACAGCTCCCCCCTCTGGAAAACCCACACAGTGCTGCTGGGTGATTTTTTTTTTAATTTCATTTTTGCTTTCCATAGCAATTCATCTTAGTGCTGTTGAGTTTTTTTTTTTTCCTCCTTCACTTTTCTTTCTTCCTTTTTTTAAAATAAGCCATCTTGGACTTACACACCCTCCCTTGTCCATGCTCCTTATGTTTTATGAACAAAGACATGAACCCAGTGGAGAAAAAAGAATCGTTAAGAACCCCAGACTCCTGCAACAGAATGGGCCAGCTGATGCTGAGCTTGTCTTTCTACATTTGCATCTTATGGGGCCAGGTCCTGTGCTTCCAGTAGTTCAGTATCTATCTTCTCTCAGGAAATAACATTTGCCCTGTGAGGCAATAGAAGTGGCAGCGGCAGCTGCCAGGGATTCTGTCCCTATTAGTAGAGAGAGTTGTGGGGCACCTTAATGATACAAACCATGGCACCATCCCTGACAATGCAGTGGAGCTAAGCAGGGGCTTTCCCATGATGCTGCAATCAAAGGGTGATAGGTAACAGGGTCAAAGGCAAAAACACACAGTTTTCACAGTCGACCAGGGGATATCAGGTGCTAGTTACTTGAGTTTGTCAGAGATGTGTGTCATGACCTCATGTAGAAAACTTTGGTTGTATATCCCGTCCACCAGAGTGTCATGGTTTAGATTTTGCTCTTTACTTCTTTTGTGAATGCCCTTGGATTCACATAGGTCACAGAATCTTTGCTTATAGGGGTAGCTGGGATCTTAGAATTCATCTGCTTCAACTCCTTCATTTTCTGAGTCTTTCAAAATAAAAACTGAGCTACAAAAGGGCAGCTGAATTGTCCAAGAATGGCCAACACATTGCACTCTGTACTCTTATCCGTCTCTCTCTTCCTTCCTTCTTCCATTCCTTTCCTTTATCTATTCCCTCTCTTTCTTCTATTCTTCATTTCCTTTAAATACTATGTTCCAGGTATTCTTATGGTTGCAGTGTGTTATTGAACAAAATAGAAAAAACTCTTTGTCTTCATGGATTCAACCTGCTGTTGGAGACTCAGATGTTAAACAACATCAGGAATAAATGAATTGTACAATATGATATAAGATGATAAATACCAGGGGGAAAACCCCGGGTGACATTCCTGTAGGTGGAGGGAGGGATGAATGTGGCTTTAAATAGGATGGATAGAGTCAATTTTTGAGAAGGTGACATTTGAGCAAAGTCTTGAAGGCAGTGAGATTCTGCTTGTGTGGGTATCTGGGGGAAGAGTATTCTAGGTAGAGAGAACAGCTGTGCAAAGGCCCTGAGGTGGGAGTGTGTCTGGTGTGTTCAATGGCAAAGAGCCTAGAGAGCCTGCAGTGGAATAAATGAAGACTGGAAAGTAGGAGCTGAAATCAGAGAAGTGATAAGTTTATGATTACCTAGTAAATGATTATAAGGGAATTTGGCTTCATATTCTGATTAGGGCAAAAAGTCATTGGAGAATTTTTAAGTGTAAGAATAATATGACTTCATTTATACTTCCAAAGAATAATTCTGTCTGCTAATTGAGTACAGACGGTAAGAAGATGAAGGGAGAAACAGGGAGTTGTGGCAGGGTTCGACCAAGGGGTAGTGAGATATTCCAGGCGTCCCCTTTGGAAACAGCCTGCAGTGTTTGTTGTTGGATTGGATTATGGTGTGTGAAGAGCAGAAGGGTCATCAACAGCTCCAGGGTTTCTGACCTGAATGATAGGAAAGAAGATACCATCAACTGAGGTGAGTAAGTCTTGGATGGAGCAGATTTGAAGAGGAAAATCAGCTTAGTTTTGGATATGTTGAATTTGAGATGACTGATAGATTTTTAAATGGAGGTATGAAGATGTAAATTTGGAAATAACCATTGTATGTAGGGAATTTAAATCTCTGACACTGTGAGGAGAGTGTGCATAAACAGAGTGAAAAAGATAACAAAGGACTCAACCTTGGGCACCTCAATATTAAGAACCAACTAAAGGAGAAACCAGGAAAGGAGGCTGAGAAAGTGTAATCAGAGATGGAAGGAAAGCCAGGAGCATGTGGTGTCAGAACCCAGGTGAAGAAGGTGTAATGGAGAAAGAGAGGGAAGGATTGTGTTCAATGCTGCTGATGGTCAAGGGACACGAGGGTTTAAAATCCATTGGGTTTTGCTTTGGAGACATTAATAAGAGGGTTGGTGAAGCAGTGGGGAGGAGGCAGGGGTGAGGGTTACCTGTCAATGGGAGGAGTGTCACAGAGAGTGCATGGACAATGCCTTCAAATGAGAGGGCAACTACAGCAACAGTGGGGACTTCTAGAGTGGAGTTTTATAAGATGGGAGACAGAACATGTCTATAAGCTGATATGAATGAATTTGATAAAAGGGAGGCATATGATGTGTAGCAGAGAAAAGGAACAATGACTGGAACAGTATCCTTCAGTAAGCCAAAGGAGATGATATTAAGTGCAAGGAGATTGTCTTTAGAGAGGAGTATGGCTATTTCACAAGTTCACAGGTGAGAAGGTGGGACGCGGGGCCTGGGACATGGTCGTTGAGCAGAAGGGGTGGCAGAACCTGCCAAACTTCTCATCTGTTGTTCCAAATTTCTCCATGAGGCAAGTGAGAACTGGCTGAGAGCGAAAGAGTGAGGGGGCTTGGGGAGTGTGAGCAGAGAAAGTATAATAAACTCACTGGAAGGAGCAGGAAAGTGAGGGTACTGGGAAAATATAGGGTGATCCTTCCCTTCCTCTCCCACATGTACATCCTGCCTTCTCCTGTATGTCTACAAAATGCCAAGCACTGTGCTCAACTCTAGGTGTCTGTTTAAGCTGTCTGTAAATGGAGAGACAAAATTTCTTTCTGACACTGGGGACAGACAACCCTGTACCAAGTCAGTATCAAGAATGGATAAGTGAGGCTTCAGACCCATCTCACAGGCTTTGTGGCTGTTTCTGGCAGGTACTGATTAATGGATGGTTAAAAATTGGCAATGAGACTGCTGCTGAGAGATTTCTATGGGAGAACAGGAATCCAAAATCCAGCCTCACTCCCACACACAGGTTCCAAAATTTCATTATTCTAGGAGACAACCCTCATAAGTTGATAGACTAGAAATTCGATTTGGTTATTTCTCGGAACCAGATTAAAAACGTCTTGCTATAATGTAGTTTTTAGTGTATATCCAAGCCAAGGCAGCTCATCATTTGAATTAGCTAAAGATTGTTGACCAATATTTCTTTTCAAGGATAAACAAAACTCCCAACCTTTAATAGGTGCTTGGAGCATGTAATACAGATTGGGTGTTGTGTTTATCCATAGAAACCTAAGACAAAGCAATATAGAATTCACAGATTGATATATTATACATGTGAAATTAAAAATTTCATAGAAAGTGGAATAATTAGGTATTGCCCTCTAAATAGCATTTCTCCTTTTTTTAAGGTTTAGAGGGTTATTTCAAACAGTATGAAATTGATTATTCTTCATTGTACCCAGTATATCACTTTGATGCTGATTTTCATTATGATGGCTTCTCCTTTGCCTGGTTCCTTAACATGTTAACATATTTCCAATGATTGAGCCTGAAGTTGGTCAAGATATTGTTCAAGATTGACGGGTGCTAGATTTATAGCTCTAGAGAGAATGAAATGTGTTTCAGAGGTTCCAATAGGGTGTGCTTGTATTTCTGGGGGAGATAATTGTTAGAAATCAGCAAATATCATAGCTATACTTGAGATAATGACATTGTAACACCACCCCACTTGGCAGTACATCATGGAGTGGCCTGTGGTTATGCGCCCTGATGACTCTGCTTATGTTTCAGTAAAGATTCCCTCACCCTCGTCCTGACCCACTAGGTATTCCCCATTCAGATCTCCAACATGAGAAATTGTGTGGCTCTGCTCTTGCTTTGCTATTGGCCACTTGTAGAACACACTGACGTAGTCCCTTCGGTGGGAACTGGCTCCCTCACTGTGGGTCGCTGCTAAGAGAGTATGTGGAAAAAGTAACATTTATGGCCAGTCCCAAGCATACTATCCTCAACTAACACCCGCTCACAGTTGTGTGGGGCTGCTGTGCTTTATGGAGTGTTTGTGAGGGGGGAAATGCTAGCTTTAGTTTACATTTTACCTTTTGCCATTATCTACTGTGCCACAGCACCGGTTCCTCCAGATTTCTTGACCTATGCAGGGAGCCACCCCCTTCCTGGCCCACCACAAAACCATCTTCCTTTAAGGCCTTCCCTGAGGCCAGTCCCAGAGCCCCCACATTTTGGGGTCTAGACACTGCCCACTTCCTTCCCGGTTGAGACAGTCTTTTCTCAGAGCCTCCTCTCTGAGCCATCTTACCTCAAGAAGTTTGGAATCAGAGCTGGTGCTGTGGTGTGGACTCAGAGCTGGTGCTGTGGCATGGTAGGCTAAGCCTCCACCTGCAGGCTGGTATCCCCTATGGGTGCCGGTTCATGTGCTGGCTGCTCCTCTTCAAACCTAGCACTCTGCCTATGTCCTGGGAAAGCAGTAGAAGATGGCCCAAGAGTTTGGGCCCCTGTACCCATGTGGGAGACCCAGAAGAAGCTCCTGGCTCTTGGCTTTGGATCAATCCAGCTCCAGCCATTGTGGCCATTTGGGAAGTGAACCAACGGATAGAAGGCCTCTTTCTCTGTCTCTCCTCTCTTTCTATAACTCTACCTCTCAGAGAAATAAATAAATCTTTAAAAAAAGAAGTTTGGACTCTCTCACTGAGACAGGCCTATGTGTTATCCACCAGCAACTAAGCTCTCTGCCCTGCAATCCTTCATTCATAAGGAGCTATAAGCTGTTGGCTTCTTTCTTGAACTGGATGTGATATAAGAGGAAAAAAACCACAATGACCAAGATAAAATTAATATCTCAATAATTTTGCCACATGCACTTGTGTTAAAATATGTAAAGCTGCCACCTCCAGTGGCACTGGAGGCATCCCATGTGGGGCACCAGTTCAAGTCCCAGCTGCTCTACTTTCAATCCAGCTCTCTGCTATGGCCTGGGAGAGCAGTAGAAGATGGCCCAAGTCATTGGGCCCTTGCACCCTTGTGGGAGACTCCTGGCTCCTGACTTTGGATCAGCATAGCTCCAGGCCATTGTAGCCAATTAGGGACCAAACTAAGAGATGGAAGATTTCTCTCTCTCTGTGTAACTCTGACTTTCAAATAAATAAATAAAATCTTAAAAAATGTGTATATCTAAGTTACTTGTTCCCATTTGAAGAAGATGAGGACCACTATTTATGAGATAGAGTGATATTTCTTTGAAGGCTCCTATTGGCAAATCACAGAAATATCTTAAGATGGGATGGTCTGTGTCTTAAGTAGGCTTTTCCTGGGATCTTCTAAGAAGAATCTGCAATAGGATCCCTGTAGAAGTATTCTCAGAGGAGGAGCTCTGGAGATGTTGTAGAGCGCACCTCAAAGTATCCTCAATCAGGAGGCAAGCAAGGCAGAGCATTGCCACCCTCACATCACTTAGGAATCTATAAAGGCTGAGGGAGAAGCATCCACTCCCAGGCATCGGGAAGCCTCTTTAGGCGCACAGGCAAAATGACCTTCTGCAGCCTGAGGGCAGGGCTCTGGCAAAGACAGGAAGGTGCCAAGATACTGGGGCATGGCAGCTTGTGTTTCCTGAGATGGGGCAACACTGACTCTCATTCTGCATTCTCCCTTCACAGTATGACTTATATATGAGGTCTACTTATCCCTTGTTGAAACCGCAAGGTGTCTGTGACAGCCTCCATAGATGGAACATAGCAGAAGTGATACTACAGAGGTTGGTGACTGTGGTGGGACATACCCTGACCTAATTTGGCAAAAGTGGTTTGGATAACACGTGCAGCCTCAGCAAGGTCAGCATCTGTGGAGAATGGGACAGTGGAGACAGCAGCTGCTCCATGAAGCCACTGTGCAGAGGATTGCATGTACTACCACTCACAACAGCAGTAGTAACAATAGAGGTTATTATTATTATAATTATGACAATAGCAATAATTAGAACATTAGCTAAATTTACTAGAGAACCATCTATGTGCCAGGGGTTTTATAAAAATTATCTCTTTGATCTCAAGCGTCATTGAGCAATGTAGGCATTATCATATTTTTCAATGCCAAAGCTATGATTAAGAGGGATTAAGTAATTCTGCCAAGATTATACACTTATGAGTAGAACTGGGATTTAAACCAAAACAGATCTCATAAAGAAAAAAAAGTCTGTGTTCACTCTACTACAACCTGTATTTTCTCTAGGAAAACTTGAATGCCCACTGGGGATCTCAGATTCCTCCTTGGAAAGAAAAAGGATTTGGAGGTTTGAGGATTCTCAGGGTTGAAATAACTGAAATACAGAAAGTGAGTGAATGTTTACCTCACTGAGAAGAAAGCTTGCTTCCTAAGCACTTTAATTTCCCTGTATCTTGGTGCTCTGGCTCTACAGACACATCCCTCAAAGTTTTTGCTTGAATGTAAGATGAGTTGACTGTCATTCCATTTCATTTCATTTCTGGAGCGTCTCCAACTATCTCATTGCCTGTTTGCAAATGATTATTAAGGAAAACTATATTAAACCTGGGTGTGTGAACATATTTTCTATTCAGTTTGCTTCTAGCGCTACTTACAAATTCCCCTCCATCGCAATTAACTCTTTGAAAGTCACTTTTTAAAGTCTTAATTTTTCACCAAAGGCTTGCATGCACATGATTTGAAAAGACAAATAGTGTTACCAGGTCTGATATGAAAAGCAGCCACTCTTAATTCTCTTACATTTCTCCATCCTAAGAGTGCAACAGTTTCATCTCTTTTAGTGGATTCTTTTGATATTTCCCAGCAAATCTCTAAAAAACATTTTTCCCTTAGGCCTTAGCTATTGTCTTCCTAACTTTATAGGATTTAATAGTCTCAACTTGCATAATCCCATCACCACACTTCCCCTTCTGTTCTTACTTTTTGTTTCCACATTGAATTTGCCCTCTGTTTTCTGCTTAATTTTGTGTCTTTCTCTAAATAAGCCCCAATTTTCCACCAGCTGTCTCAATCACCTCTCAATATGTTCAAATGCATCATTTATATTGATTTCACATTCTAGAAGGTATCTGTTCTGTAGCATTCTTCCCCGTTCTAGTGTGGACTGACTGCCTGTCTACACTTGGTGCCAGCCGCTGTTCTGGGATTATCCTCCCCGACTACCTTGGAGATGCTGGTGTGTTCCCTGTTTCTTGAACCTTAGATCGTCTTGTAAGATAAGACAGGAAGTTTAGGATAATGGTTATCTTGGGGGATAGACAATGGTTAGGAATTTGGAGATACCTAATGGAAGCTTCAAAATACGGTAATGTTCTTTGAATTTTCCTCCTGAGTTTGTAGTTATATAGATGTTCTCTGCTGGATACATCTTTTAAGCTATACATTTTTATTTTATTTTATTTTTAAGGTTTTTATTTTAATGAATACAAATTTCATATGTACAGCTTTTAGGAATATAGTGTTCTCCCTCCCATTCCCGCCCTCCCATCCCCACTCCCATCCCACCTCCTACTCCCTCTCCCATTCCATTTTTCATTAAGATTTGTTTTTAATTCACTTTGTATACAGAAGACCTATTCTATACTAAGTAGAGATTTCCACTGTTTGCAATCACACAGACACACAAAGATTAAAGTACAGTTTGAAGACAGGTTTTACCATTAATTCTCATAGTACACCTCATTTAGGACAGAGGTCCAACATGGGGAGTAAGTACACAGTGACTACCATTGTTCTTTTAACAATTAACACTCTTATTTTTGACATCAGTGACCACCTGAGGCTCTTGACATGAGCTACCAAGGCTATGGAAGCCTTTTGAGTCCACAAACTCCGTCTGTATTTAGACAGGGCCATATGCAAAGTGGAAGTTCTCTCCTCCCTTCGGAGAAAAGTACATTCTTCTTTGATAGCCCTATCTTTCCATTGGGGTCTCAATCACAGAGATCTTTCATACAGGTTATTTTTTGCCACAATATCTTGGCTTTCCATGCCTGAAATTCTCTCCTGGGCTTTTCAGCCAGATCTGAATGCCTTAAGGGCTGATTCTGAGGTCAGAGTGCTATTTAGGGCATTTGTCATTCTATGAGTCTGCTGTGTGGCCTGCTTCCCATGTTGGATCATTCTCTCATTTTTAATTCTATCTATTGTATTACCACACACTTGGTCTTATTTATGTGATCCCTTTGACACTTAATCCTATCTATATGATCAGTTACACAGTTAATAGGATCATTTTAACATGTAAGCTATATATTTTTGTATTGTAAACTATTTTGTTTGGATAATATATTTGGCAATAGAGGCTGACACTGTGGAATAGTGGGTAAAGCTGCTGTTTACAGTGCTGGCATCCCATATGGGCACTAATTCATGTCCCGGCTGCTCCACTTCCTATCCAGCTCCCTGCTGATGTGCCTGAGAAAGCAGCAGAGGATGGCCAAAGTCCTTGGGCTCCTGCACCCACATGGGAGACCCAGAGGAATTCTTGGCTCCTGGCTTTGGATTGGCCCAGCTTCAACCACTGGAGCCATTTGGGGAATGAACTAGCAGACAGAAGATCTCATACTCTCTCTCCATCTCTCTCTCTCTCTGTAACTCTGACTTTCAAATAAATAAATAAATCTTTAAAAATATATATATTTGGCCATAAAAAAGGTAAAAATAAAGGATTTTAATTAATACTTGATATGTAGTAAACCCTCAATAAATGTTAGCTGTGTTATAAAGCAACATTTTTTACTACTGGAGACTTTCACACTCACAAGTTATTTGGCAGTGCCAAGAGAGATATTTTTGATTGTTTCAACTGGGGAGAAGTGCCACTGGCACCCATGGGTTCAGGTCAGTGATCCCACTCAGGATCCTACCACATACAAGACAAAGAATGATCTGGTCCATAGTGTCAGCAGTGCCAACGTTGGGAACCCTGCTGTGCATTATCCCATGAGGTATGCACTATCCAGAAGTTCCCAGTCAGTGCCTATCCTTTCCAAAATTCCCAAACTACACTTTACTTCCATCTGTTTCCAGATTTCTTGTCAATTGAAATAATGTGTGAATTCTGGCATAGTCAAGGAAAAATAGTGGATAAGCTGTAAATAGGTAGAAGTAGTGGAATACCCACAATTCCCTCTTCAATCACTTTATTAGATGAAGTCCTAGTGGTTATCATGAACCCTCTTCAGAGATTCTCTGGATATACAAGGCCTATTCTGCAGCCGTCTTTTCTTCTCAATGACCAGGCTCATTACTTGTCTTCTTGGGAACTTTGTACCCTAACTTCAGTGGTTTCGATTTGCATGCCTCTTGCTTATGCTCCAGGCAGTTGAGTCATGGGGTGCAGCTCAAGGATCACTGGCACACTGCACATGTTTTTCTCTGGAGAGATTGAAATCTGTATCCAGGAGGTGCTCCAAGATGGCAGAATAGGGAGGGAGCTCACTGATAGTCTAGGAAAAGATAGTTTAATAAAAGTGGAGATATTGTAGTCTCAGGGGAGAGTTAGGGAAAAAACTGCAGAGAAAACTCTTCTGGAACTAGTGGGACCTGGTGGACCTATGTGTAGGGCATGGGCACCCACAGCTCAGGACCCCAGCCACCGAGTCTATGCACCAGCACTGGAAAAGGAGGTGAGGTGAAACCGCAGTAGCCAGAGACACTGGCAGAAAAGCGGCAGGAAGAGTCTAGAGGGAATGAGGTTTGAAGTCCCATGGGGGAAAAGCTCACCAGCCTAACTAGAAGAGAGAAGAAATAAATAAAAGGGACCAGAACAAACATGATTCTCTCTCTCTCTCTCTCCACTCACCTTACAAAGGTGGGGAAAACATTATAGCAGGTACCATTTTGGACATACGTAACAGCTGCACCAGCTCAGGGCTGTGTCTGCCCTCAGCCAAGCAGAAAAACCTGACTCTGATGGGGAGAAATAACAGGAGGTTAAGACATAGTGAATGTGTGGAGCTTATGGACTGGGACTGTGGAAAAAAAAAAAAAAACTGAGGGTATATGGGAGAACTCATGGTGTGCCTGAGATGTACTCTCCGTGGGAGACGCCACAAACTCGGTAACCTTGGCAACCCGGTGGGAGACACTGCAGGGGAATCCGAACTTACACTGAGGAATTGCACAGATCCTTTGTGTGGTCCTTGGGACAGAGCAGACAAAAGCACTGATTGCCATAGAAGAGAAGAGCTCAGCTGAGTGGAATTACTTCCCTTCTGAATTAAAAGAGAGATAGAGAGAGAGAGAGAGGGAGGGAGAGGGAGAGAGAGAGAGAGAGAGAGTGAGAGAGAGAGAATATTTACCACGCCAAACCTGGGTGAGTCACCTTTGGCACACCCTTAACCTGAAGAACTGAACAGAGCTCTCTGGCCACACCCACCACAAGCCTCTAGAGATTCACCAAAAGCAGACAGTCCACTTAATCTAGAGACATAGTATAATGAGAAAAGTCACCACAGTAAAAAAAAAAAATAAGAAGCAGCAGCCAAAGAATATCTCCATAATGCCAAACTGAGGAAACAAAACAAGGAAGATATCATGGCGCTCCCAAATGAACATAACTCCAATACAAGATTTTGAAGATGATGAGATAGAAGAAATGCAAGATATGAATTTCAAAAAATTTATGATAAGAACATTTAGAAGTTATCAAAAACAAATGCATGAACTACAGAAATACATACAGGACAGAACAGAAAAGCAATTTATAGATTCAAAGCAATACCAATCAAAATACCGAAGACATTCTTCTCAGATCCGGAAAAAATGATGCTGAAATTCATATGGAGGCACAGGAGACCTCGAATAGCTAAAGCAATCTTGTACAACAGAAACAAAGTCAGAGGCATCACCACACCAGATTTCAGGACATATTACAGGGCAGTTATAATCAAAAGATCATGGTACTGGTACAGAAACAGATGGATAGACCAATGGAACAGAATAGAAAACACCAGAAATCAATCCAAACATCTACAGCCAACTTATATTTGATCAAGGATCTAAAACCAGTTCCTGGAGCAAGGACAGTCTATTCAACAAATAGTGCTGGGAAAACTGGATTTCCACATGCAAAAGCATGAAGCAAGACTCCTACCTTACACCTTACACAAAAATCCACTCAACATGGATTAAAGAGCTAAATCTATGACCCGACACCATCAAATATTTGAGAGCATTGGAGAAACCCTGCAAGATGTAGGCACAAACAAAGACTTCTTGGAAAAGACCCCAGAGGCACAGGCAATCAAAGTCAAAATTAACAATTGGAATTACATCAAATTGAGAAGTTTCTGTACTTCAAAAGAAACAGGAAAGTGAAGAGACAACCAACAGAATGGGAAAAATATTTGCAAACTATGCAACTGATAAAGGGTTAATAACCATAATTTACAAAGAGAACGAGAAACTCCACAAAAACAAAACAACCCACTTAAGAGATGGGCCTAGGACCTCAATAAACATTTTTCAAAAGAGGAAATCCAAAGGGCCAACAGACACATGAAAAAATGTTCAGGATCACTAGCCATCAGGGAAATGCAAATCAAAACCACAATGAGGTTTCACCTCACCCCAGTTAGAATGACTCACATATAGAAGTCTACCAACAACAGATGGAGGGGAGGATATGGGGAAAAAGGGACACTAACCCACTGTTGGTGAGAATGCAAACTGGTAAAGCACTATGGAAGTCACTTTGGAGATTCCTCAGAAACCTGATTATAGACCTACCATACAACCCAATCATCCGACTCCTTGGTTTTACTCAAAGGAAATTAAATTGGCAAAGAAAAGAGCTGTCTGCACCTCAATGTTATTGCAGCTGAATTCACAATAGCTAAGACCTGGAATCAACCTAAATGCCCATCAACAGTAGACTGGATAAAAAATTATGGGATATGTACTCTATAGAATACTATACAGCAGTAAAAAACAAAACAAAACAAAACAATGAAATCCAGTCATTTGCAACAAAATGGAGGAATCTGGAACACATCATGCTGAATGAAATAAGCCAGTCCCAAAGGGACAAATATCATATGTTCTGCCTGATCGGTGACAACTAACTGAGCACCAAATAGGAAATCTGTTGAAGTGAAAATTACACTATGAGAAACAATGACTTGATCAACCACTGTCCTGACTGTCGAGGAACAACTTAATACTTTATCCCTTTTAGTATTTTTTTTGTTCTACTTGATACTATTGGTTGAACTCTTTAATTAACACACAATTATTCTTAGGTGTTTAACTAAAAAGTGATCTCTGTTAAATGTAAGAGTGGGAATAAAAGAGAGAGGTGATGTACAGTTTGGCACATGCTCAATCGGACTTGCCCCAAACAGTAGAGTTAGAAACGTGCCAGGGGATTCCAATTCAATCCCATCAAGGTGGCATGTACCAATGCCATCTCACTAGTCAAAGTGATAAGTTTCAGTTCATAATTGATCATAATGATAGGATTAAGAGTCAAAGGGATCACATAAACAAGACTAGTGTCTGCTCATACTGACTGATAGAATTAAAAAGGAGGGAATAATCCAACATGGGAAGCAGGATACACAGCAGACTCATAGAATGGCAGATGTCCTAAACAGCACTCTTTCCTCAGAATCAGCTCTTAAGGCATTCGGATCCAGCTAAAAAGCCCATGAGAGTATTTCAGGCATGGAAAGCCAAGACACTGGCAAAAGAAAAAAAAAAAACCTAAATGAAAGATCTCTGTGAGTGAGATCCCAGTGGAAAGAACGGGCAATCAAAGCGGGAGGTAGCTTTCTCTGAAGGGAGGAGAGAACTTCCACTTTGATGATGGCCTCATCTAAATATAAGCAGAGTTGGCAGACTCCAAATGCTTCCATAGCCTTTGCAACTCATGACTATGATCTTGTCTAAATAAGATCAGAGTTGGCAAACTTAAAAGGCTTCCATAGCCTTGGCAACTCATGACAAGAGCCTAGGGTGATTACTGACGCCATAAACAAGAATGCCAGTTGTTAAATCAAAAACAGGAGTCACTGTGCACTTACTCCCCATGTAGGATCTCTGCCCTTAATGTGTTGTACTGTGTGAATTAATGGTATAATTAGTACTCAAACAGTACTTTACACTTTGTGTTTCTTTGTGGGTGCAAACTGTTGAAATCTTTACTTAATATATACTAAATTGATATTCTGTATATAAAAATAATTGAAAATGTATCTTAATGTGAATGGGATGGAGAGGGAGCGGGAGATGGGAAGGCTGCTGGTGGGATGGAAGTTATGGGGGTGGGGGAGGCCACTGTAATCCAAAAGCTGTACTTTGGAAATTCATATTTATTAAATAAAAGTTAAAAAAGAAATCTGTATTCAGGTATAAAGCAACTATATATGTATACATATATATGTATCCTGGCATAAAACAACTATATGGAGCTGTGGTGCAGTGGTTAACGCCCTGGCCTGAAATGCTGGCATCCCCTTTAGGTGCCAATTCGAGTCCCAGCTGCTCCACTTCTGATCCAACTCTCTGCTATGGCCTGGGAAAGCATATAAGATGGCCCCTGCACCCATGTGGGAGACCTGGAAGAAGCTCCTGGCTCCTTGCTTCAGATCAGCCCAGCTCCAACTGTTGCAGCCAATTGGGCAGTGAACCATTAGATGGAAGATCTCTCTCTCTCTCTCTGCCTCTCCTTTCTCTGTGTAACTCTGACTTTCAAATAAACAAATAAATCTTTAAAAAACAACTATAAGAAGTTTAGGATGACAGTTACCTTGAGACAAAGATATTGGTTAGAAATTTGGAAGGGGAAGAGAGAAATCAAACTGATGCTCATCTAGGGCTCATTGATTTGTTTGAACAAGTGAGGCAATGGTTAATCTGATTATTCAATAAAGTTTCAGAAGCTTTCATATGTCTTTATATAAATCTTCATATTCCTTCTTACCAGTGTGCACGAATCCTGTGAAGTAGAATTTAAATAAATTATTTCATCCTTTTTCTAAACCACTCTGTTCTAATGAAGTAACACATTTTAAACTTTGGAATTCCAGAACCTGACCTAGGCATGATTTAGCAAAAGAAGCTGTTGACTTGGGCTGATTTTGGGCCATTTCAATGTCACATATATTGATTTATGCCTTTTCTCCTGGTCATGTGCTTCAGGCAATGACTTGCTCCTGGAGGTCTCCTGTTGAACTGCAGTCATCCTGTAAGAAGCTATGCCTGGATACAGATTTCAAATATCCATTGATGAGGGATTCTCATTATTTTTGGCTTGGCTCTTTTGTGCCATGGTAGATGCAACTTCTTTCTTTCTGATCGTAGTATTTTATGACAGTTATTCATTGTGCAAATAAAATAGAAGTGATCTTGGCTTAGTGGATCTCAGCTCTGCCACTCACGGACTGCATGGAAAAGCTCACTTACCTTCTCTGTGCCTAAATTTGCTCCTTATAAAAGTAACATGGTCTAGAAAAGTACTTCATGGTCTAGACAGCTTTGAAAGTGGGTGTGGGGTGCTGTGGGCTTTTAGATACACAGTTTCACCAAAAATGGGGTGGGAAAGATTTAGTCAGTTACAAAATCACTAATTAGCTAGGGAGCAAAAATTAGGTTCTGAGGAAAAGTCCAAGACTAGAAATTAAATTCGGCTGACATCAGAGAGTGGAAAAAGGAAGAGAAAGCAACTGTTCATGTTTGCATGGGTCCAACATTTGCTAGGTTTATTTACACATTTTCACTTGGTTTAATTCTTTTCTTTTCTTTCTTTTTTTTTTCTTTTTTTTTTTTTTGGACAGGCAGAGTTAGACAGAAGAAAGGTCTTCCTTTTTCCATTGGTTCACCCCCCAAGTGGCTGCTACAGCCAGCGCGTTGCGGCTGATGCACTGTGTAGATCTGAAACCAGGAGCCAGGTGCTTCCTCCTGGTTTCCCATGCAGGGGTAGGGCCCAAGAACCTGGGCCATCCTCCACTGCCCTCCCGGGCCACAGCAGAGAGCTGGACTGGAAGAGGGGCAACCGGGACAGAATCTGGCGCCACAACTGGGACTAGAACCCGGGGTGCCGGCGCCTCAGGCAGAGGATTAGCCTAGTGAGCCGTGGTGCTGGCCTTCACTTGGTTTAATTCTTTTG
Source organism: Oryctolagus cuniculus (assembly GCF_964237555.1). Classification (NCBI taxonomy): domain Eukaryota; kingdom Metazoa; phylum Chordata; class Mammalia; order Lagomorpha; family Leporidae; genus Oryctolagus; species Oryctolagus cuniculus. The sequence continues at coordinate 148,869,125 of NC_091435.1, forward strand.
ATGGTCCTGCAAGATGGGTACTACTTACAACATTGGCTTCTCAGTGACTTAGAACAAAGATTAGGCTGCAAAGATTAATTGGATCCATCATATCCTTAGGAATAAGTGTGTGTGTGTGAGAGAGAGAGAGATATTTTGTGTCTGTATCTCTAACCACTGTTTCTATCAGGCTTTTCCCACTAATGCTATGTCTTGAAAACTTTCCTACATCATTCAATATTTTTAAAATGCAATTTTGATGGCTACATACTTTTCCTTTATTTGGTTGTGTCTTAATTAACAATTTACATTTATTTTGATTTTTCTTTATTATGGGTAGTGATCTATTAGCATCCTTTCAGGTATATCTTAGAAGAACTAGTTGGCTTACGGAATTTAAGTTTTCAAGACTTTTGGTCCATAATGCAAAGGTTTTCTTTTTTTCCAGACTGAAAGTACCAAAATGCACCCTTTCAGCAATGTATGCAAGGAATTATCAGCAAACTGTACCATCTTCAATATTGCGTATCATCTAATTTTGTGCTATTAAGTTGATTATTAACTTATGTATTAAAAGCTAAAATAAGCCTCTTGCTAAATTTGAATGCTTGAATGCATTCAAGCATTCTACAGCACAGTGGGGTAGGTATAGTTCCCAATAACCTATTCTACATTTTATGAGCAAATTAAAGAGAGGAACTCAAAGGCTCCAAACAGAAAGTAATGACAAGGAGAGGGAAATGTTAGTAACCCTGACTTGATCATTATGCATGGTGCACATTTATTGAAATATCACACTGTATTCCATAAATGAGTGTTACTCACATTTTTAAAAAATGTTTAAGGAGACAGAAATGCTAACTAACCTGAATCATCACACACTGAATACATGGATCAAATTATCACATTGTACCCCATAAATATAGACAGTGAAAACAATAATAAAAGAAACTCTTAAAATTTGAGTGTTTATTAGCCTTTTCTGAGTGGTTCACTGAGAAGGATGAGAGGGGGTCAGGTGTTCAGAAAGGCACATTTGCTTTCTGGCTTTTCTGATGTGAGCTCAGTTGGCTGTCAAGAGACACCATGAATGACCCGACTTCTTCTTCTGCTCTCCCTCAGAAATAGCCATGATGACTTGCCTGTTTCTCTGCTTGCCTTCTGGCCCATAGGAAGTCAGAATGTACTAGGGGACGTGATAGAACTTGGAGCTGCTGACAAGGTTCTGGGGAAGGAAACATTAGTAAGAACATCTTACCTCTCAGAATATGAGCCTGACTTAAAGCTGACCTCAGGATGAAGGGTCCCACTTTGGATTGCCATACCTCCAGTCTTCACTGGCCCCAGGGATGCCATGGGCTTCTTTTCAAATGCAATCATGTATCATTCAATCTGAAAATTAATTTTAAAAAACCTTCTTAGAAGGAGCAGACAGTAACATAAAATCAAATCAATAAAGCAAGATAGTGCAGCTCCCTGAAGATTGGCAAATGTTCTCTTAGGGGCAGAAGAATTTCTTGCAGGCTGAGTGTCTGTACACAGCCAGGCTTGTTTTGGTTGAGGACATGGAGTTGGGTTGACTGTGATGGATCCACAGTTGGGATTATGTCTCTCTTGTAATGAACTAGCAGTACAGGTAGCAGAACTAACTGTGCAAGCTAGAGAAAAGTGCAGCCTGGGTATATAACATGGCATTTGAATCAGATCATACAGCAACAAACATTAGATAATAGAGTAGTGTTGGGGGCTGCAAGAGGTGAGTCTCACCAGGAAATATTGGTGATTTTACCAGGAAGCATGTGAGTGCAGCCCAGCATGAAAGCAGATGGCTGTATGTTCTCGCGAATGCATCAACAGCTCAGGAAATGCTTTCAGAAGATTGTATGTTCAGACATTATGAATACAGGGCTAGGACTCCAGTTCCTATTTCTCCAGAAAGATTAAGGTGGCTGAAGCCCTACAGAGATTGGGATCCTAGGCAGGCAAAGGCACAGAAGGCCAGTAGCCAAAGTAAGCTTAAGACTGTCACTTGCTTTAGAAAAGAGGAGTTCTACCATGGAAGAAAGCCATGGCCACTTTACAGGCTTGGATAACGGAATGTTGGGCTGGAGCTCAAGATAACAAGCACTGAACTGGGCCTAGGACAAGTTGGAGGCTGAGGGACCTAGGGAGCCCTGCTGTGGGGTAAAGCAGCAGTGTGGAGACTGGGAGGCCAGGCTGGCCTGACTACAAACCAGGAAGATAGCACAGATAATGCAGTCACACCTTTGTCACTGTTTGGGATCTGCAGAACATCCTATGTTTTGAATGTGTAGGTTGATCATGGAGACAGTTTCCCACCCATTCCTCACTTCCGCTTTTCTCATTTATCTGCTGAAGCCAATCACCAACCCCCTGTGAAGGAGGCAGGGCCTGAGAAGAAAAGTGCACTCAACTCCCCTTACCAGCCTCATACCTGTCACCTGTGACAAGTAGATGAGGGCTATGGGAGAAAGCCCATTCATCTTTTTCCACCAGGGTGTTCTTTTAAAAAGTGATTCATGCTGATGGCCCTCCATCATGCAATGCATAGCACTTACCAGGTCTATGGTAAGGTTAGAGCAAAAAGCTGTTATTTTTTTCCCTGCCCCAATCAAACCGCCTGTCTGTTCTTTAAAGCACCTGTAGTGAACAGAGTGTGTGCTTGGAGGAAAAAACACACAGTGCTTGAATACCAGCTGTACCACTCATTAACTGCACCTGACCCTCAGTTTCCTCATTTGTAAACCACTCTCTGTCTTGCCTGCCTCCCAGGAATGCTTTGCATCTCAGCTGTGAGTGGAAATGCTCTGTAGATTGAGAAGTGTTGCAGCAACAAAATAATGGTTACTGAGAAAAAAAAGAACAATTGATAATGAATCATCCATCCTCTAAATTGACCCTCCACCCTCAATGCTAACCCTGGATACAAGCAAGGAAGTGCTTTCAGGTACTAAATCATCAGAGCTAAGGTCAACTAAAAGGATCATTTATCCCCATCATGCATTCACTCACACTCTAGCAAGGGAAGAGTTAGCAGGAGGCCTGCAATTCCATCTCTCTTTATTGGAAAAGAAAAAAAGCAAAGGACCTGGTTAGATCTCCTGGAAGATATGCTAAGGACAAACTTGGAACATAGGGTTGAATTCCAAGATTCTTAACATAAACATACCTGGGCCTATGGGTTTATGGTTCCTGGCTCCCTGAAAAGTTGCAACTAAGCTGGGTCACTGAGAATCACATGACCTGTTCTGTAAGTGATGTGATTCCACACATTACTTAGAGATTCACAGATTAATCTGGACCTGGACTGTGACTTGATGTGGCAAGAAAGGACTTGGAAGACAGCACCAGTGATCCCAGGCCTCTGCTCTCTTTGCACCTCATTATTATCTGTATCCTGGAAATTAACAGTGAACACTTCTGATTCCTCTTATTCTGATTCGACCAGTGACCCTTTGTGTTATCTCCTACAAGTGGGTGCAAGCATCCAAAGCAGAAATTAGGTGCTCACTATTCCCTCCATGGAGCATGTGTTTTCACAGGCACTGATACAGAGATAGCCTGGACTCCATGACGCAGTTGGGAATCTTCTGTCTCCACTGTCTGATCATATTGGCTCTGTCTGACTTTACCTTTGTCTTCCCCAACACTCCCGTCAAGTATCAAACTCTTCAGGCCTATGTCACCAGATGCTCTGTTCCAGTTTGTTACTGTTTCTTGGGTCTCAGTATTGGGATTAGTAGAATCTTCCAGAATCTCTGAATCCAGTTTTCATCTTAAGACTGCTATTTAGGCCGGCGCCACAGCTCCATCAGCTAATCCTCCACCTGCGGTGCTGGCACACCAGGTTTTGCTCCCGGTCAGGGCGCCGGGTTCTGTCCTGGTTGCCCTTCTTCCAGGCCAGCTCTCTGCTATGGCCCGGGAGTACAGTGGAGGATGGCCCAAGTCCTTGGCCCTGCACCTGCATGGGAGACCAGGAGAAGCACCTGGCTCCTGGCTTCGGAAAGGCACGGTGCGCCGGCCGCGGCAGCCATTGGAGGGTGAACCAACGGCAAAAGGAAGACCTTTCTCTCTGTCTCTCTCTCACACTATCCACTCTGCCTGTCAAAAAAATAAATAAATAAATAAAGACTACTATTTAATCTGCTGTCCTGTAGTGTCCTAGCAGGTAATATTTCCATCTTGCAACAGATTCTCCCTTCTTTTCTCAATGAGTTACCACATTGCCTGGGTCTATGTGGTTTACTCAGAGTTTCCTGTCCTCACTCTTCTTTCATTGTGTGCTTTGAGGAGAAGCAAATAGATAATGCTTTGTAGACAGCTACAATTGCAAAAAAAAAAAAAAAAAAAAACACCCTACACATCCATAATATCTTTTCTCATTTTCACCACCCACAGGAAAGCATTAGAGTAATTGGTAGGACTACAATCTTGGAGTTTTCCATCCAAAAATACTTAACTTCCTGCTGTACTATGGGGAGAGATGCCATTCTTAAACCTTTGACAAATGGGCCTGTACATATTTACTGTTCTGTTTCTATGTATTTGTTCTATTACAGGTGTCCCTGATGTTTAAAAAGTAAGTTTGAGAGCAAAAAAACATTGCTATTGGTACATGGAAAGCATGCCATCTAATTCTAATTTTTAAGTGTATTTTGGGGGCCAGCACTGTGGTGTAGCAGGTAAAGCCACCACCCATGGTGTTGGCATCTCATATGGGCTCCAGTTCTAGTCCCAGCTGTCACACTTCCAATCCAGCTCTCTACTATGGCCTGGGAAAGCAGTAGAAGATGGCCCAAGTCCTTGGGCCCCTGTACCCGAGTGATAAACCTAGAGGAAGCTCCTGGCTCCTGGCTTGGGATCAGCACAGCTCCAGCCATTGTGGCCACCTAGGGAGTGAACCAGTGGATGGAAGACCTCTCACTCTTTCTGCCTCTTCTTCTATCTCTGTATAACTCTAACCGTCAAATAAAATAAATAAATCTAAAAAAGTGTATTTTGACAGCTTTGGTGGGTGAAGAGTCCTATTTCCATGTCCTTTTCATTATTTTCATTGTGTACAGGGACAAGAAATGTGATAAGGTGGTAAAAGGTTGTGAAAATGGCAGTGAGAGGGTCATGAGGTGAAGTGACCTTCTCTTTTCCATTCCGGAACAGTGTAACCTTTTCTCCTCTTTGAGCTTCATTTGCCTTATTAATAAAACTGATACACACTTCAATACACATCAATTCATATATAGAAGGTGATTGAGAAGTCAAGTATGATGGTGAGCTATAAAGTATTATACACAAATGTTCTTATTTGATATTTCAAATACAAAGGGGTCGGTCTTACCTCTGCTCCTTCCCTTGATGATCTGCTCCATGAACACTGAATGCACAAGGTTAGGCTCAGTCAGACTCTTGGCAGACCATCTGCTAAGTGAATCCCAAGGTCACTTATAAAGGGAGCAGAAATTCAAGGGGCCAATGCATGCATGTGTGTGCTGACATGGAAATGCACATGCACAGATGTGTGTGCTTATGCTCACACATAGACATCCCTTGCAACAAACCTCGGAGCTATGACTTCATTAAATCATGTGATGAACAAAGAATCTGATTGCTTATCCCACAACTATGAATCATGGCACTTGGGAAAGCAATGCTGGTGCCTTAAAAGCTGGTGCCTATATGCTGACTTCATAGGTTCTGGCGACCATAAAGTCCAAAGGGAGAGAAGAAAGAGTGCTCTTGGGGAAGGGACTCCAGACAGCAAGGCTCTGTTGTCATCTTAACATGGAATTTCTGGGGTTGAACCACTAGCTTTGCTCCTATCTCTGTCTTCCTGCTATCACCTTATGGGGGTGGTTAGAGAGTGAGGTTCAATTCTGAGCCCTTGGTAGTCTAGACCTGTATGGTTTAAACCAGATGTGCAGATCAAGGAGAAGGCAAAAGTTCTTTGACTTTTCCTCATGCAACTCTTGGCTCTTTTTCCAAAATAGGACTTGGAAAAATGAGTTTCCAGATTGTGATTACTCTTCAGTGTGGTTTCTATACATTTACCACAATGGAATCAGATGACCTCTATCTAAATCTGGTGAACTAGTTTGGAGGTCATGAGCAATATAGTTGTGGTTTCTGTAGTCAGTCTCTTCATCTATACATTATTGATAATAATAACTCCCTGGGAATGCCTAGGGTTCTTGTTTAACAAAGGACAAAATCATGATGGTTGCCTGAGCTGGAGTAGACACTCACTCAACATCAGTCCTCCCTCTATCACCCTTCCTACTTGAATTTCCCCTGGTTGGGTCTTCCCTGGACAGCTCCCTCCAACTACAACTGCTGTTTGCTTGAAAGTTATGTGGTTATCTGTCCAGTTGTGTTTGGGTGGATAGAAATAATGATAGTACCTATCTCTATAGTACCAGGGGCATTGCAAAGGATAAATGATGTAAGTAAAACAGCACAGAACTTGGCAAATAGCAGGTGAATAGAGTGTTGCTGAATTTTATCATTCTTCTCATGACTGGGGAGGAGGGAGACAACAGGCTGTGATCCACAAATCTACACCATCCTTACATGGTCTCCCAACAACACAATTCAGGAATCCTGGGTTTAAATCATTTCCTTCCTGGAAGTCCTCAAAATATTGCCCTTGTTTCCAGTGAACTGACAATACAGACGCTTCTCGGTCAGCTAGGACTTTGTCTTCAATCTCACCTTCATCATTTGGTCTGTCACAGTCACATTTGTGGGGATCTTTTCCCCAGGGTAGAGACAGTGCAATGTTTCTGAAAACTCTGTGGAGGCTTTGTTCTCCTTTACTGGGCTTTGGGAAGTGAGGTGAGGCTGGAAAGGGATGAGGTAAAGGTCAGGAGGCAGGATCTGGAAGTTCTGCATTTCACATGTCCTACTTTTATCCTTTTTTTGGTTCTAGTTTCATATCACAATGCAAAGCCAAATACTCCTCCCTTAACACAGCTACAGCAGTGTAAGGACAGCACCCAGCCCCATGTTAAGCTCTGGGTGCTGATTCCTCACACTCTTTCCTTTAGGTAATGATATTATTGGGACTCAATTTGTTCTAATCTCAGGAGAAGAGAATAAATAATAGCAAAGACAAATAAGTGAAAAAGATCTTCACCCAGAAATGCATATAAGTGGTATAAGAAACATGTGGGGGCCGGCGCCGTGGCTCACTTGGTTAATCCTCCGCCTGTGGCACCGGCATCCCATGTGGGCACCGGGTTCTAGTCCAGGTTGCTCCTTTTCTGGTCCAGCTCTCTGCTGTAGCCCAGGAGGGCAGTGGAGAATGGCCCAAGTGCTTGGGCCTCTGCACCTGAATGGGAGACCAGGAAGGGGCACCTGGCTCCTGGCTTCGGATCAGCGCGATGCGCCAGCCGTAGCGGCCATTTGGGGAGTGAACCAACGGAATGAAGAGCTTTCTCTCTCTCTCTCTCACTGTCTGTAACTCTACCTGGCAAATAAATTTTTAAAAAAAAGAAACATTTGGTTATTACCGTGTATATATTGAATTGGTGCATTAGACTACAGAATTTACTGTTACAAATACTTCCTTTTCTGAACATTCTCCAAATCCAAGTATGTAGAGAGTGGAAGCATGTCATATTAATAGTGGAACAAATTTCTATTTTTTTGCATGACAGGAAGGTAAATTACTATTTTAACCAGCATGTAGCCACTTCTGCAGGCTAAGGAGAGTTTTATTTTACATCAAAGGAGGTAGAGCATTAGGGATCTTGATGGTTTCTTTGGGGGTAGAAATTGAGCTCCCTTCTTCCCAGGGCATCATCTCAAAAGAGAGGACAGCTACACAGGGACAGTAGGGTTACTCTCCATAATAAACCTAAAAAAAACAGGAGAATTTTAATTAAAAGGGCCACCCAGGAAGCAATTGGATATGTGAGAGGCAAGGAAACTAGGAGGGAAGTGGAGATGGAGTAGCAGAGGTCTCCACAGACAGAGGAGAAACACAGCTGATAAGATATTGTGAGAGGGAAATGGGCATTTTTTTTTTTTTGACAGGCAGACTTAGATAGTGAGAGAGAGAAAGAGGGAGAGAAAGGTCCTCCTTCCATTGGTTCACCCCCCAAATGGCCGCTACCGCTGGTGCGCTGATCCAAAGCCAGGAGCCAGGCACCTCCCTGGGCCTTGTGTATCCTAGGGTGGGCTAAGGGTAGAGATGGGGTGAGAGTGCCAGGTGTTCCAGAGGAAAAATGGGATAGTGCTCTCACAGTTCTGGTAGAAAAATCAAAGAACAGAAGATTCCTGGAAGGCTTGTGGATGAGAAAGCCTAGAGGCTTTGGCTGTGTGTGTGTGTGTGTGTGTCTGTCGAGGGTGGGGGGCAGGGCAAATGCTCATACCTTTACACACACTTCATTCCTGAGGGAGCTGTTCCATGCATGCCACGGATCTGAAACGGAGCCCAGAGTCCAGACTCTTGTAGCAGCAGCAAGATTGGGTGTGATACTATTCCTCACCCATCATAAGGGTCAGGACCTACATTCCCATAACAAAAAGCAGGTTAACAAAAGCAAAGCACTACAAAGCTATGTGACACAAGAGCCTGTGGAGGTGAAGATTTAAAGACCCAGAGAAAATTGTCTATTTTGATATTTAAGTTCCATGAAGGAAGAACAGCTGTGTAGAAAGATGATCGGAACAAAAGGCATGATCAAAAGGTAATACACACTGAGGGTGAGCCCTCCAGGCCTGTGTGTCTGCTCAGATTCCTCCTGGCTTCTCTGTGTAGCCTCCTCCCCACCCTGACATGGGGTCAGCACCTCTCTGGAATGAGGGGCTTCCAGGGAGAAACTGACTTTTCTGGGCTTTGCAGATTGCTTTGGGGGAGAGTTCTGGTTTCTATGATCCACCTTCAGGAAGAGAAATTCTGGTTTTGATGACTTGCTTCAGAGAAGAAAGGGTGGGAGACAGAAAGGTGGGATGTCAAAGAGATCTCCCTTCTCTGAGCTTCCAAAATCCTTCTGTCCAAAGTACTCAGCACACTAAGGTGCCATTCTTTTAGGTGACAGATCCTGAGCCCCAAGAGAGTCAAAAATCCCATATTGCCATGTTAGAGTTAGAGACATCCTAGCTGAGCAATGCAGATGTTGCATCAGGGGTAAACTAACCCAGCTCCCTACTAATGGCCTGGGAGCAGAAGATGACCCAAGTCCCTGGCCCCTTCCACCCATGTGGAGACCCAGAAGAACCTCCTGGTTCCTGGCTGCAGCCTGGCCTAGCCCCAGTCCTAGTAGCCATTTGGGGAATGAACCAGTGGATGGAAGAGTCCTCTGTCTCTCTTTCTCTCTTAGTAACTCTGTCTTTCAAATATATAAATAAATCTTTTTTAAAAAGGAGTAACTAAGTTTGTAGATAAACTTAGAATCCTTTTACAGAAGATGGTCAATTGCCCTCTGCTTTTCATCCTACAAGATTGCTCTGCAGGGCTGCTGTGCAGACTTGTGCTTTTGGTGAACTGCAAGAAGGCACCTCGTGCATGAAGGAGAGCTTCCAAACAGCTCAGAAGTTGTGCATCTTACAGCAACTCTTGGTTTGGAGGTCTTCATACTACATGCCAGTGAAATCTTTAAAACCAGTCATTCTTTCCTCACTAAGGTGACATTTTTCAATCTCTTCAACTTCTAAAAGAAAGAAGAGACCATGATGTATCCAGTTGAAAAAAATCTTATGTTTTTCTTAAGGGAAATAAAATCATCATTTTGTGGGAGGCTTAGGAAATGAAAATTTCCCAGTAAGAGCTCTTATCATATCTATGGCTTGCACTGCTTATCACAGGCAAGCTAAGTTAAGAATGAAATACATTGCAACTTGATGAGTCTTGGTGGGAAGCAGCCAAGCTTCACACACTAAGGTGGGGATGATGAAGGATTTCATCTTTATCCAATTGGTTGAGGCTGCCTGGAGCAGTGTGCTGAGAAAAGTGGTGGAGTTGACTTTGAGCTCACTCAGTAGGGAACAGATCCCACCAGTGAATGATGCCAGTCATAGGTTTGAAAGGGTGGTGTGTGTCATGTATGGTCTGCCTACTCTAGGTAGTTTTTATAAGATTGACCAGATAGGTGCTCAATAAAGCTTTATTTTGGTTCATAACATTCATAACTATCAAAAGAGCTCTGGATTTATCACATTGACACATTTTCATGCCTGTGTTGCTGTTCACACTGGGACATTTTTGATGGTGAGAGGGGCTGTGTCATGCTGGCACTGTGTTGGAGACTTGACTTGATGTAAACACCTCCAAGAAGCCTTCTTTCTTTCTTTTTTATTTATTTATTTTTTATTTTTTTATTTTTATTTTTTTGACAGGCAGAGTGGACAGTGAGAGAGAGAGACAGAGAGAAAGGTCTTCCTTTGCCGTTGGTTCACCCTCCAATGGCCGCCGCGGCCGGCACGCTGCGGCTGGCGCACCGCGCTGATCCGATGGCAGGAGCCAGGAGCCAGGTGCTTTTCCTGGTCTCCCATGGGGTGCAGGGCCCAAGCACCTGGGCCATCCTCCACTGCACTCCCTGGCCACAGCAGAGAGCTGGCCTGGAAGAGGGGCAACCGGGACAGAATCCGGCGCCCCAACCGGGACTAGAACCCGGTGTGCCAGCGCCGCTAGGCGGAGGATTAGCCTAGTGAGCCGTGGCGCCGGCCCTTTCTTTCTTTTTTTTTTAAGATTTATTTATTTATTTATTTTAAAGGCAGAGTTACACAAAGAGAGAATGAGAGGCAGAGAGAGGGGGAGATTTTCCATCAGCTGGTTCACTCCCCAACTGGCCACAACGGCCACAGCTGTGCTGATCTGAAGCAAGGAGCCAGGAATTTCCTCTAGGCCACCCACGTGGGTGCAGGGGCCCAAGGACTTGGGCCATCTTCCACTGTTATCCCAGGCCATAGCAGAGAGCTGGATTAGAAGTAGAGCAGGCAGGATTTGAACCAGCACCCATATGGGATGCCAGCACTGCAGGTGGCAGCTCCACCTGCTACGCCAGAGTGCTGGCCCCAAAGCCTTCTTTCAGTCCACCTGTTGGATTAGTTCTGTGATTTCTTTTTTTAAAGATTTATTCATTTATTTGAAAGTCAGAGTTACACAGAGAGAGGAGAATCGGAGGGAGAAAGAGAGGTCTTCCATCTGATGGTTCAATTCCAGTTGGCTACAACAGCTGGAGCTGTGCCGATCTGAAGCTAGGAGCCAGGAGCTTCTTCTGGGTCTCCCACATGGGTGCAGGGACCCAAGGACTTGGGACATCTTCTGCTGCTTTCCCAGGCCACAGCAGAGAGCTGGATCAGAAGTGGAGCAGCCAGGTCTTGAACCAGTGCCCATAAGGGATAACAGCATTGCAGGCCAGGGCATTAATTCACTGTGCCACAGTGCCAGCCCCAGTTCTTTCAACAGTATCCCATGCACGTTTTGATCACAGTGCTCATGCTATTGCACTTGTCTGTGTTGGTGTTGGTCACTAAACTTTCAGTTTTCTTTAAAATATAAACTTGCCTTAATTTTTATTTATTATTTTACTTCTTTGAAAAGTAAAGAGGGAAAGAGACAGAAAAAGATCTCCTGTCTGCTGATTTCACTTCTCAAACACCTGCAGCAGCCAAGAGTGGGTCAGGCAGAAGCCAGGAGGTGACCACTCAATCTGGGGCTCCCACATTGAATGGCAGGAACAAAAGTACTGGAGTCATCTTCTGCTGATACTCAGAGTGCACTGTAGCTGGAAGTTGGGATCATAAGTAGAGCCAGAACTTGAACCCAGGCACTCCAATACAGGATGTAGGCAAAACAAGAGCTATCTTAACTGCTATGCCAAACACCTGCCCCAGCTTACGGCTTTTGAGAGGATGAAAACCTTACTCAGAGGTTAATC